>NC_141098.1:18798841-19446341 GCF_041138505.1 Cibotium barometz | reverse complement strand
GGCAACTCATTTGTAATGTATCCTTCACAATAATGGAAGATGATTACTAAGATTTGTATTTCTCTCATCCATATAAGGCTCTGTATTTTCTAAAGCTTTGTATCTATTATCCTTTTTTCTAAAGCTTTTCTTCTCATTTACCTAGTGACAAAGCTTTTCTAGTAGGAAAAATGGCAAGATGAATGCTCCTATTCCAAGAATTCAAGTTCACCATTCAGCACAAACCCAGAGAAAAGAAAATGTATTAGCGAAATTTTTGTCCAAACTAGATTCAAGAGAACCTGCCTTGGAGGGTGTAGAAGATCAACTCCCAGATACCAACTTATTCACAGTAGCAATAGCTAAAGTAGAAGAAAGCTGGTATTATGACATGATGCAATTTATGGAAGATGGAAGAAAGCTGGTATTATGACATGATGCAATTTATGGAAGATGGAACTTTTGCGGAAGGGTACACTGTTGACAAGAAAAAGAGAATTGCCCTAAGAAGCAAAAATTTCACCATGATTACTAGGCAATTCTTCAAAAGAGGCATAGACCAGATCTTACGCAGATGTGTCCTGGATCATGAGCAGCAACAAGCGGTGTTAAGAGAAGCACACTGTGGTATCACTGGAGGACACATGGGCGGAGAAACAACAGTTCGAAAAATTTTACAAGCAAGCCTGTGGTGGCCAACTATCATGAGGTATGCCAGCAGTGAAGCAAAGAATTATGATGTCTATCAGTGAATGGGTTAACCCAGAGATTTCGATAAATTGCCCATCTCACCTATACAGCTGCTATCTTCATTCATGAAGTGGGGATCGATTTTATTGGACCAATCAAGCCACCCACAAAAGGTAGAAGATGCGAGTACACCATTGTGGCTACTACTGATTATTTTACCAAGTGGCCAGAAGCTAAAGCTGTAAACAGCAACTTTACAGAAGAGGTGGCGAAGTTCCTCTTCAAGGACATCATTGCTAGGCATGGGTTGCCAGTGGAAATAGTTAGATCAGGGCACGCATTTCATGAACAAAGTGATGAAAGGGTTGATATGGAGAGATACATAATCAATCACAATAAGTCCTCACCCTACTACCCACAGTGCAATGGCCAGGTGGAATCGACCAACAAGGTTCTGACCAAAATTCTAAAGAAAATTTTAAATGCTAACAAAAATGATTGGGACCAGAATTTAAATGCTGCCTTATGGGCATTTTGCACATCCTACAAAGTCTAACTAGGCAAACACCATTCAAGTTGGTGTATAGGTTGGAGGGAGTTATGCCTATGGAATTTGTGGTACCTAGTCTGAGAGTGGCCATTCAAGAGAAGCTGCCAATGGAAGAATCGTGGGAGCATAGAATACATGAACTCCTAACCTTAGAGAAAGGAAGGCGAATCAGCTCTCTAAGAGCGGAGATAGTGCAGTGAAGAATAAAGTCTTGGACAGATAGGCATCTCAAGCACATAATTTTTTAGAAAGGAGATCTTGTATTGGTCTACAATTCCAAGCTGGGACTTCACCCTGGAAAATTAAAAATCCAGTGGTTAGGACCATTCATAGTGAAAGACCCGATCCCAGAATGCCTTTACCTCAAAAAACTCGGATAGCACACCTTTTCCACAAGCAGGAAATGGCTTTAGGATGAGAAAATACAAGGGCCAATCGGTGGTAACTACACTGGAGGAAGAAGCAGAAGCGGAAGGCCAAGAGCCGGTTTGGAGCATATGATGTGGCATGATCTCACTAGTGGAGGTAGATGTGGAAAATTTTAAAAATCACAAAGCCACAGAAGGGGAGACAATCTGCAAGGGTGGCCAGACCGCAAGAGCTCAGATCTCAGCAAACCAATCAAAGCCAGGATAGGAAAAAACCAAGTAACCAAGTGTGTTCCAGTCGGATCCATGTCAACAACTCAAAAGGCCACGATGTCGGCATAAGCAATTGCATGGAGGACAAGTGTCACAACATCACTAAAACCCCACTCTCAACGGTAAGACGAGAAGACAACAAGAATGCTTTAATACCATTAAGCTGAGGCAACGGACATGATATGAATCAATAGTCACATCACCTTGAAAATCAGGAAGCTAAAAATGACAACACCCCAAAAAAGGAAGCGAAAAGGAGAAAACATCGCAAAAAAGAACCCAAGCAGACTAAAAATGCACATTCGCAATTTGCCCTCTTGTTCACAACTCTCTCACCCATCTGCAACAGTTTCTCAGAAGACAACGCCATGCCAAAGATCAACAAGTCTTAGAGGCCACACAAAAGGCCTGAGAAGAGCCTCTGCACATCACAAGTGGGCAAAGAAGTGTGGGTTTGAAAAATTGTTGAAACACCAAAGGGAGGAATTGCAGGACCCCGCGCCCTAGGATGGGGGAAAACTGATAAATCAATTTCTCGAGACCAACACAGTGCACGTAGAGGAGAAGGAGCCTATAAAAGTTTCAAAGCTCACAGTGCATCATGTATTGGGATTGCCAATGGATGGTGCAATAGACATAAATTTGAAGGTGAGGGTGGAAGAAGAAATTCCTAAGACTGGAAACATGCATCAAGATGTGGTGGATGAAACCTGGCGAGAACAATTCACATTTTTCTTGCAGAATGTCATGTTTATGGGCAAAATGGAGGATATGTCTAATAAAAAGTATAGACTGCTCAAAGCAGTAGAAGTAGGAGAAAAAATAAATTGTGCCGCCATTTACAAAGAAAATCTGGCGAAGAGGGCAGCCACCTGGGCTAAGGAGAAATAGCCCACTGTAGTACATACGCACCTAAGGGCGATTGTTCAGGCTACCAAGTCGGTGGATCGCCGGACGGGAGATGTTTATGTCAAGCAACATTATAGAGAAGCCGATGGATCCTCGAAAGCTACCAAAGTAACTTTCAGTTCGTTTGAGGATGACATAGATGATGAGGAGGAATGGCACAAGATTGCCTAGAAAGCTAGCAAGAAGAGGAAGAACAGAATAGATGAAGAGATGTTGCCTAACCCAAAAGAGGTCAAGAAACAGAAGGCAGAAGAAGAAAGAAAGATGGTGCTGGAGGAGAGACAAATTTAAGAAGCCGCCATGGAAGCTAAAAGGAAGAACAAGCTTGAAGAAGAGGTAAAGAAAAAGGAGGAAGAAGAAAAGAGAAGGAAGGAGAAAGAAGAGAAGAAGAGGAAAGAAGGAGAACAACAAAAAAAAAAAAAAGAGAGAAGAAGCTCAAAAGAGGAAGCCTCCCATAAGAGCAGAAGTGGTCATACCAGCAGAACTATGGCCTTGGGTGGTAACCCTGGCACAAAAAGAGCAGGAAGGGCCAAGCCACAACTTCAAGCTACCTGGAGAGTTGGAGGTGGAACTCCCCAGCTAGCAACTGCATATAAACAAAGGGTTGATATCTGTAGCCTAGAACGTCCTCTCATAGGCTCTCACTTCTATGGAGGAGTATGAGAAGAAGGCTCGGAGCATAATCAATAACATGTGCACCCTGAATCATAAACAACATGGAATGCTAGTAAACGCCATGGCTAAAGCCAAAGACTTAGAAAGCAAAGCACAAATGATGGCACAACAAAATGGGGAGATGGAGAAGTATATAGCAATGGCAGAAAGGGCCCTAGTACAAAAAAAGGAGCTGAGCAAGGGAAAGATCAAATCCCTCATCAGTGAGAGGCACTTGCTCCAAGCTTAGGTGGAAGGGCTTTGTGCAGAATTACCTAAAGCAAGGAAGCCAGCAAAGGTCTAGACCGACACGATACAAGGACTAAAGGATGAAGTGCTGGACAACACAACGGCGTTGGCAATCACCCAATCAAAAGCCCAAGCCCTAAAAAACCAAGAAGAAGAAGTTCAGTGCCTACTACCACTAGATGCCAAAGCAATAGTGATAAAAATGACAAAGGCTAGACTTAGCAAGGTGTGGGATCAGGCGGTGCAAGCCCTGATAGAGATTCATGAATAGATGTCTTGCAAGCTACAACAAGTCATCCATGACCTAGATGAAGATGACGATGCAGATAGGAGCAGCAACCAACAGCAATAGTAGGCCAGGAGTCCCCCAAAACAAGTACTTTCGAAAAGGGTAAGCAAGTGGAAAATGAAGACCAGAATTTGGCACAAGCACTGAAGGCTACCACTTGGAAAGTAGAACACTGGGAAAAGGAGGCAAAAAAGTTAGCTGAATGAAATAAGGCATTGCAACAGGAATTGCAGGATGCCACACCCTCCAAAGAATATGTCGATATATTGAGAGAGGCTCTCCAAGATAGAGACAAGGCCAAAGAGCAAGTAGAGTATAAACAAAATCTTAAGAGGAGCACTAATTTGAAATGAAAGCCGTCAATGAGTTGAACGCACTGGAGTTAGAAATGCAACACTGCATGGAGAATGAGAATCAGCTTTGAAATGACAGACTACAGAGCTACCCACTCCAAATGCAAATAGAGAAGGCAAAGCAAGTGGTAGAAAGGGTGCAGTAGACCCAGAAGACAAGGCTACAATGGAAGTTAGAGCTAAAGGAAGCAAAAGGAAGAAGTAGCCAGACTCCAAGCTAGGTAAAGACGGATGCAGAGCTAGCCACAGGAAGCATAAAAATGATGTCACTTGGAGTACATAGAAAGGAGCGCGGAGAGCTATTGGTTGAGGTTTGGAAGTTGCATGACACCAAGCAAGCCCTGCGCAAAGAGAATGAGCACCTGAAAGATAGATTGGTCAACAGTTCAACAGCTCCGTGGGCTAGCTTGGACAATCCGTTCTTTAAAGCTTCACATGTGATGTTCTCTAAGCTGCTCTGAGAGCTAACAAAGAGCTACCACCATATTTTCAAAATACAGATATAATAAAGTCAATTCTTACCAGGAAATCTCTTCCTGCTACTACGGAACACCCATACTCACAATTCTTGTTTTCACAGATGCCGGAGGGGAAGGAGGATGCTTCCACCAAGAATGCAACCACCCACAAGTGTGAATGTCTTGAAGTTGGGCACTAGAAACCAGAAGCAAAAAAGGTGCAAAGCACACCTTCAAATGATCTAGCAAAATATGAAGAAGCTGTATAGGTCGACGAGTGGAGGCCCATACCGATGGTGGAAAAGAAAATCCTAGGGCAAAGTCCACTCAGACCGGTAGTGAAAATTTTTGACCAAAAGACACCACAAACTGACAACCGGTGTCTGGGTTGCCTAGAAGAACAAGCATCAAAATTAAAGAGGATACAAAATCACGTCACCCACTCGGATGATATATACATCTCGGACCATACTCCCCTAGAAATGTTTATAAGATTCAAAGAGAAATTTGTCAAGGAAACTGGTTCAGGAGCATAAGCTTAAGCACCGGGCATGCAAGTGTTGCGCCCACCAGCAGCTCAGTGGTGTCAGAAGGTGTAGGAAACCCACTTCCCACGTCGTGAACACCGCCTTGATATTGCACACGTGGAGGTAGTAAACTGTAACCACCAAAGAGCCGTTGCCAAGGACAAGAAGCCTGTGTAAAAGGGCAACTAGTCACTGCAGATAGTGACGAGGGGATGATACGGTATTAGATAGGAATAGACATAGATGCTCAGATTGAAGGAATGTATGAAAAGGGTGGTCATTATATGCTCTCAACAACTGATAGTTGATAGTTGTTTCTTGAAGATTTTTATAGTGATAGACACCCAGATAATGGTAGTCTTTGTTGGGTAATTGGTTTGTATTAATTTGTAATACTTATGGAATATAACTAAGAGCAAGCTTGCCATTTCATTATTGTTCCGTGTTGCTCTCTACACTTTGTGGATGAAGTCTATAGTGCTTATGTTTTACTGAACGTGTTGTCTATGTGTGAGAGAGTGAGTGAGATAGTCAGTGATGTGATGTAGAGTGAGTGAGATAGTCAGTGATGTGATACAGAGTGAGAATAGAGAGAGTGAGAGTGAAGGTTTGTTTAGTAGAATGGTGCTCTATGTGTCCCATGACCATTTCGGAGTTGGTGTTCTTACTCGAAAACTCTAGTGGGTGACTGCAAGTCTCCCATGGCATTGCCTGACTAGTCTATCACCACAGACGCTTGTCTTGCGATTCCACCTAAGAGGGAAATCAGCGAGAAACAATCAGCCCCACCATTGGAAAAGATCATACCCACATGGAGTGACAGCATGGAGTGACAACAAGGGTGTGGGTCACCATCCTAGGCCATGGAAGCTTGGGCAAGAGCACCAAGAAGACATGAATGTCTATAGAGTGAATATGATAAAAAAGGGTACAATGTCCATGAGCCCTATGTCTCATATAAGATCCCCTAAAAGTACACATGTAAATGTCCCTAAGCCCAAGTGCCTAGGCCCCATTCCCCATGTGCATGTGCACCCAAACCTACTTCATTATAGAGGAAAGTACCCTTCTCCACCTCAAAAGAGAGATTAAAGAATTGAAGACTAAGCAAGAAGCCAAGAAGGGCCTATGGTTTGTTATATGCCAGTCACTTGGATACACCATCCAAGAATGCCCAAAAGGAGGTACTACTCCTTTTGTGAAAAAGGAGGACATGAAGATGAGGATTGCTACTACCTCAAGGGGTTTTGTCAACTTCATCAGCAAAACAAGGATAAGCACACTTCAAGAGCGATCGAAACTGAGTAGGCAACATCTCTGAGAGCGAGTGTAAAAAATCCAATAATCGGATTTTCCAATGATAATATTAAAACATGAATTTTATGTGTTAAAGTCAAGAAATGATTAGGGCACAACTTTTTCAACAAGCAAACAAAATAGCTCTTTATCATTGCAAGTTTTAAGCACATATGTAGCTAGGACAAAGAGAATACCATTATATAATTTTATGAGATCACATGAAAATAAAAGGTACTATGTAAGTATTTGAAACTAAGGTTCGTAAAGGGGCTGATTGACGATGGTTGTCCAACCAACGAAGCATAAAAGAATGTGATGACTCAACTTTCTCTCTCTCTCTCTCTCTCTCTCTCTCTCTGGGTGTGCAAGCAAAGCGTATATCACACCACATAATGCAGATTCTCTCTCTCTCTCTCTCTCTCTCTCTCTCTCTCTCTCTTGTGCCACTGTTTGATTTTTGAAAGTGATCTCTCTTTCTCTCTATGCTGCTTTTTTATTTGTTTATAGGATTCACCACCTCTCTCTCTCCCCCTTTCTCTTGCTTGCACCACTAGTATAAGCCTTGGCATTGGAGAGGTTCTCTCTGCATGTAAAGATAGATCCAAGCTTCTATGAGAGCTAACGTATAGACTTTTGCAGCCTAGCTCTGTGTGTGTGTGTATCGGGCAGCCCGTTCTTCACTTGATGAGGATGGTGGCTTTTTCTTGTATATGACGGCGTGCATTGGTTGAAAAAGACGTTGAGGCTGAATTACCCAGTTTACAAGTTCCATGCAACATGAGAACTCTAACTTTGGCCTTTGAAATTGTGATGGTGAGCATTAATTCCATTTTTGGTGTCTATCTCAAGGCCTTTGCCAAAACAAATAGCGATGAGCTTGTGTCTTGGGGCTCACTAAGTGGGAATCACTGAGAAACGGAGAAGTGTTTTGAAAGTGGAAGCTTGTGGACAAAGCCGATGGATGTAATAGAGGAGTAGGCGGTACGATACCTTTGCAGATTTTGGCATCAGGAGGAGGAGGTGTGCGATTGCAGGGCAGACAAGATGGGAAGCTTAGTTTGACGGTTGCCGGAAGGCACCGGAGTGAGCACGAGGAGATCAATGAATTCTCTCTGCTCCTGCGCCAGGACATATTTTCTTTAAAAAAAATGCGGCTTCTTTTCAAGCATTTTTAAAAATTGAATAGTTACCTATGGTACTTTCCCATTAGATATTTTGACAAACGATATGCATATAGTTACTATTCATAATCTCCCGGGGAAGGAGGCCACCGATTTCGGACATTTTTTTAAAAGCCTCCTTTTGAGAATCCTTTTCGGTCTCATTGGCTGGCTTGTGATCGCCCTTCGATCTTGATGCACTTGTTGACATGGTATTTACGCCCAGAATATAATTATCTGCTGCTTTAAGGAACCAGTCCTATCCACTCCAAGAAAGAGTCCATGTGTATGGTGCATCGACAGAGTTAAGAGCACATGGGTGTGAATTTTGGCTTACCTTTCTTTTATAGGATGGATCCTTTTTTTTGGTCCTTGTCAAAGAGGTTAGGTTTGTATATGTGCATCTACAATTTTTAAAATGTATAACCTTCATGCTTTGAAGGAGATATTAGTGGTGGTGCTTTCCATGCAGAAATCACTACCGACATTTTCATGTAGTACCAGTAAGGCAAATTTTGAACATTATCAAGGGACAAGAAAGGGAAATAAAGGTACAACATTATCAAAGATTAATTGAATGAATGTGGCCAAGAATCATTATGTTGGCCTATTAAGAAAGGGTTACCTAGTTTAATGAGAGATGTGGACATGAGTATTGTAAATTGTGGGATAAAAATAGAAAATACTGCTATCAAAAAAATAGAGAGAATATTCTTAAGAAAATTTGGCTAAGATTTTTGCTTCTATTGCATTTGGTGATTCCCTAAAGAGTGATCATTAGGAGGCTTTAAGGGGTGAAGAGCCACCAAAAATATGGATTTTCAAAGGGAATATATGAATGTTATATATAAATACCAGGAAATAAGCCTTGAATAAGAGGAGAAATGTATTGGGGAGGGCCACAACCTTTGGCTACATATCTCCCAAAAAAACAAACATTGGCCTTAGCTTAGAGCTATAGTGATTGTAAAGAAAATACCAAGTGCAACTTTGAATAGAGAGAAAGTAATAAGGATTTATTTAAATACCTAGGTGTCCAAGCTAGTGGTAAGTAGGGACTTCAATATAGCATTGGTGGGTACAATTGATAGGACCAAAGAAATCTCTCAAAGTGGTAGTCCAAAAATAAACACTCGTGAGAACCCCTATGATGACTAGTGAGCTTTGACAGTCCCATTTTGACTTCTTTTGGTGGTTTTTTGCTAGATTTGGGGTGGAGCTTTATACTACCATGACATTCCCATTATTCCTTTTTTTGGGATTTATCTCTTTCATATGGAGTGGTGTCCTTTCTATGACTCTCTTTTTGGTTATTCTGTTGAATACAAACTAGCAAATATACTCGAAATTAGTGGTGTCATTTATGTGACTCTGTTTTGGTTGTTCTCTTGAATACGAATTAGTAAATATCAAAATGGTCAATTAAATATTATGAGAACCATCCTTCATTTGGTGAATGAAGGATCACTCTCAAGAATATTATGAGAACCATCCTTTATTTTTCTCATAATGTTAACATTTGCTAACAACCATCCTCTCGAATGAATACTAGTGCTCTCTTTAATTGTCCAGTTCCATGTTTCCTCAAGGTCATTGTTGTCATGACATGTATAATTTGAATTCTATTCGGTTTTATTTGGTTCATCACTCTCAAATGTGTTGATAGATCATCAAGATGAATCAATGCTTGAAAACCACATGGTTATAGGGTGAGTAAGTCTTGGTTGTTTTGTCTATTTTTGCATTTCAGTGCTCTGAGTATGTTGCACGATTCACCTTTTATAATTGCATGTTGAATTGAGAACTCTTAAACAACAATATGTGTTAATACATTCAAGAGCTATTACAAGACCTGGTGGTTTGGATGGACATAGGGATCTATCACCTTGAGCAAGCACTATATGGTTGTTGTTGCAGTCGCTCGAGTTTGGGGCTTGCTCGGTGTCTCATAACACTCATTAGCAACAAACTCCTCACCCTGCCTTGACAGCCCCCAACCTAGCATATTATGCTACAACTACCCTTTTCACTCCACAAACCTTCCACGCTGCTACACCTCCTCCTTGCCAACCCACTCCTCAAGTGACCTACATTCCACTACTCATTCCTAATCCTCTTGCACCAACCACCATGGCAATATCCCCCATGAACCATCCTACTTGCCCTCTCCAACCCCACAATTTCCCCGTCCTCTGCTATAGATGTGGGGAATATGGCCATTACCAAAGCCACTGCCCCCTTCCTGAAGGTGCTTCACCCTGTAGGCATTATCCAGAATCCAAGGATCATTTTACCCGAGATTTCCCCAAGCAAAGGGCATCCACTTCCTCCAACTTCACATTTCCAGCCCCAACCACCCACTTAGTCTCAGTAGGAAATCCTTCATCCACTTGCCCCCCTTCCTCTCCCACCCTTGGTGTGTCCCCGTCACACCCACAACACCCACTCATAAGGATCAACCATCCGCCATAGTGGTGGTCACCCAATCACAAAGGAAGGCCATGCTTAAAGAGCAACAGGGGGATGAGCCCGATGATAACACTCCTACACTCCCCCGCATAGTCATAGGTCAGTCCTTCTTCCAAGCCTTCAAGGACCTCCACAACCAATCCTATCCCTCCCACATCCCAAACCCGCATCTTACTTCTTTCTTCGTGGAGGATCTACTCAAGGAAAATACAATGACAATGAATCTCTTTGATCTTCTCCGGATTAACCCCAGTGTTCGACAATGTCTTATTGCACTACTAGAGCAATTCAATTTGCAATTCCAACCAATTCTAGTGGTGGACAGTATGGTGGGTTCCCATTCCCCTCAAGTGTTATCAGTTAAATGGGTATCAGCCGTACGAGTCCTTAACTGACTACCAGAGCCCCTACCTCTTTGTGGAGATTCATGGGACCCCACTTTTTGGGGCAATTGTCGATGGTGGCTTTGGGGTGAACCTCATGCCAGAATTCACACTCCATGCAATAGGTCTCAAGGTGATGCGACCATCCAACTTATGTGTTCGAATGGCTGACCACGAATGGGAGGTGACTCCCATCGACCTAGTAGAAGGTGTATTGTAGTTATCTAGGGGATTCCATTCCTATAGACTTTGTGGTGATCCGCAACTTCTTGAAGTCAGAGGGGCCACTCATTACTCATTGGTCATTCATGGCTTTAGAGTATATGTGTTCTACACAATTGGGGTGACGGATTGTGGATTCCTCAAGAGGATCTCAAATTGGAGGAAGGTCTGGACCAAGGGATCCATGGTGCCACATAGCCCCCACTTCATCTCCCAACTCTCTGATGCCCACCTCGTGGCCTACAAAAGAAGAAGGCCTTGTTCCAAGGGGATGAGGCGAAACTCCTGACTGGCTCCAAGCAGCGGAAGTCCTAACATCCTACATGGTGGACATCACGGAGGTACCAAACGACTCCACCAACCCTTCCTCTAAGCACTATGAGGCTATAGCCAGTCACTACTCTTCTTTTTTGTGCCTTGCCCTCTTCAATAAGTGCCCGAAGTGTCAGTATGTGATCCAAGTTAGTAAATCCTCTCCTGAAGCCGGCCTGTCCATGTGCTCGATGACCATGCCTCTCTGCGCAGTGGCTCAACTCCGACTCCAATATAGAGCCATATAGTTTGGCCAAGTAATGACCAATCATGGTCGTCCCCTGTAATTGCTTGGTACCATGGGGTCCCCACTCTTAAAGAGTGGTACAATGATATGCTCTGTCCAACTTGATGGGAAACCCTCACAAATGGCACGATTAAACACATGTATGATGAGCGGAGCCAAAGTGTCGCGCGCATATGAGAAGTGCTCTCCAACTAGCCCATCATGATCCTGTGCCTTTCCATTCTGTAACCTGTCTATCGCATCTAGCACCATCCACATAGTAAAAAAGGTGCTGCTAGCTGGTCTAGCTCCTAGTGGAGGGGGGGTGGAGGGCTGTCCTGGTGCATCATATAGCTCTCTAGCATAAGTATGCCATGCCTCAGGTGCAGTAATGGTTACATTAGTGGCTCCATTTTTTGTTGCAAGAGCTCTACGAGATTGATACCCTCTTCTCGGATGGTCTTGGAGTGCTTCCTTAACATTGTTATCCAATGCCTCAATTTTAGGTACAATGTTTTGTGCTTGACGCGCCTGCACCTCATGATTCTTCTTAAAGAAAAGACTCTTCTTGAATCAAAATCTTGGCAATGATGATATAACAAGAAAAATATTTTTTTATTTCCTTAAGATTTTTATTACATTACCAAGGAAAGGTCTCAATCTTGGAATCCAAAAATCTGAAAACAATTATATTGAAATATAATTACAAATTTTCAATGAGGGAGATATAGATTTCCTCAATTGCTCATTGTAATGAAGTAACAACTTTAGAGTAGGTTTAGGACCATGGTCATAGGCTCAAGTATAAAAGGGGACGACTCATGGACCGCGACTCATGGACCGTTATTGTACCTTCGATAACTTGTTGATATCTTATGATATTTGGTTATCTTGACTCTTGGAGCCTCATGGCTTTTTGTTAAAACCCTAAAGATCTCTCTAGCTAATCATTATGCATAAACACACATAATCCAGGCATATACTCATCCACCTGACCAGCCCCGAGCCCAAGGGTGCACACATCAACATAATGAAGAACCACATACCTAACCTCGGTGTCCCATACCACCAAGAGGTATACCTTTAATCTAGCAGCACATAGCTCTAGCATGAAATGGTAAGAGAGTAGATACTATGCTCTACACAAGAGAACATCCCTTGAGAGTGCTCCATGCCCCTATTATATAGGAGAGCTCTCAAGTGACTCTTGACTTTCCATTTTCATGTGTGACCCTTGGTTTCTTGACTCTAACCTCAACCCAAGGTTAGGTCTAACCCTTGCCCCACTAGAGTATGTTCCCATGCTCCCATGCTCACATGCCTAGGGTGAGTATGCCTCCTAGTATATGCACATAATATAATGTGCACATAACATACTTTCCCTCTCTCAAAACATTGCACTCTTACAATGAAAAGAAGAAAACCTATGCTGAACATTCTCAACTAACACCCAAGTCGAGTCCTCAATTTCCCTATCTTTCCACCTAATTTTAACCTTAGGGGGGATTAAGCGATTATGAAGTTTCCATTCCTTGAATTCAAGTACCTTTTCAGGTTCATGTGGAACATATGATAAATCCTCGATCTCAACGAGTTCTTGAGGAGTAATTGTGTTATCTTCACCTCCTAGCTTCT
Source organism: Cibotium barometz (assembly GCF_041138505.1). Taxonomy (NCBI): domain Eukaryota; kingdom Viridiplantae; phylum Streptophyta; class Polypodiopsida; order Cyatheales; family Cibotiaceae; genus Cibotium; species Cibotium barometz. The sequence goes on along the minus strand of NC_141098.1, from coordinate 19,433,336 downwards.
CTTTTAGTCTACTGACATGAAAGATTGGATGAACTCTGACATGTGGAGGTAGTTTTAACTCATATGCAACCGTGCTAATGTGACGTATAACTTGAAATGGACCACAATATCTAGGAGATAATTTTGAGCACTTTCGTAATGCTCCTGGCTCAAAAGACCGAGGTGAGCGTCCCCTATCAGCATAAAACCATGCTCTATCCTGAGTACTCCTAATAGAATCCTGATCTTGGGTCAGCATTTCTTGCATACATGCAAGAAATCCCTCGATGCATCAAGCTCAATGTCCTTAAGACCGACATTAATTGGTGTCCTGGGTTGATACCCATACATAAGCATAAATGGACTATAACCAATAGCCGTATGCTTAGAACTGTTATAGGCAAATTCCATCATTAGAAGATACTTTTCCCAACTCGATGCTTTTCCAGAGATATACGCATGAAGCATATCCTCTAAAATTTAATTCACATGCTTTGTTTGCCCATCAGACTATAGGTGATCAGAGGAACTCATACTCAAAGTAGTTTCCAATTTCTTGAAAACTTTCTACCAAAAATGAGCCGCGAACTTAGAGTCCCGATCGCTCACAATATCAGAAGGTAGACTATACAGTCTAAACAACTCCTCCACAAAAAAGCCATTTCTGATGCTTTGACTATTGTCTGTGGGTAAAAACCTAGCCATCTTTGTCAATCTATCCACAATTACCCAAATGGCATCGTAACCCTGCTGGTATGTGGAAGTCCTGTGATGAAATCCATAGAAATACTTTCCCACTTTTGAGACGTTGTATGCCAGGATGTCTCGTGATGGTGGATTGAGGCACTTAAAGAGGATCATGAGTCTAATTTTAGGCACATCTTTCATGTAAACCTTATAATTTTGGAATAAGAGACCATTCAAAATAAAAAATTGGTTGGCCTTTTCTTGATTCACCAGGTTTTGATCTACCTTAGAGTTGGTGAACCCTGATTCTGTAAATTCCAATACTTTCCAAAGAAAATATATGTACTGCATTTTCCCCTGAGTGAATTTCACAAGTTAGAAGTAATTTCCGTGAAGCTAAGTTCATTAAATTCACTAATTTGACTCAACACATTAGCAATGCGATTCAAGCTACCTTTCATGTATTTAATCATAACCAATTGGAAAAGTTCATAGTTAAAAAGGTTTTCCATTAACTCAAGCTCATTAATGAAAGTTTCCTTGGTACAGCAATGTTTCCCTTAAGAGTAACAAGGTTTTCCTTAAGAGTAACAAGGTTTCCCTTAAGAGTAACAAGGTTTCCATTATGACGGAAAGACATCAAATGTTTGACTCAGTCAATAGAAAAATCTTTATTTTTTCGATAAAATCATTTCATCCCTAAAATGATGTCAATATGACCCAAGCTCATGACCTAAAAATCAAGACTTTATGAGTACAACTAGATGTCTAGTGGGCAGCTTTGACACTTTCTTATCCCAGAATTGGACTTGTCCTCCAGCCATCCTGACCTTGTACATGTGATCATTTTGAGTGGTTGTGATCATTTTGAGTGGTTTCTAGCTTCATCCTCTATACCACAATGTTGTCTCAGTAAAATTGTGAGAACTACTAGGATCAAACAATATATGAACCATAAACACGAAATAATTTGTTTGGACCAAAAACGTCTTTACTGAAAGTACAATCTGGACATTGGCTTCCTTCAAAATGCGTAATATTTACCTTGAAGTTCTATAATGTTCTTAGATTTCTTTGGTATAAACTTCTTCGGTGCCGCCTTTTGCCCAAACACTGAAGGTGTTGTTGCTCCATTCAAAGGACATAATTTCTTCATGTCCCTTTTCTTTGCATTTGAAACATGTGAGATTATCCCTACTCACAAATTTTGGCTTTTTCCTGGCATTGTCAGAATTTTTTGGCTTTGATGTAAAAACCATCTTCCTTTTTTGTCCACTCTTTGAAAAAGTGAACGTGGATTTCTTTTCATTAGATGATGGTTTTAAAGTGCTGGCACCGACCATCTTCTTATGAAAAGTCTGAGCTGCATGAATAACATCCTCAGCTGTTTTGACTTTGTATTTTTTACCTCATACTGATAGTCCACGAGCTAGACCATTGATGAAAATCCCACATAAGGTATGATTTCTTTTCATTAGATGATGGTTTTAAAGTGCTGGCACCGACCATCTTCTTATGAAAATCTGAACTGCATGAATAACATCCTCAGCTGTTTTGACTTTGTATTTTTTACCTCATACTGATAGTCCACGAGCTAGACCATTGATGAAAATCCCACATAAGGTATGATAATCTGATTTGTCTTTGGCAGCCAACTGTCTAAACTTTTGCACATAATTGTCAAATGACTGATTTCCCATGCTATTTTTAACAAGCTTGGAAATTATCTTGAATTCATCCTCTGGTTGGACGAACTCTTTTTTGAAAGCTTCTTCGAAATTCTGCGAAGTAGTAGGAATAGAATCTTCTTTGAGATCCTTCCACCAAGTTAATGCCTTCCCTTTCAATAACCCATGCGCCATCTGCAGCCTTTGCGCATCGATAAATGGATAAAAGGCAAAGTGTGTAGTCCACCTATTGAGCTAGGCATCTACACATTCTTGAGTCTTCTCCTTTTTCTCACCACCGTACACCTTTGGTGCAAACGACGGAGCAACTACTTTGGTAGAAGCAAGAGCTGCCAAAAGAGCCTTTTGCAGAGTCAAGATTTGCACCTTTAGTGACTCCATCTTGTCATAGCATTTGGCAATAGATGCTTCTTGACGCTTTGTCACTTTCATAAATTCACATTTTCCAACAACCTTCTCTTCTTCAACTTGGAATTTAAGATCTTCCCTTCCCGAGTCGGGATGATCACACATCTCATTGATATTATCATTGATCGAGAAATTAATGTGAGCCATGGTAGGTTCTCTAAAAATCTCGATTCACTCGAACCAAATTCAATTGACCACCCTTGACCAAAATGATATAGCAAATTAATTTACTAGAACTGATTGCACATAAGAAAAAATGCTTTAATTAGCATTTGGTGGCTAAATAACGGTAAAAAAATCATGAAAACATTGTCTAGAATTAATCCAAATGGAAATAACTACTAAGACGAGGCACACTCACATTAATTATATGCAAATAACTCGCATCTATCTAATGTCAGTACATGAAAACGTACCTCAACACTAAATAACCCCCGTCGAAAATATTAAATTCTCTAGAAAAAATAATTATCATGATTTTTTAAATAAAATTTTACTATTTTCTAGGGCCTCAAAATTTACTAATTTTGAACTCCACCAAATCCTATCTTATGGCACTCCAAATCTAAATTTTTAAGAAAAAATTTAGCTATAAAATTCGCTAAAATATAATTGGTATACAAAAAATACCAATTTATAGGATTTTTAAAATAATTTTTAAATTTTTTTTCTAAGTTTGGTAATTATGAACAATTACCCCGAGAATCCCATCGATTATGAAATTTTTTAATTCCATCTGACAATCCTCAAATCCAATTAAAATCTCTAATTTAATGGAATTTCTAAATTTCTAGGCAAAAAAAAGATTTTTACAAGAAATTGAATGGTAACGGGCACCCGAACACATGAGCTACTCCTTCTCTTCCCCTTCTTCACCTCAACAACCTGTTCTCCATCTCTTCTCTCATCTCCTCCTCTTCCTCTGTTAATCAAGATAATTAACCACTAATGAAGTTGGTTAATCAATAATTATGTTATTAAGAATCTTACCTACATAGGGGTGTTCCCATGCGGAAGAGGAAATTTGAGAGAAAACTCTGATGAGAGAGATAGAAATTATGGTGAACACATGAGAGAGAACCCGATGCATTAACATGCTGTCCCCCACTAATTTTCAACAGAAAATCGACAGAAATTTCCTTACATATGCCTGTGGGAAACCCACAAAAATGCATTAAAAATGCGTATTTTACCATAAAAATGCTCTAAAAATTTCCTAAATAATTAGAAAAAACTCCTAAAAATTATAGAGATGTAAGGAATATTTTCTACCAAAAATCACCCATAAAACCATGTGCAATATTGTGGTAAAAAATCTATAAAATGCTTATTTTAACCATAAAAATAGAGAAAAATAGCATTTTCACTCACGAAATTTCCCCACATCGTCAATACATCCATCCAAGTCGAGAAGAATCACGTTTTGACCACCATATTGACATTCTCAACGCATAGGCCACAAAAAAAACCCAAAAAATAATATTTTTTTGCTTAGCAAATATTAAAATTTTCTTTAAAAATGTTAAAAATTTGGTATAATGAGAGAATTAAGAGGAGAAAAAACATCAAAAATTAACTAGAGACTTCTCTGATACCATTGTTAAAACCCTTAATCTTGATCTCTCTAGTTAATCACTATGCATAAACACACATAATCTAGGCATATACTCATCCACTCGACCACCCCCGAGCAGCCTAAGGGTGCACACATCAACATAATGAAGAACCACATACCTAACCTTGGTGTCCCATACCACCAAGAGGTATGCCTTTAATCCAGCAGCACATAACTGTAGCATGAAATGGCAAGAGAGTAGATACTATGCTCTACACAAGAGAACATCCCTTGAGAGTGCCCCATGCTAGGAGAGCTCTTAAGTGACTTTTGACTCTCCATTTCCATGTGTGGCCCTTGGTTGCCTAACCCTAACCTCAACCCAAGGTTAGGTCTAACCCTTGCCCCACTAGAGTATGTTCTCATGCTTCCATGCTCACATGTCTAGGGTGGGCTAGCCTCCTAGTATATGCACGTAATATAATGTGCACATAACACTTTCATACCTTGGCTTTTGTGGAAGACTATTTCCATCCTCTTAGTGGGAGGTTAACTCACTTAGGTATCATGGCCATTGTATGAGATTATCACATTAATCTTATATTAATCCATGGTGATTATTCCATATCTTAGCTTTATGATCACTCCATTACAATTGGTATCAAGCTCTTGGCTTAGATCTTTGCTTAAGGAGTGATTAAAAGATTGATCATTTTTGGATTATTTTTAATCTAATTTTTAAAATGTATTTTCTTGATCATGATTAGTGATAATAATTTTTAGATTATTTTTAATCTAGTTTTTCAAAATGCATTTTCTTCATCATGATTAGTATTAATCATTTTCGGAATTGATTTTCACATAACTTTTAGATTTGTAATTTATTGATTTGAGAAGATTAGCAATGAAATTTGTGTTAATCATCTTCGAATCATTAGGACTTGTTTGGGGTCTTCTTGGGCCCTTTTATTTGGACACTTAGTGAAATGCTTAAAATGCTAATCAAGCTTTGACCAAGCTAGTGGCCTAGGCCTGAAAATGCATTTTTCCTTTTCTACAAAAAAGAAAATAGGCCTAAAGGTAATCTAATCATTAGATCTTCTGTCCTTGGGAAGGAATATGGACCTAAATGCCTTTTTGTCTTGTAGTGAAGTACCTTTCACAAAGAATGTTTGAAAATTTTCGTCACTTTGTTCCCTCCCTTTTTGGAGGTGCTGCAGATCCCACTCTCTCTCTACACTCTCTCTCTAAAACGCGTTTAGGGTGTTTTACTTGGGTAAGGGCTTCTTTTTCTCTCTCTAGGAGCCATGGCCTGCAGATCTGGACCTCCTACTCCATCATCCTCTCCACCAGCTCTCATGGAAGAGCTCACCATCCCCTCTTGTGAAGGTACAGATCTACACATCCTTGCAAGCTGAAGCTCTCCATCTCCATCACTAGCAAGCTCTCCATATCTATCATCCTCTCCACCAGCTCATGGAAGAGCTCACCATCCCCTCCTGTGAAGGTACAGATCTACACATCCTTGCAAGCTGAAGCTCTCCATCTCCATCACTAGCAAGCTCTCCATATCTATCTCCTCAAGGCCTCCATTTCTCTATATCCATCTGCATCTCCTCCACCTCCATCTCCATCACCATCTCCATCTTCATCTCCTCCACCATCCACATTTCCATCCTCCACCTCCATCCTCCATCTCCATCATCTCCATCACCATCCACATTTCCATCTCTGTATCCATCTACATCTCCATCTCCATCTCCATCACCATCCACATTTCCATCTCTGTATCCATCTACATCTCCATCTCCATTTGCTAGGTACAATGGCTCTACGGGACATCACCAACAAGCAATCAAAGTTTCGCTTGCACGTGGACTTAGACGAGGAGTATGCCACAATGCGAAGTAATCGAACGAAGGGATGTATTCCTGCTGAGGTGCTACGACTTCAAGGTGCAAAAGCCATTGATCTTTGGACTGATGGAAGCATTTATCCCCTTGATCCACAGACTGGTGCACCTCCCCCTTTTCGTAATATCACGCAGGTCGTACGCTTCTTGGGTGATGGTTATAATGGTTTCTTAGGGTACTGTCAGAGGCTCTATTCTTTGTACTTGCAGGAACTCTCAAATCAAAATCACCTCAGGAAGCTTCTAAAATTATGCAAGGCAGAAAAGGAAGAATGTGCGTCAACTTTCATGGCCACAAAAGAACATATGCTGGCTCGAGTCAAGGATCTAGAGAAGGAGGATGCAGAGCAGAAGATGAAGCTTGATAAAGGTGTGGAAAGGAGGGATCGAGCTATAGAGAACTATCTCCGTCTTCGAAACTCAACTCGGAACCTTCGCCGACGTGTCGATCATTTCACTCACCTCCCCGTGGGATATAATGCAAGGCAGCGAAAGCGCAAGCCTCTGAGTCTTCTTTCCAAAGATGGGGGGGCTCGCAAGCGACGTGTGCGTCAAACAAGGTAATCACAGCTTCAAAACTAGCATTACATTCCTTTTTCATATAGTTATGTCATTGACTCTGAACTATGTGATGTCCAGGGAATGTGCTAAAGCAATATTAGGTTAAGAAGCGAAGAGATTACACAAAGAAGCAGAGGACATGGAGGCAGCTGAGAGAGCAAGAAAAGAAGCCGAAGAGACGGTCAGAACTCAAGAGGACGAGGCAGCAAAGAAAGCACAGGAGGATGAGGCTGCCAAGAAGGAGGAAGAAGACGAGGCAGTTAGGAAGGCGGAGGCAGATAAGAAGGCTGTAGAAGAAGCTCAGGCCGCCGCAAGCAACAAGAGAAGAATAGCATTCTTTGCTGCGGAGGAGGATTGGCTTAACAGAAAAGCTCACGGATTTGTTGCTGACCTGCGAATGGCCGGATACGAAGATGACACAATTTTGGAAGCGGCCATACAAAGTCTTCGAGCAGAATATACAAAGAGGAGAAATGAAGACACAGTAGAAAGGGAGCACCTGCCGAGCAATAGGATTGTCAATGCAATGCTAGACAGAGTCTTGGCTCGTGCACTTGGTAAAGGAAAGAGAAAACTCTCAGCTGAGGAAGTAGAAAATAAGAGACAGAAGCTTGAACGAGAAGCCAGGGCAGCAAACACACGGAGGCTTCGTGAGGAAAAAGATAGGAAAGATGAAGAGGAGCGAGTAAGGAAGGAGGCAGAGCAGCGAGCAGCTCCGAAGACTCCATCTGCAAAGACAAAGAAAACTCCAACACCTGCAAAGGCTAAGAAGGGGAAAACCATTCCCAAACGCTCAAAACTCCCTTCCGATAACTTCCAAGAGCAGCGACAGAAGTTTAAAAATGACACGCCAGCTTGGACTCGCCACGCGCAAGCACCACCGCCCCCAACAACGCAGAAGAAGCAAAGGTGGAGACCAGGGACAGTTGCCCTTAGAGAAATTCGCAAATATCAAAAGACCTGCACACCAATTATTCCAAAGGCACCTTTTGGGCGTCTCGTCAAAGAGATTATCCACGACCAGCGCCGGGATGTCAATCGTGTGCAAGCGGCGGCACTAGGCGCTCTGCAACAAGGTGCCGAGGATATTTTGGTTTCGCTTTTCCAAGACGCGGTTTTGTGCATGGTGCATGCAAAACGTGTCACTTTGAAGCCATCTGATCTTCATCTAGCTAGGCGTATCCGTGGAGAGGAAGCTCTCTTTCACTAGATAGGGGAAGCCTTGTAATGCAACAAACCGTGTTTTGTAATCTCAATTTGATTAATGAAAAACCATGTCTATTTTCAAAAAAGTTCTTTTCTATTGCAAGTGATTGTTGTCTTGTCAAGGTAATTGTAGTCTTTTGCATGTAATTGTTGTCGCTATGTACATTCGACCTCATGTGAACGCTCGTCTGCCACCGCCCGTCCGACTTTGGCTCGACTCGACGGGCCAATTTCTCCCGCGTATGGCCCCAGAAGGGTATATCAGCTGTGCGGGGTGCGCCGGGGCCGAGGGGGGGGGCCGGTGGTCGCTCCGTGGAGCCTGTGTGCCACGGAGCGACTTTTGGCTGTTTGACCTGGTCAAACAGCCAAAAGTCGCTCCGTGGCACACAGGCTCCACGGAGCGACCACCGGCCCCCCCCCTCGGCCCCGGCGCACCCCGCACAGCTGATATACCCTTCTGGGGCCATACGCGGGAGAAATTGGCCCGTCGAGTCGAGCCAAAGTCGGACGGGCGGTGGCAGACGAGCGTTCGCAAAAATTGATTGAAACATCATAACAGGACACGACAACAACATATAAACACATCAAGAAGATAAAACTTAAAATCAGCTCGAAAAACATCTTGATGTCATTAATTGTTTGATTTTCACAGACGAGCGTTCACAAAAATTGATTGAAACATCATGACAGGACACGACAACAACATATAAACACATCAAGAAGATAAAACTTAAAATCAGCTCGAAAAACATCTTGATGTCATTAATTGTTTGATTTTCACAGAAGGCAAATGATTACATTGGATCTAGCCAACTCGCTTGATGAGCTTGGTGAAAGCCTCGTGGGTGAGAGTCTTTACTGATGGTTTGTCACCAATGCGTTCGGCTATCTCTTTGGCATCAGTGATGCCTTGTCCAAGGCTAAGGCCACAAAATCCTAGGAAAGACCCTGCACCTTTATCACCAAAGCTATAGATAGCTGCTTCCCTATTTACAAGAATACATTTATGGGCATTTTGGGCTATAGGGGCTTCAGACAGGACGGCGCTTAGGGCTCTGCACTTCAAAAATTCAGCTTGCGCATCATTTGAAAAGTCGTTGTGAATTACGCGAAGCATCTCGGCATTGAAGCTCGGGATGTAGTGCCATAGCGCAGCATCTTTCCCCTCCACCTCCTTTCGTGCTCCACCCTTTCGGCTTGCGAACCAGTCCATTTCTCTTGCGGTCTACAAAGTAGATAGAAGAATGAGTTGACTTCAAAAAATTACAAATTAAGAAGGGAAGAAATTGGGTGTACTACCTCAGTGGCATCATCATGATCCGCAAGGTCTGCATCACTAATATTGATGCTCCCGAGGCTGACAGAATCCGAAATGGCAAGCGGCTTGTGAGGGGCAAAGCTAGTTTCTGGCACACTCTCGTAGAAATCCTTGCACTGGGATATTTGTACAAGAGTCTCTGCCACAAGGGACTCTATTGAGACATGATTTTCCGGGAGCGCAAGCACCTTTGTGACATCTGCGGAACTGAAGTCAATGTGGATGTCATCATCTTTGGACGGCTGTTGTGTGTCTCGCATGCCCGCGTACATAGCAATGACTGAGAGAGTTTCATCCTGGTGTAGCCCAAGGACATGGGCGATGTCATCCAAAAATAAGAACTCTACACCTTCTACTATGATGGGGTGTAGAGTTCGCACTTCGAGCTCTGGAACTTCATCCATGACATCGTCCCCTTCGATGTCCCGTTTCACAGCCTCAGCTTGCGGCTCTTCCGCCAGAGTCACAAGTGCAAGAGATGCTTCTTGCACTGGGGTGACAATCTCTTCCTTTGGGTCAGCTTCCTTGATCAAGAGATAAGGTGTGGCTTTCTTTGGAGGAGTGGCCTTCCTCTTTCCCTTGCTTTTCTCTGTTCCCTCTAAGATCAGGAGGGCAAGAGTCATGTCCCACCTCAAAAAACTTGTGCCAATGTTGCCCATTCCAAGACCTACGAGGTTATCTTCTTCCTCCTCCCTTAGATATGCGCTACTAAGGCCTTTGAGGAATCTTGCAAGCCTAAACCTGAAATTTTTGTCCGCTTTGTAGGTATGCTTGATAAGATCCACAGGCACCCAAGTTCCCTCCTCGTCTTCAAAGTTGACACAATATTCAGCCATGTATGTGTCCATGTAGCTAGTGAACGCCCCAAACACGTCATTATGGAGTTCGGCGGTGCCTTCCATGTCAATAGATGTCTGAAAGATGGGTGCAAGCTTCTCGATCAAGTGATCGAGGTCAAGCTTGTGCAATTGAGATAGGAGAGCTTGGGCGGGGGTGGCCATGCTTGAGTAGCGAAGAAGGCGAGGGGACCGCAAAGATGCCGAGAGTGAGGAGATGAACTCAAAGTGGCCAAAAGTGACTTATAAAGAGGTCTTTAAAAAAAATTTTATGTTTAAAAACTCACTTAAAACCTCCAAAAAAATAAAAACACGCGACAAAACTTAAAAGTGCACAAAATTGAACGCAAATTGCGAGTAGCCAAAATTGTTTTGAATTAATCTCTCAAAATCTGTTACATAGCTTGCTTGATATGGATACATCTGGGGAAGGGAATGCTTTTACAAAAGTAAGATGCCTCTTTCCTCTTACGTAGAGGTGTGTTATCAATCACAAATGAAAAGTCACCTTTCAGTGCAAACCTAAGGCCTAAGTACTCCCTTAGGTTCGCCATATTCCAATCAGCATTTACTACGATATCCCACACATCAGCTTGCGTGCTAACATGTACATCAAGCTGTTCTGCATCGTTGATGTCCGAATCGAGTGCTTGCCATTCGCCTCCAGTCAGCTTCCAACGTCTGTAAGGAAAGATAATAGAGAGTTGTTGCTTTCCAAGCTGGTACCGAACGACCATCTTCTCCGACACCACCATGCACTTTATCTTGTCACCCTGATGTTGAATAACCTTCAAATCCCACGAAGGTGGCAAAAAGGCACTCATTACTGTGCCTCCCTTTGCAATCCACATTGTAGGAGTCCGGTGAACATCAGCCTCCTTGAACAAAAACACAAACAAATGTAAAGGCATGAAGAACGTGAGAGTCGCACGATGTGACCCATAGGTGCACTTCATTGCATTGCACACATCAATCTCAATCCGACGTCTGGTTAGTGCAACCAAAGTATTGTCGGGCTTTGGCCAATCATGGTCCATGAGACTTGGTGTAGGGAGCCTCCGTAGAGTCCCAGAACCATCTCTTGACGTGGGTACAATATACTCTGCATGAAAGAAGAAAACTGAGCGCTCTAAAAGCTCTGATGTTGAACAACCAGTATATAGTAGCTTGCCGATTTCAAAGTGATGCGCCTCAAAGGTTCCAGAAAGGGCCTCTAAAGGCTCCCATTCCACAAATGTCGACGGAAAGATGTCTGCACAGAACATTACAAGAACACACTTGAAAAAATCAAGCTTCCGTAACATGAAATGATATTAGCATGTCTCAGTGCAGCCCATAAAACAAGAAGCACAAATAAAACTTACAATTTGCAGGAAAGCGTTTGTGATTGGCATTGTCAACACGGAGTTGCGATGCCTTGTAGACGTGTTGGATCATCACCTGCTTACTTCCGTCAGCCCCCTGCTTGAGATCCACTATGCGACCCTTCCAATGGTGTGACTTTAACCCTATGTATCTGCGAGAGACTTTGTGGGCTCCCCTTGTGCTTGGACGCATCGTCACCCACATTCCTTTTGCAAAGGTGCTTGTAACCCACAAGCCAGTGTCGTCTTGTTCGTTGCTGCTGCTAAAGGACTCCACCCTTGAACGAGGTCGGCGACTCATTGTGCTTGGCTAACCGACTAAGCTAAATGCTATGAAGTTGTAGGTGTGTGAGAAGATCTCTGCAACCTAATGCTAGCAGAGCATATAAGCTGGCAAGAGGAGTCAAGAATGTGTATAAGCTAGCAAGAGGAGAGTGAAGAATGTGTGCAAGCAAGAGAGGATGGACTTGATGGGGAAAAAAGGACTGTTTTCCAAGCTTTCCATAGCCAAGAAGATCTCTGCAACCTAATGCTAGCAGAGCATATAAGCTGGCAAGAGGAGTCAAGAATGTGTATAAGCTAGCAAGAGGAGAGTGAAGAATGTGTGCAAGCAAGAGAGGATGGACTTGATGGGGGAAAAAGTGGACTGTTTTCCAAGCTTTCCATAGCCAAGAAGGCACAGAAAGATAGATCTAACTTTAGGAGGGAAGGGGAAGGCAGAATGGGGAGGGAGGAGGCCAAAAAAGATTCTTTTAGTTAGAGAGAGACTCAAAACCGAATTGCTAGTTTTAGAGAGAGGAAGAGGGAGTGGGGAGAGGGAAAAGTAGCTTTAAATGAGGGATAATGATGGGGGGGCGTTTCTGGCCCTAGCCCACTTTTTGAGGTGGGGTCATTTATGCCAGTTTGAGCTGTCTTTATTAAAAAAAGGTGGGAAATCTGATTTTATTGAAAGATTTTGCATTTTCAGCCCAATTTCTTTAAAAAAAAAACGTATGATTCAAGTTTGACCCCTACATATTAGGGGCAGGGAAACCCAACATTTTTCTCCACATGGCCTTCTCCCATTGCACCATTCCTTAATGACTGTCATTAGGCTTGGGGCAAATTAAAGGGCCCAAGAAGACCCCAAACAAGTCCTAATGCTGTAATAATCACTATTTTTAAAAACCCTAATCCACTTTACTACTTAATTTCTTGAACTTCTTGATCTTCTTGTTTTTTATTTCTTGAATTTTTTTTTTGATTTTTGAAATTAGGATTAATAAAATTTCAGCAACTAGTTCTGAGTGATTTCTTGCATTATCTTACTTAGGGAGTATACTTTTTCAAAGATTAATCCTTAGAGCCCTTGTTTTTTAAAGATTGAAACCCAGATTACCAAATCTTTGAGTTCTTGAAGGAATACAGCAAGAAGAAGGTTGCTATATACAGAATCTTGGAACAGTTTTAAGAAAGTGTGTAGAATCCTGGTGCAATTTCAAGAAAGTGTATAGACTACAATTGCAAAATACAACTTGTTGTGCATTTTCAAGTGCAGAATTAAAGATTCAAGTGCAGAGTTAAAGAACAATGAAGATCTATTTCAAGATCAGTGCATAATTGAAGATTATAGTGTACAATGCAAAAAGAGAGAAGTTTACAAATTATGCAAAGTTTATTGTGCTGAAATTAAATCTTGATGTAGAATAGTAACAGTAAGTGATTATTGATCAAAATCTTTCTAATCTTGTCACTTCCTTGGAAAGAAGTTAGATAAAGATTATAAATCTATTAGATTAGTATAAATCTACATAGATTAGTGTAAATCTTGATGTACTACAAGTAAAGATAGCAAGAAGAGTGTTGAGAAGACACTGTTTGCAAGCACACAATGTGGATTACAATATCTTAGTACATTTTTCATTAAGAAAATGTATAGCATACTGTTCTATTACAGATTTAAGGCATCAATGTTATGTAAAGAGAGCATGTTGATTGAATAATTGGTGCAAAAGTGGGCAAGCTTAACAATTCCAAGCATAGAAATTTAGAAAGTTAGCTTGCTAACAACCGTGTTTGCAAGTATGTCTTGGCTAGGAATTGAACCCAGTCCACTGAAGTGTGCCAGTCAGTATGCACCATACACACCACCCTTGTTGCATTCTTGATAAGAAATTAGGGTTTATTGGCTACTTCGAAAATTTTGGGATTTTTTTTGCCAAAATTAGGGTTTTTACCAAAAAATTTGAGATCCAGGGTATTAGTTCTCTTCCCCTCTCTCTCCTCTATCCTTATATACCATTGATTTGCAATAACGAATACCATTTTAAGGTTTCTTGGGAGAAATAGGATTTTGGGAGTTCTCTTCAAGATTAGGGTTTATGGTGGGATTTCTTGAGCTTTCAATGCATAATCCTTCTTCCCTTGATCTCCTCTACAAATCATGCATTGCTTCATTAATTTGGCCAAGGGAATTAGGGTTTTGGGTGAAAACAGGGTTTAGGACAAAATCAAAATCAAGAGGCTCTCATCATTTTTTTTAATTTTTATTTTTTGCATAATGCTTACATTGCCTTGAACGGCTACATGCTCTTGATCATTCCCACACATTTCTCCAATCACTTTTACCCTGCATATGCAAAGAAGCCAACACTTGGATTGAAAAAGAAGAAAAGCATCAATCATTGATGGTTTTTGCATTTGTTATGCCTTAGTAGTGAGGGCATTGTATTGCTTCTCTATCTTGTTGGATGATCCGGAAGGCGGCGGGCTTACTGGACGGACTGGTTAAACTAACTAGAAAGCAAGCAAGGTCAATAATATATTATTGTGGCACATGGATGGATGCCACAAGTCTATTTCCCTGCTGAGATGGAGAGCGGGTCTGCCTTGCAGCTGCACTTGTCATCTTTGAAAAGCCCGCAAATGTTTCTTATTTTACACCCCAGCAGCAGGTCGGCGGCCGGCCTTGACTTTCACTGTGCTGTGTAGCTTTGAATTGAAGGTTTGTGCGCGTTGATGATGATGATTGAGAGCTAATCCTGTGAAGAAGAAGAAGAAGATGATGCATGCCTGACTGTTAAATCTTGATAAAAAAACGCTTGCGATGTGCGTTGATGATTGAGGAGCAGCTGAGCCTTCAATGGCTCCTTTTGCTACGCTCAAACTGTAATAAGGGTAGCTCACCCGCAAATGTTTATACCCATATATATTATTGTAAATCACACAAAATATCCTATTTATTTCTAATGTGTCAAGCTTATTAACATTAATCCCTAATTATAAGATTAGCACTAACTTTTATTGCTGGTCATTTTCATAAAGAAACTATCTTTTTATTTCTAATGTGTCAAGCTTATTAAGATTAATCCCCAATTATAAGATTAGCACTAATTTTTATTGTTGGTCATTTTCATAAAGAAACTATCTTAATGACACAAGAATATTAATAATAATAGGGAGTGTGCGTGGAGGTTATGTCAGTCATAGTAGCTGCTTTGGTTCATGATCATGATGGCCATGTGGGAGGGGAGAGGAGAGGAGATGCACCCCCCAAATTGGGGAGGTGCTCAGGCAGGCGCCACGAAGGCCTTGAGGCAAGCTTGCCCCAAGCCGTTCACAGCCATGTTTTTTAATGATTGGCATAACCAAGAATAATGTCGGCTTCGTCGACCATGGACCACCACCAAGTTCAGGTGCCACGAAAGAAAGGAAACGAGTACTTCCTCTCCTCTTGTGAACATTCAAATCAAACCCAAGCAAAAAATCAATCTTCATATGGTGCACGAGAGTCCCCAACCTCAACACCATTATTGATAACATACATTTGATAAGATTTTATTGATAACATATGGTGCACGAGAGTCCCCAACCTCAACACCATTATTGATAACACACATTATTGATAACACACATTTGATAAGATTTTATTTTAGGACTTAAAAATTAAATCAAATGCTCTTGTATTATGCTGTTGTAAAACTCAATCTAGATTTTACTATCACTTATCGCACTAATCTTTTGAGGATTAACACTAATCACTTTCTTTCTCACCCATTGATTATATTGTCTTTATTTTTGGATTCTTATCAATACCTCAAGCTTTTACACCAATATTAATAGGAATAGTAATATATAGTGAAGATTAGATTCTTACACTTCTTCTAGGCAAAGATTAGAAATTTGATCAAGCTTTCCATTTATTGAAATTATTATAGACTTGAGTTGTAGTAAAACTTTACTCTAAATCCATACAGAAAACTTGATTTCCATAATGCCTTCGTAATCTTTTTTAAATTTGCACCAACATTCTTCTTCAAAGCTTTACTCTGTTGAGTAAATATTTCATATTATCTGCTCCAACCTAGTTTCCTACCCTACAGCCTCTTGATCATTGCTCCATGCATGCTAGAGTGCAATGGATATTTCTATTGCAAGATGTTAAGATAACACCTAGCTTTCTTCCTCTTTAGTAAGCGACAAGGAAGAGAAAAGTGGGTGGAATTCCTAATTTGGCTTCCTTTGATTTGGTGTACCTGTATGGGGTATCCTCTGTCATCCCAACAAAATGAAAAAGTACTGAACTAAAAAGCTAAATCTGGGTGTGCAATAAGTACAATGAGTGGTGGAGGGGATGGAGCTCTACTACTAGGAGAATGCAAAGCTATATGCATGGAGTTCTAAATTTGGCTTTGAAATCTTAACAATTTGTTCAATTTTGTAACATAACTAAATGATCTGCACAATTGTAAATTTGCACAATGGCTCTACAATAATGTGCACATAACTATAATCTACAACATCATGAACAGGACTCCAACTGCAGCCATACATGATGTAACTCCAGAGGAGAGATTTACTGGGCAGAAAACTTGATTTGTCTCATCTGAAAGTCTTTGAATGCATTGCATATGTGCATGTGCCAGATGAGATGAGAACTAAGCTAGATCCAAAAGCTGAAAAATGTGTGTTTATTGGGTATTCCCTTGAGCAAAGGGATACAGGTGTTATAACCCTGCTACACGTGAGTTGAGGGTAAGCAAGGATGTTGTTTTTGATGAGATGATTAGTTGGTATGCTGCTGAAAAAGAAGTTGTTGGGGCTGATGTGAGTGGAAATGTGGTTGCACAGAATGCAAGTCAGCAATCACAGCCTTTGAGTGGACTAGGAGAGTCCTCATCTAGTGGTTCAGTTGATAGACCATGGAGTGGCAGGCTGCATCATAATACCAGTCCTGCAAATGTGATTAGTATATCACATAAAGGCAAAGAGAAAGTGGTTTAGCCCCTTGGTATACCTGACATTTTTGTAGGGCATTCTCATGTTCTAGTGGCTCAGAGATGAGCCTTAATGAGGATCTTGGGATACCAGCTATGAGAACATCTGGTGTAAAGAAGGCTATGGAAGCCATGAATGCAAAGCTGCGAAGATCTGGGAGAGCATTGATGAGGCTATTGGAAATGTGTGTTGGGAGAAAGCTATGGATGAGGAGATGGATGCACTATATGGAAATGAGACTTGGGATTTAGTGCAATTGCATGAAGGCAAGAAAGCCATTGGAAATGTGTGTTGGGAGAAAGCTATGGATGAGGAGATGGATGCACTATATGGAAATGAGACTTGGGATTTAGTGCAATTGCATGAAGGCAAGAAAGCCATTGGATGCAAGTGGATGTACAAAGTAAAACATAACAGCGATGGAAGCATAAAGAAGCAGGTACAAGGCTAGATTGGTAGCCAAAGGATATGCACAGACATATGGCATTGATTATGAGAAAACTTTCAGCCCAGTTGGCAGCAACAGTGAGAGTTGTGATAGTAGTGGCTATGTCAAAGCAATGGTCTTTACATCAGATGGATGTAAAGAATGCATTCTTGCATGGGGATTTGCAGGAAGAGGTGTATATGTTGCAGCCACCTAGTTATGAGGATGTGAGTCACCTCGAGCATGTTTGCACGTTGAAGAAAGCCTTATATGGCTTAAAACAAGCACCAAGAGCATGGTCTGACAAGATTTCTGAATATCTTGTCACTATTGGCTTTCATGTAGCCAATGTAGATTTCTCGTTGTATGTGAGACACAGTGATAGAGGGGTTGTGCTTGTTGTCATCTATGTAGATGACTTGATCATTACGAGGGACCATGATGCAGAGATCTTTGATGTAAAGATCTTACTTAGATAGAAGTTTGAGATGAAGGATCTGGGGGAGCTCAGATATTTCTTGGGCATTGAGGTGATTAGGTCACCACATGGTATTGGATTACTGTAGAGACAGTATGGCTTGGACATGTTGTCCAAGTATGGTATGACAGGCTGTAAGCCTATCTCAGTGTCATTGGATTAGAATGGCAAGTTGAGTGCAGATTCAGGAGAGATTTTGGACGATCCTACTATGTATAGGTGCATAGTAGGAAGCTTGATCTACATGACGATCACCAGGCCAGATTTGAGCTATGCTGTTGGGTTGGTGAGTCAATTTATGCAGGTTCCTCGAAAGCCACATTTAGATGCATTGAGACGCATACTGAGGTATGTGAGGTCTACTTTGCATTGTGGACTATTTTATGAAACTGGGACAGAGATATGTGTACATGGATATACAGATGCTAATTGGGCTGGTAGTATCTTAGATAAAAGATCTACTAGTGGCTTCATGTTTTCTTTGGGGAGTGCTACTGTGACTTGGAGCAGCAAGAAGCAGCCTACGGTTGCTTTATCCAGTACTACAGAGGCTGAGTACATAGGTGCTGCTATGGCAGCATGTGAGGTAGCTTGGTTGAGAAAGCTACTTGCAGATTTGGGTCTATCAGTGGTGGATAGACAAGTTGTCATTTTTAGTGACAACATTAGCAGTATACAGTTGGCCAGGTACCCAGTTTTTCATGCTCGCACGAAGCATATAGAGGTCCACTACCATTTTGTTAGAGAGAAGGTTTTGGTAGGAGACGACCTTGTTTATGTCAGCACACAGGATTAGGTCGCTGACATCTTCACCAAAGCATTGGGTACAGAGAAGCTCCGTAGATTTAGGGCTTTGCTTGGTGTACATGAGATGGAGTTGAGCTCGAGGGGGAGTGTTGAGATATCGAGCTCATCTAGTGAGGCGGTGGAAACTGATGACCCGCCTGGGGGATAGGCCCCACACTTACACCACTGGCATGGTTGGTGAGATCATGGGTGATATGCAACCAGTGGGATGACAGGTTGTGTGACAACCATTCTAGAGAGACTGGCATAGTTATAGTGCCAGCTCATTTAGTTGGGTTCACACTATAGAGAACCCTAGTATGTATTTAGTTGAGTACCTTTTCATATTGTGTGTACTCTTATCTTTGTATATGGTGTGTTGAGTGTTGTGTGAAGAAGAAGAAGATTTTCAGCCTCTCACCTTGTGTGTTCTCTTTTAGGGTTTTGTGAGTGTGTGTGTGCTTGCAAGAGCTCAAGCTCTCCTCCCCTGCATCTTTTCAATTGTGTAGGTGGGGAACAAAGGGTGGCAAATTTTCTTATTTTTTTCATTTGAAGGGTAAAACATTACTCAAAATTTTCTTTCCTTATGATACACTAAAGGATTCTGAAGGCTTCAAAAGTTTTTCATTTAAGGGTAAAATATTACTCAAAATTTATTTCCTTATATAAAAGAAGGGCACACTAAAGGATTTTAAAAATCGAGCTTTTCAATTGAAGGTTAAAATTTTATGCCCTCTTACCTTCTAAAGGATAAAATGCCTCAAGAAGGGTTTTGAAGGCTTCAAATTTGATTGGGCTTGGTGGAGAGAGAGAGAGAGAGAGAGAGAGAGAGAGAGAGAGAGAGAGAGAGAGAGAGAGAGAGAGCTCCAAGAGTGAGTAGGATAGGTATAGAAAACAAGGCAAAAAGAAGTGACATACCCAAGCAAGCCTGAAATTTGCAACCCTGCCACCCATAGGCTTCAAATTGACACCTTAGGAGATTAAAACTTTCTTTTGAAGTTGGCCTTTCAATGTCAACCAAAAATTTTAATTGGCCTTTAAGTAAATGATCTAGAGAATCCTAATATTTTTTAATGTGTAGAATTTTATTAATTTAAATTATGAGCATAACTTCTTGTGATACAATGTACAATAATATTTTGGAAATATTTTAGTTTTTAACACTTGACACTTTTTTAAAACCCTAAATCCTTTCCCATATCTTATGTATATGATGCTCCCTTCACGTTACAAAAACCTTGGGAGACCATTGTAATCAATGGGTGACATTTTATAGCACGTGGGGCATTTTCTTATCTTAGTGATGTCTTAGTGATCCTTATCTTAACACACCCTACATGGTATGGATGCTTGATCAAGGGAGGGTGGTAGAAGATATGTGATCTAGCATCCATTCTTAGTGTGATTTCTGTCACGTAGGCTGTAATGCCTGTGACCGACGGCAGACCGGATGGCCATGTCCGGGGTTCAGTGGGAGAGGACGCCCATGCGGAGTCATGGGCGGCCAGGCTAGTGTGGACGGCAGGCCACACACTATATAGCTTGGGGGATGAGGGGCAATCCTCATTCTTCCTCTATGGCTGGGTGGTGAGCCAGAGGCCGTCCCCTCTTGTGGTAATGCCCGTAGCGGCGTTACGGGAATGTAACACTGGTATCAGAGCGTGGTTCGATGGGATTGTCAGAGCCTGCGCGTGAACGGGGGACCGGAGCCCACTCGATGGTTTTCATCCACAATCTCCTTATCCTTATCTCGAATGGAGGGTGTGGAGGGAGGCAGCCATGGAAGAATGGAGGGGAAGAACTCTCTCCGACTCTCTCTCGATCCCCGTCTCACACACAGCAAGCAAGGGAGGTAAGCAATTTTGAGCAGCGATTGAATTTTTCTGAATTGAATTTCTGCGTTAAATGTCTGCCAAGCGTTGAAGCTGTGTGGAAAAAGGGAGGGGGCGCAGAGCCCATGGAGACTTGCTTTGACAGGGTAAACCCGCCTAGAAAGGCTGAGTGGGGAACCCGCCTTGAAGGGGCGAAGAGCAGCCCCCAGCGAAAATCGAAACTCTGTGTGGGTTGAGGGGCAAAAATCAGCCCACGAGATCCTTGGAAACACACGCTGTGTGTGAGGAAGCAAAAACCAGTAATTGAAATGCGTAGCTGAAACTCTGGCGCAGACCACACTGTGTGAAGAAGCTGCTGGAGGCGAAGAGCGAACCTGTGTTTGCTAAAGCTTCGTTGAAGGGGGGCAAGAGCGAACCTGTAGCCAGCCAGGGGCGGCTGCAGCCACAGCCCAGCCCAGCGGCCAGCTCAGGCGGCCAGCCAGCCACGGCCAGCCAGCCAGGCGGCGACGGCGGCCAGCCAGCCAGGCCAGCCAGGCGGCGGCGGCGGCGAGCCAGCGGCGGCCAGCCAGGCGGCGCATCGGCCAGCAGGCAACCAGGCAGCCGACCATCCCAGCAAGCGCCACGAGCAGAAAAAAGGAATTTAAAAAAAAAAAAGATTTAAAAACCATTTTTTTTATATTTTTGTTATTCATTTTTATGCAAGACGGCGGCCAAAAAACGGCCCTAAATACACTCCCCACGGGCGAGCGGCCACGTCCGAAGCGACGAAGGCCGGCCCGGTACGCTATTTATTTATTTGTTTTTTTTAAAAAACAAAACAAAACAAAACAACGGCACACCCTACGAAACAAACCCACACGGCCGTCGTGTCGTGTGGTCGTAATGCCTGTTTTCAACGAGAGAGACCCACCGCACACGGCCGTAGCGCCGCGTCCTAAGAGAGCGACAAATCCCACGGCCGTAGTGCCGAGTCCTTCGAGACAAAGCCGTTCTATGGCCGTTGTGCCTAGTGAACACGCTTATGACCGTAGCCCGCGAGAATATGCGCAATGCCTGCATAACCCCCACCAACACTTGGAGTAAAATCTTTGGGAGAAGTGTGGCACAGTCGTGCCGTAGTGCACCCTGGCCATTTGTGGCATAACGCACTTGCTCGTGCGGTGCACGTACGTCTAAGGGTGCCGTAGCGTGCCCATGTCTGCTGAACCATTGACAATCTTGCACACACGTCATGTCATGGCGTGCACATGTTGGTGTCACGTAGTAAGTGCACTCATACCCACATTGTGCCGTAGTGCACTAGAATTTTTTTTTAAGGTGGCAAGAGGGAAATCGATGGTAATGTTCTCGCGTAGTTCGAGAAGTATTCGTTGATAATACATAAATACATGATATAAATCTCTCTGTTAGTGGTTTAACCATGTGGTTTACCACAAAGTAATATGAGAGCAGATCAGACACATTGTTCTTGTTGAAAGTCCACAAGAAGAAGTTCGTGGCTCCAATGTGCTTAGACCCAATGAAAAATGTCTACTTGGATGTGGTCCATTGTGACGAACAAGTGTAGTCCGTAGAGACACTTTTGCAAGCGCAGTCTTGCCATGGTCATGACTTCTAAAATTGGTCAATGGCATTTAAGATAGCTGGGATTGAGGTCGCGTTTGTCGATTACTTGCTAATAGCCTTGATCACATGACCCCATTAGCAACGTACTCTCTAGACATAACTAGTGTTAGACTCTGGGAGCGTAGCCTCGCCAGATTTCAATTACCACTTTTGCGAGCGTCGTCTTGCTAGAGTTAAAGTTTTGCTAGACAAACAAATCTGAAGGGGTATAGTCTTGAGATGTAATGCTCAATGCCCTTATACAATTTGATCGAAGAGAACTGTTCTTAAACTTACTAGCATGGTTTTCTCTTCTTTTTATTGCCATGCGTCGACATCCCACTGCTTGAGAGTTTGTGGTGATCTTTCGAGAGGGGAAAGAGCCTTTTTATATGTCACATCAATTGGTTTGGCGGTAATTTGATGGTATGGGACATCAAGTTCTCACAGAATCGATTGTAGTCTTGGTGGAATGGGACGCCAAGGCTTTCAATGTAAATTGACTCTTTGGCAGGTTGTATGTACACTTGTCCGTAGTGATAAAGTGTGCAAGATAAAATTTGAACTTTGACAATTACAAATATAGCCATGAGTTGGGATAAAACCCAGTTATAGAGTTCGGAGAAGCTCTAGGTAGCAAGCCATGATGGTGTACTAGTGCTAACAGAGTGATTTAGTTCCGGAGTGATCTAAATCTAGAGGTTAGCAGTAAGACTAGTTTGGTTGGACAGTTTCATGCATGGGGGACGCCCTATAGCATTTTGCAAGTGTAGTCTTGCCTATGTTCAACATAAGTGTGCAATTGTGATCACATTTTAAATGCTACCATATGAATTTGGGAAATATATTACTTTCCTACATAAGCAATTGTAATATTGCATGACCGGCTATTTTGCTTACAAAGTTCATGTGCGTGTAAACCCTATAAGTCATAAGACCCCTTGGGAATGAGTGGAGCATTCCATGGATTTAATAAGGTTTTACATGGCAATAGTGAGTAGTATCTCACTCCAGATGAGCCTGGTTGTTGTTAATCGGATCCGACATATATAGTGTACATTCACTAGGGCTGAGTTAGGATAGAAGGCTAAGCCGGAGAGCTTAGTGGTAAATCCTACTGTATCTGGTGAGTTTTGACTTAACCGGAGTGTTAAGAAGTAAACTCAAAGTCTGGGGCTGAACCGGAGTGTTCGGAGGCAGACATATCTTTTGTTAAATCGGAGAATTTAGCAAAAGATGAGCTTGGGGTGAACCATGGTACCCAGGAAAAAAGCTCTTCACACTAAAATAGTGCACAATAATTTTAGGGTGATAAAAATCCATCGCAGGAATGTTTTACAACTTTCCATAGATGATAGATGAAGACCATGTACTTTACGGAGTTAAAGTACATAGGTGGTGACTTTGGCGCCACATTTTTGTAGGAAGTCACCAGCAGTGGTGTGGTTAGGTCAGCCGAGACTCCACAAGACCTATGCACTAGTTTTTAAGTTGACCTCTATGATAAGGACGTCCAAAAATTCGTGTTGTAATACCAGAGATTGTACTGCAATGTCCAATGGAGGGGTCAATTTGTTTAGTCACTTCTTAGCAACAAGTGACTTAATCATCTTGTTATAGATGATTGTATATGGTACTCCCACTCGGGGGAGGTACACCATTGGGTACGGAGTTACTCAAAGACTAGTATGGAGCTACTAGTGTGATGATAGTGGGTACGTAGTTACTCACTACTAATACATAGCTGCTAATAAAATTAAGATCCTCGAGTAAAAATACTCTAGATCAACATTTTAAATTACCGAACCACAATACATGAGTA
This sequence comes from Cibotium barometz, assembly GCF_041138505.1. Taxonomy (NCBI): domain Eukaryota; kingdom Viridiplantae; phylum Streptophyta; class Polypodiopsida; order Cyatheales; family Cibotiaceae; genus Cibotium; species Cibotium barometz. The sequence goes on along the minus strand of NC_141098.1, from coordinate 19,409,616 downwards.
TCGAGGTACTCATAAATATGTTGCATTGCTCAAATCGAGGGACCGATTTGTTCGATGGTATGGAATAAGCAAGGAGAGTGGAGTAACTTAAAAGTTACACATCACTAGTCCTAGTGAGTTGTCGAGGTCATCCGTAGTTTGATGATCCCCTCTACCTATCAGATAACATTCAATTTTGCAAACCCTGGCATTTAATCCGTAGTGATTATGAGTTTGGTGTGAGATATGGTTATGAAGTTCTTACAAAAGTACTCGTTTATTTGCTTGTCATTGGTTATAGCTTGGTAGAGATTGCCACCTATGATGGGTAGGTAGCTTTGCCGCTATGATGAGGAGGCAGCAAATAATGTTCTCATAGTTATACTTCATACCAACACCAAACAGGGATAGGATGAAATTCCTAAGTTTATCATCACGAAGTACTGTGAAGTTTGCATTTATATTGAATGTATGATGTAATGATACATTGGGCTTGTGTAATTACCATCAATTATCTAGCAACCTATGGCTTCGCAGCAGCAAGCTCAGTCATTATCTGTGGATTGATAATGTGGTTATTAGTAGTTTGGAATTTCTCTTGATAGATGGTACAACCCACCCAAATGATTCATAAGTGTGTAACCGCTTATGAAGGGTAATAATATGCAACAATGAAGCACTTTGTTACAAGTGTGAAACCACTGATCTGTTGCAAAGCATTTTATCAATAGTACCACCATATGTGCGTAGACACTATACCACATCTTCGTTGCAAGATGTTTAAAAGTTTCTTGGAAGGACTCAAGAATATAACATATGCTATTAAACACGGTCTCGATTTGTTCTTGGACCTATGACACTAGCGCGTAGTCCGCTTGAGAGTACAATTTTTGAGGACAAAAACCTTTCTGAGGGAAAGGAGGGATATCCTCAAATATCACATAAACTGGAATAGTTGTGTGAGTCCAGACAATACTTGAAAAGATGTGTCTGGTAATAGCAACAAAGAATTGTAAGTGATTGGATGTAACTCCAGACACCCGTAGTGGTGCAAGAATCTTTATCAAACATCTCCACATACTATACGATCTGCCTCCGCATATATAGTATGGCATAAGAGATAGGAAGTTTGATTGTTATATTTGAATGGAAATTTTCAAAACTTACATTTACTCTGAGTTAGAGTGGAGTTTAACCATCCGTAGATTGATGGTAGTTAGAAACTCAACAAGATTCTAGAGCATATGCTTGTGCAAAGATGTTACTCTAAGAGAGAGGTATCTCTCAGCTTTGGAACTAATCCTTGTGATGCATGATTAGATTGGCTCTAGTTTATTTCTCCTATGGCCGTAGAACTTTCCAAGGAGAAGTTTTAACAAGTTGGTGAAGCAACATGGTAGCGTAGTCTACAAATATCTAGTAGCATAGTCTAACAACTTGCGCTACTAGAGTGCTCTCCAGTACATTAGCTTCTGTGCTAATGACATGATGCAAAATCAAGGCATGAAATTTGCCTTGGGGTTTTGGTTGAAATACCAAATCATGGCTTGTGTGAGCATGATCCTGTCTTTACAGAGGTCTGGCGTGCTGTACGCGTACACACTTTGTCACAGCCGTGCCCACCTTCCTCGCCGGCACGTAATGCTAGTCCGGAGAGACTAGCCGTAGGTGCGACGGGTAACGAGGCGAGAGTTAGTCCGGAGAGGCTAGCCGAGCCTTCGGGGTATAGTTTTGATAGTCCAAGTGCGGGTCACCCTGTGATTCAGAAGACCTATGCACTAGTAAAAAGATAGTTTTATTGGCCTAGTTTGTTTAAGGACATCCAGACTTATGTGTTGAAATGCAGTAAGTGCCAGGTCAATAAACATGAACGTCTTAAGGTTGGAGGACTACTCCGTTCACTGGAGATTCCTCAAATAAAATGGGAAACATTTCCATGGATTTCATTACCGGTTTACCCAAGACGAGTCGAAGGAATGACTCGGTGTGGGTGGTAGTGGACAGGTGAATTAAACTGGCAAAGTTTATTACCACAAAAAATTTTTTAAAACGCCAGAGTTGGCAAAACTCTTTATTGAACATCTCTACAAGCTATATGGCCTGCCCGCAGATATAGTGTTGGATAGAGATAGAAAGTTCAACAGTCATTTTTGGAGGGAAGTCTTCAAAAAATTGGATACTACTTTGAGTATGAGTATGGTAGATCATCCGGAGTCTGATGGTCAAACTGAAAAAGTTAACCAAATACTCGAGGATATGTTGCGTTCTTATGTAAGAAGAAGCAATCAAATTGGGAAGAATATTTGCCCATATTGGAGTTTGCTTATAACAACTCCAAGCATTCAGCGACGACTGGATTTACACCATTCATGTTAATGTATGGATTCCAGCCGAGATCTCCAATGGCTGTAGGCCTAGAAAAGGAGAAGATTCAATCTGTCAAGGATTTCCTTGAAGATATGAATGATATGCTCAAAGCTGTACGCGAGAGCATTCATAGCGCACAGGATCGCGCTAAAACATTTGCCGATAAAGGACGCAGACAAGTGACCTTTGCAGAAGGAAAGTTCCTGCGCAGTCAGCAACCATGCAAACGGGAAAGTGTGATAAACTTTCTCCTAGATATTGCGGTCCTTTCAAGGTCCTTAAGAATATTGGGGACGTAGCATATAAACTTGAGTTACCGGAGAGTTCTCAAGTCCATCCTGTCTTCCATGTCAGTAAACTGAAGAAATCAGTTCACGGGTTAGAGAACGTAGTTTCTCCAAAGATTTGGTGGACTTGATAGAGCCACCAAAGATACCACATGAATCTGAAAAGATTCTACGGTATCGTGACAGACACACCCGACATAAAGTGTACCAGGAGGTACTTGAAAAATGGACAGATAGGGATGAGGTGTAGCAACCTGGGAACGCCGTAGTGCAATTTCCAAAGGTTTCCCCAGTTTGTTTTCGAGGACGAAAACTCTTCTTAAGGGGGGGGTAATGTCACGTAGGCTGTAATGCCTGTGACCGACGGCAGACCGGATGGCCATGTCCGGGGTTCAGTGGGAGAGGACGCCCATGCGGAGTCATGGGCGGCCAGGCTAGTGTGGACGGCAGGCCACACACTATATAGCTTGGGGGATGAGGGGCAATCCTCATTCTTCCTCTATGGCTGGGTGGTGAGCCAGAGGCCGTCCCCTCTTGTGGTAATGCCCGTAGCGGCGTTACGGGAATGTAACAATTTCCTTAGTGATACCTTAGAGTGTCTTGTTCTAAGGTTAGAAGGCTCATTTACTAGAGTAACTAAGAATAGGTCTAGTAGATACTTTCCTATGATTGAGGCATAACCTTTTACGTGAGTGTGGTGAGAAATCTAAGGGAGGTGGAGAGATTCATGGACCCTAGGTGCCTCCTTCTCCTAAGCCTATTTAAACAGGGTCTACTGCTCACAGTTGTAGCTAACTAGAGAGCTCAGTGAAGAATGTAATGCCCATGCTTTGTGTATTTTCTTAGTGATCAATATACTAAGTGGTCCTTTGTGGAAATACTCACCTCTTTGCATTTTCCATTAGCTTGTATTTATGTGATGCTTGTGGTGAACTTGAGTACACTCTATTGATCATTGGTTACATCTCATTTTATTATCTAAGTAGTGGCATGTGTTGCTCTAGTCGTGTGAGTTTGTCTATGTGATGATCATTTCCATTTCTTGATTCATTCACTCATTAAGTTCACACCATGTCTTTTAACATCCTCACCTGCTAAAAAACTCTCATTCTCTAAAACATTAATGTTTCTATTGTGGAGATAGATTGTGACATGCAAGCTTTCATGGCTATCAAAGCCTCATAGACTCCCAATCCACCTCATATAAGATTTATGGAGCACTTAATGACAAAAGCATTAGCATGTCTAGAGTCTCAAGAGATAAACTACTTTTTTCATCATCCTTGATTCGAATTCTGCTTCAAAAAACCATCCTTGATTCGATTCTGCTTTGAAAAACCATGCTCACACATAGCCATACTAGTTGGCGCTACAAGCATGATTTGCCAAAGCCTCGCCAAATTTGGAAAAGCATGAATCTAATCCAGCTTAACACCACATTTTCTTGATGGCTCATGAAATGTGGCTCTAGGATATGCCTTCATCAAGGTGAGAGTAAACTCAACATACTCAAATGCACACTCACTGCTTTTTACAAATTGCGGCTCTCCCTAGATCCAAACTTCTTACACAAACGTCGTAAGAACATTCTATGTTGATTTTGATCATCCCTGGCATCCTCATTTGCATCATAAGTTTTAGAACTAAATAATTTTCTTGCATTGAGCAATGTGGCAAGTCCTTGAATATCACATTCAAAACATTAATAACTTGTTCTACAAATCCTTTTCTCTACACATTCAAGTACATTAGGGCATTGAAGGAAAATGCATGCTCCATGCCTCTTTCATACATGTACATGACATAAAAATATTTTTCAATTGTCTTAAGAACTCTCTTAATTGTTTTGACCCAAGGCGAAAATACCTTTTCAAGTAAAGTGTATGCAAAAGTGAAATCTTTACATCTTACTTCATAAAAATTTGTGCTCTTCTTTTCAAAAATAATATTGAGTTCATTCATCTCATCAAGGATGCAAGAAAGGGATCTAGTGAGGGATGAGGAAGCACCATTATAGGAAAATTCAACTAAATAAATGAATGTAAATCATCCATCTATGGGGCTCTTGACTATATATATAGTTCTAGGCATATCCTTAATTGCTTGATTTACCCTTTCAGTTTATTCATCCATCTCTAGGTGATATGTTAAGCCCAAATCTAACTGAGCTCATATGGATCCAAAATATAGAGGTGAATTTGGAATCTTTCACTAACTATTTTGTGAGGAGGCCCATGGAGTCAAACTATTTCCTTAAAGAATAATTTGGCTATATCAATAGCCATATAAATGCCATAGAGTGACATGCAGTTTGCACCTCAAAGTATGATCTTTGTGCTTAGTGATAGATAGTAAATAGCCAAGAGCTCTTAACCTTGCTTTATAGTCATTAGCAAGGTCAGTTTCTAACCCGTTACAATGAATAGACGGTGCAGATTTTTGTATTTTAATGTTTTTCATCTAAAGGCCTCGACTTCAAGTCCCCGCTTGAGAATCCCCCAAAATTTAGCGAGGTGACTGCGTGATCTCGTCGCGCCGAAGCTCTTGTTTGAGCTAAGTAAGAGTGATTACATGAGGCAATGTAGTGTTGTCAGGAATCCATAAGCCTTCACGGAAGTCGAGACTTGTCACCGAGTTGACACCAACTTGGTTGCAATATCTTTTCTTCAAATCTGACTTCACATTCCTTTCCTTTGGAGCGTTATCTTGAGCCTTCTTGCTCACTAATGCCGTGAGCTCTTTGTGCAAAATCTTTACGGACAAGAGTTGCCCACCTCACTAACTCTAGCTTGGTTTGCCCCATCTTGTGCCACTTCCAACCCTGCACTTGGTTGCTTTAGGTGCATTGATCCTTTGTGACAAAGTGCCTTTGGCCCCACTTGACACCAAGTGAAACCATTGCAATCCTTTAGCATTCGAACCTTTGCACCTCTTCGACCTTGGTTCAACCTGACTGAGTGCTCTAGCTTGCCTTGACACTAAGACTTGCTTTGCCATGCTCTAGCCAACAAACTGCCTCGAAACCTGTTTAGGCGGTTTTGACCTTTGAGTCTATATTTGCCTGTTCCTGTTCACCAAGGCACAAGAAACCTGTTTAGGCGGTTTTGACCTTTGAGTCTATATTTGCCCAAGAAGGACTAAGTCCACCCACTTAGTCCTTCTTGGGCCCCCATGACACCATGACGACCTTCAGATTAGCTTTGTTTCTTGATTCTACACCATCACCTTCTTGAACCTTAAGTTCTGAATGTGTGTCTTATCGTCGTACTGTGAAGATTCCAGTCTTCTTAGACATCATCCCAACAAGCTTTGCTTGGACAGCTAGGTCCTAAGTTTTACTTGCTTGAACTTTGTCTCGGGCTGTACATCTTGCTTTGCACCCACTTTGCCCTTTGGCTTGTTTTGGGTGCTTTCCATAACCAAGTTCCCTTCGAACTTCAATGAGCAAGCTACCAATCTATCCCACCCAAATGCATGCACATTGCCACTTGCACATCTAGCTGTTTCCATCTTTAGGTAAGCTGGACTAGGTCTCCATTTGCAGTGAAAGGATTGCCACTTCGCCTCACCCAACCATCTGCACAACTGCCACTTTGCACAAACCCCTGTTTCCATCTTTTGTTAGCCTTGGCGAGCCAGAAGACTTGGGTACACTTGCCCAACTCCAATTGTACCTATTCATGCCCTCACCTAGAGTGCTATGTGCCCGGCACTACGGTACCATGTCCTGTGCTTGAGCGCTTGCAAGTAGTCCCCTTCATCAAACTTGCTTTCCAAAGCCATCCAACTCATGAGTCACACAACAACCTGAGTCCACTTGGTCAAGTCTAGCTATAATTCTCTCTTTTTTCCTAACACTGTTGGGGGCAGCCAGTTGCTGCCTGTTCGCACTCTTGCACTCCCAATTACTGCAGCTAGGATGAGCTGAGAGCTTCAGCTCGATGAAGCAAAATGGTGAGCCTCTATTACGCGATGGCCCACAATCTCTCTCTCTCTCTTTTTCTTGTTTTGTTTAATGCTACTTGATCTGTGTGGAAAATACACTCAGTAGCTTCATTACTGTAATGTGTGCCCTTGTCATGTTGCTTGAGTTGTACTGCCAGCTTACGCTGCTAGAAGATGCCAAACTGCATGCTATTGCCATGTTGAGCTAAACATAGTTAGCATGAGAAGGGTGTTTGGAAGTGCCTACGCTCGATGTGCATTGTTACTCCTCATGTGCTGTTGATGAAGTGCTCCTCTAAGAAACTGTGATGAGCTTGTAACGGTGGCTGTCTACAAAGAACCTCATAGAGGCAATGAACTCTAGCATTTTAGTTTTGAACGTTTTAGTGCTTCTACTAAGTACCCTACAAAGTCTAAATGATGCACCTGAATGTTAACAATACTTCAACTGAGCGTAGCTATAACTGTAAGGTTCCCCCTTCCAAAATAGGGAAAACACTTAAGATAGTCTACTAAGTCTTAACTTGGAGAAAATTTCCTACTCGTTGACACCATGACCATGCAAAGATTCAAGGATACGATTTGTAGGTAAGACCTAGTCCTATCCCGCAGGGGGAGCGTGGTCTTCTAAAAATCAAATCACCCATCGGGTAATTGATCATAATTTGGGCAACTACTAATCTTGATTCCTAGAGACAATGCTTTTTTCCTCATCCATGCAACCACTCACCTAGTCTTCTAGAATAGAGGTGCCCAAGAACCTATTTATCTAGCCTAGGGCTTTCACTTAATCTATTGGAAAGCTACCCGACTAATTGGGTCCACCCATCCATTAGGATGGTACCGTCGGGGCATTCCATCCTCCCACTTTCCACCCTAATCACACGTCAATTTGTTTTCTAATTAATCCTACCACACTATTTGACATAAATAAACATGTTCCTTAATTAGGGCCCTTTCACAATAATGCTAAAGACAAGATATATATATATATAAAGTTTATACAAGAATCAATTCCATACAAGCCAAACCAACTCTCTTATTCTTTTCCTTTATACTACCGATGATCCAGAATTTGGCCTTCCAGCCTCTACAGACTGTGGGCAAACCCTATGGGACCATACACCTCGTTCATCTCGGCTGGCGAGAGGACTCAAGCCACCTGTCGCCCCCTCAAGCTCCGTCGCTCAATCCTCCCGCCCTTCAGAGGGATGTCTACGCGCTAGGGTGGGCTTATTCACTGGGCCCTTAGAACTAGGCAGTATCACAATCACTCACCTCAATCGTCGGCGAACCTCATTCTCCTAATGGTATGAGGGATACCATGGGCCAACTTCGGGCCTTGTTAACATCGTCGTCCGGCTACACAAGCACAAAAAAGGGGTTAGCGTTGAGGCAGGAGAAGAATACACCTATACTTCTTAACTCAATCAAGATAACATTTTACAAACAGAATTCTAGAACATGACAGATTTCATTACTTTTCTTGAGAAAACAACAATTTCACGCGAATTTTTGTATAAAGAAGAATAGCTTCTCTTTCTTAATGTCTTTAAAGTTAACATTAAAGATTGATAATAAATAAAAAATCTTCTTTTAAATGATGACCAAGCTAACCTGGTCATTATTTCTTTGTGGGGCTCCTAAGGGGAGAGATGGGGCGGTATCTGGAGCAACTTCGCAAGACTCGTTGATGTGTTCGGCTCTCGGGGTGATATTTTGGCGCTTTTGTGAAGGAGCCATTCTTCTCGCCGCTTTGTAGACCGTGATTCCACAAATCCAATGCTTTAGTTGGATCACAATTTGGAGCTCGTTTGCTCAAGTTATAAGCAAAAAACCCCTAGGTGTGAATCACTTCTAGAGACTAAAATCCCTTACTAAAGTCACCGCTAATGGGGGGAAGGTGTCCTTAAACTGAATATGTAGGGAGATGGCTGCAACAAGAGAGAGAGGAGTCGGAGTCCTCCCCTTAAGTCTATTCACACGAGGGGGAGGGAGAGCAGTTAAGGACACTCTAGCCTCAAGGGTGAGAGGATGCAAGAAATATCCTGTAGAGGCCCTACTTGGAGGTGGTCAAAAATGGATTGCTGGAAGGCTATCGAGTACAGTACGGTGGTTCAGTACCATGCAGGGAGTTGGGTGCAGACGCTAGCAGAATGACAAGTATGGGCATAGCGATGGTGGGCTAGGGTTTGCTATCGACAGCCACACCACGAGGTACTGGGGGGTTTATATAGGTGCAAGTAGGGGTACGGGTGCAGGGAAAAGGAGAGCAAAGTGTGCGTGCAAAGGATGGTGTATGGTGAAAGTACACTGGCCTATGGTCTACATGAGCTTGGGGAAAGGAGTGGTACCTGTGCGTGGACAAAAGCTATGGTACCTGTGCGTGGACAAAAGCTATGGTACGCATGTACCTTCCGGGGTTAGAGGCAGCATGGGCATCCACGTGGCGGCCTATGTGGACCGTACACTAGGGCAATCAGCCTTTTTGGTCCTTGCACGGGCACTCGAGTGTGTGTACAACATCTTTGTGGGACGGGGACTCCTAATTTGGGGTGCCGACCTCAATATGCATGCCAGGACGCCTGATGGTGTGAATTTTTTTTCTGTGAAAATGTCCAAGTGGTTGTAGGGGTGCTAACCGTCCATCAATCAGACACCCGATCGTGCATTTATTAAGGTTTAAAGGTCGTTGTTTTTTAAACTAAAAATAACTAAAATTTACGTATAAGCTTGATCCGGTGTCCGTTTTGGATGCTGTAAAATCCTACAGTAGGGTAAAATCACGTGAAGATTCTAAATTTAGACTTAGAATTTGAAGATTCTAAGTGGAAATGGATCATTTAATAAAATCATTGATTTTTATACCATAAAAATTCATAAATTCATCTATTACAGGGATATTTTTTTAATTGATGAAGATGGGCATGTTACGTCCTTCCCCCCTTAAAGAAATCGAGATGTCCTCATCTCGTCAATGAATTGGGGGTAGTTCTTTAAGAGTGTAGCTTTATCTTCCCAAGTTGCATCCTCTTCAGGGTAGTCTTTCCACTACTGTACTAGATGTTCAAGAGTTCTATTAACAGAGTTGCCTTTCTCTAGAATATATGATCCTACTAGGCTATAATTCAAGGCCTCCTTGAGTAGGAATTACAACTTGGTCATCATCAAGAATATGATCGAGACTGGGTACATAAGGCTTTAACAAACTTACATGAAATATATTGTGGACTTTGATATGGGGGCTGGGAGCAAGAGTTTATAAGCACTTTTACCTAGACACTTGATAATTGTATAGGGACCACAATACCTTGGGTTGAGCTTCTTATATTTCCCAAGTGACAGAGAACTACATTTGGGTCGCACTCATAGAAGAACTTTGTCTCCTTCCTTGAGGATCCTTTCAGACCTCTTGGTGTCAGCATAATTCTTTTGCGGATCTTGAGCAACTTTAATATCCTTTTGGATTGCCTTGGTCTGTTCCTCCATCTCTTCGAGCATTTTCCTGGATGCCTTAACTCTTATGGTCGGAGATCAGAGAAATTTAGAGGAGATAGGCATTCTTGCCCCCATAGAGTGCTTTGAATGGTGACATTCCTATGCTCTGATGATAAGATGTATTGTAGGCAAATTCTACTAGAGAGGAAGGTATTGAATCCATCTTCTTGGTTCCCATCATCCACAATATTCTCAGAGGATGTCTTCAATTACCTGATTGACTCTCTCAGTCTGGCCATCGGTCTCTGGATGATAAGCTATGCTAAAGTTAAGTGTCCAAGGCTTGAAATAAGGACTGCCACTTTGAAGTGAAGTTAGAATCCCGGTCATTTACTATCCTCTTTGGGAGTCCATGAAGTTTGAAGACTTCCTTGCTGAAAATTGAGGAACATTAGAAGCTTTGAAGGTCTTCTTTGCTGGTGTATTAAGATGAGCTACTTTGGTAAGCAAGTTCACTACTACCAAAATGGAGTCATATCCTCCTTGTACAATGGGGAGACTTGTGACAAAATCCATACTAATGCATTCCCACTTCATTTGGGGACTACCCAAGGGTTGAAGTTTTCCACGCATCTTGACCCTTTCAGCTTTGATCCTTTGGCATGAGAGACATTGCTTCAAGTACCGAAGGACATCATTTTTCAGGCATGTCTAATGAAAGCTCCTCTTTACGGCATTTAATGTTTTTGCATAGCCTGGGTGCCCTGCAGTAGTAGCGGGACTATCATGAGCTTCATGGAGGATTAGTTTCTTTAAAGTAGGATCCTTAGGGATACATATCCTATGATTGAAGTAGAGGTTTCCTTTATGAGTGTAGTATCCCTTGATTAGATTCTTCTCCTTCTCTGAGTTTCCCCCTTCTTCTACTAACTTCACCATCCTTTGATAATCTGGATCATGAGATGAGACTTCTTTCACCTTTACCAATATGGAATCATTTGGCATCGAAATTGCACTTAAGAATGATTTGTGGCTAAGTGCATCTGCTACCACATTATCTTTCCCAGGGTGAAACTTGATGTCAAAGTCATATTCTTGTAGGATTTCAATCCATCTCTTTTGCTGCATTTTGAGGCTAGGCTGGGTAAAGATCCACCTTCAGACTTTTGTGGGTCATCAGTTATTATTACAAGCTGGAATTTGCCCCCTAAGAGATAATGTCTCCATAATTTGAGAGGCAATGAGCAACTGCTAAGAGCTCCAAATAATGGGTGGCATAATTTGCTTCATATTGCTTCAGCTTGTGGAAAGTATAACTGACTGGTCTTCCTTCTTGGGCTAAGACACCACCAAGTGCTAGACTATTGGCATCAGAACCGCTTCAAATTCCTTGGTGAAATCAAGAAGTTTTAGGACTGGGGCAGAAGTAATAATGGCCTTGAGCCGATCAAAACTGTTTTGATGGATTGGCAGTCACACTATTTTGCAATCCTTCTTAAGAAGATCCGTCAAGGTTGCAGCTACCAAGGCATAATCTTTGATGAAAATCTTGTACCATCCTGTGATTCCCAAAAACCCATGAACTTGACGAACTGATTTAGGGGGTGGCCACTCTAGTATATCTTTGACCTTGGCGGGATCTATTGAGATACCATCTTTGGAGCCGATGAATCCAAGATACTCAATTTGATGAGTAAAGAAGATACATTTACTCTTCTTGGCATAGAGTTTATGTCTGCGCAGCAATTGCAAAAACCTACACATATGCTCCTCATGCTCTTCCACTGACTTGGAGTAGAATAAGATGTCATCAAAAAAGACAAGCACAAATTCATCCAAGTAAGGATGGAATATATCTTGCATTAGGTGGTTGAAGGTTGCAGGAGCATTGGTTAACCCAAATGACATTACAATAAACTCATAGTGGCCATAACGAGTATTGAAAGCTGTTTTGGATATATCTACTTCCCTAACTATAATCTAGTAATAACCAGACCTTAAGTTTATTTTTGAGAAAACTTTCGGCCCATGAAGCCTATCAAGAAGCTCGTCGATACGAGGGATAGGATACTTATTCTTGATAGTGACTTGATTTAGCTCTCGATAATCCATGTAGAGGCGAAGAGTGCCAATATGAAATTGTCTTTTTTACAGATTCAGCTATCTTTAAAACAATCTTTTTCACAGATTCAGCTGTCTTTAAAACAATCTTTTAATGAAACTATAGTATCACTGGTCATAAACTTCCAAAATATCCGGTTGAATCCTAATTTCTTATTTTTTCTTCATCGGTGTACCTATGGCATCATTGGCAACCAGAACACTCACCACCTGTCCACTCAAGGGCCTTTTTGATAGTTCCTAGCTTAGTAACCGACAATATTTTCACTTATAAAAATCAAAATGGAATCTCCGTTGAAGATCAGTAGGATCAACCAACAGATCCATATAAAAGAACCATGGACTCATCCATTGAGGACTAGCAAGGTCAATCAACCAGATCCATGCCCGAATTCAGAAAATAACTCTTACTCCTTGTTCCAATATCTTCCCCGATGCACGTGTGGGTATCTTCGGCGACCCAGAACCCAAGCACCGTATGGTCAGCACCCTCTAGGATCCTTCGCAGGTCACCTAATGCTTCACTCATAGGCCACTTCCTTGGTCTCTCATCCACCGTACTGGAAGCTCACCATTTAAATCAAACCGAGGCTGGTCAAGACCTCGGCCGACCTTGCTACACGCGAGACATCCTCCATTGACTCTCCATCAGCTATTGCAACTTTATCAGATTAGGTCTTTACGACCTCATTCGCAAGATGATCAAAATGCTTCCCCAGCATTCTTGACATAAAACAGTCATTTAAAAACAGGTCATAAATATAGTTTCTATAGCGAACTCTCGTCTTTCCTCATTGTTCCACATCAATCCACCTTATTTAAATCACATCCATTTCATATGTATTCCCATTCTCATCCAATCACATCATTTTCATCCAATCACATCATTTTCATCTCATCACATCTTTCCTCATTTATCCTCATCAGATCCTATCCACTCGCATCTACCCATCTCCACATTTCATCACATCACATTCATTCACATCTCATCCATTCATAACTACCCCGATCCACATCACATCCATTTCACCTCACATCTCATTCATTCACATCTATCCCGATTCACATGACATCACATCTCATTTATTCACATCTCGATTGACATCACATTCACTCATATCCATCACATTCATTCTCATCACCATCCCATCACATATATAACATCACATCACATCTATCCACATCATATCTCATTCATACACATCTCATCTCATTCATCCACATCCATCCAATCGTTCACCTGTACGACTATCCACATCTATTCATACATTCATATCTATCACTTCACATCCACATATATTCATGACATATCACATCTCTTTACATCACCTCACATTATTTCACATACACATCCACATCACATTCTTTCACATACACATCCACATCCATTCTTTCACATACATATCCACATCCATTCTTTCACATACATATCCACATCTATTCTTCACATATTCTTCCACATCCATTCTTTCACATACTCATCCACATCCATTCTTTCACATACACATCCACATCCATTCTTCATATACACATCCACATCCATTCTTTCACATACACATCCACATTCATTATTTCACATACATCCACATCCATTCTTCACATACATAACCACAACCATTCTTTCACATACACATTCGCATCTATTCTTCAAATATACATTCGCATCTATTCTTCACATATACATTCACATCCATTCTTCACATATACATTCACATCCATTCTTCACTTATACATTCACATTCATTTTCATCACATATCATCCACTCATATCCCATATCATTCATTTACATCCTGATTCACATGACATCACATCTCATCCATTCATTCACATCTATTTGATTCACATCACATCTCATCACATCTATTCACCTCACATCTCATCACCTCTATTCACATCACATCTCATTATATCTATTCATTCACATAACACATCTATCCCAATATACATCACATCTCATTCACTCACATCCCGATTCACATGAAATCACATCTTATTCTTTCACATCCTGATTCACATGACATCACATCTCATTCATTCACATCCCGATTCACATCACATCACATCTATTCACATCCATCACATTCATTTACATCACATCCATCACATCACATTCATTCATATCCATCACATTCACACCTATCTGATTCTCATCACATCAAATTACATTTATTCACATAATTTAATTATAGAATTTAAGAGAATTCTAATTTTGATATAAAGATTCTTTATGTATCTATTTATGCATAAAAATCAACTTCAATGGGAATAACACTTTTATAAAAATCCTTTTATGCATCTATTTATGCATAAAAATCAACTTTAATGAGAATAACACTCTTGAAATAAGAAGAATTCCTTTATGCACCTTTCTATGCATAAAAATCAATTTTAATGAGAATAACACTTTTTGAAATAAAAATAAATCCTTTATGCATCTTTCTATGCATAAAATCAATTTTAATGAGAGTAACACTTTTGAAATAAAAATAAATCCTTTATGCATCTTTCTATGCATAAAATCAATTTAAATGAGAGTAATACTTTCGAAATAAAAATAAATCCTTTATTCATCTTTCTATGCATAAAATCAATTTTAATGAGAGTAACACTTTTGAAATAAAAATAAATCCTTTATGCATCTTTCTATGCATAAAATCAATTTTAATGAGAATAACACTCTTGAAAAAAAAATAAATTCTTTATGCATCTTTCTATGCATAAAATCAATTTTAATGAAAATAACACTTTTATAATAAAATAATTTCCATGATGCATCTTTCTATGCATAGAAATCAATTTTAATAATTAATATTAGTGATATCCATGCATATTCATAGGTGAATATGTACATGGAGTAATTAGAATATTTCTTTTAGAATGCACAAACGGTGGGAATTACTCTGAAATAACATAAAAACAAACTTTCTTTTTCATAAAATTCTAGAAAATTTTGCCATAACCTCCTTTGTATGGCTGACCATTTCTCATTTTTATCATTCTAATTTCAACTTAAATTAACCCAATCTAGATGTATAGGACTCTAATCTACTGAATTTATCAGAATTCAAGAGAGTAAACAATAAGAAAAGTTTTATTAATCATTTAACTAATCTTTCTAGGATTAAGAAAGGCTGAATTGTAAAGACGAGAAGGGGGTGGCCTTTTCCTCAAAGACAAAGCATTTGAATTTAATTCAAGCAACTGTAAAATAAGAAAATCAAGAAAACCATAGATTTAAAATTAAAAAAGTAAGAAAATTTAGCTTACATGGAGTTGTAAGCTTTCCTTTGGCTTGAGGGATTGAGGGTTCTACTCTTGTTTGAAGCAAGAGTGGCCACCAATTTCTTTGGAGAGGATTAGGCCAAAAACAATTGAATTATTAAAAAATTCAATCTAAATGTCTCAGGACAAGAGTAGAGTGTCAGGACTATGGTCCTACGGAAGTCGAACCCTAGCATAAGTTAATAGCTTTTGGAGTCTCGAGAGTATTATTAGTGCTAGCGGGGTTCAGGGGTTAATGGGCGTTAGGGTTTGGTCGATGTGTGTACACATCTAAGTTAGCACGGCTCTTAAGTAAGATGGGCGGCCGGGCTAGGAGGTGTGGACACAGGCCAGGGTTTTGGTATAAAACCCAACGAGAAACCCTAACTCGTCATTATATGGTTGGGAGGTGAACCGACTTCCACCCTCTCTTCTTCTCCACGCCTAGGCTATGGCGGCTTGAGGAAGACGCAACCGTAGCGGAGGCGTCACATAGAGTAACAGTGCATAAACTCTATTAAGCTTTTACAAAAGGGGGAGGCTTCTATTCATAGGAAAAAGTGAACCTCTAACTAAGCAAACTGATTGTAGAATTTTCCAGATCAGTTTGGTCAATTTTTGAACATTTTTGGGTCAGTTTAGCTTCCTTTTTGGATCTAGTAAACAGGAAAGAGGAGAGATGAAAATATCTCATTATTTTTGTGTTTAAAACTCCTCCAAACATGTGAAATAGGCGCCTCCTTCATGAGGGGAGATCCCCACACTGAGGTGTCAAAAATGCATCATTTCCTCTAAATATCTCTTAATTTTTTACTAATAAACCTTGTACTCAATCACCTCTTCATCTTATGTGAGCATTTACTCTTTTTTGGGGGATTTTCTTTTATTCTTTAATTTATCTCCTCCCTATATTTGGATTAATCTTATTGGTCCATAGGAACCTTAATTGGACCATAATCTAAAAAAATCTTAAAATCTAGACCCTTAGGTTAAGGTCCTTTATACCTATTAATTAATTCCAATTGCACATTAGAAAGTTCTTTTTGAATTTTTGTTTCAGGGAAAATCATTTTAGACACTAGGAGGATTTTCATATTAAAAAATATCTTAATTTTAAATATATCCAAAAATACTCTAGACATTTTCTCTCTCCAAGCCAAAATAGGGTAAAACAGGATCTTTCTTTTATTCCTAAGAAGGGAATGATTATAAGATCAAAAGGGGAGGTTCTTACACCTGCACACCTCAAAAGCTGGGGGGAGGAATCTTACATCCTACTCCACTTAAGAAACGTGAGATGTCCTCATCTTGCAAACTAGAGGACAACTCTTTCCCTTAAGATCCAACTAATTCTTGGGTTCCTTATAGTCTGGTGAACCCAACAGAATCCTGGGATAAAGATCCCTTATACAGAACTCATCATTAGATAACAATTCTTTCAGATCATATCATTCATATCTTTATCACAATAATGGTCCATTAGACCAAAATTTCCATCTGAACATTCCTCCATGGGAATTTCAAATTTACAGGTTTTAAATTTGTCATCCCTTAACTTGATTCACTGGGTCGTGTTAACAGTAGCAATCTATCAGCACAATCCACTAATCTCATAGTGATTTGCTGAAGTCATTATCGTCATTCTAATTACAACAAACACCCATTCATCCTCATTGTGGTTTTGCTCAGCTTATCGCTTTTCAACCAAAACTCAAGAATCATCATTTTTCAATCAGAATCCAAATCAACTCATTAGTTCTCAACCAGAGTTTTTAAAATCATATCAACCACATTCGAATTCATCATCTGGATAGTATTTTTGCTTATAATTTCAAGTCTTAGATTTACTCGTATATACTGCCAGTAAAGAGTTGCAGTTATACCCTCGGTATATACGGGTAGTCATGGTCCTTGGAATTATAAGGTAAATACCATCATGTCTAGGCCTCAAGCAAGTCAAGGATTCCATACAATTGCGGTACTTCCATCTGAAGACCCAATTACTAATTTATGAATTTCAGTCTAAATATCAATTTGTATGAATTTCATCACACAATTATAACCTTTTACTGCTACTTCATAAATTTTTGACATTTTTGGCTTCTTAATTGATCCACATTAGCCAATTCGCTCTAATACCAGCTGAAAGATCCCTGTCCCCCACCGCGCAATGAATTCTGGGGTGCTAGCAGCAAAAGTAGCACTTCTTGCGCGGGGCAAGGTCCCTCACTTGGGGCCTTGCCCACGTATATCCAGACAAGAGACTAATCCCTCGGTTCTTCCAAAACCGAACCCGGAAAAACTTCCCTCACCCAAAAAACATGGGCGATTCCTCTAGGACAATTTTACTCTAACATAGTCAAAAACCTTAACTAACTGAACTGATCTGACCGAACCCGTAAGTCCCATAGTTAGATCAAGAAAAAGATTGCACTTGGATCATAGAGACCAACGCTTTTTTCCTCATTGAGAGGCATAGCCGTTGATTCTTTTCCATAGAATAATTTTTATCCGGGATTTACTTCACCTATCGTACCAATAACAGAATTGAGTCTGGTTTTAGGGATCCATCAGTCTAGCTTGCCCCATCCAATTAAGAATTTTGTTAGGTTTTATCCCGGGTACCAAGGAAAAGAGTTCCCAAGCTCCCTAGCCGGATATTCATGCAAACTTAGAACTAGTCACACCACTTACATACCCAATATGAAATTGCCTTTTTCACAGATTCAGCTGTGAAATTACCTTTTTCACAGATTCAGCTGTCTTTAAAACAATCTTTTAATGAAACTATAGTATCACTGGTCTCATAAACTTCCAAAATATATGTTTGAATCCTAATTTCCAATTTTCCTTCATCGGTGTACCCATGGCATCATTAGCAACCAGAACACTCACCACCTGTCCACTCAGGGGCCTTTTCGATAGTTCCTAGCTCATAGTAATCGGTAATATTTTCACCTATAAAAATCAAAATAGAATCTTCGTTGAAGATCAGCAAGATCAACCAATAGATCCATATAAAAGAACCATCATAGACTCATTCGTTGAGGACCAGCAAGTTCAATCAACCAAATCCATACCCGAATTCAGAAAACAACTCTTACTTCTTGTTCTAATATCTTCTCCGACGCACGTGTGGGTATCTTTGACGATCCAGAGCCCCAGCACCGCGTATGGTCAGCACCCTCTAGGATCCTTTGCAGGTCACCTAGCGCTTCACTTATAGGCTGCTTCCTTGTTCCCTCATCCACCGTACCGAAAGCTCACCATTTATATCGAACCGAGGCTGGTCAAGACCTTAGCTGACCTTGCTACGGGAGATGCCTCCATTGACTCTCCGTCAGCTACTGCAACTTTATGAGATTAGGTCTCCACGACCTCATTCACAAGATGGTAAAAATGCTTCCTGGCATTCTTGACATAAAACAATCATTTAAAAACAGGTCATAAATATAGTTTCTATAGCGAACTCTCGTCTTTCCACATTGTTCCACATCAATCCACCTTATTTAAATCACATCCATTTCATATGCATTCCCATTCTCATCCAATCACATCCATTTCATAAGTATTCCCATTCTCATCCAATCACATCATATGTATTCCCATTCTCATCCAATCACATCATACGTATTCCCATTCTCATCCAATCACATCATTTTCATCTCATCACATCTTTCCTCATTTATCCTCATCAGATCTCATCCACTCACATCTACCCATCTCCACATCTCATCACAACACATTCATTCACATCTCATCCATTCATAACTACCCCGATCCAACCTCGATCCACATCACATCACATCACATCCAGTTCACCTCACATCTCATTCATTCACATCTATCCCGATTCACATGACATCACATCTCATTTATTCACATCCCGATTCACATCACATTCACTCATCACATTCACTCATCACATCACATTCATTCACATCTCATCCATTCATAACTACCCCGATCCACATCACATCACATCTCATTCATTCACATCTCATCCATTCATAACTATCCCGATCCACATCACATCACATCACATTCATTCACATCTCATCCATTCATAACTACCCCGATCCACATCACATCACATCCATTTCACCTCACATCTCATTCATTCACATCTATCCCGATTCACATGACATCACATCTCATTTATTCACATCCCGATTCACATCACATTCACTCATATCCATCACATTCATTCTCATCACCATCCCATCACATACATAACATCACATCACATCTATGCACATCATATCTCATTCATACACATGTCATCTCATTCATCCACATCCATCCAATCGTTCACCTGTACGACTACCTGTTGAAATTTGAGCATAATGATGAGCTATGGTGGATCATACACTAGAATCAACATGATTAACAAAGTGATTAAGAAATGATTAAGACGTAATTAGTGAATAATTAGCACATAGATTAATGTAGGCATGGATACTCAAAAACCAGCAAATTCTCATTAGGGCTATGCCTCAATTTATAGAGTTTACATCAAGCATCTAATCCCATTGATTTCTCCATGATTCACTCCAAGAATATCTCCACCTTTTGCCCGATTCTCTCCACCTCTTCTCTTTTCCCAGAATATCTCCCAGAATATCTCCACACTCCTAAATTCCCTCATGCTACCCATTATTCTCTCCCAGTAGATTCTTCTCACCTTTTCACAGGTTCTTTCACAATTACATCTCCTCTTTTACAGCCTCTATCCAAGAGCTTGTTCCCACACACACCCTATTCACTTGTATATTTCAACACCTCCCCTCAAGTGAATACTCCTAGTACACCTAGACCCTATACCAAGTTTGCCTCCCTTTACTTGGTAGTCCGCGAGACGAGTGTCTACTCCTCCCCTCAAGTTATCTCAGCACACCTGGACCCTATATCAAGTTTCTCTCTTACTTGATAGCCTGCGACCAGTGCCTCGAGTCCCTAAACTCATAGTCCTTGACACTCTCTCTCTCTATGTGTCCAAGGCTTACTATAGTTGCCTGCGACCTTGACTAAAGTGCTCACACATACATCTACCACGTGGCCTACATCATCGGTGGCTCAGAGGTGGTTTTACTTTATTGGGGCAGGTTACATTGGGTTGTGGGCTCTCTCTCTCTCTCTCTCTCTCTCTCAGAGATTTTCACATGGCTCCTCACTCTTTGGAGCCTCACATCTTCTCTTGTCTTCAGTCTTCTTGTCGTGGCAGCATCTCTCCACGCGTCCGTCTCTTCTTTCAGTCTTCTTGGGGCAGATTCTCTTCTTGTGGCAGCTTCTCTTCTCGTGTCCATGTCTTCCTTCAGCTTTTCTTCTTGGTGTGGATCCTCTTCTTGGAAAGAGATATTCTTCTTCTTCCATGGCTGGGGCCATGAGCTTGTCCGTCAGGTCATTTTGCTCTATGTGAGCAACATATTTCAATGTTTTGCTGACAGTTCCTTTGGGATTTTTATGTTTATCTTGTGTCATTATGCAATGCAAACCCAAAATTATGCGGGAGGTCTTACCTCTTGCCTTAATCTGGACAAGGGCAGTGTCTGTTCCCATTTTTACACTGATAAAATGTGCCCAATACATAATGCATATAGCATTCATTCTCATGCACATTCCAAATGCAACTCTGGCTGTGAATAATCTTGAATTTGAGTGAGATTTACAGGCATTAACCAAGGGTTAAATGCAAAATGATGATTTTCACAATTTTATCAGCACAATTTTACCAGAAATTACATTAAATTAAGGGTAACCAATTGGTACGGGATGGTTGGAGTATCAAACCAACTCCGATTTGCAATCTGAAGTTATAGGGATCAGTATAAGATACCTAATGGTTAACTTGAACCCTCAATTGTACCAAAGTACAGTGATTAGCACTGATTAATCACTGATTAGCAAATTAATGCTCTGTTTTATGTGCAGAAAATAGAGTATGCGGGGAGTCCAGATCTGGTGCCTTCCACTTCAAATGAGCTCAAATGCTTTCAAAGGCATCAATAGCAATGAGTCTAGTAGAGGATTAAGCCAAGAAACACAAGATTTGACTAAATAATGAAAGCTTAATCTTTGTTTTACCAAAGTCACCTGCAGATTTGATGAAGAGCTTGGATCTCTTTGTAGACTTGATGAAACTGAATTCTGTCTTCACCAGCTTGTAGAGCATGCTTGATTACCCCTTGGGCTAGGAGGAATTGAATCAATTTGAACTGATGAAGTGGAGATCTGCAATTTACTCAGAAAAATCAGCGCTGAAGAAAACGTCGATTTCTCCTCAACGCTTTCGCGTTTTGCTGCGCCGTTTGATGAGCTTGTAGCTAGGGCTATTGGCTAGCTTGTGTTAGAAGGGCATAGCCTAATGTTGACTGTGCATGGAGAATGGAGTCCTCCACTGGCTGGGGGTGAAGGGGGAAATGAAAAACTCACTAAAAATTTGATTTTTTTGCTAATTACCTACTAATCCTAATTAATTCACTAATTATCTCATAAACCTAATTGATTCTAGGCATGGCTCTGATACCATGTTGAAATTTGAGCATAATGATGAGCTATGGTGGATCATACACTAGAATCAACATGATTAACAAAGTGATTAAGAAATGATTAAGACGTAATTAGTGAATAATTAGCACATAGATTAATGTAGGCATGGATACTCAAAAACCAGCAAATTCTCATTAGGGCTATGCCTCAATTTATAGAGTTTACATCAAGCATCTAATCCCATTGATTTCTCCATGATTCACTCCCAGAATATCTCCACCTTTTGCCTGATTCTCTCCACCTCTTCTCTTTTCCTTGAATATCTCCCAGAATATCTCCACACTCCTAAATTCCCTCATGCTACCCATTATTCTCTCAAGTAGATTCTTCTCACCTTTTCACAGGTTCTTTCACAATTACATCTCCTCTTTTACAGCCTCTATCCAAGAGCTTGTTCCCACACACACCCTATTCACTTGTATATTTCAACACTACCCACATCTATGCACATCATATCTCATTCATACACATGTCATCCACATCCATCCAATCGTTCACCTGTACGACTACCCACATCTATTCATACATTCATATCTATCACTTCACATCCACATATATTCATGTCATATCACATCTCTTTACATCACCTCACATTCTTTCACATACACATCCACATCACATTCTTTCACATACACATCCACATCCATTCTTTCTCATACATATCCACATCCATTCTTTCACATACTCTTCCATATCCATTCTTTCACATACTCATCCACATCCATTCTTCACATACACATCCACATCCATTCTTTCACGTAAACATCCACATCCATTCTTTCACATACATCCACATCTATTCTTTCACATACATATCCACATCCATTCTTTCACATACATCCACATCCATTCTTCACATACATAACCACATCCATTCTTCCACATACACATTCGCATCCATTCTTCACATATACATTCACATCGATTCTTCACATATACATCCACATCCATTCTTCACTTATACATTCACATCCATTTTCATCACATATCATCCACTCATATCCCATATCATTCATTTACATCGTGATTCACGTGACATCATATCTCATCCATTCATTCACATCTATGTGATTCACATCGCATCTCATCACATCTATTCACCTCACATCTCATCACCTCTATTCACATCACATCCATCCATTCACATTTATCTGTTTCACATCACATCTCATCATATCTATTCATTCATATCACATATCACATCTATCCCAATTTACATCACATCTCATTCACTCACATCCCGATTCACATGACATCACATCTCATTCACTCACATCCCGATTCACATGACATCACATCTCATTCACTCACATCCCCATTCACATGACATCACATCTTATTCATTCACATCCCGATTCACTTTACATCACATCTATTCACATCCATCACATTCATTTACATCACATCCATTTACATCCATCACATCACATTCATTCATATCCATCACATTCACACCTATCTGATTCTCATCACATCACATTACATTTACTCACAGAATTTAAACATAGAATTTAAGAGAATTCTAATTTTGATATAAAGATTCTTTACGCATCTATCTATGCATAAAAATCAACTTCAGTGGGAATAACACTTTTTATAAAAATCCTTTTATGCATCTATTTATGCATAAAAATCAACTTTAATGAGAATAACACTCTTGAAATAAAAATAATTCCTTTCTACACTTTCTACGCATAAAAATCAATTTTAATGAGAATAACACTCTTGAAATAAAAATAAATCCTTTAAGCATTTTCTATGCATAATATCAGTTTTAATGAGAATAACACTCTTGAAATAAAAATAAATCCTTTATGCATCTTTCTATGCATAAAATCAATTTTAATGAGAATAACACTCTTGAAAAAAAAAATCCTTTATGCATCTTTCTATGCATAAAATCAATTTTAATGACAATAACACTTTTATAATAAAATATATTTCATTATGCATCTTTCTATGCATAGAAATCAATTTCAATAATTAATATCAGTGATATCCCTGCATATTCATAGGTGAATATATACATGGAGTAATTAGAATATTTCTTTTAGAATGCACAAACGGTGGGAATTACTCTTTTGGAATAACATAAAAATAAACTTTCTTTTTCATAAAATTTTGGAAAATCTCGCCATAAGCTCCTTTGTATGGCTGACCATTTCTCATTTTTATCATTCTAATTTCAACTTAAATTAACCCAATCTAGATGTATAGGACTCTAATCTACTCAATTTTCAAAATTCAGAGAGTAAATAATAACAAAAGTTTGATTAATCATTTAACTAATCTTTCTAGGATTAAGAAAGGTTGAATTATAAAGAAGAGAAGGGGGTTGTTGCTTGCAAATGAAGATCAATACCAGGATGCAACAAAAATGATACTTAGGGCTCTTGAAAAGAGTTCCACTTTGTAGATGAATGTGGGAGAGGGTTTGATAATAATCCCACATGGGGACTTATGGGAGTCCTAGAATTTTTGTATAAAAGGTGGCTCATTTGAGAGCTTTACACACTTTTGGGCTTAGTTCATGCAAGAGCTCCTTTGAGAGACCTACTCTCCCTCTTCTCCATAGAGGTGAAGACTCTTCTCTCACCCCATCTACATCTTTGTATGAGATAAATCTCTTCATTGAATCATTAGCAATGTCATGAGTCTTTCTCATCCTCTTCTCTAATCATTTTACTCTTATGCATGCTTTTAGTATTTCATTTTTGAGTACATGGATTGATTTGAAGCTTTCATGGAAGCTTGATGCTTGAATGTATGCATGCTTGTAGGAAGATAGGAGTGGAGTGAGGTCTTTCTCTTTGCTTGAGTGCATAGTGATTGTATTCCTCTTGCTTGTATTTGTGAATGAATGGGTGTGTAGGAATGAGGACAAGTTGAGCTTGTGTGTATGCTTAGTCTAGTGTCAAGTGATGGTAGCCATGAGCATTCTCTCCATTTGTGGATAAGCTCTTGTGCACCGGTACGGGTCGAATCCCTAGCTCCGAAAGGGATGCAAATCCCATTGGATTGAGCTTAGTGTGGATCGTGCTACTCTTACTACAAGTGAGAGAGTTTTCCGTCTCTCCATTGGCGCCGCTGCCGGGGAGAAGACTCAAATCCGGTTGAGAGTGTGTGGAAACCACCACTATTTCCTCTTTTGGTTGCAAAACCATTGAGTGATTAGGTTAAGTTTGAGTGTGTGATCTCGGTGTGAGTAGATAAGGTTAGGATAAGAAAAAAACCATTGAGCGGTTGAGGTTTCTCCCGCATTGTTTTTTATGTTTTATTGTTTTATTGCTTTTCAAGTACCGTCATTATGCTTACATTCATTGTTTTTTTTGCCATTTCATGCTTTCATGCTTTTCGCTAAACATATAATTAGTAAAAAATTAAAAAAAATAAATAAATAAATGAAAGAGGTGCATTGCTAAGCTCTTCCATAGCTTATGCAAGCTCCATAGGCTCCCAACAAGGGCGAAGCCTGCTTAAGGGAGAGAGGGAAAGAGAAAGGTGAAAGGAAGAGAGGTATGTTGAAAGCGTAGAAGGCGACTTTTCCTTTATGATTTTGTTGTTTTGTTATTGATGGGGAGGCATCTCCATCAAGTGCAGCAAAGAAAAGAATAGGTATATATATATATATACTTGCAACCGTGGGCGGCCAGCTGAAAGCCTGCATAGAAGGCGGCCTTTTTAAACACACTTAATTCAATCTATATATATATATATATATATATATATATATATATATATATATATATATATATATATATTTGCAGCGAAAGAAGGCGGCCAAAGGCGTGTGAGAGGCGGAAGTGGCTGGCGAGAGGCGGCTTTAAATATATATATATATATATATATATATATATTTATACGTGGACGTGGTGGCAGCCTGCAGAAGCAATCTGGAGGACGTCGTCTGCATCGAGCGCAGCAGCTAGAAGCACTGCAGTGGGGGGGGCATCGTTTGCATCGAGCGTAGCAGCTAAGAAGTGCAGACCGGGTTGACGGGCTGCGTGGAGGCGACCGGCAAGAGGCGGAGAAGCTGACGGACGTAGAGGCTCTGTGGTGGGCGGCCAGCTGGAAGTGAAGGCGGCTGAGGAGAAGTAGGCGGTTGTGCTGGTGTAGAGTGGCCAGTTGCAAGAAGGCGAAGCTGTTGAAGACCTTTGCAGTAGGTGAAGCAGACGACAGCTAAGAGCTGTGGAGCAGCAGACGGCGGCAACAGAGATTGACGACGGCAGCAGCAGGGTGGCCGTCGGCAAGAGCACAGGCTGCAGCAGTAGTGGAGGGAGGTGGAAACGGCTGAAAGCAGAGTGAGCAGAGCAGAGGAGAGCGGCTGGCATTGAAGAAGCTGTAGCTGGCAGCTGTGAAGGCAAGCGAGACAACGAACGGTGCGGCGACGAACCCGGAAGCGAGCGGCGAGCAACACGATAAGGTAGGTGGAAATTTTTTATTTTTTTTATTTTTTATTTTATTTTATTAATTTTTATGTTTTTTTGTATTTTTAAATAAAACAAAAAACAAAAAAATATATATATATATATATATTTTTTATTAAAAAAAAAAGAGAGATTAAAAAAGAAGAAAAGAAGAAAAAGAAAAAGAAAAAAGAAAAAAAAATAAAAAAACAAAATAAATAAATAAAAAACAACAAAACAAAACATTAGGCAAAAAAGAAAAAGAAAAAAGAAGAAAAAACAATTTTTATTTTGAAATCATTGTTCATCATTTAAAATTTTGCATAATTAGCTTGCATTTTTCATTTTTTATTTTTTATAAAATTTTTGTAAATGATGCATAATTAGTATAGTCATATTTTTTTATTTGGCACGAAATTTATTCATTTTATTAAAAAAACAAAAAAACCAAAAAACCAAAAAAAATTTGAAAAAAAAAAACAAACAAACAAAAGGAGAAAAAAACAAACAAACCAAAGAAATTTTTTTTGATTTTTTAGGAGTCTATTATTTTTTTGCATATTCTGTAGTTCTTTATTTTTTTTTAATTTTTTGCATAATTAGTGTAACCTGCATTTTTTCATTTTTGTAACTTTGTGCATAGTTAGTATTTTTTAGTGTGATTCATAATTTTTGTGTAAATTAAAAGAGGAAAAAAGTACAAAAAATTATAAAATCATAAAATCATAAGAAAAAAATATAAAATATAAATATAAATATAAATAAAAATAATAAAAAAATAGGTTAGATAAGTACACCGTACATTTTCTTTTTTAATTGTCTCTAGTGGTTAGGTAGGAAAAAATATATATATATATACATATATATATATATTTTTATCAAAAAAAAAAAACAAAACAAAACACAAAAACCAAAACCAAAACAAAAACAAATAAAAACCCAAAAAAACCAACAAAATTTGACCTTATGCACTTGCGGTCGGGACGTCTTGTAGAGTCTAGGGCACCTTCTCGAGTACCTACGCAAGAAAGTGGGACCCAATCGGTAGGCAATTTGGCAGATATTGCTGAAACCCTTTCTGAATCCCAATCCGATACCCTTTCCTCTAGAACAACTAGTTCATTGTCCATGGACAATCTAGTGCCGACAAATAGTCATCCCGTAGCCCCAAATAGGACACCCACACGATCCTTTAATCCATTTGAAGCCGATACCATGGGGTTAACATTCAATGTGAGACTCCAATATGTCTACACAAATGCTCAAGGAGCTGAGATCTTTAGGGATCCACAACAACGGTATCTTGTTAAGATAGCCAACATATTCTCAGAACTTGATAGAGCACCTCTAGTCAATGACCAGGGTAACATGTACATGGGTGGAGATGGTGTTCGCTATGAAGTCACCTACCATCCGGAAAAGGTAGACAAATTAGGGGAGCTCTCTAAAACTGAGTTGTTAGACTATTCACAACTTTCCAGAGCAAAAGAGTCTAGAGATGACTGGCTTATCGAGCCGGACATGCCTGGACCATCCAATGCCCAATCCTCAAAGCCATCCACCAGAGATGATTTACTTCTTGTAGATCTCAATTTGGACAAGGATAGGAAAGGCAAGTGTAAAATGGATCAGGGGGCTGAAAGCCAATGGGAGTTTGTACGACAAATTCCTGTGACTAAGGTCTTACAGGATGACCCACTTCAAGAGGTCTATAAGGACTCGTTAGAGGGATATTATGCCACGACTAAATTGCCACAGCTGGATCTTCCTCTAGCTTATGTAGTGGTAGTTGAGAAGTGTGTAGGACACATGAACAGAATAGTTGATAAATGGGCCAATGAATATCGAACGTTAGATTGGAAAGAGATTAGGGAACTCACGTGGAAAGGACAACCATTATTTATGGAAGTGTTCTCAACACATACAGCCAAACCAGGAGAGATAGCCTTTCTTGGAGAAACTGTTGCTCCTCCCCTACGAGAGTTCACTAGAGAGGGACCCTCAACATCTAAGTGGACCACTGCTAGTAGCCCAACTCTAGCACCACGATATCGTCCTACACCAAATGTGCGACCACAGGTCACACCAAAACAACATCTTTCCCACTATGACAATCGGATGAGAAGAGAGCCAACTCGGCCTCCTATAAGTGCACCTCCTGAAATGAGGGTGACAAGATCTTTAGAGGGGTTTGGTGAGGCTGGTAATAGGGTACCCACACCAATTTTGGAAACATGTGGACCATCTTTCCAAAGAGAGGAACAATTTCCACTGAGAGTGAGAGGCCGTAGGCCCTATGATGAGTATTCACGACAAGTAAGGCCATCAACTCTTCAGAAATTGGTTAAGAAGTATGAAGGGTCGGGAGATCCATACGATCATGTAGCAGCTTTTAGGCAAGCAGTTCGAGCTGAGCAAGTTGCTGATAAGCATACTCAAATAGAAGGGTTTGGACTCACTCTTGAAGGAAAAGCCCTTGCTTGGTTTCAGGCATTAGAGGCTTCTGACAAAACTTCTTTACGAGTTTTGGAAGAGAGATTCATTGCTGCTTTTTCTTTGATGGGAATTCAACATGACACAGTAGCGCATATCTACTCTTTCAAGCAGGGTGAGAACGAGAGTGTTAGAGACTGTGTAAATAGAATGAAGCAGTACATTAATCGTTGCCCAGAAGATGAGAAGCCCGCCCAAAGTCGATTAATTTCTCTCTTCTTAAAAGGCCTCAAAAATTCGACACTGCATACACATCTCTATGCAAAGAAGCATACAAGTTTCAATGAGTGTTGCCATGATGCTATGGATTTCACCGATAACTTCAAGTTCCAAGATGGTTCTGGCCCTGAGGTGAAACCTAGAAATCAATGGGGTGATGACCAAAGTTCAGGGTCTAGCGCGCTAGTAAATCCAGATCAGATAGCCAACCTAGTGCTAAGGAGATTAGGACAAACCTATCGTCCACCCATGCAGCCACAACAACAGCAGCAGAGAATGAGGAGTATACTTCCTACAGGTCCTCATCTTTGTGGAGCATGTGGCGGTGACCATAAAACAGAGGACTGTAATACCTTTTCTCCTCTAGTCACAAACCAACCCACGAAGAAGTGGTGCCAAGCCTGTGCTTGGAACTTTACTCATACCACACAGGATTGTACTCGCATTGCGAGAATGAGACAGGAACGTGAGCAACCGAGGGGTGGAGTGGCTCCACAAATGTATCAACAGTATACTAGTTTTGAACGTAAGCCTCCGATGACACAAGAACAAGCACAACCTGTTCTTGGTGCTCAACCTCCTGCTCCAGGGACTGCTCCTGTGAGGGTTGTCGACTACGACAATTCAAATATGTGTAGAGAATTGGTAAACCCAGGCTATGTGGAGGAAGAATATGTATCATATTCATCCAAAGAAAATATCTTTGAAAGTCCCGCATACCCAAGCCCAGCACTGGAGACTCAACCAGGGGAACAAAACTCTTTAATGTTGCTAGGCGGCTACCAACCTAGGACTCCAGGCCCCTCAGGTCAATGGCAGCCAAGGAAAGTAGAGACCAAACCAATGGGCCCCTGTTATGAGTGTGGAGAACCCCATTGGGCTCGTGATTGTCCACATCGCTCAAGGCAAGCATCTAGATCCAATACAACAGCACAACAATTTCCACCAATAGAAAGATATTGTCTAGGGTGTTGTGTCGAACACTTCCCGAAGGATTGTCTGTTGAAACCACATGAGGAAGGCACCTCTCAACCAAAGGTTTCACTTAACCTTGTAGGGGCAATTCCATCACCACCTTCATCTGAGAATGAGGATGTCGTGCCACTTAGAGTCATGACTCGATCACAGACACGAAACGCTGAAATACAAACTGATGAGACACCTCGAACTAGGGACGCAAAGACAAATCTAGTGGACAAGACCCTACAGTCCAATAGAAAAAAAACCACTAGGAGAAAGAAGAACCGAAACAAACAAACTAAAAGTACATCCACTAGTTCTCAGGAAACCTCTAAACAAAACATACAGGATAAAACTTTTACTTCCCAGGAAGTGCGTGAGGAACATCAACCTCAACCTGAGCCTAGTGTTAAACAAGATAAGGCTAGTACGACTGAGGTTAGTTCTGGGGGTTCTGTTTTTGTGGATAAAGTGAATGAGACTCTAGAGGCCATCATTGATGCTCATAAAAGTCGCATTGCAGCCTTATCTGAGCTACCCAAAAAGCTTCAAGAATACCCAAACCCTCGTGAGGAGAAGATCAATTTAGCTGTACATCAGCAACTCATTAGGGAAGCTCAGTCGATACTTGAGGGACCACCACCACCTATTCCTCGAGGCCCAACCTCTCTTAAGCCAACATTAGAAACTATACCGGAAGTGTCATCAAGTAGAGAAATGAAAAGTGAATTCATTTCACAAGCTCAAAGCGAAAGATCGGCACCAAGTGACACTCCATTGAAAGAAGAAAGTCTACCATCACCTAGCCTTGTCTTCCCATGCAATGATGAAATTATTGATGCTAATGAGGACATGGCAAATGACATGTGGGCCGCTGTAAATGAGAAAATAAATGAGAACATGTCTTCTGTTAGTTCGCCTCCATTCTCTGAGGTGGATTTTACCAGAGACTCGGAAAACAAATTTAGACACCCAAGCATCCAGGAGGAAGTTCAAACAATTGTTTCTCCTAGAAGTAAGCATACAATGAAAACCTTACCGTCCTATCTGGGAGAATATGAGAACTGTTCTCAAACCTTGAGGATACCCTCCATGCATAAAAGGTTGACGAAGGAGAAGGATATGAGTATGGTGCAGGCTATTTTGTCAGCACCAGTGGCTTGTACCTTACCTTTGCTTGATTTGATAAAAAGTCGACCTGAGTTGTGGAATGATATTGCCACATGTTTGTCAGAGCAGGTATTGCTACAAAAGGGTCACCATGAGTGTACTATACACCCTGAGACAAAGCATGTAATGCCAGTTCCTATCAACAAAGTAGGAAAATTTTGTGAAGACGATCAGGGAAATGCTACCCTCCCATTAGAAGTGCGAAAAGTATCTTCAACTGCAATACTTGATAGTGGTGCAGGAGTGGGCATTGTGACAAGGTCCATTTGGGAAAAGTGGGGCAAACCAGCTATTAGGAGTACAAGGATGCGCTTGCAGCTAGCAGATGGAAGCTTAGAACATCCCCTTGGGCTGCTTGAGAACATATTGGTCACCACATGTGGGATTGAATATGAGCATACCTTTGCAGTAGTGGATTTTGGAAAACATCCAAACTATGAAGTGATATTGGGTAGACCATTCATGCGACAATTTCAAATGATTCAAGATTGGGGATACAATTATTTGTACCTCCGACATGCTTCTGTCATCACAAGGGTCAACCTAAGGAATCACTCATATCGTGATGTAACAAGGTCTCCAATAGATGAGTTTGATTCTGCTTCATCTGAGGGCTCAAGAGTTACATTGTCAGATGGGCGAGAAGATCTATGGATGTGTGGAGCCTCATGTAGGGATTTCAACACTGAGAGACTTAAGGGTAATCGAAGTGTATCTGACGAGGCATACATTCCACAACCCTTCCCTGAGCATTTAATTGATCCATTAGAATGGAGTCATGTCCTTGCAACATTATCAACATGTGCTCTACCGAAGCCAATTCAATTCTGTGACTCAGATGGATATGACATTATACCTATACGAATGGTACAACCACATAACCTTCGAGATGATTTGTACTATAGGAATGCATCCACAACAGCTATGCATGTCGAGGAAGTCTCAGTTGAGAATTTAACACTCAAATCTGTT
Source organism: Cibotium barometz (assembly GCF_041138505.1). Lineage (NCBI taxonomy): Eukaryota > Viridiplantae > Streptophyta > Polypodiopsida > Cyatheales > Cibotiaceae > Cibotium > Cibotium barometz. The sequence goes on along the minus strand of NC_141098.1, from coordinate 19,377,448 downwards.
AATGATGCTGATAAGAAAGAGACACAATCTCCAAAACAAATGATGTGGATAATTGATGAGTACTCAAGTGAGGGCCATGGCTGGTATGTTCCAACTACTCTAGTTGCTGCTCAAAGAAGGCCAGGCAAGAAGGATTCATCAATGTGGCTACCCAAAGCTGCGTACAAACTGGTACCATCTAGTCCAGTTGCTAAGACTCTTAAGAAGCACATCATTTCCAAGCCCAAACCTTGGATTGTTAATCGATGGGTCCCAAAACATGTGCTCAAAGCACAAGGCTATTATGAGGGTGCAACATCAATTTGGCTTCCAAAATGCCATGGATTGCTAAAGGTAAAAGAGTGTTTCAAAAAGATTCCAAGAGTCACCCCTGATTGCCCATATCAGTGGGTGCAAAAGAAATCAACACAAATTCCCCAAGAAAGGAAAGGTGGCTGTGATAGCACTTACAAATCCACTTGTGTTGATCTTCCTAAAACATGTATTGAAACAACTGTTGCCCCTATTTCTCCTTGTTTCACAATTCAACCATCAACTGGTGTACCTAAGACAAGTCCAAAGGAGTCTCATTTGAGCATAGATTCTGGTGCTTCACTGCCTAAATCCTCTTATCTTGCTCAAATTCCAAGACAATTGCTAACGTCTACACCTCTTAAAAAGGATATACCAAAAGCTAAAGATAAGGCGTTAACACTACAATTAAAGCTCTTTGGTAAAACAATGTTTGAATAATGTAGTTCCTTATGCCTTTAGGAGATGTGTTCTTTTTGAGATAATCTTGTTTTTGATTGGAATTGTCATGATGGATATGAGTGTTCTAAATTTCATTATTCTACGTCCAGATAACTCCTGATGGATATTTGGCGCGATACATGTCCACCATGCATTGACCCTGACAGTACTCGACCTGATCATCGCGGGGGTTATAGTGCTCCTCCATTTCAAACACATTCTAGGTATTTCTATGCTCCCTTAGGTGAAAATTGCTGTGGGCATCACTTTGTTACGTTATTCTATCAACAGCATCACCCATTTCCACATTGTCAAGAGTGTGCACGGCTAGTATTAAGTGAAGCTTCACATATTTGTTGGATATGCCGCTCTTACTTTAGACGATATGGCACGGCCTTAATGAAGCAAATTGTGGGAATTACTCCCCAATGCCATAATCTTCTTAATGTGAGAATACCAGAAAGGGGACCAAATCAACGAAGATTACCTGAGGAGGTACAAGCACAACAATGGAGGGATACAAGCTTAAATGACTTGCAACTACCAATCTTGCAAGCCCTCCTTCCCCAACCCTCCACATGTCAATATTGGATCAATATGAGTACCTACATTGCACAGTTCCAAAATCAAAACTGTCTGACTAACCTTCCCATAGAACCAATGCCATATTTCAGTGAGGAAGCACTCCTTCCTCTACCACCTTCTCCAGCGGCAGGTTTTTGTGAGGGGTTGTCTCTGCATCCTGAGGAAATTGATACCATCTTTCCAGCAGACGAGGACACGGACCCACCATCAGCGCAAGAGTAACTCAGTGACTCCACAATAAGAACGACAAGCCAGGGCACTTTTCTCCCATTGGGTTTTTTCCCCTCGGCTATATTTGGTGATTGGCACCACTAACAAATTTTATTCTTTTGTTTTTTCTTTGTTTGTTAATAAAACTTTGTGCAGAGATCTCAGCTTACGAAGAGCATCAGATACGCCCCTACAGTCCACCTATTGTGCACACAAATTAGGAAGGGGGGAGATATGCTATGCCTACAGGGATCAAGGAGAAGCAATCTGCACAAAATCAGCAATTATTCAAGGCAAACGAACAACATCAACAGGGCACTACAACAGGTGTATGCAAATCTTAATCTTTATTTCTTTAAATGCTCTTATCTTTCGAATATATGGTTTGCATGTACACAATATTGGCTGGTTTGAGTTTTTGATTTGTAGTTAAAATATGGTGAGTGAATTCTAGAGTCTTAGAAGACTTAGTAAAAGATATGTCTATCCAAAGACAGTGTAGGATATATACCAAGGGAGTATGCCAAGTACTTATGTCTTCAAGGTATATTAGTTATCCCTAGTGGTAGTTACCTCTTAGATATGAGCTAGGTGCTAGGAGAAATAAAAATTTACAAAAATATACCCTACAAAAATATATATACAAGGTGAATTGCGACATGAAGTGTCTACCGCCATGCGAAGTGCTTGGTAGGACCTGGGGATGTCTCAGCACCTTGGGGCCGATGCCTTGGTTTCCATGGGGTGAACACTGATGTCTAGAAGCTTCAATAGAGGACCTTTGAGGAATCTATCGCCTTGATAGATGTTGGTAGGACTCGGGGGTACACTAAGGGCCCTCGAAACCGATGCCCTCATCTTCAAGGGGTACTCCTTAGGTCATAAAAGAAAGAAAAAGGGTCTGTCGCCCTTGAGATACTTAGCGGTCTTTAGATTCTCTTGGCGGAGGTCTCTTGGCCATTGCTCGGGTCTCATGGGGATAGAACCTTAATCTTTATCACCTTCTACACACATATCAAAAAAAAAAAAAAACAACAAGAGAGAGCTCCAATCACCTTTGCTCATATTTAGGAGTAGGTTTGCCACTTAGGAATAACTTAAGTACTGGTAGGACATTGAGACTGCGGTCATAACCGGCGGTGTACTAAGCACATTTGCCTTTGCATAGCATTATCTACCACCTAAGTCTCACTTTGACTAGTTTTTACTCACCTATTTTAGTACTCATTAAAACTTTAATCAGCCTTGCACTTGTATGCTCACGTGTGAAAATTATCATTGCTGATTTTGCTTTTCTTTTCTTTTTTTTTCTTTTTCAATAAAATACTTCAATGTATCAATTGTTTTTTGTTGCAGCTCTTGCTACTACTGCGCTCGAGGACGTGCGCAAAATAGGAAGGGGGGAGTGTTGCTTGCAAATGAAGATCAATACCAGGATGCAACAAAAACGATACTTAGGGCTCTTGAAAAGAGTTCCACTTTGTAGATGAATGTGGGAGAGGGTTTGATAATAATCCCACATGGGGACTTATGGGAGTCCTAGAATTTTTGTATAAAAGGTGGCTCATTTGAGAGCTTTACACACTTTTGGGCTTAGTTCATGCAAGAGCTCCTTTGAGAGACCTACTCTCCCTCTTCTCCATAGAGGTGAAGACTCTTCTCTCACCCCATCTACATCTTTGTATGAGATAAATCTCTTCATTGAATCATTAGCAATGTCATGAGTCTTTCTCATCCTCTTCTCTAATCATTTTACTCTTATGCATGCTTTTAGTATTTCATTTTTGAGTACATGGATTGATTTGAAGCTTTCATGGAAGCTTGATGCTTGAATGTATGCATGCTTGTAGGAAGATAGGAGTGGAGTGAGGTCTTTCTCTTTGCTTGAGTGCATAGTGATTGTATTCCTCTTGCTTGTATTTGTGAATGAATGGGTGTGTAGGAATGAGGACAAGTTGAGCTTGTGTGTATGCTTAGTCTAGTGTCAAGTGATGGTAGCCATGAGCATTCTCTCCATTTGTGGATAAGCTCTTGTGCACCGGTACGGGTCGAATCCCTAGCTCCGAAAGGGATGCAAATCCCATTGGATTGAGCTTAGTGTGGATCGTGCTACTCTTACTACAAGTGAGAGAGTTTTCCGTCTCTCCAGGGGTGGCCTTTCCTTAAAGGCATAGCATTTGAATTTGATTCAAGCAACTGTAAAACAAGAAAATCAAGAAAACCATAGATTTAAAATTAAAAAAGTAAGAAAATTTAGCTTACATGGAGTTGTAAGCTTTCCTTTGGCTTGAGGGATTGAGGGTTCTTCTCTTATTTTAAACAAGAGTGGCCACCAATTTCTTTGGAGAGGGCTAGGCAAAAAATAATTGAATTATTAAAAAATTCAATAGAAATGGCTCAGGACGACAGGAGCAGAGTAATAGTGCATAAACACCATTAAGCTTTTACAAAAGGGGGAGGGTTCTATTTATAGGAAAAAGTGAGACTCTAACCAAGCAAACTGATTCTAGAATTTTCCAGCTCAGTTTGGTCAATTGTTGACCATTTTTGGGTCAGTTTAGCTTACTTTTTGGATCGTTAAAACAGGAGAGATGAAAATATCCCATTATTTTTACGTTTAAAACTTCTCCACACATGTGAAATAGGTGCCTCCTTCATGAGGGGAGATCCCCACACTGAGATGTCAAAAATGCATCATTTCCTCTAAATATCTCTTAATTTTTAACTAATAAACCTTGTACTTGATCAACTCTTCAACTTATGTGAGAATTTACTCATTTTTGGGGGATTTTCTTTTATTCTTCAATTTATCTCCTCCCTACATTTGGATTAATCTTAGACCATAATCTAATTTTTTTTAAAAATCAGGACCCTTAGGCTAAGGTCCTTTATACCCATTTTTTATTAATTCCAATTGCACATTGGAAAGTTCTTTTTGAATTTCTGTTTCAAGGGAAATCATTTTAGACACTAGGAGGATTTTTATATCCAAAAATATCTCAATTTTGAATTACCTCCCTTTGGACATTTTCTCTCTCCAGGCCAAAAAAGGGTAAAAAATGATCTTTCTTTTATTCCTGAGAGGGGAATGATTATAAGATCAGAAGGGGAGGTTCTTACACTTGCACACCTCAAAAGCTGGAGGGAGGAATCTTACATCCTATCCCACTTAAGAAACGTGAGATGTCCTCGTCTCGCAAACTAGAGGACAACTCTTTCCCTTAAGATCCAACTCATTTTGGGGTTCCTTATAGTTTGGTGAACCCAATAGAATCCTGGGATAAAGATCCCTTATATAGAACTCATCATCAGATAACAATACTTTCAGATCATATAATCCATATCTTTATCACAATAATCCAAAATTTCCATCTGAACATTCCTCCATGAGAAATTTAATTTTAGAGGTTTTTTAATTTGTCATTCCCCTTAACTTGATTCATTGGGTCAAGTGTTAACAGTAGCAATCTGTGAGAGCACAATCCACTAATCTCATAGTGATTTGCGGGGGAGGCTTCTATTTATAGGAAAAAGTGAGCCTCTAACAAAGCAAACTAATTCTAGAATTTTCCAGATCAGTTTGGTCAATTTTTGACCATTTTTGGGTCAATTTAGCTTACTTTTTAGATCTAGTTTTGAAACAGGAGAGATGAACATATCTCATTATTTTTGAGTTTAAAACTCCTCCACACATTTGAAATAGGTGTCTCCTTCATGAGGGGAGATCCCCACACTGAGGTGTCAAAAATGCATCATTTCCTCTAAATATCTCTTAATTTTTAACGAATAAACCTTCTACTTGATCAACTCTTCATCTTATGTAAAATTTACTCATTTTTGGGGGATTTTCTTTTATTCTTCATTTTATCTCCTCCCTACATTTGGACTAACCTTATTGGTCCATAGGAAACTTAATTGGACCATAATCTAAAAATTTCTAAAAATCCGGACCCTTAGGCTAAGGTTCTTGGAATTAATTAAAAATAGATATAAAGGACCTTAGCCTAAGGGTCCTTAGCCTAAGGGTCCAAATTGCAATTGCACATTGGAAAGTTCTTTTTGAATTTCTGTTTCAAGGGAAATCATTTTAGACACTAGGAGGATTTTTATATCAAAAATATCTCAATTTTGAATTACCTCCCCCTAGACATTTTCTCTCTCCAAGCCAAAATAGGATAAAACATGATCTTTCTTTTATTCCTGAGAGGGGAATGATTATAAGATCAGAAGTGAAGGTTCTTACACTTGCACATCTCAAAAAGGGGAGGGAGGTTCTTACACCTGCACACCTCAAAGCTGAAGGGAGGAATCTTACATCCTACCTCACTTAAGAAACGCGAGATGTCCTCATCTCGCAAACTAGAGGACAACTCTTTCTCTTAAGATCCAATTGATTTTGGAGTTCCTTATAGTCTGGTGAACCCAACAGAATCCAGGGATAAAGATCCCTTATATAGAACTCATTATCAGATAACAATTCTTTCAGATCATATCATTCATATCTTTATCCATTAGACCGAAATTTCCATTTGAACATTCCTCCATGGGAATTTCAAATTTACAGGTTTTTATTTGTCATCCCTTAACTTGATTCACTGGGTCAAGTGTTAACAGTAGAAATCTGTCAGTACAATCCACTAATCTCATAGTGATTAGTTAGATAGTGATTAGTGGATCTTCCATTTGGACATTCCTCCATGGGAATTTCAATCGATGCATAAAATCAATTTTAATGAGAATAACACTCTTGAAATAAAAATAAATTCTTTATGCATCTTTCTATGCATAAAATCAATTTTAATGAAAATAACACTTTTATAATAAAACAATTTCCATTATGCATCTTTCTATGCATAGAAATCAATTTTAATAATTAATATCAGTGATATCCATGCATATTCATAGGTGAATATGTACATGGAGTAATTAGAATATTTCTTTTAGAATGCACAAACAGTGGGAATTACTCTTTTGAAATAACATAAAAACAAACTTTCTTTTCCATAAAATTCTAAAAAATTTTGCCATAACCTCCTTTGTATGGCTGACAATTTCTCATTTTTATCATTCTAATTTCAACTTATATTAACCCAATCTAGATGTATAGGACTCTAATCTGCTCAATTTTTAAAATTTAAGAGAGTAAACAATAAGAAAAGTTTAAATAATTATTTAACTAATCTTTCTAGGATTAAGAAAGGCTGAATTGTAAAGAAGAGAAGGGGGTGGCCTTTTCCTCAAAGGCATAGCATTTGAATTAATTCAAGCAACTGTAAAACAAAAAAATCAAGAAAACCATAGATTTAAAATTAAAAAAGTAAGAAAATTTAGCTTACATGGAGTTGTAAGCTTTCCTTTGGCTTGAGGGATTGAGGGTTCTACTCTTGTTTGGAGCAAGAGTGGCCTCCAATTTCTTTGGAGAGGAGTAGGCCAAAAACAATTGAATTATTAAAAAATTCAATGTAAATGGCTCAGGGACCGGAGCACAGTAACAGTGCATAAACACCATTAAGCTTTTACAAAAGGGGGAGGCTTCTATTTATAGTAAAAAGTGAGCCTCTAACGAAGCAAATTGATTCTAGAATTTTCCAAATCAGTTTGGTCAATTTTTGACCATTTTTGGGTCAAATTAGCTTACTTTTTGGATCTAGTTGAAACACAAGAGATGAAAATATCTCATTATTTTTGAGTTTAAAACTCCTCCACACATGTGAATTAGGCACCTCCTTCATGAGGGGAGATCCCCACACTGAGGTGTCAAAAATACATCATTTCCTCTAAATATCTCCTAATTTTTAACTAATAAACCTTGTACTCAATCAACTCTTCATCTTATGTGAGAATTTACTCATTTTTGGGGGATTTTCTTTTATTCTTCAATTTATCTCCTCCCTACATTTGGATTAATCTTATTGGTCCATAGAAACTTAATTGAACCATAATCTAAATTTTTTTAAAAATTTGGACTCTTAGGCTAAGGTCCTTTATACCTATTTTTAATTAATTCCAATTGCACATTGAAAAGTTCTTTTTGAATTTTTGTTTTCAAGGGAAATCATTTTAGACACTAGGAGGATTTTTATATCCACCAAAAATATCTCAATTTTGAATTACCTCCCTCTAGACATTTTCTCTCTCCAGGCCAAAACAGGATCTTTCTTTTATTCCTGAGAGGAGAATGATTATAAGATCAAAAGGAGAGGTTCTTACACCTGCACACCTCAAAAGCTGGAGGGAGGAATCTTACATCCTACCCCACTTAAGAAACGCAAGATGTCCTCATCTCTCGCAAACTAGAGGAGCAAACTAGAGGACAACTCTTTTCCTTAAGATCTAACTGATTCTGGGGTTCTTTATAGTCTGGTGAACCCAACAGAATCTTGGGATAAAGATCCCTTATATAGAACTCATCATCAGATAACAATTCTTTTAGATCATATCATTCATATCTTTATCACAATAATGGTCCATTAGACCGAAATTTCCATTTGAACATTCCTCCATGGTTTATCTGTATAATGCTTTTGTCTGTCTTGGGCTGCCTTTATATCTTTATGGATTGATTGCATCTGCTGGTCCATGTTATCAAGCATTTATCTGGACATTTCGACTCTGATCAATGGGTCAGACCAAGTCAACGGTGTAAGGCATGTCCTCCATACAAAGCTTTGAAAGGACTCATCCCAATGCTCCGATGATAAGAAGAATTGTAAGCAAATTAGACTAGATGCAAATGACTTAACCACTTCTTGGGTTCCCTGCTGCTGCTGCAGCATGACCGAAGGATATCTTCAATTAGTTGATTCACCGTTTCCGTCTGGCCAGGTGATAGGCTGTGCTGAGATCCAAGAAAGTTCCTACTGCTTCAAAGAACACAGTCCAGAATTTCGATGTGAATTTGGGATCTCGGTCACTTACTATCCTCCTATGGGTAAACCATGCAATCTGAATGTCTCCTTAAGGAAAACTTTGGCAACATCCACTGCAGAGTATGTTTCTTTGACTGGAATTAGATGGGCAACTTTGGTCAACCTCTCAACCACCACAAAAATGGAGTTGTAACCTGATTGCACTGAAGGTAATCCACTGACAAAGTCCATACTGATGCATTCCCACTTCATCTGTGGAATGTCTAGAGGCTGCAGTTTCCCTGGCATCTTGACTCTGCCTTGACTCTTTGGCACATCAAGCATTTTCGCACATGATCACGTACATCCTTTTTGAGTCCTAGCCAGAAGAAGCTTTTCTTCACAGACATATAGGTTTTTATAAACCCTGGATGTCCAGCTATCACGCTATCATGGGCTTCTCTCAGAATTCTTCCCTTTATTTCCACATCATTGGGGATACATAGCCGATTATTATAATACATGCATCCTTCATCCAATTTGTACCCAAGAATTGGACTCATTTCCTGATGTGAGGAGTCTTGCTTTCGTGCAACAGAAGGGTAGCAATAGGGGCAAAGAATTTGTCCTGCATGATTTTCTCGTTTGCTTCATTGATCAATGGATTTGACACCACTGTAATTGCAAGCAAGGAGGCTTTTCTGCTGAGTGCATCTGCAACCACATTTTCTTTCCTCGATCGATACTTTATTTTAAAATCAAATTCCTATAGGGTCTGCATCCATCTCCTTTGACGCATGTTGAGATCCCTTTGGGTGAAGATCCACTTCAGACTTTGATGATCTGTCAAGGTCAACCTCTATCCCAAAAGATAATGTCTCCACAACTTCAGAGCATACACTATTGGCATCAGTAACTACCTCAAAGGGTTTGGTAAAATCTGGCAATTTAAGGATAGGGTTGGTTACTAAGGCTGTCTTTAGCTTGTCAAAGGCACTCTAACACATTGCAGTCCACTGAAAAAGTGTACTCTTCTTGAGAAGGTTAGTTAAGGGGGATGCTATTGCAAGGTTCCCCCCTTCTAAAATAGGGGAAACACTTAAGATAGTCCACTAAGTCTTAACTTGGAGAAAATTTCCTATTTATCGACACCTTGACCATGTAGAGATTCAAGGATACGATTCATAGGTAAGACCTAGCCCTATCCCGCAGGGGGAGCGTGATCTTCTAAAAATCAAATCGCCCATAGGGTAATTGATCATAAATTGGGCAACTACTAGACTTGATTTCTAGAGGCAACGCTTTTTTCCTCATCCATGCAAGGCACAGCCCCCGCTGGCCTAGTCTTCTAGAATAGATTTGTCCAAGAACCTATATATCTAGCGTAGGGCTTTTACTTAATCTGTTGGAAAGCTACCCGACTAATCGGGTCCACCCGTCCGTGTAGGATGGTGCCGTCGGGGCATTCCATCCTCCCACTTTCCACCCTACTCACGTGTCAATTTGTATTCTAATTAATCCTACCACACTGTTTGACATAAATAAACATGTTCCTTAATTAAGGCCCTTTTCACAAGGTTTGTTAAAACAGTCTTTTTCCACAATGCAATAATGCCAAAGACAAGATTTATAAAAAAAGTTTATACATGAATCAATTCCATACAAGCCAAACTGGCTCTCTTATTCTTTTCCTTTATACTATCGATGATCTAGAATTCGGCCTTCCAGCCTCTACATGTTGGGCAAAACCCTACGGGACCATACACCTTATCGTCAGCCGCTGCTAGTGGCGAGGGACTCAAGCCGGCATGTCACCCTCTCAGGCTCCATCGCTCGATCCTCCCACCCCTCAGAGGGATGTCTGCACACTAGGGTGGGCTTATTCACCGCACTAGCCTGGGCCCTCAGAACTAGACAGCATCATAATCTCTCGCCTCAATCGGCAAACCTTATTCTCCCAATGGTATGAGGGATACCTTGGGCCAATCCCGGCCTTTGCTACTAACGACACCGCCCGGCTACACAAGCACAGAACGGAGTTATCGTCGAAGCCAGGAAAAACTTGCACTCTTTAAAGATAACAATTTCAATGCAATTCATTGAATACAGCATCACTCAATTCGTAACTTGAGGTATGCAAATCACATCTATAATCACAAAGGTGTCGGCCCTGGGGGTACTGAACAAATCATCTTCAACTTTTCAATCCAACGAATCCACTTTAGGTCGGTGGTAAGGTTCCTAATTCGATCTACTGGGATGAAGAAATATCTCAGCCCACGACTCCAGAAATCTCTACCCCATCCCCTTTCAATACGAGAGAAATGAGGGAGGGACATCTTCTCTCTAGTATCTACACCATGGTGTCACGGAACTCAAAATTTGAGGAGTGACTAGCAGTCTCGAAGATGCATTAGAAAACTAGAAACTTCGAGTAGGCATCTTCCTCTTCCTACAATCATTCAAACATCAATTCAACTTGTTTTTTCAGTAGGATGTTTTTATTAATTAGCATTATGTTAGGTAAAACATTAATTATAAAACAGTCCTTAAATGGCAATTCCTAGGAGCTAAGATCAGCTCTGATACCAATTGTAAGGTTCCCCCTTCTAAAATAGGGGAAACACTTAAGATAGTCCACTAAGTCTTAACTTGGAGAAAATTTCCTATTTATTGACACCTTGTTGCAGAGATTCAAGGATACAATTCATAGGTAAGACCTAGTCCTATCCCACAGGGGGAGCGTGATCTTCTAAAAATCAAATCACCCATAGGGTAATTGATCATAAATTGGGCAACTACTAGACTTGATTTCTAGAGGCAACGCTTTTTTCCTCATCCATGCAAGGCACAGCCGCTAGCCTAGTCTTCTAGAATATAGATTTGCCCAAGAACCTATTTATCTAGCATAGGGCTTTCACTTAATTTGTTGGAAAGCTACCCGACTAATCGGGTCCACCCATCTATAGGATGGTGCCGTCGGGGCATTCCATCCTACCACTTTCCACCCTACTCATGTGTCAATTTATTTTCTAATTAATCCTACTACACTGTTTGACATAAATAAACATGTTCCTTAATGAAGGCCCTTTTCACAAGGTTTGTTAAAACAATCCTTTTTCATAATACAATAATGCCAAAGACAAGATTTATAAAAAAAGTTTATACATGAATCAATTCCATACAAGCCAAGCCAACTCTCTTATTCTTTTCCTTTATACTACCGATGATCTAGAATTTGGCCTTCTAGCCTCTACATGCTGGGCAAAACCCTATGGGACCATACACCTCAGCGTCAGCCGTCTCGCTGGCGAGGACTCAAGCCGGCCTGTCGCCCTCTTAGGCTCCAATGCTCGATCCTCCTGCCCCTCAGAGGGATGTCTACACACTAGGGTGGGCTTATTCACCGCACTGTTGAAATATACAAGTGAATAGGGTGTGTGCGGGAATAAGCCCTTGGTTAGAGGCTGTAAAAGAGAAGATGTAATTGTGAAAGAACCTGTGAAAAGGTGAGAAGAATCTACTGGGAGAGAATAAAGGGTAGCATGAGAGAATTGAGGAAGTGTGGAGTTATTCTGGGAGATATTCAGGGAAAAGAGAAGAGGTGGAGAGAATCAGGCGAGAGGTGGAGATATTCTGGGAGTGAATCATGGAGAAATCAATGGGATTTGATGCTTGATGTAAACTCTATAAATTGAGGCATAGCCCTAATAAGAATTTGCTGGTTTTTGAGTATCCATGCCTACATTAATCTATTTGCTAATTACCTACTAGTTACATCTTAATTATTTGCTAAAATCACTTTGTTAATGATGTTGATTCTAGTGTTTGATCCACCATAGCTCATCACAACGCTCAAATTTCAACATGGTATCAGAGCCATGCTAATTTGTGAGCCCATAATCTTGCTAATTATTTTGCTAATTAGGATTAGTAGAAAATTATAATTTTCCCTCTTTTTTCAACTCACCTCTGTACCCCCAGCCAGTGGAGGAGCTCTCTCTCCTTGCACACATAAAATTAGGCCAAACCCTTCTAGCACATGATAGGTATCTCATAGCTCTTCAGGCTCATCCAAACAACGTAGCAAACCGTCACCGGATGAAGGAGAAATTGCTGTTTTAGCAGGCTATGTTTTTCAGTAGAAGATCTCTGATCTCTACACTCACTCAGGGTGAATCACTCTAATTCCTCTTAGCCCAAGGTGTTTTCAAGCATGCTCTACAAGCTGGTGAAGACAGAATTCAATTTCATCAAGTCTACAGTGAGATCCAAGCTCTTCATCAAATCTGCAGGTGACTTTGGTAAAATAGAGATTAAGCTTTCAATATTTGGTCAAATCTTGTGTTTCTTGGCTTAATCCTCTACTAGACTCATTGCTATTGATGCTTTTGAAAGTATTTGAGCTCATTTGAAGTCTAAGGCACCAGATCTGGACTCCCCGCATACTCTGTTTTTTGCACACAAAACAGAGCATTAATTTGCTAATTAGTGATTAATCAGTGCTAATCACTATATTTTGATACAATTGAGGGTTCAAATTAACCATTAGGTATCTGATAAAGATCCCTATAACTTCAGATTGCAATTCGGAGTTGGTTTGATACTCCACCATCCTGTACAAATTGGTTACCCTTGATTTAATGTAATTTCTGGGAAAATTGTACTGATAAAATTGTGATAATCATCATTTTGCATTTAACCCTTGGTTAATGCTTGTAAATCTCACTCAAAATCAAGATTATTCATAGCCAGAGTTGCATTTGGGAATGTGCATAACAATGGATGCTATACGCACATTGCATCAGTGTAAAAATGGGAACAGACACTGCCCTTGTCTAGAATAAGGCAAGAGGTAAGACCTCCCGCATAAATTTGGGTTTGCATTGCATAATGACACAAGATGAACATCAAAAGCCCAAAGGAACTGTCAGCAAAACATTGAAACATGTTACTCACATGGAGCAAGAAGACCTGACGGACAAGCTCATGGCCCCAGCCATGAAAGAAGAAGAATATCTCTTTCCAAGAAGAGGATCCACACCGAGAAGAAGATCTAAAGGAAGAATTGAAGGAAGACATGGACACGAGAAGAGAAGCTACCACAAGAAGAGAAGCTACCCCAAGAAGACTGAAAGAAGAGACGGACGCGTGGAGAGAAGCTGCCACGACAAGAAGACTGAAGACAAGAGAAGATGTGAGGCTCCAAAGAGTGAGGAGTCATGTGAAAATCTCTGAGAGAGAGAGAGGGAGAGAGAGACCCCACAACCCAATGTAACCTACCCCAACAAAGTAAAACCACCTCTGAGCCACCGATGATGTAGGCCACGTGGTAGAGAGATGTATGTGTGAGCACTTTAGTCAAGGTCGCAGGCAACTATAGTAAGCCTTGGACACATAGAGAGAGTGTGTGTCAAGGACTATGAGTTTAGAGATTTGAGGCACTGGTCGCGGGCTATCAAGTAAGAGAGAAACTTGGTACAGGGTCCAGGTGTGCTAAGATAACTTGAGGGGAGGAGTAGACACTAGTCGTGGACTATCAAGTAAGGGGAGGCAAACTTGGTATAGGGTCTAGGTGTACTAGGAGTATTCACTTGAGGGGAGGTGTTGAAATATACAAGTGAATAGGGTGTGTGCGGGAACAAGCCCTTGGTTAGAGGCTGTAAAAGAGATGTAATTGTGAAAGAACCTATGAAAAGGTGAGAAGAATCTACTAGGAGAGAATAAAGGGTAGCATGAGAGAATTGAGGAAGTGTGGAGTTATTATGGGAGATATTCAGGGAAAAGAGAAGAGGTGGAGAGAATCAGGCAAGAGGTGGAGATATTCTGGGAGTGAATCATGGAGAAATCAATGGGATTTGATGCTTGATGTAAACTCTATAAATTGAGGCATAGCCCTAATGAGAATTTGCTGGTTTTTGAGTATCCATGCCTACATTAATCTATTTGCTAATTACCCACTAATTATGTCTTAATTATTTGCTAATCACTTTGTTAATGATGTTGATTCTAGTGTTTGATCCACCATAGCTCATCACAATGCTCAAATTTCAACACGCACTAGCCTGGGCCCTTAGAACTAGACACGCACTAGCCTGGGCCCTTAGAACTAGACAGCATCATAATCTCTCACCTCAATCAGCGAACCTTGTTCTCCCAATGGTATGAGGGATACCTTGGGCCAATCCCGGGCTTTGCTAATAACGATGCCCGGCTACACAAGCACGGAAGGGAGTTAGCGTCGAAGCTAGGAAAAACTTGCACTCTTAAAGATAACAATTTCAATGCAATTCATTGAATACAACATCACTCAATTCGTAACTTCATACAATTTTATGTCATTATTTTAAAAGGAAAAGATACACATTTATTAACACTAATATTTAAAAAAAACTCTTCGTTAAAAGATAACCAAGCTAACCTGGCCACCATTTCCTTGAGGAGCTTGTAAAGGGAGGGTTGGAGCCGCATCAGGAGAATATTCTCTAATCTCGTTGTTGCGCGCTCCTCCCGAGGTAATATTTTGACGTTTCCGAGAAGGAGCCATCTTGGATATTATCTTGTAGGGCTCGCTGTCGTGTGGTCGAAACGCTCTAGTTAGATCTCAATTTTTGAGATTGTTTGCTCACCGTATGAGCAAAAGACCACAACGCATGAACCTTCTCTTAAGGCTAAAACCTCTTGCTAAAGTCCACACAAATGGGGGGGGATTGTGAGATGGGTCCCCAAATTTGGGGCATGGGCCTCGGTTTGTGTGTCGGATCGCCGAGGGGGGGCCGAATTTTTTTTTTTGTCCGAGATGTTCTCTTGGTCATTTGGGTGCAGACCGTTCGTCAATCGGACGCCCGGTCGTGCATTTATTAAGGTTTAAATGTCATCGCTTTTTAACTAAAAATGACTGAAATTTACGTATAAGCTTGATCCGGTGTCTGTTTTGGATGCTGTAAAATCCTATAATAGGGTTAAATCACACGCAGATTCTAAATTTGGGCTCAGAATTTAAAGATTCTAAGTAAAAATGACTTATTTAATAAAATCATTGATTTTTATACCATAAAAACTCATAAATTTATCTATTACATGGACATTTCTTTATTGAAGATGGGTATGTTACAGCTATCTGAGCATAACTAGGTATAAAAATCCTATACCATCTGGTTAACCCTAGGAATCCTCTGACTTCCTTTACTAACTTGGGTTCTGGCTATTCTATGGACTGCTTGGATCTTTGCGGGGAGTCAGGAGAAATCCCATTCTTTGACACTATGAATCCCAAGTATTCCACTTGATCAACAGAGAAAGAACATTTGCTCTTCTTTGCAAAGAGTTGGTATTTCCTTAGGATTTTCAAGACCTTGCGCACATGATCTTCATGGTCTGCAGCATTCTTTGAGTATATAAAGATATGGCATCAAAGAAGACAAGAATAAAATCATCCAAGTATTCTTTGAGAATATCGTGCATAAGACGATTGAATGTCGCCGAGACATTAGTCAATCCAAACGGCATGACTGTGAACTCATATTGCCCATAGCGAGTACTAAATGCTGTCTTTGGGATGTCTTGCTCCTTGATTCTGATCTGGTAGTAACCGGATTTGAGATCATTCTTTGAGTATATAAAGATATGGCATCAAAGAAGACAAGAATAAAATCATCCAAGTATTCTTTGAGAATATCATGCATAAGACGATTGAATGTCGTCGAGGCATTAGTCAATCCAAACGGCATGACTGTGAACTCATATTGCCCATAGCGAGTACTGAATGCTGTCTTTGGGATGTCTTGCTCCTTGATTTTGATCTGGTAGTAACCGGATTTGAGATCTATCTTTGTGAACATTTGGGTCCCACTTAACCGATCCAGAAGTTCATCAATCCTAGGAATAGGATACTTATTCTTAATTGTTAATTGATTCAATCCTCTCTAGTCAATAGAGAGTCTTAACGTTCCATCTTTCTTCTTTTGAAAGAGAACAGGCGCACCCCAAGGTGAGACACTGGGTCTGACAAATCCCTGCTCTAATAATTGTCTTAATTGTTCCTTAAGTTCTATGGCTTCAGGGACTGGCATTTTGTATGCACGCTGGGCTACTGGTTGAGCTCCGGGGGTTAATTCAATCTCATGATCTACTTCACGAGATGGAGGCATCTCAGTCAGCTCTTCAGAAAACACATCTGCATACTCAACAACTCTAGTTCTTTAGCCTTGCATTTTATGTCTACTGGATTCATTTTAACGATATACAGTCAATAGAGAGTCTTAACATTCCATCTTTCTTCTTTTGAAAGAGAGCGGGTGCACCCCAAGGTGAGACCTTGGGTCTGATGAATCCCTGCTCTTATAATTGTCTCAATTGTTTCTTAAGTTCTATGGCTTCAAGGACTGGCATTTTGTATGCACGCTGGGCTACTGGCTGAGCTCCGGCGGGGGTTAATTTGATCTCATGATCTACTTCACGAGATGGAGGCATCTCAGTCAGCTCTTCAGGAAACACATCTGCATACTCACTTAACCACTCTGGTTCTTTAGCCTTGCATTTTATGTCTACCGGGCGGATTCATTTTAACGACATACACAACTTGCCTCTTTCTGAGCCCTTTTAATAATTTGGAGGCCTTGACTAACTGTAGCATTGGGGATCTGAAAATTCCAATTCCTTGAACTTGATTCCCGAGAAGGTCAAGGAAAGAGATGCTTCCTTTGTGACAATGAATGTCAGCCTGATTCTTTTGGAGCCAATCCATTCCAAGGATTCCATCATATATTCCCAGGGGTAGGACTTTGAACTGGCACTCTGCTACATTCCCATCTAGGCTAAACTAAATAAGGTCAAGAGTAAAAAGAATCTTCCCACTGGCTAATTCCACTTGCATAGGTTTCCTTGATTTTTGATTTAGGACTAATTTACGTAGACATCCTGGGAAAATAAAAGAATGAGTACTGCTTGAATCAATCAAAAGCTTGAATTTCTTACCCTGGTACTCTGTTCGAGTCTAGAGGACTGAGAATTGACAGTTATCCCCTGATGCTCAATTGCTGCATAGATCTGTCCTTTCTCTTCCTCCACTTCTTCGGCTATGGTGACTGCTCTTGCTGCCGCAATCTGAGGTGGAACACTCTCTCTTTGGTTATTCCAATTCTGGGAGGGAGTTCGAAAACTACTTTGCATGGCACTCTTCTTGGGTTACTGGTTGGACTTAAATGAAGGAGTTGGTCTCTGAACTCTGGGACCCTCGCTTCCTTGGCCTACCGAAGGAGATGGGCAATCCTTAAGATAGTGCCCAAATCCCTGACATCCGAAGCATTTGTTCTCGCTTCGAAGTTCTTCCCTTTGCATTCTGAGAGAGCCGGAGTTCCTAAGAATGTACGTTGGGAGAAAGGTCTTCCTTCATTTTTGAAGCTTCCTGTCTCCACAATCTAGTTAGGACCTTGGTGTCTCTTTGGAGGTGAAAAGTTGGAAGAACTTTCGGGAGTCTGAAACCTCTTGAAGGATGAGGGAGCTGGATTTGGCGGGACTTCAACAATGAAGGCTTTGGCAAAGTCCTTCGCCATTCTGACAGCTTCAGCCATGGACACTGGCTTGGCATTTTTGACTAGTGTGTCATCCAAGGGTTTGTTCATTCCCCGAATGAATTTGACCATGATTTGCTCTTCATCTAGAGGTGGTGAATATTTGAGTAGAAGAGCGAAGGCCTGATGATATTTCTCAATGATTTTGCTCCCCTGCTTTAGCTCTAAGAATTCATTCATTTTGGTTTCCAAAAATCCAGGGGGATAAAATCTCTTCCTTAAATAGGTTTTAAGGTTGTTCCAGGACTGAGTATTTTTGTCCAGATGGTTCCTCCATGCCACCCTGGCTGTTTCATTGTAGCTGATGACGTCAAAATATTCTTCCATGGCTTCCACCCATTTCTCCACAGCCTCGCACACATTCTCCCCTTCTCCTTTGAAGGGTCTTGGTGGCTGAGTTCTATATAAAGAGCCTTGTGAACATCAGGGTCAAGCTCATCATCTTCAGAGAGAGGGTCTGGCTGATGGCCACGGTTTCCTCATCTCATGATTTTGCCAAAAATGATATATTATTAAATTTCTATTTTTAATATTGTCCACAAGATCCTAAGACTTAAGAGGTTCAAAAAACGATTTCTTAAACAAGACAAATGATCTTATTGGAGATCTATGACATATGCCCAATAACAGATTTTTCTTTATCAGTTTATCCATAAACAATCACTTATATAGCAGGGAATTTTTCTCCAAAAAACATTTCTTTATTTATATAAAAGTTTTAATATGTACATAGAGCATCTCGGTTCCAAAAATCAAAATCTCCTCGAGAGATGCATAAGACGTCGGTAGTGGGCCATAGCCATGCCCTGATATACAAACGTTCACTTTACTGCCAAGGGAGCTATTATCTTCTCCTTAGGAATAAAGCGACTAAGGAGTCTATAGATTTGGCATGAAAGTCTAAAATTCTGAGGCATTGAATGATATAGAATGACACCATGTATCACTTTCATCTTTATTAGAATCATGGCCAATGAGAGGTTCTACCTCAGCATTGCACGCTGGTTGCAAAAGAGGCGTGGACATACTACCCTGCAAACCACTTATGCTGTCGTCTCTCCGTGTGGGTCAGGAAAATATAAATCCTCGAAATGGAATGCGAATCTGACTTGACTTGTTCAAGTTGCAGTGGAAGAGATGAGATGCTCAAAGGCGAACGCAGTCATGTCTTGCGATTGGGTGAGGTCGGGAATACCAGATAAGTACGGAACTTCCATCTATAAAAATAATTTCTTTGATCATTAAAGAAGCTTATGGAATGAAAATAGATTTTGAAAAATGCCTTTTCTGAGTTTTTGTTATCAGTTTCTGATAAGAATTCGTTTAGCTTTCAACAAAGCTCTGATACCAGCTGTGAGGTCCCCCGCCCGCTCCAGGGCTCTTGCTCACGGCGACGGGCGGCGGATGCGGCGTCGGCCTCCCGCCCGCATAGGGCGACGTCCACACACTCGGGGCCTCACTCATGGATGTCCGGGGACAAGAGGCTAGCTTGGGCGGCCCCTTCGAGATCGGGCCCGGAAGGCACGGGTGATTCCGCCAATCGAGAAAAATCTTCTAAACGGGAAAACTACTCTAACGAGTCAAGTCCTAACTAGATAAACTGATCTGACCAAACCTGAAGTCACATGGTCAGATCAAGAAGAGACTTGCACTTGTTGGTCCATGGAATCACCACTTTTTTCCTCATTTATGAGGCATAGCCGATGATCCTCTCCCACAGAACAAGGTCTTCTCAGGATTTAAAACTAAATAACGTAACTAATTGTATCTAGTTGTTTCTCAGGGATCCTCGATCCAGCCTATCTGGCCCATGGGTTAGCCAACCACTCGCCAACCACTGAATTGGTGGGATTCCTTTATAAAGATTTGGTTGGGTTTTTGCCCGGGCACCGAGGAAAAGAGTTCCCAGGCCCCCTAGCCGGTGATTCATGCAAAAAATCAAGGTAGGCATACCATGTACACACCCAATATGAACTTGCCATTTATAACAAATTTGACTGGCTTTAAAAACAATCCTTCAATAGAAATCATAATATTTTTGATCATTATTTTCTAAAATTTTGAGTCCATTTATTGTATTACAAAAATGTAACCTCTGAACTCTCCGTTGAAGACCAGCTGGCCAACCAACGAGATCCAGTATCAAAATTTGGTTCCCAAAAATCTTTCCTTTTCCTCCATCCGAAATCTTCCTCGACGTATGCATGGGTGTCCTAGCAACTGCGAGCCCATGCATCGCCTGGCCAGGATCCTTTAGGATCCTCCTTAGGTGTCCTAGCACTTCACTCAGGGACCGCTTCGTCGATCCTCACCCATCGTACCGGAAGCGCACCATTTTAACCATATCCGCCGAGGTTGGTCAAGACCTTGGTAGGCTTTGTCGCAATAAGCAACGTCCCTTGACGACTCCCTGCCAGCTGTTCCAACAAACCTCCTCTTAGAAAAACATAAGCCAAATGCTTCCTCTAGCATTCTAGCGTAAAACAGTCCTTTGAATGAAAAAACAGAGGTTTTAATGCAAGTAAAATTCCAGTTTGAAATCGGTTCTATGACAACCCTTTTTCCATAATTCCCAGTTTCATAATGAGGATCCTTGATCTCTCATGAGGGTAATCTTCCCATCATTTTGTCCATTTGTCCAACTAGATTCTTGGTGAGTTTGGTCAAGGAAAATTTAGATTAGTTTCGATAGTTTATTCTTTAGATTTAGTAATTGGAACTGGTCGAAGTTTTTATCTGATTCAGATAAAGAGAAGGACAATTAGGTTTATTGTCCGTCCCTCACGTAGTCTAACCAAATTCATTTGGTTTAGTTCTACAAGGATTCTCTTCAACTAAACATCTAGATTTTGAGTAAATATCAATTTCGTGATTTTACAATTATAATATCCAAAGATATTCTTTATGCCACATAATTTTTGAGCCTTAATTCATTAAGTAGAATTATGGTGGAAATTCATCTTTTGACACTAAAATTTAATTCAAATCCATCTTTTCTTAAATATCATAAAAAATCTTCTTTTAACTAAAATATTAATACCTATTTTTTTGAATAAACTTGAAATCCTTCTTTTTCTCATTTCAATGACTGCAATCCAATTATCATGGGAATTCCTCTTTTACCATAAATTAAATCTACTTAAACTTCTTCTTAAAAATTACATAAAAATATCCATTAATTCCATTAAGCTAAAAATTCCACTTTTCTCATTTAAACATTTGAATTCCAATATGGTGGGAATTCCTCTTTCATCATTTAATCTTATTTAGACAAAAAGATAAATTTAACTAAATTTTCTCTTAAAATTTAAATAAAAATCTTCATTAATTCCTTTACACTAGGAAATTACACTTTCCTCATTTAAATATTTGGATTCCAATATAGTGGGAATTCTTCTTTCATCATTTTAAATTTATCTATGTAAAAAGATAAATTTAACTAAATTTTCTCTTAAAAATTTAAATAAAAATCTTCATTAATTCCTTTACACTAGGAATTACACTTTTCCCATTTAAAGATTTGGATTCCAATATAGTGGGAATTCCTCTTTCATCATTTATAATTTATCTATGTAAAAATATAAATTTAACTAAAATCCTTCTTTAATTTTTAAATAAAATATGCATTATTTTAGCATCACAATTTTTCTCTTACTTCATTGGAGTACATGGATTTCCATTGTCATGGGGATTACTCTTTTAACATAAAAATGGATTACTAGAAATTCCTCTTTTTCGTAATTAACTATTTATGCGCATGAACATAAAAATTAAATTTCCATGATTATAATGAGAATCATTCAATTAATCTAGGATGATTAATCCTAGAATATGGTAGGAAGTCCTCTTTTCATATTATGAATGAAAATGATGTATATGTTAATTTTATAAAATTTTTATCATAGCTCCGTTGCTATTACTGGTAATTCTAAATTTGAAAGAATAAAGTTTAGTATTATTAATGTGGTTAGAATAACCACTAATTGGATCATTATCCAATTATGGATTGATTCTTAATTTTACCATAAATTTAATAGAATAAAAGTATTAAAAAGCCATTATTTTGGCCTCCAATTAGACAAGCATAGAAATTCCTTTTAGATTAGAGAAATGCTTCATGAGAAGCTTCATTCAAATTGAGAATAGGTCATAGGAATGACCATTCTTCAGGGAAGAGAGAGAAATGCTTAAAAAATATTATAAATTAAGCATAAATGAAAATTTATGTATTTCTTCATTATTACAATACATTAAAGAACTTCAATAGTATTTAAAAGCAATTCAAATTAATGCTTCTCAAGCTTGAGAGGGGTTGAGAAGAGAAACATTTGGAGATTTAAGAAAAAGAAGACAATAATCCACACTTTACCTCCTAAATTACTTGATTCTTTGATCACAGTAGAGGCCCCCAACCAATCAATTGGTTTGGTATGTTGTTTGGAGTCTCCAAAGAAGATTGAAGAGAAAGAGAGAAGCTCGAATCTCTTCAATTTGTAGAGGATTTTTAGAGGATAATAGAAAATAAGCTTAACTTAGAGTAATATCGGCATAGTTTAGTTCACAGATGAGAATACAAAGGAATGAGGGTCTATTTATAGGTGAGGGAGCCACTAACTGAGTTTAACTGAGTTCTAGAATTTTCCAGCTTCAGTTTGGCTGAATTTGGACAAGTTTTGGACCAGTTTGGCTCCCTTTTTGATGATTTAGGAGAGAGGAGAGATAAAAATATCCTATTATTTTTTAGTTTAAAACTCATCCACACATGTGAAATAGGCACCTCCTTGAAGGGCCTCCTTTTCCTTACCCATGTGTCAAAAATGAATGATTACTCTAAAATATCTCATTTTTTTAATTAATACTTCATAATTTTTAACTAATAAACCTAGTACTTAGACAACTCTTCATCTTATGTGGGAATTTACTCATTTTTGGGTATTTTCTTTATTCTTTGGATTTATCTTGTCCCAACACTTGGATTAATCTTATTGGTCCATAAGAACCTTAACTGGACCATAATCAAAAAAATTTCAAAAATCTTGACCCTTAGGCGCTAAGGTCTTCTAAATCAAATTTTATTAATTCTAGTTGCACCTTGGAAAATCTATTTTGATTTTCTGTTTTAGAGAAACATTTTTTTGATATCTCTAGACTTTATTTATCCAAAAATATCCCAATATTAATTTACCACTCTCTAGAAATTTTTATCTCACTAGGCCAAACAAGGAAAAATAATATTTTCTTGTATTCAAAAACATAGAATGATTACAAGGGATTGAAGTAGAGGCTTACTCAATATTCAGCCCGAGGAGGAATCTTACACATGACCGTACACCACGTGTAAATGCCCCTAAGCCCCATGTGTCCTCCATATGCATGTTCATCCTAAATTCCCCTTTGTTTTACAAACCATCCCCTCCTACAATGATTTTGTCCTCAAAATCGAAGGGTTGTCATGCAAAAACAAAACATGTACAATAACAGGCGATATACAAAAAACTAAAAGTTGACTATAATTGTGTGTCAATGTCAAAGGAAATGGGTGCCAAAAACATGAGTCATGTAATATCGACCCACATCAAAGTCATAGGAACCTCGAAATCACATGAAAAGGAGTCACATGAGCCTCAGGATCAAATGAAAAGGAAGGTGGTATGCCATTGAAGACAAAGCTAAGGATATGACCACTTGCATCGAAAGGAAATACAAGATAAGAAAAATCCAAGGTAATGGATCTCCAATTGCCTGGGTCAAATGGAAAATGAGGCTAACTATACTCCACCTCAATCAAAAGGGAATTCAGAAACATCTAACCTCGAAGACAATGGCTCCATAACAATCCGGATCAAATGGAAAGAATAAGAAACCACTGTCAATGATAAAACTAGTTATGTATCCTCCAAGATTAAATGGATAGGCATGGTAGACATCACAAAATCCTGAAGTTGATGTAATAGTGGCTCCCGGGTTAAAAGGAAAGCTCCAATCTGAGGAAAATCTCACTAGCCCATCCTCACAGCCATAGTGTGAATCCGACATTTAAGATATCCACCAAATGAGCTCAAAACTTGTGACTGGAATTTTAAATAATCCTAGCACAAAAGAACCATCATGTAGGCCAAGCAAGACCAGGTTGTATCGCAACAAGTGCATCTGAATATCATACCACATAATCATCCACCATGCATCTCAAGTGGCATATGGTGCACCTAACAATAAATGTCCCAGCTCCAAAGAACATAGAATCATGTCGACAATCATGGAAGCGAAAGAAACATATCTCATGGTGGTCATCATCATGCAAGAATAAATATGAACCAATATCGTCGTGTGCAGTATTAATGTGTATATATATGGGCACGTTATAAACCATGCACCAAATCCTCATGTATAAATCCCTCTGTGTGTGGTCCTCCAAAGTAAAAACATGACCAAAGGTGATAATAAGCATCATTGCGGACAATGTATACACATGAGAAATACATAGAATCACTTAATGATGAAATCACTAACCATGGAATCTCCAAGGTCCCTGAAATCTTCCTCATAAGTAGGGCCTATTATCGCTATCAGCACTGGATCTAAGAAAAATTTCCCAAGTCAAATGCAAAACTCTCTAGAACCATATGTATAATCCTACCTTCCCTACAATGTCTCACCATAGTAAAGTCATCACTAACCTCATGCTCAATGCATAATTGCTCAAATATATGCACTATACCCACACACAAACATTGCCACTTAAGCTATGAGACCTAGTAGTAGTGATATTGTGAATTTTCCAATGTGAAAGTCCTAAAAGCATAGCTTGATGCTTTTAGCATAAGAGACTCTGCCTATGCTCATAGGTATCCCATGACTCCCTATGCACTAACCTCATGAGTACTAATGACTATAATGGATACATCACTAATTGAATGCTGGTCCACATGATCATCAAATGCATCCCTAATATCCACAAGAAGGTAGGCTTAGGTCTATCAACAGTCGTAATGCTCAATGCCATCTTGCCCTCGAGATCATGCCTACTACATAACCAAGCTCACACACATCACTCGCACATAAATCGTCATTATGTGCATATGTGTCCATGTCATGCGAGTATGTGTCACTAGTCATGTGCATATGTGTCCATGTCATGCGAGTATGTGTCACTAGTCATGTGCATGTATATCATCAAGTGCACGTGTGTGTGATACACCAATATCATCATGTGCATATGTGTCCATGTCATGCGAGTATGTGTCACTAGTCATGTGCATATGTGTCCATGTCATGCGAGTATGTGTCACTAGTCATGTGCATGTATATCATCAAGTGCACGTGTGTGTGATACACCAATATCATCATGTGTGTGTGTGTGTGACACATCATCATATGTATGAGTATACACTATATCATCATCATCTAGATCCCTTAAATCCGTGTCCCCAAAACTTCTTTATCGTAGGTCTGAATTCCAAAACAAAATTCCTCAAATTTTGTAACCTTGATCCTCAGATCAATTCAAAGAGTCTCAAACTTAGTTTCAGATTTGGTGAGTGATTTGAGTGTATTTTCCTGAACTGGTCACATCGTCTTTCCTTAAAACTGACGAAAGAGTTTGGTCTTGGTCATAGACTGATTCAGGTTTCGAGTCTGAAGGTTCTTCTTCCTGAAATATATTTCTCAAAAAGGGGGGTGATATTTTAATTACTATTTTACTGAATTTCATTTATTGAATATTCACTTAACTCATTTCTAAACTAATTCATGAATTATGATGATGAATAAATTAATCATTTATCTGAATTTTCGACTTCGATAGAATTTTTGAATTTTCTCATTACAATCCAAATGAATAAAAATGATAGAAATTTCTCTCTTAGAGTATTTACTTATTTATTTATCAAATAGTCGTAGAAATTAAACATAGAATTAAAGAGAACTCTAAATTTGATATAAAATTCATTATGCATCTATTTATGCATAAAATCCAACTTCAATGGAAATAACACTATTATATAAAAGAAAATCCTTTTATGCATCTATTTATGCATAAAATCAATTTAATAAGAATAACACTTTTAATTTAAGAAAAAATCTTTTATGCATCTTTCCATGCATAGAATTTAAATCTAATGAAAGTAACACTTTTATAGTTAATTTTTTTTCTTTTATGCATTTCCATGCATAGAATTTAAATCTAATGAAAGTAACACTTTTATAATAAAAAAATATCCAATATGCATCTTTCTATGCATAGAATTTAAATCTAATGAAAGTAACACTTTTATAATAAAAAAAATTTCCAATATGCATCTTTCCATGCATAGAAATTAAATCTAAGGAAAATAACACTTTGATAATTAAAAAAAATTCTTTTATGCATCTTTCCATGCATAGAAATTAAATCCAATTAGAACAACACTTTTATATAAAAGAAAATCGTTTTATGCATCTATTTATGCATACCTCCTTTGTATGGCTGACCATTTCTCAATTTTACATTTTTAATTTACTTTAAAATTTATCCCAAGATAAAATAAAGCACTCTAATCTGATCAATTTTCACTTCTAAAGAGTAATCAATAGGAAAAGTCTAACTTAATTTATTTGTTTCTCATTTTAGAATAAAGAAAGGCTGAAATTCTTAATGAAGAGAAGGGGGAAGCCTTTTCATCAAGGCTTAACATCCATATTCACATTAAAAAGCAAAGAATTCAAAAAACCATAGATTAGAATTAAAAAAAGTAGAATTATTAACTTACATGGAGTTTTGTGAGCTTTTCTTTGGCTTGAGGGATTGAGGGTTCTACTCTTGTTTGGATCAAGAGTGGCCACTAGTTCTTTGTAGAGGAATTAGTCAAAAACAAGTGAATTCAATGTTTTTGGCTGCTGTGAGGAGGAGTAGAGTAATAGTGCATAAATACTATTAAGCTTTTACAAAGGGGGAGGCTTCTATTTATAGGAAAAAGTAAGCCTCTAACCAAGCAAATTGATTCTAGAATTTTCCAGATCAGTTTGGTCAATTTTTGACCATTTTTGGGTCAGTTCAGCTTACTTTTTGGAACTAGACTTGAATTAGGAGAGAGGAGAGATGAAATATCTCATTATTTGTGAGTTTAAAACTCCTCCACACATGTGAAATAGGCGCATCCTTCATGAGGGAAAATCCCCACTCTGAGGTGTCAAAAATTCATTTTTTTAGTATTTCCTTTGGTCCTTAGTCCACTCTTTATCTTATGTGAGTATTTACTCATTTTTGGGGGTTTTTCTTTATTTCTTCCATTTATCTCCTCCCTACATTTGGATTAATCTAATTGGCCCCTTAGAACCTTAATCTAAAATTTTTCAAAAAATCTAGACCCTTAGGCTAAGGTCTTTTAGCAAATTATAATTTATTTCTAATGAGCCTTAGGAAATTCTTTTTAAACTTCTATTTTTGGGGAATTTATTCTAATAAGAAAGGATATTTTTCCATCCAAACCTATCTAGAAACTGAGTTACCTCTCTCTAGAATATTTTTTCTCTCTAGGTCAAAATATGTAGAAAAAAGATCTTTTATTATTCTGAAAAGGGGATTGATTACAAGGGAAGATAGTGGACTCTTGGGGGTTGGGGAGGAATCTTGCAAGGTCTCTACACACAAGGAAACTGTAAGAATGCAGCTAGTAGCCACAAGGTTATTCTAGACCTTGAGATGCATATATCCGTTCATTCTTATCTAATCTCTTGGAAAAGAAAGCTAGCTTGCTATGACCTTTATGAGGAAGATAATACTACTCCATAGCTTTTCTTTTAAAGAAAGAATAGTATGCCGTAGCCCTGCAAGAGAAGGCTACTTTGCCATAGACCTTCGAAAGAGAGAAAAGTTAGAGTACGAGTAAGAGGAGATAAAGCTTGGGGATGATCGAATGATTTCAATCATAAAAGAGAAGGTATTAGAAGACTCTCTATTCTCAAATATCAAGTTCTGAAACTCTTATTAGCAAGCAACGACAACCAAGGCGCATTTTTGAAGACCTATCTACTTCCCATACATTGAGTTTTCGATTCAATTGTAAATATCTTGTATGATTTTGAGGATAAAATCTTTTGGAAGGGATGGTTTGTCATGAACCATAGAGCTTGATTTCCACATGTACATAGGGGCCCATGGGCAAAAGGGCTTGGGGTACATTGGTAGGGGGTTTTTGACACTTTTACTAACTTTGGTCATCTTGTACCTTTGGGCTCTATCTATGGAGATTTGGCCTTCCATGGTCGTCCTCTTGTGGTGAGAGGTTAAACACACTTAGGCTATTTGTGCATCTTCTCTTGCTACATGCACCTATAGATTTCTCTCTCTTTTGTATATTCATGTGATGAGCCATTTGATCACTAATCTCATGATTAATGGATGCTAGATTCTTGCTTTGATGTGTTTGATTCCATATTTTACTCTAGATCCATTTCATAAGGTTTGAATAGTTGATGTATGAATGCCATCCATTGGATGCTTTTACACTAGGACAATTGTCCAAGATCTTGAGCCCATCTCAAACAAACATGGGATGTGTAATTCCCAGAGGGTCTAACTTGGGATGTGTAATTCCCAGAGGATCATGCTATTAGATGTGTTAATCCCAAGATACTAGATCTGTAATTTTTAAAAAACTAATCATCTCAGATGTGTTAATCCTAATAATCTTTGGATGTGTCAGTCCCAAGGCATGAGATAGGTAATTCTTTTAAAAAAATGAAGATCTCAGATGTATTAATCCTGAGTGCCTTCAAATGTGGCGCTATGATAAGTATTTAATAGTTTTGAACTTTTCATCAAGGATACAATGAAAGAAGAAAGTTGACTATTGTATGTCAAAATCATAAGAAATGCCGAATTAGTTGGAAGCACTACTGTCAATCTAGCCATTCGAACCAGAATCAGTTATGGGATGCCATGAAAGTATACCTTCGTGAAAGGTTTTGTCCTCCAAGATTTTGAGAGGATAAAATGAATGAATTTTTGGCGCTAATCCAAGAAGGGAAGACCCTGGAAGAACACCACCAAAATCTTGCTAAGACTTCTCTAATTAGCTCTAGAGATGGATGGATAAGCCCACCGTAGCGTATAGACATCCCTCTGAGGGGCAGGAGGATTGAGTGACGGAGCCTGAGAGGGCGATAGACTGGCTTGAGTCGCCACCACCAGTCCAGCCAGCGCGATGAGGTGTATGGTCCCATAGGGTTTTGCCCAGTATGTAGAGGCTGGAAGGACGAATTCTAGATCATCGGAAGTATAAAGGAAAAGAATAAGAGAGCCGGTTTGGCTTATATGAAATTGATTCATGTATAAACATTTTTTATAAATCATGTAAGTCTTTGCCATAACTGTATTGTAGAAAAAAGTTGTTTTAACGAACCTTGTGAAAAGGACCTTAATTAAGGAACATGTTTATTTATGTCAACAGTGTGGTAGGATTAATTAGAAAACAAATTGATGCATGAGTAGGGTAGAAAGTGGGAGGATGGAATGCCCCAACGGCACCATCCTACGGACGAGTGGACCTAATTAGTCGGGTAGCTTTTCAATAGATTAAGTGAAAGCCCTATGCTAGATAAATAGGTTCTCAGGCAACACTATTCTAGGAGACTAGGCCAGTGGGTGGCTGTGCCTTGCGTGTATGAGGAAAAACATGTCTCTAGGAATCAAGATTAATAGTTGCCCAAATCATGATTAATTACCCTATGGGTAATTTGACTTTTAGAAGACCATGCTCCCCCTCGTGCAAGATAGGACTATGTCTTACCTACAAATCATATCCTTGAATCTTTACATGGTCAAGGTGCGACGAGTAGGAAATTTTCTCCAAGCTGAGACTTAGTAGATTATCTTAAGTGTTTCCCCTATTTTGGAAGGGGGGAGCCTTACAATTGGTATCAGAGCAAAGGCTAACTATCAAGGTATTAAAACAAGTGATTGTTTTGTCATATGAGGATGAATCAATCATCTCTACTAGCCATAGAAATGGTTTGAATATCCTCACATGTTGAGACAATCATCCTATGAAATTATGCTTGTATCTTGGGGGTACACAAGCAAGATATTTGTACAATAAATTTGAGAAATAAGATTGGGGAGGAAACCTTTTTAGGATAAAAAACATAGGATGATCAAATTAAGAAACTAGTGGAGACTGAATGACCAGAAGGATAGATCGAAACTTTGTTTAGAGAAATTTTTAGGATATATCTCATTAATTCGCATATTATAAATTATTAAGATTATAATTCCATTAAGGTTTGAATAGTTGACGTATGAATGACATCCATTGGATGCTTTACACTAGGAGGATCGTCCAAGATCTTGAACCCATCTTAGACAAACATGGGTCTAACTTGGGATGTGTAATCTCCAGAGGATCATGCTATTAGATGTGTTAATCCCAAGATACTAGATGTGTAATTTTAAAAATCTAATCATCTCAGATGTGTTAATCTTGATAATCTTTAGATGTGTGAATCCCAAGGAACCAAATGTGTAATTCTTAAAAAAAAAGGATCTCAGATGTATCAATCTAGAGTGCCTTCAGATGTGGTGCTATGATAAGTATTTTTTGATAGTTTTGAACTTTTCATGGTGGATACAATGAAAGAAGAAAGTTGACCATTGCTCATCTAAAAATCATAAGAAATGCCAAATTAGTTGGAAGCATTGTTGTCAATCTAACCACTCGAACCAGAATCAGTTATGGGATGCCATGAATCAAAAGATAATCAAATTCAATAAGTATTTCTATGAGTAAATAGAAGAGGATTGGTGCAAGATTCATGTGAAGTAATGTACACCTTCGTTAAAAGATAATCAAATTCAATAAGTATTTCTATGAGTAAATAGAAGAGGATTGGTACAAGATTCATGTGAAGTAATGTACATGATGAATAGAGGTATTCTAGAAGAGGATACTAAGATTATTCAATTGCTATCATAGGTTAGATTGCATAAAGGATTATTCCCTTACGTTTTTCCATGCAAATTATTAAGTATCATATTACATGGGGATATAGAATAAGGAATTCATAAGGAAGGATTATGATTTTTTAAATAAAAAGGTTCATATCGTATGAGAGGTATATGGATGCATGAACTTAGAATAATAAGGCCAATTAGCTTTAGACTAATAAAGACCGTTTGAGGCTATTCTCATATATCAAGTTTTGAAACTCTTATTAGCAAGCAAAGACAATGATAAATGACAAATTTCTATAAGGTATTTATATATATATATTGTTTTTGAATTATATATTATTCTTAGGGGTTGAGGTATGGCCCCGGCTTCTCTATTAATTGTTAATAGTGATCTATTTGAATGATTTACTAGTTAAAGTTTTTATTCTTTTAAACAACAGCATATGCCTTAATAAAGAATGTCTTATCTCACAATCTCAAGTTGAAATGCTAAAATCTTTGTGAAAGGTTTAATTTCTTAAAAAGGTAACGTGGATTCTAGTCCTGTGGTTTAGTTGAGTAAATGGTTTGTTATTTTGGTTAAATTAAGATATAAGTACGGGCAATTAACGAAGAAGAGAAGCAACACGAAGCAAAGACTTCCTCATGGGTGGAAGTCATCACCAAGACTCAAAGGAAGATGGATGAAGTGGAGAAGTGGATAGAGGTTGCCAAGAAGGGTAAAGGTAAGGAGATAACAACCCCTACACCTACAATCATTAACATGACTTTGGAAGAGGAACAACGAAGACGTACACGTGCTTTGCATGTGAGGATTACCGGCCTTAAAGACGGGGATAAAGTTGAAGAGGAGGTGAAAGAGCTTATGGTGTTGATGGGGATTGACAGTCCGGCACACGCAAAAGCCTGGAGAGTGGGCAAAAAAGCGGAGGCAACGGGGAAACATCAGGAAAGAGCTCCCATACTTTGCTTCTCCTCTATTGAGGCGAAGGAGGAGTTCTTGAAGAGGTGACCCACTTTAAAGAATACAGGCATTTTTCTTGGTGGCGATCTTACTCTTTCACAGCTTGCACATATGAAGGAAGTCATGCTAGAGATTAGGGCGGAAAGAGAAAAGGGAAATATAGCATTTTATAGAGAAGGGAGGGTGGTCATCGTGGAGCGACGCTCTACATGATGGTGCGAGACCTATGGGACCAAATTAAAGCTGACAGCCTGGAACTGCAATGGATCCCCCAGACTTGATGTAGGTGCCTTTGAGGACAGCTTTAGAGATAGAGATATAGTCTTCTATTCGGAGACTCACCAGGCCCCTGGTCAGATGATGCCACAGGTGACAGGATACAGATGGGAGACAGCTTGCAGAGTAGGGACAAGATCGGTACACAGTAGTAGAGGATCAGGGGGGTGGCAGTTCTTTTCAGGGAGGAGCTGCAACCGCTTCTACACATCGTTCGGAGAGATGATCAGGCCAGATATATGTGGGTGAGACTAAGGGCCGACACATGTAGATTCCTATATATTGCCTAATGCTATTTTGCTCCTAGTACATCGACATATGCAGCACCAAGGGCAGTCTCCTTTCTCTGTGCTAGATGATGACATATGGGAGTTCTCTAGGGATGGAGACATCATCATGTTAGGGGACTTTAATGCCCGGACGGGCAACCGCCAGACAGCCTTTTATGATACCTTAGAGGAGATGCTAAGAGAGCTGGACACTCTGGATATGGGATTAGACAGACGTTCATAGGATGTGGAGTGCACAGAGTATGGGAGATATTTGGTAGATATGGGGACTGCACATGGGTTGGCCATACTTAATGGCTTGCAGAGGTTTCCGTCAGCAGCTGGATTTACTTGCTTTCCACATAGACATGGTGCTAGCACAGTGGATTATGTTATGGCTATGCCGAGCTTTGTTTCATGCATTGAGGACTTCACAGTTGGATCTCGGCCCATTGGGGTAGTAGTGGATCATGCATTGTTGACATTGACCATCTCTTTTCACTTTACCACAGCTCAGAGGACACGAGGGGCAGATCACACTCGATATACTTTTACTTCAGAGACTGATGCTGTCTACAGAGATGGGATTTATAGATGTGTGTACACAGAGGAGCCAGGGAGACCTTTGGAGGAGCTGACCCATATACTGACAGAGACTTTACAGGATGCAGCGAGAGAGACATATCCACATACTCAGCCTGGACAGAGACAACGTTCTGGGTGTATGCCCCCAGAACAGCTGGTATGATGAGGAGTGCAGAGAGACAATAGCTTGACTGCGAAAGGTTGCTTTGGTTGCAGCGAAAGGTTGCCTATCTTCAAGTCAGGGGACCCTATGGAGCAGCCAGGGAATTATCGTACTATTATGATTGGTCACACACTAGCACGATTGTACGGATCCATTCTTGAGCAGCAGTTGAGTAGATGGGCAGAGAGAGAGGGCATTCGAGCAGAGGGACAGGCAGGGTTCAGGAGAGGCTTCTCTACTCTTGACCACATCTTGACTCTGCGGGCCATTATTGAGGAGGGCAGGTTATCAAGGAACTCAAAGGAAGATGGATGAAGCGGAGAAGTGGATAGAGGTTGCCAAGAAGGGTAAAGGTAAGGAGATAACAACCCCTACACCTACAATCATTAACATGACTTTGGAAGAGGAACAACGAAGACGTACACGTGCTTTGCATGTGAGGATTACCGGCCTTAAAGATGGGGATAAAGTTGAAGAGGAGGTGAAAGAGCTTATGGTGTTGATGGGGATTGACAGTCTGGCACACGCAAAAGCCTGGAGAGTGGGCAAAAAAAAGCGGAGGCAACGGGGAAACATCAAAGGAAAGAGCTCCCATACTTTGCTTCTCCTCTATTGAGGCGAAGAAGGAGTTCTTGAAGAGGCGACCCACTTTAAAGAATACAGGCATTTTTCTTGGTGACGATCTTACTCTTTCATAGCTTGCACATATGAAGGAAGTCATGCCAGAGATTAGGGCGGAAAGAGAAAAGGGAAATATAGCATTTTATAGAGAAGGGAGGGTGGCAGGGAACCCAAGAAGTGGCTAAGCTATCGGCACCTAGTCGAGTTCGCCTACAATGCTTCTTATCACAGAAGTATTGGAATGAGCCCTTTCAAAGATTTGTATGGACAAGATTGCTTAACTCCATTAACTTGGTCCGACCCATTGATAAGGGTCTAGATAGATGCTTGATGACATGGAGTAGCAGATGTAGGCAATTTGTAAAGATATAAAAGCTGCCCAGGATAGAGAGAAGCATTATGCAGAAAAGAAGAGGTCAGACAGAGAATTCAAAGAAGCAGATATGGTCTTCATTCGAGTATGCCCCAAAAGAAGTTCTCTATCTCTTGGGAAGTACAAGAAGTTATCCCCCCCAGATATTATGGGCCATATTTGATTACAAAGAAAGTAGGTGACTTAGCCTACGAGCTTCTTCTGCCTCCTCATCTTAAAGTACATAATGTATTTCATGTCAACCTTCTTAAAAAGTATATACCAAGCCCGAATCATGTGCTTGATGTGATGAAATCTTAACTTCTTCAACCCAAGGGCAGATGGAACTCCAACCTGAAGAAATCCTTGATGTTCACGTGAAAAGGTTCTCATGAATAGAATTTTGAGAGAATTATAGGTTAAATGGAAGTTCTATACTTTTGAAGATGCCACCTGGGAGAAGGAAGCCGAACTGTTGCGAGATTACCCCCACTTGCGAGATGAGGACATCTCGTGTTTTTCAAGTGGGAGAGAATGTTAGATTCCTCCCTAGCCTCTCAAGATGTCCAGCATCTTCCCCCTGTAAATCAAATCCCTCTTCAGAGATCTTGTTTCTACCTATTTTGACATAGAGAGAGAAAATGTTCTAGAGAGAGAATATTCAGATTTTGAATATTTTTGGATGGAAAAGTATCCCTTCTTATTAAAATAAGTTCCCCCGAAACAGAAGTTCAAAAATATTTTCAGAAGGTGCATTAGAAATCAAGTATAATCTGTTCAAGAGGCCTTATCCTAGGGGTCCAGATTTTCGAAAAATTCCAAGTAAGGTTTTGAGGGGCCAATCAAATTCATCCAGATGTGTGGAGAAGATAAATAGAATAAATAAAGAAAATCCCTCCAAAAATGAGTAAATACTCACATAAGATGAAGAGTGGACTAAGGACCAAAGGAAAACCTAAAAATTAGATTTTTGACACCTCACAATGGGGATTCCAATCTTCAAAAATTGAGATATTTCATCTCTCCTCTCTCCTAATTCAAGTCTAGTTCCAAAAAGTAAGCTCTCCTCTAGTTCCAAAAAGTAAGCTAAACTGACTTAAAAATGGTCAAAAATTGACCAAACTGAATTGGAAAATTCTAGAATCAGTTTGCTTGGTTAGGAGCTCACTTTTTCCTATAAATAAAATCCTCCCCCTTTGTTGAAAAATAATTGTGTTTATGCACTGTTACTCTACTCCTCCCAAGAGCCAAGAATTGTGAACTTCTTAATAATTCACTAGTTTTTGACCTTTCCCTCTTCTAAAGATTGGTGGCCACTCTTGTTACAAACAAGAGTAGAACCCTCGAACCATCAAGCCAAAGGAAAGCTCCCAAGAATTTATGTAAGTTAGAAATCTTATATTTTTCTTTATTCTTTTTATGCTTTCTAATTTTTGTGTTGTTTGAAGTGATAAATGGATGCTATGCCTTGTGGAAAGGCTTTCCCCCTCTCTCATTCTTAAAATCAGCCCTTCTTTATCCTAGTTAAGTAAACTAATAGTTGGAATTAAACTTTCATATTATTTCTCATTTAAAAGTAAAAATTATTTTAAAACCAATTGAGGTTAATTGTTAAGTAAAAATAAGTAGAAAATTTTAAAAAATGGTCAGCCATACAAAGGAGGTTATGGCAAATTTTTTCAAAAATTTAGAAATAAGTATTATCTTTTATTATTCTAAAAGAGTAATCCCTATCGTTTCTATATTCTAAAAGTGTCATTTTCATGCATAGAAGATGCATATTGATTTTTTTTTAATGCATAAAAGAATAGTTTTTTTAATATGAAAGTGTTACTTTCATCAAAAATGGATTTTTATGCATAAAAAAATATTTTTTTTATGAAAGTGTTACTTTCATCAAAATGATTTTTATGCATAAAAGAATAATTTTTTTCTTATGAAAGTGTTACTTTCATCAAAATGATTTTTATGCATAAAAGAATAATTTTTTTATTATGAAAGTGTTACTTTCATCAAAATGGATTTTTATGCATAAAAGAATAATTTTTATTATTATGAAAGTGTTACTTTCATCAAAATTATTTTATGCATAAAAGAATAAATTTTTTATTATGAAAGTGTTACTTTTATCAAAATGGATTTTTATGCATAAAAGAATAATTTTTTTTAATGAAAGTGTTACTTTCATCAAAATGGATTTTTATGCATAAAAAAATTATTTTTTTTGATGAAAGTGTTACTTTCATCAAAATGGATTTTTATGCATAAAAGAATTTTTTTAATTATGAAAGTGTTACTTTCATCAAAATGGATCTTTTTGCATAAAAGAATATTTTTTTTAATTATGAAAGTGTTACTTTCATCAAAATGGATTTTTATGCATAAAAGAATATTTTTTTATTATAAAAGTGTTACTTTCATCATTATTGATTTTTATGCATAAAGAGATGCATAAAAGAATATTTTATTATTATAAATTTACTTTTATCATTATTGATTTTTATGCATAAAAGTAGGCACGAAAGAATAAATTTTTTATTGATGGATGAATAAGCCCACCGTAGTGTGTAGACATCCCACTGAGGATTGAGCGATGGAGCGATGGAGCTTGAGAGGGCGACAGGTGGGCTTGAGTCCTTACCAGTGCGGCCGACGATGAGGTGTATGGTCCCATAGGGTTTTGCATAGCATGTAGACGCTGGAAGGCCCAATTCTAGATCATCGGCAGTATAAAGGAAAAGAATAAGAGAGTCGGTTTGGCTTGTGGAATTGATTCATGTATAAACTTTTTTTTATAAATCTTGCAAGTCTTTGCCATTACTGTACTGTGGAAAAAAGCTAATTTAACGAACCTTGTGAAAAGGGCCTTAATTAAGGAACATGTTTATTTATGTCAAACAGTGTGATGGGATTAATTAGAAAACAAATTGACGCGTGAGTAGGGTGGAAAGTGGGAGGATGGAATGCCTCGATGGCACCATCCTATAGACGGGTGGACCCGATTAGTCGGGTAGCTTTCTAAGAGATTAAGTGAAAGCCCTATGCTAGATAAATAGGTTCTCGGGCAACACTACTTTAGGAGACTAGCCCAGCGGGTGGCTGTGCCTTGCATGGATGAGGAAAAAAGCGTTGTCTCTAGGAATCAAGATTAGTAATTGCCCAAATCATGATTAATTATCCTATGGGTAATTTGACTTTTAGAAGACCACGTTCCCCCTGTAGTTAGGGACTAGGTCTTACCTACAAATCGTATCCTTGAATCTTTACATGCTCAAGGTGCGACGAGTAGGAAATTTTCTCCAAGCTAAGACTTAGTAGACTATCTTAAGTGTTTCCCCTTATTTGGAAGGGGGGAGCCTTACAATTGGTATCAGAGCAAAGGCTTATTATCAAGGGATTAAAACAAGTGATTGTTTGTCATATGAGGATGAATCAATCATCTCTAATGGCCATAGAAATGGTTTGAATATCCTCACATGTTGAGACAATCATCCTATGACATTGTGCTTGTATCTTGGGGGTGCACAGGCAAGATATTTGTACAATAAATTTGAGAAATAAGATTGGGGAGGAAACCTTTTGAGGAAAAAAAACATAGGGTGATCAAATTAAGAAACTAGTGAGAGACTGAATGACTAGAAGGATAGACTGAAACTTTATTTAGAGAAATTTTCAAGATATATCTCATTACTTCGCATATTATAAATCATTAAGATTATAACTCCATTAAGGTTTGAATAGTTGACGTATTATTAAGTATCATATTACATGGGGATATAGAATAAGAAATTTGTAAGGAAGGATTATGATTTTTTTTAATAAAAAGGTTTATATCGTATAGGAGGTATATGGATGCATGAACTTAGGATAATAAGGCCAATTAACTTTAGACTAATAAAAAACGTTTGGGGGCACAACAAAACGAGCCAAACACATGAAATAAGTTACTCTTCAGGAACAAGTTTTAGATAAAAGAAGATTTCTACCTAGTGGGGACACCACTTTGGAAGAGAGGAGGATTTACTTAGATACTACCCCAGCTTGTGAGATGAGGACATCTCGAATCTTTTAAGTGGGGGAGATTGTAAGGTCCCTCTCAAGTCATGTATGTGTCTCTTTTAATATAGATTTCAAGAAGGAAAGAGAGTGCACTTAGAGAAGAGTGAGGCAATAAGGCTAGAAACATTAGGAAAGAAATAGAGTCAAAATAGTAGCTCCAAAAATCCTAAAAGAAATAAGAAGACAAGAATAGTTCTATTAAGAGATAAGTATCTCCAAAAATAGAATTTTTAATTTAGGTGATAGGAGGTCATACTTAGAGTCCATGCACACTAAAAATGTGGAAAAGCCACGCGTTTCTAAAGATGGCATGTTTGTGGCTATATACAAAACTTTTTGCCTATTCTACCCGAGTTCGCTTGTGGATTACATGCCTACCGGTTCTTTTGAGTAGCTACATGACCATATTCTGAGTTTTTATCAAAGAGTTATGGCCGAAACAATTCCCTGATTCTGTCAAGGTCCCTACGTAGGGAAACTGTAAGAATGCAGCTAGTAGCCACCACGAGGGTGATTCTAGACCTAAAAATGCATATATTTGTTCATTTTTATCTAATCTCTTGAAAAGAAAGCTAGCTTGCTATGACCGTTTTATGAGGAAGATAATACTACTCCATAGCTTTTCTTTTAAAGAAAGAAGAGTATGCCGTAGCCCTACAAGAGAAGGCTACTTTGCCAGACCTTTGAAAGAGAGAAAAGTCAAAGTACGAGTAAGAGGAGATAAAGCTTGAGGATGATCGAATGATTTCAATCGTAAAAGAGAAGGTATTAGAAGACTCTCTATTCTCATATATCAAGTTCTGAAACTTTTATTAGCAAGAAAAGACAACGATAAATGATAAATTTCTATAAGATATATATATTTTTTGTTTTTCAATTATATATCATTCTTAGGGGTTGAGGTATGGCCCCGGCTTCTCTATTAATTGTTACTAGTGATCTATTTGAATGATTTACTGTTAAAGTTTTTATTCTTTTAAACAATAGCATATGCCTTAATAAAGAATGTCTTATCGTAATCTCAAGTTGAAATGCTAAAATCTTTGTTGTGAAAGGGTTGTTTTCTTAAAAAGGTAACGTGGATTCTTAGTCGTGTGGTTTAGTTGAGTGAATGGATTGTTATCTTGGTTAAATTAAGGTACAAGTACAACTTCTCCCTGCCTTGACGCTGCCCTGTTCTTGTGCTTGTGTAGCCAGACAGCGGAGATGTTAGTAAGGCCCGGAGTCAGCCCATGGTATCCCTCATACCATTGGGAGAATGAGGTTCTCCGATTGAGGTGAGTGATTGTGATGCTATCTAGTTCTGAGGGCCTGGTGAATAAGACCACCCTAGTGTGTAGACATCCCTCTAAGGGATGGGAGGATCGAGCGACGGAGCCTGAGAGGGCGACAGGCTGGCTTGAGTCCTCGTGGGCGAGCACGGCACTGACGATAAGGTGTATGTCCTGTAGGGTTTTTGCCCAGCATGTAGAGGCTAGAAGGCCAGATTCTAGATCATCGGCAGTATAAAGAAAAAGAATAAGAGAGCCGGTTTGGCTTGTATGGAATTGATTCATGTATAAATGTTTTTTATAAATCTTATCTTTGGAATTATTGTACTGTGAAAAAGGCTATTTTAACGAACCTTGTGAAAAGGGCCTATCTAAGGAATATGTTTATTTATGTCAAACAATTTGGTAGGATTAACTAGAAAATAAATTGATGCATGTAAGATCCTTGACCCCACTGCAGAACAAATTCAGGGGTGCTAGCAGTGGAAGTAGCATTTCTTGTGCGAGGCAAGGTCCCACACTCGGGGCCTCGCCCCCACGGATATCCGGACAAGAGACTAATCCATCGGTTCTTCCAAAACCAAACTCGAAAAAACTTCCCTTGCTTGGAAAGCACGGGTGATTCCTCAAGGCTCTAACGTAGTTAAAAGCCTTAACTAACTGAATTGATTTGACCAAACCCGTAAGTCCCATAGTCAGATCAAAGGAAAGATTGCACTTGGATCATAGAGAGTAATGCTTTTTTCCTCATTGAGAGGCCTATCCATTGATTCTTTTCCATAGAACAGTTTTTTTCCCGGATTTACTTCATCTATCGTACCAAAAGAAATTTAGTCTCATTTAGGGATCCATTAGTCCAGCCTAACCCCATCCAGTCCCATGGGTTTGCCAACCGCCCAACCACTGTAGGGATGGGATCCAATTAGGAATTTGGTTAGGTTTTATCTCGGCTACCAGGGAAAAGAGTTCCCAGGCCCTCTAGCCAGAAATTGCAAACTTAAAACTAGTCACACCACTTAAACACCCAATATGAAATTGCCTTTTTCACAGAATCAGCATCTTCTTAAAAAAACAATCTTTTAATGAAACCATTGTGTCACTGATCATAATCGTCAAAATCTCCAGTTGAATCCTTATTTCCAATCATTCCTTCATTGGTGTACTTATGGCATCATTGGCAACCAGAACACTCACTGCCTATCCACTCAGGGGCCTTTTCGATAGTTCCTAGCTCATAGTAACCGATAATATATTCACATATCAAAATGGAATCTCCGTTGAAGATTAGCAAGATCAACAACGGATCCATATAAAAGAGCCATGGATTGAGGACCAGCAAGGTCAATCAACCAGATCCATGCTCAAATTCAGAAAACAACTCTTACTCCTTGTTCCCATATCTTCCCCGACATACTTGTGGGTATCTTCGGTGACCTAGAGCCCGAACACTGTATGGTCAGCACCCCCAGGATCCTTCGTAGGTCACCTAGCGCTTCACTCAGAGGTCGCTTCCTTGGTCCCTCATCCATCGTACCGGAAGCTCACCATTTAAATCAAACCGAGGTTGGTCAAGACCTCGGCCGACCTTGCTACGCGAGACGTCCTCCGTTGACTCTCCATCAGCAGTTGCAACTTTAACGGTAGGTCTCCACGACCTCATTCACAAGACGGTCAAAACGCTTCCCCAGCATTCTTGACATAAAATAGTCATTTAAAAATAGATTTCACATACAAATACAGTTCCAACAATATTTCCACCTTTTCTCATCACTCCACATCCTTTTACATTAGTCCCCATCTTTTCTCATCTTCCCATAATTTTTTTTCTTCTTCATCGATCCCTATCACATCACATCATTCCCACATCAAATCACATCCAATCGCATCATCCACACATCAATCCACATCATCCATACATCCATCCACATCATCCATACATCCATCCACATCAATCCACATTATTCACACATCAATCCACATCATCCATACATCCATCCACATCATTCACATCAATCCACATTATCCACTCATCCATCCACATCAATCCACATTACCCACACATCAATCCACAACAATCCACATTCATTTCATAAGTATTCCCATTCTCATCTAATCACACATCTTTTTCTATCTCATCACTTATTTCCTCATTTATCCTCATCAGATCTCATCCACTTGCATCTACCCATACATCTCATCACTTCACATACATTAACATCTATCTAGTATACATCGCATCTTATCACATCTATTTCACATCACATCTCATTCATTCACATCCCGATTCACATGCTAACACATTCATTCACATCCCTTATCGTTCATTCACATCTCGATTCACATCACATCACGTCCATTCACATCCTGATTCACATGCTATCACATTCATTCACATCCTATATCATTCATTCACATCCCGATTCATAGGTTATCACATTCATTCACATCCTATATCTTTCATTCACATCCTGATTCACATGACATCACATCTCATCTATTCATTCACATTTATCTGATTGACATCACATCTATTTACCTCTCATTCTCATCACATCCATCCATCCATTCTTTCCCATCTATCTGATTCGCATCCCATCTCATCACATCTATTTACCTCTCATTCTCATCACATCCATCCATCCATACATTCCCATCTATCTGATTCGCATCACATATCATCACATCTATTTACCTCTCATTCTCATCACTTCTATTCTCATCACATCCATCCATCCTGTAACGTACCCATCTTCACTAATAAAGAAATGTCCATGTAATTATGAGTTTTTATGGTATAAATATAAATGGTTTTATTATTTGAGTCATTTTTACTTAGAATCTTCAAATTATGAGCCCAAATTTGGAATTTGCGTGCGATTTTACCCTAATATAGGATTTTACAGCATCCAAAACGGACACCGGATCAAGCCTATACGCTAATTTCAATCATTTTAGTTAAAAAAACGACGACCTTTAAACCTTAATAAATGCACGACCGCACGTCCGATTGACGAACGGTCTGAACCCCTGCGACCAGGAGAACCTCCTGGACAAAAAAAATTTTCGCTCCCCGGGGCGGTCCGGCACACAAATCGAGGCGGGCGCCCCAAATTTGGGTACCCCGCCCCAAAATTTGGTCCATACACACTTACTAGGGTGCCCGTACAATGACCGCCCAAGAACCAAAGGACGGCCGCCCACTGTATGGTCCACGCGTACCCTTACGTGGACACCCATGCTGCCCCAGACCAGATAAGGTACATGCGTACCACTCCTTTCCCGGACAACCGACACCGTACCTTTCCCCTAGACCCATGCAAACCACTGATCCATAGCCTTTGAAGGTACACCATCCTTTCGTCCTTGCTTTGCGCAGCGCCCGTACCCTCACCCCTCAGCTATATAAACCCCCGGGGTGCTCCACAGACGGCACACATTTTTGTGTAGCGTATGCCCTGTTGTACTGCCGTCCGTCTCTGTGTAGCATACTTGCTGCAAGTACAGCCGCCCTTGCAGCCACCCTTCTCACACCCCCTTATTTGGCTC
Organism: Cibotium barometz; assembly: GCF_041138505.1. Lineage (NCBI taxonomy): Eukaryota > Viridiplantae > Streptophyta > Polypodiopsida > Cyatheales > Cibotiaceae > Cibotium > Cibotium barometz. Next base: position 19,334,467 of record NC_141098.1, on the reverse strand, counting down.
TTTTCAGATAAGCCAATTTTCCTCCATCCTCCTCTTCCTTAGAGGCAGTGTCCTTAACCCCCCCGTGTGAAGAGACTTACAGAGAGGCTTGCAGCAACCCCTCCCAGCCCTCTCCACGTTTTTTGCCCTTAAGGACATCTCACAATTCCCCCCCCATTTGCATAGACTTTAATAAGGGTTTTTTGACTCAAGAAAGGGTTCGTGCGCCATATTCTTTTGCTCATTCGGTGAGCAAACGAGCTCGGAATTCAGATCCGACTGAAGCGTTTCGATCGCAGCAGCGAGCTCTACAAGGTGACGCCTAAGATGGCCTTATCTCGGAGACGACAAAATATTGCCTCAAGAGGAGCACGTAACAACGAGATGGGGGGAGATGCGCCCAATGCGGCTCCAGTCCTCCCTTTTCAAGCCCCTCAAGGAAACGGTGGCCAGGTTAGCTTGGTTAATTTTCAAAAGAAGAGATTTTTTCTTAAATTAGTATTAATGAATGGTGTCTTTTCCTTTTAAAATGACGACATAAAAATTATATGAAGTTACGAATTATGTGATGTTGTATTCGATAAATTGCGTTGAAATTGTTATCTTCATGAATTGTGAATGCTATATTTAGTAAATTGCATTGAAGTTGTTATCTTTAGAATTCAAGATTATTATTATTTTGGCTTCAACGCTAACTTGGTTCCGTGCTTGTGTAGCCGGGCGGCATCGTTAGCAAAGCCCGGGAATGGCCCAAGGTATCCCTCATACCTTTGGGAGAATAAGGATCGCCGATTGAGGCGAGAGATTATGAGGCTGCCTAGTTCTGAGGGCCCAGGCTAGTGCGGTAAATAAGCCCACCCTAGTGTGCAGACATCCCTCTGAGAGATGGGAGGATCGAGCGATGGAGCCTGAGAGGGCGACAGGCCGGCTTGAGTCCTCGCCAGCGGCCGAGGACTCAAGCCTATGGTCCCGTAGGGTTTTACCCAGCATGTAGAGGCTGGAAGGCCGAATTTTAGATCATTCGGCCTTCCAGCATGTAGAGGCTAGAAGGCCGAATTCTAGATCATCGGCAGAATAAGAATAAGAGGGCCAGTTTGGCTTGTATGGAATTGGTTCATGTATAAACTTTTTATATAATTACATCTTGTCTTTGGTATGATTGTATTATGTAAGAAGACTGTTTTAACGAACCTTGTGAAAAAGGGCCTTAATTAAGGAATATGTTTATTCATGTCAAACAGAGTGGTAGGATTAATTAGAAAACAAATCGATGCGTGAGTAGGGTGGAAAGTGGGAGGATGAAATGCCCTGACGGCACCATCCTACGGACGGGTGGACCCGATTAGTCGGGTAGCTTTCTAACAGATTAAGTGAAAGCCCTACGCTAGATAGTTAGGTTCCTAGGCAACTCTATTCTAGAAGACTAGGCCAGCGGCTGTGCCTTGCATAAGATGAGGAAAAAAGTGTTGTCCCTAGAAATCAAGTCTAGTAGTTGCCCAATTTATGATCAATTGCCCTATGGGTGATTTGATGTTTAGAAAATCACGCTCCCCCTGCGGGATAGAGCTAGGTCATACCTATAAATCGTATCCTTGAATCTCTACAGGGTCAAGGTGTCGATGAATAGGAAATTTTTCCCAAGATAAGACTTAGCGGACTATCTTAAGTGTTCTCCCATTTTAGAAGGGAGGAACCTTACAATTGGTATCAGAGCAAGTTTAGCTCCTAGGAATTGCAGTTTAAGGACTGTCTTGTAATAAATGTTTTACCTAACATAATGCTAATTAGTTAAGACATCCTACTAAAACAAATAAGTTGAATTGATGTTTGAATGATTGTAGGAAGAGGAAGATGCCTACTCCAAGTTTCTAGTTTTCCAATGCATCTTCGAGACTGCTAGTCACTCCTCGAATTTCGAGTTCCGTGACACCATGGTGTAGATATTAGAGAAGATATCCCTCTCTCATTTCTCTCGTATTCAAAGAGGATGGGGTAGAGATTTCTGGAGTCGTGGGCCGAGATACTTCTTCATCCGAGCAGATCAGATTGGGAACCTCACCACCGACCTTAAGCAGATTCGTTGGATTGAGAAGCTGAAGATGATCCGCTTATTTTGGTTCGTCGGTACCCCCAGGGCCGACACCTCGGTGACTATAGATGGGGTTCGCATACCTCAGGATCGTTGGGTGTATGACAAAGTGATGCAAGTCTTACCTGCTGATAGAGTAGCGGTGTTGGGATCTACCCCAATCCAGAGTTTACCACCCTTACCATCAGTTTTTAGAGTCTTAGAAACTACAGCGGAACCCCCATATTTCACCTATGTGGACCGCTCTCCCTTATGTCATAGTCAAGCCTAGGAATTTCCCTTCATAGCAAATAAGACTGACTATAGTCTCAGATCTTTGTAATAAAACTTGTCCTTGTAAATATTTGGAAATAAAATAATTTCAATGTTTTACTCTCCAAAAAATAAGCATTGTGCAAATATGAATCTTGTAATCTTAAAATTGTTTTTTACAATGATGGCTAGGATGACCACCCTCCACTTCCCAATGTGCTTTTACACCGATACCCAGGAGAAGAAGCTCCTGCTCAAGCAAATGCAACCTCCCTCCTTTAAAGGAGAAGGTTCAAAGGTTGAGAAGGATGCTGAAGTCTGGATTGAGGCAATGGACGATTATTTCTCTGCTGTCGGTACTAGAGTAGCAAATCAGTCTATGCTCGCACGGTTTCGCCTCATTGGAGATGCTAAACTCTGGTGGAAACAGTGGTGCCGTGACAAGGAAGTCACCGAGCATTCTCAAACGTGAGAAGACATCAAGCAGGCAGTGAAGGAAAGATATCTTCCTCCATCCCATGAATCCATAAAGATGAATGAGTTTTTAGTCTTAGACAGTGCAGCTTAACTCTTGAGGACTACCGTTTCCAAATTTATTACCCTTCGGAAGTATGCCCCAGCTATGACTACTTCCCAGCAAGTGGCTCGTTTCTGCCGCCAAGGGCTAAATGAACCCCTAGATTCCCGCCTTGAAGAAATGAGGCCAAGCACATTACAAGATGCTCTCATACGAGCAAAGCCCCTTGTGAAAGAAATGAAGGCTAACAAACCAAAGAATCAAAAGAGATCTTACCCTGAGGTAAATCTTAAAGATCAACCCTACAAGAAACCTCAACAGAATTTCCTCTACTACAACAGAGGCTGACAAGGCAACTCTTTTGTCCCCCGCTCGTATGCTGCTTCTTCCAGAGAAGGCCCTCTGTGTTTTGAGTGCAATGAGCCAAGACACTTTAGAGCCAATTGTCCCAAGATGGCAACATCATTTCCCCAAGGTAACAGAGGAAATCAAGGCCGTGGAACCCCTACCCACCAAGGTACAAGAGGCAGTGGCCGTGGTGACAGAGGCCGCGGAGGAGCAGTTGCTAGAACTGCCTGTGTTATAAGTGAAGAACCGACCTTGGAAACGGCTGAAGAAGAGCGTGCCACCGTCCATGCGGCAGTAGAACACCAAGGTCCGAATAAACAATTTGGTGTAATCCAAACCCCCGCCACTCATCACGGTAAGCCATTTCAGCTTTTGATTGATTGTGGCAGTACCCATTCATTCCTTTCTCCTAGGTGCTTGCAAAAATTAAACTTGAGTCAAAAAATAGCTAGAAAAATGATAGTAGAGTTAGCCAGTGGGAAAGAAGTAGTATCTCGCCACTCTATAGGAAACCTTGATTTTGAGCTGGGTAATGAGCAAACTCATGGTCACTTTAGAGTCTTGCCATTAGGAATTTATGATGGAATCCTTGGGATGGATTGGTTAATTGCAAACAAAGGTAGCATTCATTGTAACCAGGGGAGTATCACTTTTGAAAATGAGCATGGCCAAGTAATATCTGTTCAAGGGATCACAGAAAAACCTAAATCTAGGGTAGTCAAGGCAAAACATCTTCTCAAGGGAACATGTAAGGGTCAGCAAGTTTTCTTAGTCAAACTCAACAAAGTCATTGAACCTAGTATGGAGACAGAACCCTCTTGGCTCCAAGAATTCTCTGACATCTTTCCTGACGAGCTTACAGGGTTACCGCCTCCTCGAGAAGTCGACCATGAAATCGAGGTGATCCCTGGAGCTCAACCCGTCTCAAAAACTCCCTATAAAATGTCCCTTCCTGAAGCCATCGAAATTAAGGAGCAACTTTCCCAACTCATTGAATAAGGATTTGTACGCCCCAGTAGCTCTCCGTGGGGGAGCACCTGTTCTTTTCCAAAAAAAGAAGGACGGGACTCTCCGCCTCTACATAGATTATCAAGGGCTAAATCAAGTCACTGTCAAGAATAAGTATCCTATCCCTCGCATCGACGAACTTCTTGACAGGCTTCATGGGGCCAAAGTCTTCTTGACAGGCTTCATGGGGCCAAAGTCTTCTCAAAAATAGATTTGAGGTCTGGATACTATCAGATCAAAGTCAAGGAAGTAGATATACCCAAAACAGCCTTCAATACCCGTTATGGCCACTATGAGTTTATTGTAATGTCATTCGGGTTAACCAATGCTCCTGCAACCTTCAACCGCCTAATGCAAGATATATTCCGCCCTTACTTGGATGAGTTTGTGCTTGTTTTCTTTGATGACATCTAAATCTACTCCAAATCAATGGAAGAGCATGAGGAGCATGTGCGTAGAGTTCTGCAATAGCTGCGCAGACACAAACTCTATGCCAAGAAGAGCAAATGTACCTTCTTTACTCATCAAATTGAGTATCTTGGATTCATCATCTCCAAGGATGGCATCTCAGTAGACCCCGCCAAGGTCAAGGATATTCTAGAATGGCCACCCCCTAAATCAGTTCGTGAAGTTTGTGGGTTCTTGGGAATCACGGGTTGGTATAGGATTTTTATCAAAGATTATGCCTTGGTAGCTGCACCTCTTCTCAAGAAGGATTGCAAAATAGTGTGGCTTCTGCCAATCCATCAAAACAGCTTTGATCAGCTGAAAGTCATTATTACTTCTGCCCCAGTCTTAAAGCTTCCTGATTTCTCCAAGGAATTTGAAGTGGTTACCGATGCTAGTAGTCTAGCACTTGGTGGTGTCTTTGGCCAAGAAGGAAGACCAGTCGCTTATACTTCCCACAAGCTGAAGCAATATGAAGCAAACTATGCCACCCATGATTTGGAGCTCTTAGCAGTTGTTCATTGCCTCAAATTATGGAGACATTATCTCTTAGGGGGCAAATTCCAGCTTGTAACTGACCACAAAAGTCTAAAGTGGATCTTCACCCAGCCTAACCTCAACATGCGGCAAAGGAGATGGATTGAAATTCTACAAGAATATGACTTTGACATCAAATTCTACCCTGGGAAAGATAATGTGGTAGCAGATGCACTTAGCCGCAAATCTTTCTTGAATGCAATTTCAATGCCAAATAATCCCATATTGGTCAAGGTAGAAGAAGCCTCATCTCATGATCCAGATTATCAGAGGATGATAAAGTTAGTAGAAGAAGGGGGACATTCAGAGAAAGAGAAGAATCTAATCAAGGGATACTCCACTCATGAAGGAAGCCTCTATTTCAATCACAGGCTATGTATCCCTAAGGATCCTGCTTTAAAGAATCTAATCCTCCATGAAGCTCATGATAGCCCTACTGGCAGGACACCCAGGTTATGCAAAAACATTAAATGCTATAAGAAGGAGCTCAGGACACCCAGGTTATGCAAAAACATTAAATGCTATAAGAAGGAGCTTTCATTGGGCAGGCTTGAAAAATGATGTGCTTCGGTACTTGAAGCAATGTCTCTCATGCCAAAGGATCAAAGCTGAAAGGGTCAAGATGCCTGGAAAACTTCAACCCTTAGATATTCCCCAAATGAAGTGGGAGTGCATTAGTATGGATTTTGTCACAAGTCTCCCCACTGTTCAAGGAGGATATGACTCCATTCTAGTAGTAGTGGACTTACTTACCAAAGTAGCTCACCTTATACCAGCAAAGAAGACCTTCAAAGCTTCTGATGTTGCTCGAGTATTCATCAAGGAAGTCCTCAAACTTCATGGTCTCCCAAAAAGGATAGTAAGTGATCGGGATTCTGACTTCACCTCAAAATACTGGCAGTCTTTATTTCAAGCTCTGGGAACTCAACTTTGCTTTAGCACAGCCTATCATCCAGAGACCGATGGCCAAACTGAGAGAGTCAATCAAGTAATTGAACACATTCTCAGAGCATACTGTGGATGGGAATGCAGAAGGTGGATTCAATACCTTCCTCTGGTAGAATTTACCTACAATGCGTCTTATCATCAAAGCATAGGAATGTTACCATTCAAGGCACTCTATGGGCAAGAATGCCTGTCTCCTCTAAATTTCTCTGATCCAACCATAAGAGTTGAGGCATCCAGGAAAATGCTCGAAGAAATGGAGGAACAAACCAAGGCAATCCAAAAGGATATTAAAGCTGCCCAAGATCGACAAAAGCTTTATGCTGACAACAAGAGGTCTGAAAGGATCTTCAAGGAAGGAGACAAGGAAGGAGACAGAGTTCTTCTACGAGTCCGACCCAAACGAAGTTCTCTATCACTTGGGAAATATATGAAGCTCAGCCCTAGGTATTGTGGTCCTTATACAGTTATCAAGTGTCTAGGAAAAAGTGCCTATAAACTCCAACTCCCAGTCCATATCAAAGTCCATAATGTATTTGAGTTAAGTTTGTTAAAACCATATGTCCCCAGTCTCGATCATATTCTTGATGACGAACAAGTTGTAATCCCTACTCAAGGAGTCCTTGAATTATAGCCCAGTAGCATCATAGATTCTAGGGAAAGGCAACTCCGAAATAGAACTCTTGTAGAACATCTAGTTCAGTGGAAAGATTACCCTGAAGAGGATGCAACTTGGGAAGATGAAGCTACACTCTTAAAGGATTATCTGCAATTCATGACGAGATGAGGACATCTCGATTTCTTTAAGGGGGGAAGGATGTAACGTACCCATCTTCACTAATAAAGAAATGTCCATGTAATTATGAGTTTTTATGGTATAAATATCAATGATTTTATTATTTGAGTCATTTCTACTTAGAATCTTCAAATTTTGAGCCCAAATTTGGAATCTGCATGTGATTTTACCCTAATATAGGATTTTACAGCATCCAAAACGGACACCGGATCAAGCCTATACGCTAATTTCAATCATTTTAGTTAAAAAACGGCGACCTTTAAACCTTAATAAATGCACGACCGCACGTCCGATTGATGAACGGTCTGAACCCATGCGACCAGGAGAACCTCGCGGATTAAAAAAAAATTCGCCCCCGAGCGGTTTGGCACGCAAATCAAGGCGGGCGTCCCAAATTTGGGTATCCCGTCCCAAAATTTGGTCCGTACACACTTACTAGGGTGCCCGTACAATGACCGCCCAAGAACCAAAGGACGACCGCCCACTGTATGGTCCACGCGTACCCTTACGTGGACACCCATGCTGCCCCAGACCAGATAAGGTACATGCGTATTTCTCGGACAACCGACACCGTACCTTTCCCCTAGACCCATGCAGACCACTAATCCATAGCCTTTGAAGGTACACCGTCCTTTCGTTCTTGCTTTGCGCAGCGCCCGTACTCTCACCCCTCAGCTATATAAACCCCTGGGGTGCTCCACAGACGGCACGCATTTTTGTGTAGCATATGCCCTGTTGTACCGCCGTCCGTACCGTCGTCCGTCTCTGTGTAGCGTACTTGCTGCAAGTACAGCCGCCCTTGCAGCCACCCTTCTCACACCCCCTTATTTGGCTCTTTTCAGATAAGCCAATTTTCCTCCATCCCCCTCTTCCTTAGAGGCAGTGTCCTTAACCCCCCCGTGTGAAGAGACTTTTAGAGAGGCTTGCAGCAACCCCTCCCAGCCCTCTCCACATTTTTTGCCCTTAAGGACATCTCACAATTCCCCCCCCATTTGCGTAGACTTTAATAAGGGTTTTTTGACTCAAGAAAGGGTTCGTGCACCATATTCTTTTGCTCATTCGGTGAGCAAAGGAGCTCGGAATTCAGATCCGACTGAAGCGTTTTGATCGCAGCAGCGAGCTCTACAAGGCAATGCCTAAGATGGCCTCATCTCGGAGACGACAAAATATTGCCTCAAGAGGAGCACGTAACAACGAGATGGGGGGAGATGCGCCCAATGCGGCTCCAGTCCTCCCTTTTCAAGCCCCTCAAGGAAATGGTGGCCAGGTTAGCTTGGTTAATTTTCAAAAGAAGAGATTTTTCCTTAAATTAGTATTAATGAATGGTGTCTTTTTCTTTTAGAATGACGACATAAAAATTATATGAAGTTACGAATTATGTGATGTTGTATTCGATAAATTGCGTTGAAATTGTTATCTTCATGAATTGTGAATGCTATATTTAGTAAATTGCATTGAAGTTGTTATCTTTAGAATTCAAGATTTTTTTTGGCTTCAACGCTAACTCCGTTCCGTGCTTGTGTAGCCGGGCGGCGTCGTTAGCAAAGCCCGAGAATGGCCCAAGGTATCCCTCATACCTTTGGGAGAATAAGGATTGCCGATTGAGGCGAGAGATTATGAGGCTGCCTAGTTTTGAGGGCCCAGGCTAGTGCGGTAAATAAGCCCACCCTAGTGTGCAAACATCCCTCTGAGGGGCGGGAGGATCGAGCGATGGAGCCTGAGAGGACGACAGGCCGGTTTGAGTCCTCCACAGCGGCCGACGATGAGGTGTATGGTCCCGTAGGGTTTTGCCCAGCATGTAGAGACTGGAAGGCCGAATTCTAGATCATCGACAGAATAAGAATAAGAGAGCCAGTTTGGCTTGTATGGAATTGGTTCATGTATAAACTTTTTATATAATTACATCTTGTCTTTGGTCTGATTGTATTGTGTAAGAAGGCTGTTTTAACGAACCTTGCAAAAAAGGGCCTTAATTAAGGAATATGTTTATTTATGTCAAACAGAGTGGTAGGATTAATTAGAAAACAAATTGATGCGTGAGTAGGGTGGAAAGTGGGAGGATGAAATGCCCTGACGGCACCATCCTACGGACGGGTGGACCCGATTAGTCGGGTAGCTTTTCAACAGATTAAGTGCAACAGATTAAGTGAAAGCCCTACGCTAGATAGTTAGGTTCCTGGGCAACTCTATTCTAGAAGACTAGGCCAGCGGCGGCTGTGCCTTGCATAAGATGAGGACATAAGATGAGGAAAAAAGCGTTGTCCCAAGAAATCAAGTCTAGTAGTTGCCCAATTTATGATCAATTGCCCTATGGGTGATTTGATGTTTAGAAAATCACGCTCCCCCTGCGGGATAGAGCTAGGTCATACCTATAAATCGTATCCTTGAATCTCTACAGGGTCAAGGTGTCGATGCAGAGGAAATTTTTCCCAAGATAAGACTTAGCGGACTATCTTAAGTGTTCTCCCATTTTAGAAGGGAGGAACCTTACACATCCATTCTTTCCCATCTATCTGATTCGCATTCCATCTTATCACACATCTATTTACCTCTCAATCTCATCACTTCTATTCTCATCACATCCATCCATCCATTCTTTCCCATCTATCTAATTCGCATTACATCTTACCACATCTATTTACCTCTCATTCTGATCACATCTATTCTCATCACATCCATCCATCCATTCTTTCCCATCTATTTGATTCGCATCCCATCTCATCACATCTATTTACCTCTCATTCTCATCACATCTATTATCATTACATCCATCCATCCATTCATTCCCATCTATCTGATTCGCATCACATATCATCACATCTATTTACTCTTCCTTCCTCACATCACTTCTATTCTCATCACATCCATTCATTCCCATCTATCTGATTCGCATCACATATCATCACATCCCTTCCTTCCTCACATTACTTCTATTCTCATCACATCCATTCTCTATTCATTCTCATCTATCTAGTTCATATCACATCTATTTATAGAATGTAAGAGAATTCTTATTTTTGATATAAAGACTCTTTACGCATCTATTTATGCATAAGAACAATTGTAGTGGAAAATAACACTTTTATAAAAATCTGTTTATGTATCTATTTATGCATAAATTCAATTTTAAGGAGAATTACACTTTCAAAATAAAAATAAGTATTTTATGCATCTTTCTATGCATAAATTCAATTTTAATGAGAATAACTCTTTTGAAATAAAAATAAATTTCTTTATGCATCTTTCTATGCATAAAATTAAAATTATTGAGAATAACTCTTTTGAAATAAAAAAAATTTCTTTATGCATCTTTAAAGCTATGCATAAATTTCAATTTTAATGAGAATAACTCTTTTGAAATAAAAATAAATTTCTTTATGCATCTTTCTATGCATAAAATCAAAATTGATGAGAATAACTCTTTTGAAATAAAAATAAACTTCTTTATGCATCTTTCTATGCATAAAATCAAAATTGATGAGAACAACTCTTTTGAAATAAAATAAACTTCTTTATACATCTTTCTATGCATAAAATCAAAATTGATGAGAATAACTCTTTTGAAATAAAAATAAATTTCTTTATGCATCTTTCTATGCATAAAGTCGAAATTGATGCGAATAACTCTTTTGAAATAAAAATAAATTTCTTTATGCATCTTTCTATGCATAAAAAATAATTCTAATGAAAATAACACTTTTATAATAAAAATATTCCTATTATGCATTTTTCTATGCATAGAATAAAAATAACACTTTTAGAAGACACAAGCGGTAGGGATTACTCTTTTTGAATAATAAAAAGATAATACTTATTTCTCCAAATTTAAGAAAACTTTGCCATAACCTCCTTTGTATGGTTGACCATTTTTTAAATATTTCACTCTAAAACTTACTAGAAATTATCCTAGAAATTATCCAAGATGCTTTAAATCATTCTAATCTAATCAATTTCCACTGTATTAAGAGTAAACAATATGAAAAGTTTAATTCCATTAGTCACATCGAGGATAAAGAAAGGCTGAATTCAATAATGAAGAGAAGGGGGAAAGCCTTTCCAACAAGGCATAATATCCATTTTTATTTTAAAGAAAGCAAAAATAAAAAAACCATAAAATAGAATAAGAAAAAGTAGAATTTCTAACTTACTAGGAGTTTTGTGAGCTTTCCTTTGGCTTGATGGTTTGAGGGATCTACTCTTGTTTGCAACAAGAATGGCCACCAATTCTTTTTAAGAGGAAATGGTCAAAAACAAATGAATTATCAATGAATTCACTATTTTTTAATCTGGGGAGGAGTAGAGTAATAGTGCATAATAAAACACTTATAACCATTTACAAAGGGGGAGGCTTCATTTATAGGAAAAAGTGAGCCTCTAACCAAGCAAACTGGTTCTAGAAATTTTCAGATCAATTTGGTCCATTTTGACCATTTTTAAGTCAGTTAAGCTTACTTTTTGGATCTAGTTGAGGCATGAGAGAGAAGAGAGGAAAATATCTCATTATTTGTGAGTTTAAAACTCAACCACACATGTGAAATAGGCGCCTCCTTCATGAGTGGAATTCCCCCACACTGAGGTGTCAAAAATGCATCATTTCCTCTAAATATCTTTTCTTTTTTAAATAATAACCTTGTCCTTAGTCAACTCTTCATCTTATGTGATTATTTACTCATTTTAAAGAGAATTTTCTTTATTTCTTTAATTTATATCCTCCCTACATTTGGATTAATCTAATTGCCCCCTCAGAATCTTAATCTAAGGTCTAGAATAGATTATAATTTATTTCCAATGCACCTTTTGAATTTCTTTTTGAACTTCTGTTTCGGGAAAATTTATTTTAATAATAAAAGATATTTTTCCATCTAAAAATATCTAAAAATTGAATAATCTCTCTCTAGAATATTTTCTCTCTCTAGGCCAAAACAGGGTAAAATAGGATCTTTCTTTTATTTCAGAGAGGGGAATAATTATAAGATCAGAAGGGGAGGTTCTTACACCTACACACCTCAAAAGCCGGAGGGAGGAATCTTACACCTACATACCTCAAAAGCCGGAGGGAGGAATCTTACAATGCGTGAGTAGGGTGGAAAGTGGGAGGATGGAAAGCCTAGAGATGGCACCATCCTACGGACGGGTGGACCTAGTTAGTTAGGTAGCTTTCCAATAGATTAAGTGAAAGCCCTATGCTAGATAAATAGGTTATGGGGGGCAACTTTATTCTAGGAGACTAGAGGCCAGCGGCGGTGGCGGGCGGCTATGCGCCTTGCATGGATAAGGAAGAAAGTGTTGTCTCTAGGAATCAAGATTAGTAGTTGTCCAAATTATAGTCAATTACCCTATGGGTAATTTGACTTTTAGAAGACCATGCTCCCCCTGCGGGATAGGACTAGGTCTTACCTACAAATAGTATCCTTGAATCTTTACATGGTCAAGGTGTCGACGAGTAGGAAATTTTCTCCAAGCTAAGACTTAGTAGACTATCTTAAGTGTTTCCCCTATTTTGGAAGGAGGGAACCTTACAATTAGTATCAGAGCAAAGGCTAACTATCAAGGGACTAAAACAAGTGATTGTTAGTCATCATATGAGGACGAATCAATCATCTCTATTGGCCATAGAAATGGTTTGAATATCGTCACATGTTGAGACAATCATTCTATGAAATTGTGCTTGTATCTTGGGGGTGCACGGGCAAGATATTTGTACAATAAATTTGAGAAATAAGATTGGGGAGGAAACCTGTTGAGGAAAAAACATAGGGTGATTAAATTAAGAAACTAGTGGGGTGGAGACTAAATGACGAAGGATAGACCGAAACTTGTTTAGAAATTCTTCAGGATATATCTCATTAATTCGCATAATATAAATTATTAACATTATAAGTCCATTAAGGTTTGAATAGTTGACGTATGAATGCCATCATCCATTGGATGCTTTACACTAGGACGATCGTCCAAGATCTTGAAACCATCTCTAACAAACATGGGTCTAACTTGGGATGTGTAATTCTCGGAGGATCATGCTATTAGATGTATTAATCCCAAGATACTAGATGTGCAATTTTTAAAAAACTAATCATCTCAGATGTGTTAATCTTGATAATCTTTGGATGTGTCAATCCCAAGGCACTAGATGTGTAATCCTTTTTAAAAAATGAACATCTTAGATGTATTAAACCAGAGTACCTTCAGATGTGGTGCTTCAGATGTGGTGCTATGATAAGTATTTGATAGTTTTGAACTTTCTATGGATACAATGAAAGAAGAAAGTTGACTGTTGCACATCAAAATCAAAAGAAATGCCGAATTCGTTGGAAGCACTATTTTCAATCTAACCACTCGAACCAGAATCAGTTATGGGATGCCATGAAAGTACACCTTCGTGAAAGGTTTTATCCTCCAGGATTTTGAGAGGATAAAATGAATGAATTTTTGGAGCTAGCCCGAGAAGGGAAGACCCTGGACGAATACCACAAAAATCTTGCTAAAACTTCTCTGCTTAGCTCGAGAGATGGATAAATAAGCCCACCGTAGTGTGTAGACATCCCTCAGAAGGATTTAGAGATAGAGCCTGAAAGGGCGACAGGCCGGCTTGAGTCCTCTCGCCAACACGGCCAACGATGAGGTGTATGGTCCCATAGAGTTTTGCCCAGCATGTAGAGACTGGAAGGTTGAATTCTAGATCATCAGTAGTATAAAGGAAAAGAATAAGAGAGCTAGTTTGGCTTGTATGGAATTGATTCATGTATATACTTTTTTTTATAAATCTTGTAAGACTTTGGCATTATTGTACTATGGAAAAAGGCTGCTTTAACGAGCCTTGTGAAAAGGGCCTTAATTAAGGAACATGTTTATTTATGTCAAAGAGTGTGGTAGGATTAATTAGAAAACAAATTGACGCGTGAGTAGGGTGGAAAGTGGGAGGATGGAATGCCGCGACTGCACCATCCTACGGACGGGTGGACCCGATTAGTCGAGTAGCTTTCCAACAGATTAAGTGAAAGCCCTACGGTAGATAAATAGGTTCGCGGGCAACACTATTCTAGGAGACTAGCGGGCAGTTGTGCATTGCATAGATGAGGAAAAAAGCGTTGTCTCTATAGGAATCAAGATTAGTAGTTGCCCAAATCATGATTATTTACCCTATTAGTAATTTGACTTTTAGAAGACCACGCTCCCCTTATTGTATAGGACTAGGTCTTATATACAAATCGTATCCTTGAATCTTTACATGGTCAAGGTGCGACGATTAGGAAATTTTCTCCAAGCTAAGACTTAATAGACCATCTTAAGTGTTTCTGCTATTTTGAAAGGGGGGAGCTTTACAATTGGTATCAGAGCAAAGGCTAACTATCCAAGGGATTAAAACAAGTGATTGTTTGTCATATGAGGATGAATCAATCATCTCTACTGGCCATAGAAATGGTTTGAATATCCTCACATGTTGTCGTCTAAAAATCATAAGAAATGCAAAATTAGTTGGAAGCATTGTTGTCAATCTAACCACTCCAACCAGAATAAGTTACGGGATGCCATGAAAGTACACCTTCATGAAAGGTTTAGGATTTTGAGAGGATAAAATGAATGAATTTTTGGAGATAACCCAAGAAGGGAAGACCCTAGATGAATACCACCAAAAACTTTCTAAAACTTCTTCGATTAGCTCCAGAGATGGATAAGGTAACTCTTCTCCACCATCGATTCATTTGGAAGCTTAATCTACCTTTGAATAACCTCGTCAAGAATGCAAAACCATCCTCTATTTTAGAAGCCATAATTATAGCTAGAGACTATGATAAAGTTTTTTTATGCTGAAAGTGTCGAGAAGGACATGAGTACTTCCATGTTAATCAAGAAGGGGTCCCCTAATTCAAGAGGAATGTCAAGCCCACCCTTGGCTACAAGAAAACATGAGCTAGAGTAAAATTAGGTCAAGAAATTGGGATAACGAGGTTAAAGATAATCGAATTCAACAAGTATTTCTATGAGTAAATAGAAGAGGATTGGTGCAAGATTCATGCGAAGTAATGTACATGATGAGTAGAGGTATTCTAGAAGACAATACTAAGATTATGCAATTGCTATTGTAGGTTAGATTGCATAAAGGATTATTCCCTTACGTACAAATTATTAGGTACCATATTGTAAGGAAGGATTATGATTTGTAAGGAAGGATTATGATTTTTTTAATAAAAAGGTTCATATGGTATGAGAGGTATATGGATGCATGAACTTAGGATAATAAGGCAAATGAACTTTAGACTAATAAGACCGTTTGGGGGCACAAATTAAGAAACTAGTGGTGGAGACTGAATGACTAGAAGGATAGACCGAAACTTTGTTTAAAGAAATTTTCAGGATATATCTCATTTATTCGCATATTATAAATTATTAAGATTATAACTTCATTAAGGTTTGAATAGTTGATGTATGAATGCCATCCATTGGATGCTTTACACTAGGACAATCGTCCAAGATCTTGAACCCATCTCAGACAAACATGGGTCTAACTTGTGATGTGTGATTCCCGGGGAGGATCATGCTATTAGATGTGTTAATCCCAAGATACTAGATGTGTAATTTTCAAAAAACTAATCATCTTAGATGTGTTAGTCCTGATAATCTTTGGATGTGTCAATCCAAGGCACTAGATGTGTAATTCTTTTAAAAAATGAAGATCTCAGATGTATTAATCCTGAGTGCCTTGAGATGTGGTGCTATGATAGGTATTTGATAGTTTTGAACTTTTCATGGATACAATGAAAGAAGAAAGTTGATCGTTGCACATCAAAATCATAAGTAATTTGACTTTTAGAAGACCACGCTCCCCTTGCGGGATAGGACTAGGTCTTACCTACAAATCGTATCCTTGAATCTTTACATGCTCAAGGTGTGACTAGCAGGAAATTTTCTCCAAGCTATGACTTAGTAGACTATCTTAAGTGTTTCCCCTATTTTGGAAGGGGGGAGCCTTACAATTGGTATCAGAGCAAAAGCTAACTATTAAGGGATTAAAACAAATGATTGTTTATCATATGAGGATGAGTCAATCATCTCTACTGGCCATAGAAATGATTTGAATATCTTCACATGTTGAGACAATCATCCTATGAAATTGTGCTTGTATCTTGGGGGTGCACAGGCAAAATATTTGTACAATAATTTTAAAAAATAAGATTGCGAAGGAAACCTTTTGAGGACAAAAAACATAGGGTGATCAAATTAAGAAACTAGTGGAGACTGAATGACTAGAAGGATAGACCGAAACTTTGTTTAGAGAAATTTTTAGGATATATCTCATTAATTTACATATTATAAATTATTAAGATTATAACTCCATTAAGGTTTGAATAGTTGACGTATGAATGCCATCCATTTGAATAGTTGATGTATGAATGCCATCCATTGGATGCTTTACACTAGGACAATCTTCCAAGATCTTTAACCCATCTTAGACAAACATGGGTCTAACTTGGGATGTGTAATTCCTAGAGGATCATGCTATTAGATGTGTTAATCCCAAGATACTAGATGTGTAATTTTCAGAAAACTAATCATCTCAAATGTGTTAATCTTGATAATCTTTGGATGTGTCAATCCCAAGGCACCAGATGTGTAATCCTTTAAACAAAATGAAGATCTCAGATGTATTAATCCTGAGTGCCTTTAGATGTGGTGCTATGATAATTATTTGATAGTTTTAAACTTTTCATGGATATAATGAAAGAAGAAAGTTGATCGTTGCTCGTCTTAAAATCCTAAGAAATGTTGAATTAGTTGGAAGCACTATTGTTAATCTAACCACTCTAACTAGAATTAGTTATGGGATGCCATTAAAGTTCACCTTCGTGAAAGGTTTTGTCCTCCAGGATTTTGAGAGGATAAAATAAATGAATTTTTGGAGCTAGCCCAAAAAGGGAAGACCTAGAAGAATACCACCAAAATCTTACTTAAACTTCTCCGATTTACTCCAGAGATGGATGAATAAGCCCATCGTAGTGTGTAGACATCCCTCTGAGGGGCAGGAGGAGTGAGCGACAGAGCCTGAGAGGGCGACAGGCTGGCTTGAGTCCTCGCCAGCACAGCCAACGATGAGGTGTATGGTCCCACAGGGTTTTGCCCAACATGTAGAGGTTGGAAGAAGGCAAAATTCCAGATCATTGGCACAGTAAAAAGGAAAAGAATAAGAGAGCCAGTTTGGATTGTATGGAATTGATTCATGTATTAACTCTTTTAAAAAACTTGCAAGTCTTTGCCATTATTGTACTGTGGAAAAAGGCTGTGAAAAAGGCTATTTTAACTTGTGAAAAGGGTCTTAATTAAGGAACATGTTTATTTATGTCAAACAGTGTGGTAGGATTAATTAGAAAACAAATTGACACCTGAGTAGGGTGGAAAGTGGGACATGGAATGCCCCGACGACACCATACGGACGGGTGGACCCGATTAGTCGGGTAGCTTTCCAACAAATTAAGTGAAAGCCCTATGCTAGATAAATAGGTTCTCGAACAACACTATTCTAGGAGACTAGGCCGATGGGTGGACGTGCCTTGCATGGATGAGGAAAAAAGCGATGTCTCCAAGAATCAAGATTAGTAGTTGCCCAAATCATGATCAATTATTCTATGGGTAATTTAACTTTTAAAGAACCACGCTCCCCCTATGGGGGGATAGGACTAGGTCTTACCTACAAATCGTATCCTTGAATCTCTACATGGTCAAGGTGCGACGAGTAGGAAATTTTATCCAAGCTAAGACTTAATAGACTATCTTAAGTGTTTTTGCTATTTTGGAGGGGAGAGCCTTACAATTGGTATCAAAGCAAAGGCTAACTATCAAGGGATTAAAACAAGTGATTGTTTGTCATATGAGGATGAATCAATCATCTCTACTGGCCATAGAAATGGTATGAATATCCTCACATGTTGAGACAAACATCCTATGAAATTGTGCTTGTATCTTTGGGGTGCACGTGCAAGATATTTGTACAATAAATTTGAGAACTAAGATTGGGGAGGAAACCTTTTGAGGTAAAAAAACATAGGGTGATCAAATTAAGAAACTAGTGAGAGACTGAATGACTAGAAGGATAGACTGAAACTTTGTTTAGAGAAATTTTTAGGATATACCTCATTGATTCGCATATTATAAATTATTAAGATTATAACTCCATTAAGGTTTGAATAGTTGACGTATGAATGCCATCCATTGGATGATTTACACTAGGATGATCGTCCAAGATCTTGAACCCATCTCAGGCAAACATGGGTCTAACTTGGGATGTGTAATTACTAGAGGATCATGCTATTAGATGTGTTAATCCCAAGATACTAGATGTGTAATTTTCAGAAAACTAATCATCTCAGACGTGTTAATCCTGATAATCTTTGGATGTGTCAATCCCAAGGCCCCAGATGTGTAATTCTTAAAAAAATGAAGATCTCAGATGTATTAAACCAGAGTGCCTTCAGATGTATTAAACCAGAGTGCCTTCAGATGTGGTGCTATAATAAGTATTTGATAGTTTTGAACTTTTCATGGATACAATGAAAGAAGAAAGTTCACCCTTGCTCGTCTAAAATCATAAGAAATGCTGAATTAGTTGGAAGCACTGTTGTCAATCTAACCACTCGAACCAGAATGAGTTATGGGATGCCATGAAAGTACACCTTCATGAAAGGTTTTTTCCTCCAGGATGATTTTGAGAGGATAAAATGAATGAATTTTTGGAGATCCTGGAAGAATACCACCAAAATCTTACTAAAACTTCTCCACCGATTAGCTCCAAAGATGGATGAGGTAACTCTTCTCCACCATCGATTAATTTGGAAGCTTAATCTACCTTTGAATAACCTCGTTAAGAATGCAAAACCATCCTCTATTTCAGAAGCCATAATTATAGCCAGAGACTATAATAAAGTAATTTTATGTCGAGAAGGACATGATTCCTTCCATGTTAATCAAGAAGAGGTCCCCTAATTCAAGAGGAACGTCAAACCCACCCTTGGCTACAAGGAATCATGAGCTAGAATAAAATTAGGTCAAGAAATAGGAATAAGGATGTTAAAAATAATCGAATTCAACAAGTATTTCTATGAGTAAATAGAAGAGGATTGGTGCAAGATTCATGTGAAGTAATGTACATGATGAATAGATGTATTCTAGAAGACGATACTAAGATTATGCAATTGCTATCGTAGGTTAGATTGCATAAAGGATTATTCCCTTACATTTTTCCATGACAAATTATTAAGTACCATATTACGTGGGGATATAGAATAAGGAATTCGTAAGAAAGGATTATGATTTTTTTAACAAAAAGGTTTATATCGTATGAGAGGCATATGGATGCATGAACTTAGTGCATGTAGCAAGAGAAGATGCACAAATAGCCTAAGTGTGTTTAACCTCTCATCATCGATAGTATAAAGGAAAAGAATAAGAGAGCCGATTCGGCTTGTATGGAATTGATTCATGTATAAACTTTTTTTTTAAATTCTTATCTTTGGCATTATTGTATTGTGAAAAAAGGTTGTTTAACGAACCTTGTGAAAAGGGCCTTAATTAAGGAATATATTTATTTATGTCAAACAATTTGGTA
This sequence comes from Cibotium barometz, assembly GCF_041138505.1. Classification (NCBI taxonomy): domain Eukaryota; kingdom Viridiplantae; phylum Streptophyta; class Polypodiopsida; order Cyatheales; family Cibotiaceae; genus Cibotium; species Cibotium barometz. Next base: position 19,314,951 of record NC_141098.1, on the reverse strand, counting down.
AGATTAATTAGAAAACAAATTGTTGTGTGAGTAGGGTGGAAAGTGGGAGGATGGAAAGCTTTCCAACAACAGATTAAGTGAAAGCCCTATGCTAGATAAATAGGTTCTGGGGCAACTCTATTCTAGGAGACTAGGCTAGCGGGCAGCTGTGCCTTGCATGGATGAGGAAGAAAGCGTTGTCTCTAGGAATCAAGATTAGTAGTTGCCCAAATTATGATCAATTACCCTATGGGTAATTTGACCTTTTAGAAGACCACGCTCCCCCTGCAGGATAGGACTAGGTCTTACCTACAAATCGTATTCTTGAATCTTTACATGGTCAAGGTGTCGACGAGTAAGAAATTTTCTCCAAGCTAAGACTTAGTAGACTATCTTAAGTGTTTCCCCTATTTTGAAAGGGAGGAACCTTACAATTAGTATTAGAGAAAAGGCTAACTATCAAGGGATTTAAACAAGTGATTGTTTGTCATATGAGGATGAATCAATCATCTCTACTGGCCATAGAAATGGTTTGAATATCCTCACATGTTTGAGACAATCATATCATCCTATGAAATTGTTCCTGTATCTTGGGGGTGTACGGGCAAGATATTTGTACAATAAATTTGAGAAATAAGATTGGGGAGGAAACCTTTTGAGAGAAAAAAACATAGGGTGATCAAATTAAGAAACTAGTGGGAGACTGAATGACTAGAAGGATATGTTGGAATTAGGGTTGCAGGAAAGCACACAAAGCTTGGAGAAGAAGAAGCAGGAATGCACACAACACACAATGTATTAGATTGTGTGAATGTACAAAAGATAAGTTATCCCTAGAATGATGGTGGGCGTATAAAGCCGGGGAAAAAAAACCTCCTAAAGAGGGAAAAAGTGCCCCGACGATCCTAAGTGTGTTCACACACATCACTGCCTATATATATGGCAGCAAATCCCCCCTGGGAGTGATGGTTTTAACGAGAGTTGGCACTTATGTAAAGGGAAGTGCCATGCCCGAAGTAGATCAGTCCACAAAGGGGAGCAAGCCCAAAGCTTTGTGGAAAGCTTCGAACTTCTCACGAGGAAGCGCCTTTGTAGAAAAGATTATCGAGGTTGTCCTGTGTTGGCACATAGGCCAAGCTGATCTCTCCTGTTGAGAGTCTCTCCCTGACATAGTGATAATGCACCTCAATGTACTTTGTGCGAGCATGAAAAATTGGGTATCTCGTAACTGCTAATGCGCTCTGACTATCAGTGGCAGACTCCTGTCCACACCAACACCCAAGTCAGCCATAAGCCATCTGAGCCACACACACTCAACCGTAGCTCTATGAAAGCTGCCTTGTACTCAACTTCACAACTAGAAGTGGTCACATTAGGTTTCTTCTTGCTCAACCAAGATATGCATGAGCTACCGAGAATGAAACAAAAACCACTTGTGGACACTCTTGTGTTATAGCAACTAGCCTAATCTAGCGTGGCAACGATTCCCCCTTGGGATAAAACAGCCCAAGATGTATGGTGCCACTCAAGTAGCAAAAGATGCGTTTAACTACCTTCCACTGCTGAGACCCTGGGCTATGCATAAGCCTGCTCACCTGTGAGACTGCAAACTAAATGTCTGGCCTCGTAATGCATACATAAATGAGGCAACCAACAACTGTCTGATAGAGTGTGACATCAAAGTGATCTCTAGCATCATGAAGACTTAACTTCAAACCTGTCTCCATTGGAGTAGCAATACGCTTGTAGTCTTCAAGGCCAAATCTCCGCAAGAATGTCTCAATATACTTTGACACAAAGAAATACCTCCATCACACTGCTTAAATTGTATCCCCAAATAATGATGCAAATGCCCCAAGTCTAACATCTCAAAAGAGGCATTCAAATCAACCTTAAAATCAGCAATATGACTCTCATTCGGTCCTGTGAGCAGCATGTCATCGACATAGAGAGCAATGATTAGATGTACATCATCCACACGTTTAACATACAAAGTGCTATCTGTTGGACTATTTTGAAAACCATGTGCAGTCAAATATGCATGTATCTTTTCATACCAAGCTCGCGGAGCTTGCTTTAAACCATATAAAGCCTTTTTCAACTTGCACAATTTGTTTTCCTACCCTCTTTGAACAAAACCACGAGGCTATGATATATACACCTCCTCACACAAATTTCCATTCAAGAACGCAGTCTTTATGTCCAATTGATATACATTCCAACCATAATGAGCTGCTAATGCACAAATGCTATGAATGGTAGTCATACGACAAGTGGGAGCAAAGGTCTCATCAAAATCAATGCCCTTTTCTTGAGCATAACCCTTTGCAACAAGTCTAGTCTTATAGTGATCAACATTGCCATCTGGCTTTCGTTTCAACTTAAAAACCCACTTACATCCAATGAACTTTTTACCAATAGGCAAATCACACAAAGACCATGTACCATTCTTCATTATAGCATCATATTCACTTTGCATTTTGCAGCCAACCAATTTTCTGATTTTTGTGCCTCATCAAATGAAAGAGGTTCTTCCTCTTCACACATACTAGACACAGCTAAAGCATAACAATTTGATGCATAAGAGGCATGCTAAAAACCTAAACGAGTACGAGACTAGACATAGGTGCATCAATTTTACTATCATGCAAGGTTTGCACTAGCCATTTAGGCATACCTACTCATTTTCAGCGCTATCCTCATAAATTACATCCTGTAAATCTGCATCAGAAATAGGCTGATCTATGATGTCGTTTGAAATTTGCATAGGTTGAATATTTGCCTCATTAGGATTTACATTTGAATTCCCACCTATAAACAGAGACAACAACGTATCAAATGCATCTCGTGAGCTCACACCTGTCTCTTTGGTACATGATAACAAAGGCTGCACAGCATCTTCCACAAAAACAACATCTCGACTAATCAAGATATGCTTTGACTGCAGATTATACAATCTGTAACCCTTGCTCTCAGCACTGTAACCAACAAAAATGCATTTGACAGCCTTATCATCCAATTTTCTACGTTGTTGCACGAGCACTAAAGCATAGGCCAAGCAACCAAAGACACGCAAGTGACCACCAATAGAAGGCTTCCTACCATGCCAAGCTTCGTATGGAGTAATAGACTGTAAGGCCTTAGTGGGACACCTGTTGAGTACATATGCAGCACACATGACAGCCTCAAGCCAAAACGCATGTGGCAAAGCTTGGCTCTTGACCATACATCGTGCCATCTCCATAAGTGACCTATTTTTTCTCTCAGTAACACCATTTTGCTGAGGGGTATACGACACTGTACATTGGTGTTTTATCCCACGACTAGCCAGAAATGCATCAAACTTTTTAGACATGTACTCCCCCCCTCGATCAGAATGGAGGGTGCCCACAGTACAATTGGATACATTTTCAACCATAAGCAAAAACTATTTGAAGCACAAAAACACTTCGGACTTTGCCTTCAGTGGATATACCCATGCATGCCTTGAGTAATCATCAATGAAAGTCACGAAGTACAAGTGTTTACCAAATGACAGAGTTTGCATAGACCCACATACATCACTATGTTCAAGTTGCAATATGCAAGTGGCCCGCACAGAACCATCCTTTGGAAATGTAGAACGCTACATTTTTTCCAAAATACAGCCTTCACAAACATGTTTCAATGGTGCCTCAAGAGGGAGCAATGAAGCAACCATATCAAATTTCTGCAAATGCAGCAAACTAGCAAAGTTTAGATGACCAAAACGAGCATGCTATAGTTTTGCATATCTAAAATTGCCTTTCATAAAAAACTGCATTTGCTGAATCTTCCACACAGTTGTCATAAGAATTGAGCCTATACAGCCCACGAAACAAGGTGCCAGATACAATAGTTGTATCACCAGAAGTCAAATGATGAACAGTACATCTGTCATCCACAAATTTGACTACAAGTCCAAGTCTAGCAAGCGCACAGACAGACAATAGATTCGTCTTTATCCCTGGCACATACAAAGCATCTGAAAGTGTGAAATCGTTGCCATTTGCAGCAAAATAAGCATAATTTTACCAATGCCCTTCATTGGGTAAGAAGCATTATTGGCACATGTGACAGTATTCCCATTAGGGACAACCTCAAGACAAGTGAACATATCACGATGCGAGGTAATGTGCTTTGTGGTACCACTGTCAAAATACCATACATCAGAGTCAACAAAAACTACCAAACATGTATCATGTATAGATGGGTCATCGCTAAACGCCCATTCTGTATCCTGCTACAACATTTGCAAAATCTGCATTTGTAGAAGCATCCGCTATTGTGGCTGCATTTGACTCTTTCTTCTTTGCCTCTTCAGCCTTTAGCTTAGGGCAATTTTTAATGACATGATCAGTTGCCTTGCAATAGTTGCACCTGATCTTTTTCTTGCCTTTATCAAGAGCCTTCTCAAACCTATTGTTGCTACCTGTGGAAGGAGAAGAAGTTGCAGACCTACTAATGGAGAAGAAACAGTGGAAGGGGCTGCCTTACCACTTCTTCTCTGCTAGGCAGCAACAAATGCCTGATCAACTGCACGCTGCCTAGTCCTATTTTGCCTCGACTGTGCTTCTTACAAGAGCTTGTTGACTAAAGTATCATACACTTGACAACATCAAGTCTGTCCTCAGTTAACAAGCCTCCACATGGAAGAAAAAGTCTGATATGACTCAGGTAAAGCATCAAGAATAGTTTTCACAAGAGAATGATCAGGAATAATCTCACCTGCAAAAATCAACTATTCCTTGAGATCTTTAATCTCAGCAAGAAAAACATTCATGTCATCATCTTCCTCAATAATCTTCGATTCTAGCTCTTTACGCCGCGGAGTAAGAGGTTTTTGCCTCGTTTACGACTTGCATACAAACCAACTAGAATATCCCAAGCCTGTTTTGCTATTTTAGCTGAACGAATATGTGGAGTGATGTTACATTTGATAGAAAGTGCAATCAAGGCATGAGCCTACGCATCTTTACCATCCCAAACGAGCTTGTTCAGCAGTGGGCAATAGTAGAGCTACTAGAATCTGCAACATCCTCAACAGATCCTACATCCACAGAACCTGGACGTACATCCATACCCTGCACAATGTTCCACACTCCTTTTGCAACCAAAACATGCTGCATCATGTATGTCCAAAGTGGGTAATTGCTGTCTCCATCCAATTTGTCATCAGTAGACAACATGCGAAATACATCATTGCTGTTATCAGCCATGGCCACCACTGACTGAAACTGATGCAAAAGCTACCTCAATCGGAGAACGTGAGTCATAGGGTGTTAGCGGCATAGCCCTAGGAGCCGATGCCTACTCTGATACCAATTGTTGGAACTAGGGTTGCAGGAAAGTAAAAGCTACCTCAATCGGAGAACATGAGTCGTAGGGTGTTAGCGGCATAGCCCTAGGAGCCGATGCCTACTCTGATACCAATTGTTGGAACTAGGGTTGCAGGAAAGTACACCAAGCTTAGAGAAGAAAAAGCAAGAATGCACACAACAGACAATGTATTAGATTGTGTCAATGCACAAAAGATAAGTTAGCCCTAGAATGATGGTGGGCGTATATACAAGCAAGGGGAAAAAACCTCCTAAAGAGGGAAAAAGTGCCCCGACGGTCCTAAGTGTGTTCACACACATCACTGCCTATATATATGGCAACAGGATAGACCGAAACTTTGTTTAGAGAATTTTTAAGGATATATCTCATTAATTTGCATATTATATATTATTAAGATTATAACTCCATTAAGGTTTGAATAGTTGACGTATCCATTGCATGCTTTACACTAGGACGATCGTCCAAGATCTTGAACCCATCTCAGACAAACATGGGTCTAACTTGGGATGTGTAATTCCCAGGGGATCATGCTATTAGATGTGTTAATCCCAAGATACTAGATGTGTTTATCCCAAGATACTAGATGTGTAATTAAGACAAAACTAGTCATCTCAAATGTGTTAATCTTGATAAGCTTTTTCTTCCACATCCACTTACACTCCCAAATTCCATACATCTTTTGGAAGTGGACAGTCCACAAGTGGAGTTCATAATGATGCTAAGAAGAGCAATGGGTTTGTCAAGAAGCCTCCTCAACCATTCACGAAGACTCAACGGATGGATGATCCTAAGATTGAGGAATTTAGGAGCAAAGGCCTATGTTTTAAATGCAAAGAGAAGTGGTCACCCGGGCACATTTGCAAATCAAAGAAAGTGGTGGCTACTATGATCATTATGGATGAGGATGATGATTCCAAGTCATCTCATGATGTGGAAGAGTTTGAAGATTGCAGAGCGAGGAGACATATGAAGAAGACTTGGAGGGTCATTCTTTTGTCAAAGAAGAGGATGAGTTTCCTTTTGACCCCGGTGGAAGGGATCATGCATGCATTTTGAGGGACAATATGCTAAAAGATGCAGGAAATGCAAAAAATGCAGCCCATGTATGTTCCATTTCACATTTGGCGGGTTGCAAGAGTCTGAACACCTTGAGGTTGGTGGGCACCATTAATGGGAGAGTTGTGCACATCTTGGTGGATTCAGGGAGTACTCATAGTTTTATTAACTCCAAATCCCTCAACTCTCTCAAACTATCTCCGACGGAGCTACCCATAACCTTCCAAGTACAAGTAGCAAATGGAGTGAATGAAAAAGCCAATTTGTTTTGCCCTTCAAATAACAAGAGTGAGTTTATCCTCTTCATATGCTTGGGAATGTGATTTGGTAGTATTGGAGATGGGGCCCATTGATGTGATTATGGGATGTGATTGGTTGGCTTCTCTTGGTGATTTTTACATGAACCTTCAACAAGGTGTTATGAGCTTTTCACATGATGGACAGCTTGTGGTATTGGTTAGAAATACACCAAAAGAGCCTTTTTTGATTACTCCAAAGAGACTCAAGAAGGAACTCAAAACTCTTGGTATAGTCTATGTGTTGCATGTCACTCAAGAAGGGATGGATAGCAATGGACAGCACATAGACAAGGATATGGCAGATCTTCTTAAGGATTATGATTATGATTTTGTACTTCAGCCGAATGCAAAGGTTGTGAACAGACCTCCTTACCGGTTGTCAAAGCTGGAAAGGGAAGAAGTGGCAAAGCAAGTTCAAGAATTTCTTTCCATGGGTCTCATTCAACCCTCACAATCTCCGTTTGCATCTCCCATTCTATTGGTGAAGAAGAAGGATGGTTCCTTTCGTTTTTGGTCATCTTGTACCTTTGGGCTCCATCTATGGAGATTTGGCCTTCCATGGTCATCCTCTTGGTGAGAGGTTAAACACACTTAGGCTATTTGTGCATCTTCTCTTGCTACATGCACTTATAGATTTTCTCTCTCTTTTGTATATTCATGTGATGAGACATTTGATCACTAATCTCATGATTAAATTCTTGCTTTGATGTGTTTGATTCCATATTTTGCTCTAGATCCATTTCAATGGAGATTACTCTTTTTTATTAATAAAGGATGAAATTTATTTCACAAATTTTTAGAAAATTTTACCATAGCCTCCTTTGTATGACTAACTATTTTTCAAATTTTCTAACTTTAATCTACTTAGGAATTATCCCCAATTGGTTTAAAGCATTCTAAACTAATCAATTTTCACTTTTAAGAGAGAAACAATATGAAAAGTTTAATTCCAACAATTAGATCACTTAACTAGGATAAAGAAGAGATGATATTTTAAGAATGAGAGAGGGCGAAAGCCTTTCCAAGAAGGCATAGCATTTGTTTATCATTTTAAGATAACAACAATTTAGAAAACCATTAAAAGAATAAATAAAAATATAAGATTTCTAACCTACATGAATTTTAGGAGCTTTCCTTTGGTTTGATGGTTTGAGGGTTCTACTCTTGTTTGCAACAAGAGTGGCCACTAATTCTTTAGAAGAGGAAATGGTCAAAAACTAGTGAATTATTAAGAAATTCACAGTTCTTGGCTCTTGGGAGGAGTAGAGTAACAGTGCATAAAGCTTCAACAAAGGGGGAGGGTTGTATTTGTAGGAAAAAGTGAGCTCCTAACCAAGCAAACTGATTCTAGAATTTTCCAGATCAGTTTGGTCAACTTTTGACCATTTTTATCACTTTAGCCTACTTTTTGGAACTAGACTTGAATTAGAGGAGAGATGAAATATCTCAATTTTTTATGATTTAAAACTCCACCACACATGTGAAGTAGGCACCTCATTCATGAGGGGGAATCCCTATTGTGAGAGGTGTCAAAAATCCATGTTTTTAGGTCCTTAGTCCACTCTTTATCTTATGTGAGTATTTACTCATTTTTGGGGGATCTTCTTTATTTCTTCTATTTATCTTCTCCACACATTTGGATGAATCTGATTGGCCCCTCAAGACCTTAATTTAAAATTTTTCTAAAATCTGGACCCCTAGGGTAAGGCCTCTTAAACAAATTATTCTTGATTTCTAATGCACCTTTTGAACTTCTGTTTCAGGGGAACTTATTTTAATAAGAAGAGATTTTTTTTCATCCAAAAATATTCAAAATCTGAATAACCTCTCTCTAAAACATTTTCTCTCTCTAGGCCAAAACAGGTAGAAACAAGATCTTTTATATTTTTGAAGAGGGATTTGATTACAGGGGAAGATGATGGATATCTTGAGAGGTTGGGGAGGAATCTTACAAACCAGATCCATGCCTGAATTCAGAAAACAACTCTTACTCCTTGTTCCAATATCTTCCCCGACGTACTTGTGGGTATCTTCGACGACCCAGAGCCCGAGAACCGTATGGTCAGCACCCTCTAGGATCCTTCGTAGGTCACCTAGCGCTTCACTCATAGGCCGCTTCCTTGGTCCCTCATCCACCGTATCGGAAGCTCACCATTTAAATCAAACCGAGGCTGGTCATCAAGACCTCGGCCGACCTTACTACACGAGACATCCTCCGTTGACTCTCCATCAGCAGTTGCAACTTGAACAGATAGGTCTCCACCACGAACTCATTCACAAGACGGTCAAAATGCTTCCCCAGTATTCTTGACATAAAATAGTCATTTAAAAACAGATTTCACATACAAATACAGTCTCAACAATATTTCCATCTTTCCTCATCACTCCACATCCTTTCACATTAGTCCCCATCTTTTCTCATCTTCCCAAAGTTTTTTTTCTTCATCAATCCCTATCACATCACATTATTCCCACATCAAATCACATCCAATCACATCATCCACACATCAATCCACATCATTTTCATGAACCATAGAGCTTGATTTTCACATGTACATAGGGGCCCATGGGCAAAAGGAGAAAGTGATTATAAATAGGGCTTGGGGTACATTGGTAGGGGCTTTTTGACACTTTTACTAATTTTGGTCATCTTGTACCTTTGGGCTCCATCTATGGAGATTTGGCCTTCCATGGTCATCCTCTTGGTGAGAGGTTAAACACACTTAGGCTATTTGTGCATCTTCTCTTGCTACATGCACTTATAGATTTTCTCTCTCTTTTGTATATTCATGTGATGAGACATTTGATCACTAATCTCATGATTAAATTCTTGCTTTGATGTGTTTGATTCCATATTTTGCTCTAGATCCATTTCAATGGAGATTACTCTTTTTTATTAATAAAGGATGAAATTTATTTCACAAATTTTTAGAAAATTTTACCATAGCCTCCTTTGTATGACTAACTATTTTTCAATTTTTCTAACTTTAATCTACTTAGGAATTATCCCCAATTGGTTTAAAGCATTCTAAACTAATCAATTTTCACTTTTAAGAGAGAAACAATATGAAAAGTTTAATTCCAACAATTAGATCACTTAACTAGGATAAAGAAGAGATGATATTTTAAGAATGAGAGAGAGCGAAAGCCTTTCCAAGAAGGCATAGCATTTGTTTATCATTTTAAGATAACAACAATTTAGAAAACCATTAAAAGAATAAATAAAAATATAAGATTTCTAACCTACATGAATTTTAGGAGCTTTCCTTTGGTTTGATGGTTTGAGGGTTCTACTCTTGTTTGCAACAAGAGTGGCCACCAATTCTTTAGAAGAGGGAATGGTCAAAAACTAGTGAATTATTAAGAAATTCACAGTTCTTGGCTCTTGGGAGGAGTAGAGTAACAGTGCATAAAGCTTCAACAAAGGGGGAGGGTTGTATTTGTAGGAAAAAGTGAGCTCCTAACCAAGCAAACTGATTCTAGAATTTTCCAGATCAGTTTGGTCAACTTTTGACCATTTTATCTTCTTTATTTCTTCTATTTATCTTCTCCACACATTTGGATGAATCTGATTGGCCCCTCAAGACCTTAATTTAAAATTTTTCTAAAATCTGGACCCCTAGGGTAAGGCCTCTTAAACAAATTATTCTTGATTTCTAATGCACCTTTTGAACTTCTGTTTCAGGGGAACTTATTTTAATAAGAAGAGATTTTTTTTCATCCAAAAATATTCAAAATCTGAATAACCTCTCTCTAAAACATTTTCTCTCTCTAGGCCAAAACAGGTAGAAACAAGATCTTTTATATTTTTGAAGAGGGATTTGATTACAGGGGAAGATGCTGGATATCTTGAGAGGTTGGGGAGGAATCTTACAAACCAGATCCATGCCTGAATTCAGAAAACAACTCTTACTCCTTGTTCCAATATCTTCCCCGACGTACTTGTGGGTATCTTCGACGACCCAGAGCCCGAGAACCGTATGGTCAGCACCCTCTAGGATCCTTCGTAGGTCACCTAGCGCTTCACTCATAGGCCGCTTCCTTGGTCCCTCATCCACCGTATCGGAAGCTCACCATTTAAATCAAACCGAGGCTGGTCATCAAGACCTCGGCCGACCTTACTACACGAGACATCCTCCGTTGACTCTCCATCAGCAGTTGCAACTTGAACAGATAGGTCTCCACCACGAACTCATTCACAAGACGGTCAAAATGCTTCCCCAGTATTCTTGACATAAAATAGTCATTTAAAAACAGATTTCACATACAAATACAGTCTCAACAATATTTCCATCTTTTCTCATCACTCCACATCCTTTCACATTAGTCCCCATCTTTTCTCATCTTCCCAAAGTTTTTTTTTCTTCATCAATCCCTATCACATCACATTATTCCCACATCAAATCACATCCAATCACATCATCCACACATCAATCCACATCATTTTCATGAACCATAGAGCTTGATTTTCACATGTACATAGGGGCCCATGGGCAAAAGGAGAAAGTGATTATAAATAGGGCTTGGGGTACATTGGTAGGGGCTTTTTGACACTTTTACTAATTTTGGTCATCTTGTACCTTTGGGCTCCATCTATGGAGATTTGGCCTTCCATGGTCATCCTCTTGGTGAGAGGTTAAACACACTTAGGCTATTTGTGCATCTTCTCTTGCTACATGCACTTATAGATTTTCTCTCTCTTGTATATTCATGTGATGAGCCATTTGATCACTAATCTCATGATTAATGGATGCTAGATTCTTGCTTTGATGTGTTTGATTCCATAGTTTACTCTAGATCCATTTCATTTGGTATCAGAGCCTTGATTTTAATCCATTATCAAGGTTTTGGGCATGAGATTAGTCATTTTCTTGATAATTTTCTGAATTTTCTCTTGATTTCTTAGAGTTTTGGCTTAATCTTACTTAACTTCTACTTAATCTTTGAAGATTAGTGGAGGGGAGGCATCATTTCATGTGATTTCATGGGGATTTAGCTTAATTGGACCTAATTTGGATATCCTAGACCAAATATTTGGGGCGCGGTACCAAAATTGGAAAAAATTTAAATTAATCACCTATTAATCTCTCTGTTAATCATGTTTATTTTTTGTGCTTCTTTTCCAAGCTTTCCATAGCCATTACTTCTCATCTTTCCCCCGTTTTGCTCCCATTTGCTAGGGCTTTTGTTGATCTTGAGGAGAGGAACACATAGAATTTACTTGCATTTTGAAAATTTCTTTTCCTTTGCTCCAGACCCTAATCTCTCTCACATAGCTCAACATTGTCCATCTCCACTCACTCTAAATGGCTGCAAGTGTTATCCTAGTCCTAATGAGGGCTATACTTGGTGTTGTTCTTGATTTTTGACTCATGAATCTTGGTGGGCTGTGCCGTTTTCTACGCTTCCTCACGGCCCAAAAATCACAAGAATAAGCTCCATTTCATTGCACTTCTTCCATGTGGTTGTTAGCCATGATGTTTGGCATTTTTTTGGTAGATTTTGGGGAGTTTTTCATTGCTATTGGAGAGGGAGAAGGGGAGGTTTGAGCAGCCCTCAGAAATTGCAAAAATCTTCAAGATTTGGTTCCATTGGAAACTCTATCAAGCAACAATCCAACCATTGAAGCTTTTGGAATACCATTGGTGAGTTGCTATGGCCATTTTCTCAAGCATTGGTGATTAATCCTCATGCTATGGACAAATTGGGGTTATTCATGAATGGAAATCCTAATTTAGAGAATTTTAACACTCCTACATAACTCATGATCCATTGGAAAGTGATTACATGCTCTTATTGCTCACATCTTTCTTTAATCACACCCATTTGGGAGACAAATTGGGGTTATTCATGAATGGAAATCCTAATTTAGAGAATTTTAACACTCCTACATAACTCATGATCCATTGGAAAGTGATTACATGCTCTTATTGCTCACATCTTTCTTTAATCACACCCATTTGGATGTCATGTGGCCATTTGGGAGACAAATGCAAGATTCTTTGATGAATCCATGCATAATGGATGAAGGAATGCATATGCTTGGATGCATTGATTGAGCCACATGCATGGAGTGGATGTTGGGTAATAATGAGAAGGTTTTTGTTATGGACATGATGCTTTTATGAATTGGAATGATGCTATTGAGCATTGGAAGAGCTTGATGTGTGATTGGAATCAACTGGTAATGCTACATTCAAATGCAAGTTGATTTCCTTAAATGCCATTTGATGCCAATTACTCATAAGCAATGCTTTTGGGAGTGATCCCAATTGGATATTGATGTCATTGGTATATGGTATTACCTCACTTGTGCTTATTGATTGGATGTTGGATCTTTGGATGAATGGTGGACATTTGGAGCTATATGGATAAGCATGAGTTCATGCATAATGGTTTATGAGTATATTGTAATGGGCATGAGTCATGCCACATCCTTGTAAGTGATCCACCTCATTTTCATATTCAAGCTATATGCACCTCACAATTGTTTACGCTCACTTCAATTTCTAGAAACTAGATATGTTGGTGAGGGTACCCCGGTGTTGGCGGAGAGGCCTGGGGGAGGAGCATGGCTTGAATCCACTGTGTCGTGAGTGCCATGGTAAAGCGGTATGGTGGAGGATTAGGTGTGGAGGTGAAGACTTGGCCTCAACCCGTGCCTTGGTTCGAACTAGGTACGGGGGTGAGAAGAGCTTGGCCGGGAGATCGGCAAGCTTCAATGCGCTACACTGACGATCCTCTTGGTTTATGTACATGGCAATGGCACCTTAATATAGACATCTCATGGGAATTGATAAGAGGATTATGGATTTTGCATTGTTACTTGAGAAAATTTGAGATTTAGCTCCTAAAACAAAGGAGACTATGTCAAAATTTTCTCAAATTTCTAGTCATACATGGACAATTGAAGCTTGTGGAGCATAATTTGCAGACCTTGGGATGCCAATGAGGTGCGGAAGGTGTTGACATTGGTTTGGGAGCAAACAAAGATCAATTGAGCACAAAAAGGGTCACTGTGGCAAGAATCTGCAAAAACCCTAATTCAGTCCCAACCCTTTTGGACTGAATTAAAAGGGACCATATGAACTCTTAGTGCTTCCTTAGATCTACCCAACGAGCCCTTAACTTCCGCATTTTGATATCTCTTTAGGGTTTTTGTAGAAACAGTAAACCCTAATTCAGTCAGAGGGGTTTGAAGGTCTTCTAGATCCAATTACATAGGCTTGTAGCACTCATCAAAGCTTCGATTTGAGCTAAAAAGTTTTGCATTTGGATATCTCTGGTTCAAGTTGTACCCAAAATACTGTTTCAGCCTATAACCCTATAAACCCTAAAATAGAGAATAGCAGCACACCTCATCTCTTACGAGTCTTTGCATAGTGGTCTAGTACACTTCATTAGCTCTCCAACAAGCTTTAGATCACTTCAATCGGACATCCCTACCTCAATTTAGAGCCAAATTTATGAAACCGAAGGTTCCCATGGGGCGCCGAAGCCAAAGGGCGACCGAGGCGCAACAATTTGGCTTCCGAAGAGGTAGAGGATGAAGAGGCAATGATGGAACAAGGACTTTTGGATGCTCCGAAGGATACTCTTGGGCACACTTCAAGAGAAGGGGAGACTTTTGGGTATACTTCAAGAGAAGGGAATGAGGAGTTGAATGTCGGAAGTGCCCATAAGCACACCCCAAAATCTTCGCATACCATCCCCATCGATTTGATCATGCAAATGCTGATGGAAATAAATGCTAAGATGGACACGATGGCTACAAGGGTGGAAGTCAATGGTAGGCTTGACACTATGGCTACAAGGGTGGAAGTCAATGGTAGGCTTGACACTATGGCTACAAGGATGGAAGTTTTGGAAGAGAGGGTCACTCGACCAATGAGCCAACCTTTCTATGATAATGGTCATGGTGCTTTACATGAAGGTAAGCAATTTGGGACAGCTTTTGAAGGCCATAGGGAAGGCAAGCTACCCATGGTACAAGGGGTTTCTCCCAAGGTAACACATGAGCATTCCACCAAGAATGTCACTTTTGGATTCATGGCGGATGCTAGACAGCCTTCTATACGGAAGATGAAGCCTACTACATTTGAAGCGGGTTCTTCTCGACGATTGGATGGAAAGCAACATGCACCTACATTTAGACACGAGGAGTCAAATCTTGGGTATCCGAGGAGAGTACCTTTGCATCCCAAAGAAAATCAGTTCTCCATGCTTGAAGAGGAGGTGTATGATATGGATGATGTGGTTGAGCTTGATTGGAAACATATGTCATTCATTGAGAGACAAAGAGAAGCTCATGATAGGTGGATGGAAATACCAAATTTCCTCAAGAGAGGGAGTACAAGGATTTTGTGCAATTCCTTGGATCTTTTGTGCAAATGCAAAAGCACAAGCTCTCACACCATCATGAGAATGCATCGTCAACCATGTCAAAGGATGTAAAGGAAAAGATTTCACTCTCTAAGTTCAAGGGTGATGGTTCAGTCCCACATGAGTTGGAAGAATGGATGAATAAGTTGGATACATACTTTCAACTCTATCCGAAGAATGGATGAATAAGTTGGATACATACTTTCAGCTCTATCCGAAGAGTGAAAGGGACAAAGTGCATTTTGCATCCTTGCATTTGGAAGACTATGCACATCAATGGTGGAGACATATGCTCAAGGAAGGAGTTATGCCACATACTTGGGAAGAACTCAAGCATGAAATGAATATGACATTTGTGTCGCCTTTGGTTCTTGACCGATACCATGAAGAATGGTATGAACTCACACAAAAGGGCATGTCGGTTAGGGAGTACATCAAGAGGTTCATGAAGCTCTCTATGTTTGTGGAGGGACTCAATGAAGGCATGCGGTTGAAGAAGTTTGTGCATGGTCTAGATTCATACATCAAAGCGAATGTCTCGGCACAAAGACCAAGCACTATCAAAGAGGCTATGAGATTGGCGGAGCTATATGAGCCAAAGTATAAGAGGGTTCAGCCCAATGTACCTTTTCATAGCCATTTCCCACTTCTTCAAATGTGGGGAAAAGTCTACCTTCTTCTACATCCACTTACACTTCCAAATTCCATACATCTTTTGGAAGTGGACAGTCCACAAGTAGAGTTCATAATGATGCTAAGAAGAGCAATGGGTTTGTCAAGAAGCCTCCTCAACCATTCAAGAAGACTCAACGGATGGATGATCCTAAGATTGATGAATTGAGGAGCAAAGGCCTATGTTTTAAATGCAAAGAGAAGTGGTCACCCGGGCACATTTGCAAATCAAAGAAAGTGGTGGCTACTATGATCATTATGGATGAGGATGATGATTCCAAGTCATCTCATGATGTAGAAGAGTTTGAAGATTGCAGTGAGGAGACACATGAAGAAGACTTGGAGGGTTATTCTTTTGTCAAAGAAGAGGATGAGTTTCCTTTTGACCCCGATGGAAGGGATCATGCATGCATTTTGAGGGACAATATGCTAAAAGATGCAAGAAATGCAGAAAATGCAGCCCATGTATGTTCCATTTCACGAGAGCTTTTGGCGGGTTGCAAGAGTCCAAACACCTTGAGGTTGGTGGGCACCATTAATGGGAGAGTTGCGCACATCTTAGTGGATTCAGGGAGTACTCATAGCTTTGTTAACTCCAAATCCCTCAACTCTCTCAAACTATCTCCACGGAGCTACCCATAACCTTCCAAGTACAAGTAGCAAATGGAGTGAATGAAAAAGCCAATTTGTTTTGGCTTGGGAAGGTGATTTGGTAGTATTGAAGATGCGGCCCATTGATGTGATTATGGGATGTGATTGGTTGGCTTCTCTTGGTGATTTTCACATGAACCTTCAACAAGGTGTTATGAGCTTTTCACATGATGGATAGCTTGTGGTATTGGCTGGAAATACACCAAAAGAGCTTTCTTTGATCACTCCAAAGAGACTCAAGAAGGAACTCAAAACTCTTGGTACAGTCTATGTGTTGCATGTCACTCAAGAAGGGATGGATAGCAATGGACAGCACATTGACAAGGATATGGTAGCTCTTCTCAAGGATTATGAGAACATTTTCCAAGTGCCAAAGAGTTTGCCACCAAAGAGGGAAATCGACCATGCCATTGTACTTGAGCCGAATGCAAAGGTTGTGAACAAACCTCCTTACCGGTTGTGAAAGGTGGAAAGGGAAGAAGTGGCAAACCTCCTTACCGGTTGTCAAGGGTGGAAAGGGAAGAAGTGGCAAAGCAAGTGCAAGAATTGCTTTCCATGGGTCTCATTCAACCCTCACAATATTCGTTTGCATCTCCCGTTCTATTGCTCAAGAAGAAGGATGGTTTCTTTCGTATGTGCATAGATTACCGTGATTTGAATAAGGTAACCATCAAGAATAGATACCCCATACCTCGCATCGATGATCTTCTTGTGATGAGCTAAAAGGGGCAAAGTTCTTCACCAAGATTGACTTGAGATCGGGACACCATCAAATAAGGATGAAGGAGGGTGATGAAGAGAAGACGACATTTAGGACCGAAAGAGGATTGTTTCATTTCATGGTTATGCCTTTTGGTCTCAGGAATGCCCCGGCCACCTTCAAGTACTCATGAATAGGGTGTTGGCTCCTTTCTTGTTCAAATTTGTACTTGTGTTCTTTGATGACATATTCGTCTACAGCAAAAGCAAAGAAGAGCATTTGGTACATGTGAAGCAAGTTTTTGAGGTCATGAGGGAGCATAGATTGTTTGCAAAGGAGACCAAGTGCACTTTCATGATGAATGAGGTTGAATACCTTGGACACTTGGTGGGAGAAAATGGCATTAGGGCTGATCCAAAGAAGGTGGCATGTGTCAAAGAGTGGCCAATCCCTACTAATACAACTCAATTGAGAGGATTTTTGGGTCTATCTTCTTTCTATAGAAGATTTATAGAGCACTATGCATCAATTGCGGCACCTCTTACCGATCTACTTAAGAGGGAAGCTTTCTTTTGGGATGCCATTGCCGACAAGAGTTTCAATGAGCTCAAGGCTTTACTTACATCAGCTCCTATTCTTGTTTGTCTAGATTTCTCAAAGACATTCTATGTGAGAGTGGATGCAAGTGGAAGAGGTCTTGGGGTAGTTTTGTATCAAGAGCATGATGTGATTGTATTTGAGAGTAGGAAGCTTTCCAAGAAGGAGATGGAATTGCATGTGTATGAACAAGAGATGTTGGATATACTTCATGCAATCAAAAATGGCATCACTATCATTATGGTGCTCATTTCAAGGTGAGAAGTGATCATAGGGTGCTGAAATTTTTCCTCTCTCAACCCAATCTTTCTCCCAAGCAAAAGAGATGGTTGGCTATGCTTCAAGGATATGACTTTGAGATATCCTATACTCTGAGAAAGGACAATATAGTAGCGGATGCATTGTCTAGAATGTGGGCTTGCACCTTGACATCAATTATGGAAGTGTATAGTGAATGGATAAAAGGGATACAAGAGGAGTATCTTGTCAATGAGAGTGCTGTCCATATTTACAAAAAATTACAGCAAGGAGATGGTGAAGAATTTCCTCATTATAAGCTTTGGAATGGTCTATCTACTATGGCACAAGGATAAGGTGTATTTGGTTCCAACCTCATCCTACATTCCCAAGGTGCTTCATGAGATGCATTCTTCACCGCTTTCGGGTCATCTTGGTGTTCTCAAGACATTTGACAAAGTGAGTAAAAGCTTCTATTGGAAAGGCATGTGGAGGGATGTCAAGAAGTTTGTTTTGGAATGTGTGTCATGCCAAAGGAATAAGGATAGTCACCGATTGCCAAGTGGTTTACTTATTCTTTGCCTATTGTGAATGGAAAATGGACTCACATTTCCATGGACTTCATCAGGGGCTTGCCAAAGACGAAGCATGGATGGGATCAAGTATTTGTGGTGGTGGATAGACTCACCCCAACACACTTGGAAGATCATTTGGTTCAATGACACATATGTGGGACCTTTTTGGCTTTTTGGGTAGACTCAGCAACACACGTGGAAGATCATTTGGTTCAATGACACATATGTACGGCTACGCATCATTTGCAGCTCATTTTTATGGAGGTTTCATGAAGAATTTCAAGGGAAGCTTCATCGACAACATGGTTGCCATAACAGTCCTACATGCTATTTTTGGAGAAGGAGTTTGCCGGCTTCACTACATTTGGTTTTCCTATTCCAAATGTACTCGAGGTGCATTTTTGAAGACCTCTCTACTTCCCATGGGTTTACATTGAGTTTGCGATTCAATTGTAAATATCTTGTATGATTTTGAGGACAAAATTTTTGGGAAGGGATGGTTTGTCATGAACCATAGAGCTTGATTTCCACATGTACATAGGGGCCCATGGGCAAAAGGAGAAAGTGACTATAAATAGGGCTTGGGGTACATTGGTAGGGGCTTTTTGACACTTTTACTAATTTTGGTCATCTTGTACCTTTAGGCTCCATCTATGGAGATTTGGCCTTCCATGGTCATCCTCTTGGTGAGAGGTTAAACACACTTAGGCTATTTGTGCATCTTCTCTTGCTACATGCACTTATAGATTTTCTCTCTCTAATATATTCATGTGATGAGCCATTTGATCACTAATCTCATGATTAATGGATGCTAGATTCTTGCTTTGATGTGTTTGATTCCATAGTTTACTCTAGATCCATTTCAATCATCGATACATCCATCCACATCATCCATACATCCATCCACATCAATCCACATCATCCATACATCCATCCACACATCAATCCACATTATCCACACATCCATCCACAGCAATCCACACGTCAATCCACATCATCCATACATCCATCCACATCAATCCACATTATCCATACATCCATCCACATCATTCACATCAATCCACATTATCCACTCATCCATCCACATCAATCCACATTACCCATACATCAATCCATAACAATCCACATTCATTTCATAAGTATTCCCATTCTCATCTAATCATATCTTTTTCTATCTCATCACTTATTTTCTCATTTATCCTCATCAGATCTCATCCACTTGCATCTAACCATACATCTCATCACTTCACATACTTTAACATCTATCTAATCTACATCGCATCTTATCACATCCATTTCACATCACATCTCATTCATTCACATCTCGATTCACATGCTGACACATTAATTCACATCCCTTATCGTTTATTCACATCACGTCCATTCACATCCCTTATCATTCATTCACATCTTGATTCACATGCTATCACATTCATTCACATCCTATATGTAAGATTCCTCCCGAGCCTTTCAAGATGTCCAGCATCTTCCCCTGTAGTCAGATCCCTCTTCAGAAATATAAAAGATCTTGTTTCTACCAGTTTTGGCCTATAGAGAGAAAATCTTCTAGAGAGTGGTAATTCAATTTTTAAATATTTTTGGAAGGAAAAATATCTCTTCTTATTAAAATAAATATCTCTTCTTTTTGGAAGGAAAAATATCTCTTCTTATTAAAATAAGCTCCCCAAAATAAAAGTTCAAAATGATTTTCACAAGGTGTAGTAGAAATCAAGTATAA
The DNA here is from genome assembly GCF_041138505.1 of Cibotium barometz. Classification (NCBI taxonomy): domain Eukaryota; kingdom Viridiplantae; phylum Streptophyta; class Polypodiopsida; order Cyatheales; family Cibotiaceae; genus Cibotium; species Cibotium barometz. The sequence continues at coordinate 19,294,707 of NC_141098.1, read as the reverse complement.
TCTGTTCAAGAGGCATTATCCTGAGGGTCAAGATTTTTTTTCAAAATTTTAAATTAAGGTTCCTATGGGCCAATAAGATCAATCCATGTGTGGGGAGGAGATAAATCCAATTTGTAAAAGAAAATACCCAAAAATGAGTAAATGCTCACATAAGATGAAGAGTTGACTATGTACAAGGGTTATTAGTAAAAAACTATGAGTATTACCAAAAAAATTATATATTTTGGGTATAATGATTCCATTTTGACACATATGTAATGAAGGGGAGTCCCTTCAAGGAGGTGCCTACTTCACATGCTTGAATGAGTTTTAAACTAAAAAATAATGTGATATTTTTATCTCTCCTCTCTCTTGTATCAAACCGAATCAAAACCAAATAAAAAAGGAACCAAACTAGGTCCAAATCTAATCCAAATTCAACCAAACTAAATTTGCAAAATTCTAGATATCAGTTGGTCTTGGTTAGAGCCTCCCTCTCCTATAAATATAACATGAGTCCTTTGTAAAAAAATAGGAGATTTATACTATGCCAAAATTATGCTGAAATAATGATAATTTTTTCTATTCTCTAAAATTCTCTCCAAATTGAAGAAATTAGAGCTTCCCTCCTTCTTCAATCTCCATTGGTGACTCCATCAACACACCAAACCAGTTGATTGGTTAGGGGCTTCTACCGTGATCAAAGAATCAAGCAATTTGTAAGGGTAAGGGTGAATTTTGATCTTTTCTATAATTTCTCAATGTTTCTTTCTTCTCAACCACTCTCAAGCTTGAGAAGCTTAATTGGAATAGCTTTTTAATGCTATTGAAGTCAATTGATGAATGATAGTAAGAAAATGCATAAATTTCCATCTATGCTTAATTCTATGGTTTTTTATGATTTTTGTCTCCTCTAAAATGAAATGATGTTATGCCTCATTGAAAAAAGGCATTCCCCTCTTGTCTTTAGTAAATCAAAGCATTCTTTATCCTAGATGAATTATTAATGGATAAAATCAAGTTTTATATAATGATTCTCTTTGATAAGTAGAAAATGTTTACATTAGAATGATTTAAATACTCTTAGTGAATTTTTAATTAATTTTAGAGAGTTAAAAATTAAAAAATTGTCAGCCATACAAACGAGGTTATGGTAAAATTTTTCAAAAAACTTGGAAATAAGTATTATCTTTTATTATTCTAAAAGAGTAATCTCTATGGTTTCTATATTCTAAAAGTGTCATTTTCATGCATAGAAGATGCATTTTGATTATTTGCATAAAAGAATAATTTTTTTAATGAAAGTTTTACTTTCATCAAAATGAATTTTTATGCATGAAAGAATATTTTTAAAAGTATTATTTTCATCATTATTGATTTTTATGCATAAAAGAAATTTATTATTATAAAAGTGTTACTTTTATCATTATTGATTTTTATGCATAAAAGTATGCATGAAATAATATTTTTATTATAAAAGTGTGATTTTCATCATAAATGATTTTTATGCATAAATGGATGCATAAAGGAAATTCTTTTATATTAAAAGAGTGATTTTCATCATAAATTATTTGTATGCATAAACATATGCATAAATGATATTTTTTTATATTAAAAGTGTGATTTTCATCATAAATGATTTTTATGCATAAATGGATGCATAAAGGAAATTCTTTTATATTAAAAGAGTGATTTTCATCATAAATGATTTGTATGCATAAACATATGCATAAAAGATATGTTTTTATATTAAAAGTGTGATTTTCATCATAAATGATTTTTATGCATAAATGGATGCATAAAGGAAATTCTTTTATATTAAAAGAGTGATTTTCATCATAAATGATTTGTATGCATAAACATATTTTTTTATATTAAAAGTGTGATGTTCATCATAAATGGATTTTATGCATAAATTAGATGCATAAGAGAAATTCTTTTATTCTAAAAGTGTAACTCCTACTAAATTGGATTTATGCATGGAAAGATGCATAAAGAATTTATTTTTAATTCAAAAGAGTTATTTTCATCAATTTGGATTTTAAGCATAGGAATATGCATAAAGAATTTATTTTTAATTCAAAAGAGTTATTTTCATCAATTTTGATTTTATGCATAGGAAGATGCATAAAGAATTTATTTTTAATTCAAAAGAGTTATTTTCATCAATTTTGATTTTATGCATAGAAAGATGCATAAAGAATTTTATTTTTAATTCAAAAGAGTTATTCTTATCAATATTTATTTTATGCATAGAAAGATGCATTTTAAAAAAAATTATTTTTATATCAAAAGTATTATTTTCATTGAAATTAAATTTATGCATAGTTAGATGCATAAAAGATTTATTTTTATTTTGAAAGTGTTATTCTCATTAAAATGGAATTTATGCATAGTAAAATGCATAAAAGATTTATTTTTATTTTGAAAGTGTTATTCTCATTAAAATGGAATTTATGCATAGTAAAATGCATAAAAGATTTATTTTTAATTGGAAAGTGTTATTTTCCTTAAAATTGAATTTATGCCTAAATAGATGCATAAAAGGATTTATATAAAAGTGTTATTCCTACTAAAGTTGTCTTTATGCCTAATTAGATGCGTAAAGAATCTTTATATCAAAAAAATTAGAATTCTCCTACATTCTATAAGTAGATGTGATAAGATGTGATAGGAATCAGATAGATGTAAATGGATGTATGGATGTGAATGTGAATGTGGATATGGATGTATGGATGTGGATGTGAAAATGGATGTATGGATGTGAATGTGGATGTGGATGTGGATGTGGATGTATGGATGTAGATGCAGATATGGATGTATGTATGTGGATGTGGATGTATGTGGATGTATGGATGTAGATGCAGATATGGATGTATGTATGTGGATGTGGATGTATGAATGTGGATGTATGTATGTGGATGTGGATGTATGAATGTGGATGTGAAAATGGATGTATGGATGTAGATGTGGATGTATGGATGTAGATGTGGATGTATGTATGGATGTAGATGTAAATGTGGATGTATGAAAGTGGATGTGGATGTATGGATGTATGAATGTGGATGTGGAAATGGATGTATGGATGTGAATGTGGATGTGGATGTGGATGTATGGATGTAGATGTGGATGTGGATGTATGTATGTGGATGTGGATGTATGAATGTGGATGTAAAAATAGATGTATGGATGTAGATATGGATGTATGTATGTGGATGTGGATGTATGAATGTGGATGTAAAAATGGATGTATGGATGTAGATGTGGATGTATGGATGTAGATGTGGATATATGTATGGATGTGGATGCGGATGTGTATGTATGGAAGTGGATGTGGATGTGTATGTATGGAAGTGGATGTGGATGTGTATGTATGGAAGTGGGTGTGGATGTAAAAATGGATGTATGGATGTGGATGTGTATGTATGGAAGTGGATGTGGATGCGGATGTGTATGTATGGATGTGGATGTATGGATGTATGAATGTGGATGTGGAAATGGATGTATGGATGTTAATGTGGATGTGGATGTATGGATGTATGTATGTGGATGTGGATGTATGAATGAGGATGTGAAAATGGATGTATGGATGTAGATATGGATGTATGTATGTGGATGTGGATGTAAAAATGGATGTATGGATGTAGATGTGGATGTATGGATGTAGATGTGGATATATGTATGGATGTGGATGCGTATGTATGGAAGTGGATGTGGATGTATGGATGTATGGATGCAGATGTGTATGTATGGAAGTGGATGTGGATGTATGGATGTATGAATGTGGATGTGGAAATGGATGTATGGATGTTAATGTGGATGTATGGAAGTGGATGTGGATGTATGGATGTGGATGTATGGATGTATGTATGTGGATGTGGATGTATGAATGAGGATGTGAAAATGGATGTATGGATGTAGATGTGGATGCCGATGTGAAAATGGATGTATGGATGTAGATATGGATGTATGCATGTGGATGTGAAAATGGATGTATGGATGTAGATATGGATGTATGGATGTGGATGTGAAAATGGATGTATGCATGTGGATATGGATGTGAAAATGGATGTATGGATGTGGATGTGGATTTGGATGTATGAATGTGGATGTGGATGTATGGATGTGGATATAGATGTGTATGTATGAATGTGGATGTGGAATTGGATGTATGATGTGGATGTACGAATGTGGATGTGTATGTAGAATAATGAATGCGAATGTGTATGTGAAATGATGTGTCATCGATATGAGTGAATGGATGAGATGTGATGACATGTGAATTGGGATGTGAATATATGATATGTGATGTGAATGAATCTGAGGTGATGAGATGGAAAATGATGTGACTGGATGAGAATGAGTACACATATGAATGGAATGTGGAATAAGTAATGTGGATTGATGAGGGATAATGTGGAAAGACGAGAGTTCAATATAGAAATTGTATTTGTGACCTATTTGTAAATGACTGTTTTATGTCAAGAATGCTCGGGAAGCATTTTGACCATCTTGTGATTAAGGTCGTGGAGACCTAACTAATAAAGTTGCAACTGCTGAGATGGAGAGTCAATGGAGGACGTCTCGCGTAGCAAGGAGCCTCGGTTCGATTTAAATGGTGAGCTTCCGGTATACGGTCATGGGGATATAGAACAAGGAATTTGTAAGGAAGGATTATGATTTTTTCAATAAAAAGGTTCATATGGTATGAGAGGTATATGGATGCATGAACTTAGGATAATAAGGCCAATTAACTTTAGACTAATAAAGACCGTTTGGGGGCACAACAAAACGAGCCAAACCCATGAAATAAGGGACTCTTTAGGAACAATTTTTAGATAAAAGAAGATTTCTACCTAATGGGCACACCACTTTGGAAGAGAGAGGAGGATTTACTTAGATACTACCCCAGCTCGTGAGATGAGGACATCTCGAATCTTTTAAGTGGGGGAGATTGTAAGGTCCCCTCCCAAGTCATGTATGTGTCTCTTTTAATATAGATTTCAAGAAGGAAAGGGAGTACACTTAGAGAAGAGTGAGGCAATAAGGCTAGAAACATTAGGAAAGTAATAGAGTCAAAATAGTAGCTCCAAAAATCCTAAAAGAAATAAGAAAGTTAGGTCTCCACGACCTTAATCACAAGACGGTCAAAATGCTTCCCTAGCATTCTTGACATAAAACAGCCATTTACAAACAGCATTTACAAATACAATTTCTATATTAACTCTCATTTTTTCACATTATCTCTTATTAATCCACATTATCCCTCATTATCCGTCAGCAGTTGCAACTTTATCAGTTAGGTCTCCACGACCTTAATCACAAGACGGTCAAAATGCTTCCCTAGCATTCTTGACATAAAACAGCCATTTACAAACAGTTTACAAATACAATTTCTATATTAACTCTCATTTTTCCACATTATCCCTCATTAATCCACATTACTTATTCCACATTCCATTTATATATATGTACTCGTCCAATCACATCATTTTCCATCTCTTCACTTCAGATTCCTTCACATCCATATCCACATCCATACATCCACATCCACATCCACATTCACATCCATACATCCACATCCACATCCACATCCACATTCACATCTATACATCCATATCCACATCCATACATCCACATCCACATCCACATTCACATCCATACATCCACATCCACATCCACATTCACATCCATACATCCACATCTACATGCTTACCTCCATTTTCACATCCTCATTTATACATCCACATCCCATATCCACATTCATACATACACATCCACATCCATACATCCACATCTACATGCTTACCTCCATTTTCACATCCTCATTTATACATCCACATTCATACATACACATCCATATCCACATCCATACATCCACATCCACATGCATACATCTACTATCACGTCCTCATTCATACATCCATGTCCACATACATACATACATCCACATCCACATTCCCATTCACATCTATACATCCACATCTACATCCACATACATACATACATCCACATCCACATTCCACATTCACATCTATACAGCCACATCTACATCCACATTCACATCTATACATCCACATCTACATCCACATTCACATACATCCACATCCACCTTCCCATTCACCTCCACATCCACCTTCCCATTCACATCTATACATCCACATCTACATCCACATACATACATACATCCACATCCACATTCCACATTCACATCTATACAGCCACATCTACATCCACATTCACATCTATACATCCACATCTACATCCACATCCACCTTCCCATTCACATCTATACATCCACATCTACATCCACATACATACATACATCCACATCCACATTCCACATTCACATCTATACAGCCACATCTACATCCACATTCACATCTATGCATAAACATCTTCATGCATACATCCCTTTCCACATTCATACATCCACACTCCCATCTCCACATCCACACATCCACACTCCCATCTCCACATCTACACATCCACATACATACATCCATTTCCACATTCCCATTCATATAACCCCATATGCCTTCACATCTAATCTTTTACATCACATCCATTCTCGCCCTATCACAACCCATATACATCTTATCCTATCACATACACTTCTTACCTCATCCCATACACATCTTATCAAATCTTAATTCATCTTATCACCTCATAACTTATTTCATAAGCATCTTATCACCTCTTGTCACATCTTATACACCTCTTGTCACATCGTATACACCTCTTATCACATCCTATCACATCTCATATCTATTTATAGAATACAAGAGAATTCTTATATTTGATATAAGATTTCTTTACACATTTATTTATGCATAAATTCTATTTAAGGAGATTAATACTTTCAAAGTAAAAATCAATCTTTTATGCATCTTCTTATGCATAAATTCAATTTGGTAGGAATTACACTTTTAGAATAAAAGAATTTCTCTTATGCATCTAAGTTATGCATAAAATCCATTTATGATGAGAATCACACTTTTAGTATAGAAGAATATCTTTTATGCATACCTCTATGCATGAAATCCAAATATAATAAAAGTCACACTTTTAAAATAAAATAATCAACTTTTATGCATACCTTTATGCATGAAATTCAAATATAATAAAAGTCACACTTTTATAATAAAATAATCAACTTTTATGCATACCTCTATGCATGAAATCCAATTATGATAAAAGTAACACTTTTACAATAAAATAATCATCTTTTATGCATACATCTATGCATGAAATCCAAATATGATAAAAGTAACACTTTAATAATAAAATAATCAACTTTTATGCATACTTTTATGCATGAAATTCAAATATGAAAAAGTAACACTTTTATAATAAAATAATCAACTCTTATACGCACTTCTATGCATGAAATTCAATTGTGATAAAAGTAACACTTTTATAATAAAATAATCAACTCTTATGCATACTTCTATGCATGAAATTCAATTGTGCTAAAAGTAACACTTTTACATTAAAATAATACTTTTATGCATACCTCTATGCATGAAATCTAATTATGATAAAAGTAACACTTTTATGTTAAAATAATAATCTATTATGCATACCTCTATGCATGAAAATCAATTATGCATAATATAAAAATCAATTTCTCTATGAATATCTTCAATTAATCTAGGATGATAATTCCTAGAATATGGTAGGAAGTCCTCTTTTCATGCTTTGAATGAAATTATTTTATGCGTAATTTTTATAAAAATTTTGCCATAACTCCGCTGCTATGACTGATAAATCTCAATTTTTTCTAAGGGATAAAGCTTATCATTAAGAATTAATTAGAATGATCTCTAATTGGATCAATAATCCATAATGGATTGAATCATTAATATTCATGAAATACATAAACTAAAAGCATAGAAAAAAGTCATTAATTTGACCTCAAGTATAGATTAATCTTGGATTAAGGAAAAGCTTTATGAAAAGCTTCATTTGGATTGAGAATGGGTCATGAGTATGACCATTTCTTGAGTGAGAGAGAGAAATTTCATAAAAACCATTTGAATTAAGCATAAATAGAAATTTATGTAATTCTTAACTATCATTAATCAATTAACTTCAATAGCATTCATCAAATTATGTAACTCTTCACTACCATTCATCAATTAACTTCAATAACATTCAAAAACCATTCTAATTAAGCTTCTCAAGCTTGAGAGGGGTTGAGAAGAAAGAAACATTGAGAAATTATAGAAAATGATCAAAATCCACTAATTACCTTACAAATTGCTTGATTCTTTGTTCACGGTAGAGACCCCCAACCAATCAATTGGTTAAGTATGTTGATGGAGCCACCAATGGGGATTGAAGAAAGAGGGAAGCTCCAAAAACTAGTGAATTATTAATGAATTCACAGTTCTTGGCTTAGGTGGAGTAGAGTAACGATGCATAAACACTATATATTTTTCAACAAGAGGTAGGCTTCTATTTATAGGAAAAATTGAGCTCCTAACCAAACAAACTGATTCTAGAATTTTCCAAATCAGTTTGGTCAATTTTTGACCATTTTTAGGTCAGTTAAGCTAACTTTTTGGAACTAGACTTGAATGAGGAGAGAGGAGAGATGAAATATCTCAATTTTTATGAGTTTAAAACTCATTCAAGCATGTGAAATATGCACCTCCTTTAAAGAACTCCCCTTCCTTACATATGTGTCAAAATAGAATCATTATACTCAAATATCTCATATTTTTAATATTGCTCATAGTTTTTAACTAATAAACCTTGTACATTTTCAACTCTTCATCTTATGTGAAATATGCACCTCCTTTAAAGAACTCCTCTTCATCTTATGTGAAATATGCACCTCCTTTAAAGAACTCCTCTTCCTTACATATGTGTCATAGTTTTTTTACTAATAAACCTTGTACATTTTCAACTCTTCATCTTATGTGAAATATGCACCTCCTTTAAAGAACTCCCCTTCCTTACATATGTGTCAAAATGGAATCATTATACCCAAAATATCTCATATTTTTAATATTGCTCATAGTTTTTTACTAATAAACCTTGTACATTTTCAACTCTTCATCTTATGTGAGCATTTACTCATTTTTGGATACCCAAAATATCTCATATTTTTAATATTGCTCATATTTTTTTACTAATAAACCTTGTACATTTTCAACTCTTCATCTTATGTGAGCATTTACTCATTTTTGGGTATCTTCTTTTACAAATTGGATTTATCTCCTCTCTACACATGGATTGATGGGATTGGCCCATAGGAACCTTAGTTGGACCATAATCCAAAAATTTCTGAAAATCTAGACCCTTAGGCTGCTAAGGTCCTTTATACACATTTCCAATTAATTCCAATTGCATATTGGAAAATTCTTTTTGAATTTCTGTTTCAGGGGAATTCATCTTAATTATAAGAGATATTTTTCTATCCAAAAATATTCAAAATCTGAATATTCTCTCTCTAGGTTAAAATAGTTAGAAACAAGGTCTTTATATTTCTGAAGAGGGATTGATTACAGGGAAAGATACTAGACATCAAAAAGGGGGTGGGGGAGGAATCTTACATTCTACCCCACTTAAAAAATGCGAGATGTCCTCATCTCGCAAACTAGGGTAATTTCGCAAGATGCACGAATATGAGACTTAGAGAAAAATTTTAATCAAGATTAACCACCAAGAAAAGTCTCAAAGAGAGCAAGATAAGAACAAGATTTAAACTTTATTCATTCTCGGAACTTATACAGTAAAGATAGAAGAACTCTTTACACTTCCATAAGCCCGTCCATCATATGGTCACAAAAGCAGCACTCACAAGCTGCACAAGTATAAGGTAACTCATCTATGGGAATAATTCTGTTGGTTATTGCCGCACCTATCTCAGTGGTATGAGGTGATCTAACAAAAGGACCTCTGAGAGGCAAGCCAAAAACGGGGTAAAGGCATATCTTCTCATAAGGAAGAAAACACGCCAGTAAGAAGACCCGCTCAGAAAACCCAAGATGCCTTGATCTCATGACGCAGTAGTATCGGGGACCCAAACCCAAAGCTTCAATAACCATGGCTAAGCGGACATTGTTACGAAAGTGCTACTGACCCCAGGGTGTTACCCTAGTTATGTCTTGATAGGTCCGCCATTTGGTCTGAGCTACAGAAGTTTCCAAGTGAGGGAAAAGTGAGCGCTTATACTGTTCTATAAAATCCTTCTTCACAGACTCACTTGCGTCTTGAAGGTGAGGAATCATTATGGATAAAACTAATTCTTGTTGCCAAGCCATGAAGGAGATTAAGAAAGAAAGGAGATCGATGGGAGTAAGATTACTGTGAACGATAAGTAAAAGTTACGACTTATATAAAGGAAGGAGCTAGCGTAACTTAGAAGCCAACGGTAACTTGCCACTGAAGTTTTACCGTCTTTCTATGATTTGGGTTTGGCACATTTTTCTATAGAAGACATTCAGAACTTTGAGATGAGGAGATAAAAGAAGTTCGTAAGCTAAATCACCTACTTTCTTTGGTCCACAATATCTGGGAGATAACTTCTTATACTTCCCAAGAGATAAAGAACTTCTTTTGGGCCGTACTCGAATGAAGACCAAAACCTTGATATCCAAAACATCGATTCTCACTTCTGAACTCATTGTTCTGAATCCTTAAAACAGGTGGGACTCTTGAGAAGTATTCAGGGAAAAGGTTCTTCCTTTTTTAAACAGAATCTTTCTTTTATTTTAGAGAGAGAATAATTATAAGATCAGAAAGGGAGATTCTTACTCCTGTATACCTCGAAGGCTGGGGGAGAATCTTACATTCTATCCCACTTGAAAAGTGCGAGATGCCCTCATCTCGCAAGGTAGAGGACAACTCTTTTTTTTAAGATCCAATTTATTTTGGGGTTCCTTATATTTTGGTCAACCCAACAGAATACGGGGATAATTATCCCTTATATAGAACTCATCATTAAATAACAATTCATTCAGATCATATCATTCATATCTTTAACACGATAATGGTCCATTAGACTGAAAATTTTCCTTCTGAACATGAACATTCCTCCAGAGGAATTTTAGTTAAGCAAGTTCTCAATTTGTCATCCCTTAACTTAATCTACCATCTCAAGTGTTAACAGTAGCAATCTGATAGCACAATCCACTAATCTCATAGTGATTTGCTGAAACCATTATTATCATTCCAGTTATGAATATTATCACTGGGACTCGTCCCATTCATCCTCATTGTGGTTTCGCTCAGCTTATTACATTTTAACTAAATTTCAGAAATCATCATTTTTCAATCAGAATCCAAATCAATTTCATCAATTCCCAAACAGAATTAAAAATCATATCAACCACATTCGAATTCATCATCTCGATAGCATTAACGCTTATAATTTCAAGTCTTAGATTTACTCGTATATACTGTCAGTAAAGAGCTGCAGTATACTCTCGGTATATACGGGTAGTCACGGCCCTTGGAATTATAAGGTAAATACCATCATATCTAGGCCTCAAGCAAGTCAGGGATTCTATATAATTACGGTATTTCCATCTGAAGACCCAATTACCAAATTATGAATTGTAGTTTGAATATCAAATTGTATGAATTATATCACACAATTATAACCTTTTTGTGCTTCTTGATAAATTTTTGACATATTTGGTTTCTCAGTTGATCTTTATTAGCCAAAGGCTCTGATACCAACTGTGAGATCCCTGTCCCCACCATGCGACGGATTCGGGGTACTAGCAGCGGAAGTAGCACTTCATGCGCGGGGCAGGGACCCACACTCAGGGCCTCGTCCACCACGGATATCCAGACAAGAGACTAATCCGTCGGTTTTTCCAAAACCGAACCCGGAAAAACTTCCCTTACCCGGAAAGCACGGGCGATTCCACCAAGATAACTTTTTACTCTAACGTAGTCAAGATCATTACTGATCACGCTGATCCGACTGCACCTATAAAGATACTCGGTCGGATCAAGGAAGAAACTTGCACTTGGATCATTGGGATCAACGCTTTTTTCCCCATCAAGAGGCACAGCCGTTGATTCCTATCCATAGAACAATTACTATCCGGGATTTACTTTATCTATCGTAATAACAGAAATTGAGTCTCGATTTTACGGATCCATTAGTCCAGCCTATGGGTTAGCCAACCGCCCAACCACTGTAGTGATGGGATCCAATTTGAAATTTGGTTAGGTTTTGTCCCGGGTACCAAGGAAAAGAGTTCCAAGGTCCCCTAGCCGGAAGTTCATGCAAACATAAAACTAGCCACACCACTTACACACCCAATATGAAATTGCCTTTTTCTTAGCATCAGCTAACTTTAAAACAATCCTTTAATGAAACCATAGTACCACTGATCACAATCTTCCAATTTATCCAATTGATTCATAATTTCCCATCATTCCATCAGAGTATCTATGGCATCATTGGCAACTAGAACGCTCACCACCTGTCCACACAGGGGCCTTTTCAATAGTTCCTAGCCCATAATACTCGGCAATATAATCACTTATAAAAATCAAGATGGACTCTCGTTGAAGATCAGCAAGATCAACCAACAGATCCATATAAAGAGCCATGGACTCATCCATTGAAGACCAGCAAGGTCAATCAACCAGATCCCTGCCCGGTTTCACAAAACAACTCTTACTGTAAGATTCCTCCCCCACCCCCTTTTTGATGTCTAGTATCTTTCCCTGTAATCAATCCCTCTTCAGAAATATAAAGACCTTGTTTCTATCTGTTTTAGCCTAGAGAGAGAAAAATATTCTAGAGAGAGAATATTCAGATTTTGAATATTTTTGGATAGAAAAATATCTCTTCTAATTCAGATGAGTTCCCCTGAAACAGAAATTCAAAAAGAATTTTCCAATGTGCAATTGGAATTAATTGAAAATAGGTATAAAGAACCTTAGCCTAAGGGTCTAGATTTTCAGAAATCTTCTAATTAAGGTTCCTATGGACCAATAGCATCAATCCATGTGTAGGGAGGAGATAAATCCAACTTGTAAAAAGAAAATACCCAAAAATGAGTAAATGCTCACATGAGGTGAAGAGTTGAAAATGTACAAGGTTTATTAGTAAAAAAACTATGTGCAATATTAAAAATATGAGATATTTTGGGTATAATGATTTTATTATGACACATATGTAAGGAAGGGGAGTCCCTTAAATGCTCACATAAGATGAAGAGTTGAAAATGTACAAGGTTTATTAGTAAAAAACTATGAGCAATATTAAAAATATGAGATATTTTGGGTATCCAAAAATGAGTAAATGCTCACATAAGATGAAGAGTTGAAAATGTACAAGGTTTATTAGTAAAAAACTATGAGCAATATTAAAATGATTCCATTATGACACATATGTAAGGAAGGGGAGTTCTTTAAAGGAGGTGCATATTTCACATAAGATGAAGAGTTGAAAATGTACAAGGTTTATTAGTAAAAAAACTATGAGCAATATTAAAATGATTCCATTATGACACATATGTAAGGAAGGGGAGTTCTTTAAAGGAGGTGCATATTTCACATGCTTGAATGAGTTTTAAACTCATAAAAATTGAGATATTTCATCTCTCCTCTCTCCTCATTCAAGTCTAGTTCCAAAAAGTTAGCTTAACTGACCTAAAAATGGTCAAATATTGACCAAACTCTGATTTAGAAAATTCTAGAATCAGTTTGTTTGGTTAGGAGCTCAATTTTTCCTATAAATAGAAGCCTCCCCCTTGTTGAAAAAATAGTTAGTGTTCATGCATCGTTACTCTACTCCACCTAAGCCAAGAACTGTGAATTCATTTAATAATTCACTAGTTTTTGGAGCTTCCCTCTTTCTTCAATCCCCATTAGTGGCTCCATCAACATACTTAACCAATTGATTGGTTGGGGGCCTCTACCGTGAACAAAGAATCAAGCAAGTTGTAAGTTAATTAGTGAATATTGATCTTTTCTATAATTTCTCAATGTTTCTCTCTTCTCAACCCCTCTCAAGCTTGAGAAGCTTAATTAGTATGGTTTTTTAAATACTATTAAAGTTAATTGGTGAATAGTAGTGAAGAGTTACATAATTTAATAAATGCTATTGAAGTTAATTTTTATTTATGTTTAAATTCTAATGGTTTTTATGTAATTTCTCTCTCTCACTCAAGAAATGGTCATACTCATGACCCATTCTCAATCCAAATGAAGCTTTTCATAAAGCTTTTCCTTAATCCAAGATTAAGCTATGCTTGAGGCCAAATTAATGGCTTTTTTCTATGCTTTTAGTTTATGCATATTGATGATTCATCCATTATAGATTAATGATCCAATTAGAGATCATTTTAATTATTTTCTTAATGATAAGCTTTATCCCTTAGAAAAAAATTGAGATTTATCAGTCATAGCAGCGGAGCTATGGCAAAATTTTTATAAAAATTATGCATAAAATAATTTCATTCAAAGCATAAAAAGAGGACTTCCTACCATATTCTAGGAATTATCATCCTAGATTAATTGAAAGAATTTCATTATAATCATGGAGAAATTGAATTTTAATATCATGCATAAAGGATAATTTTTTTATATCAAAAGTGTTACTTTTATCATTTTTAATTTTCATGCATAGAAGTATGCATAAAGGAAAAAAAATTTATATCAAAAGTGTTACTTTTATCATTTTTTTAATTTTTCATGCATAGAAGTATGCATAAAGGAAAATTTTTATATCAAAAGTGATACTTTTATCATTTTTAATTTTCATGCATAGAAGTATGCATAAAGGATAATTTTTTTATATTAAAAGTGTTATTTTTATCATTTTTAATTTTCATGCATAGAAGGATGCATAAAGGAAAATTTTTTATATCAAAAGTGTTACTTTTATCATTTTTAATTTTCATGCATAGAAGTATGCATAAAGGATAATTTTTTAATATCAAAAGTGTTACTTTTATCATATTGGATTTCATGCATAGAGGTATGCATAAAAGTTGAATATTTTATTATAAAAGTGTTACTTTTAGCATAATTGAATTTCATGCATAGAGGTATGCATAAAAGATATGGGAAGTGATAAGATATGATAAGATGCATGTGGATGTGGATGTGGATGTATGAATGTGGATGTATGGATGTGAATGTGGATGTGGATGTGGATGTATGAATGTGGATGTATGGATGTATGAATGTGGATGTATGGATGTGAATGAGGATGTAGATGTGGATGCATGGATGTAAATGTGGATGTGGATGTATGGATGTATGCATGTAGATGTGGATGCATGAATGTGGATGTATGGATGTGAATGAGGATATAGATGTGGATGTATGGATGTGAATGTACTTGTAGATAAAGATGTATATATGTGAATGGGAATGTGGATGTGGATGTATGTATGCATGTGGATGCGGATATGGATGTGTATGTATGAATGTGGATATGGGATGTGGATGTATAAATGAGGATGTGAAAATGGAGATAAGCATGTAGATGTGGATGCATGAATGTGGATGTATGGATGTGAATGAGGATATAGATGTGGATGTATGGATGTGAATGTGCATGTAGATATGGATGTATATATGTGAATGGGAATGTGGATGTGGATGTATGTATGCATGTGGATGCGGATATGGATGTGTATGTATGAATGTGGATATGGGATGTGGATGTATAAATGAGGATGTGAAAATGGAGATAAGCATGTAGATGTGGATGCATGAATGTGGATGTATGGATGTGAATGAGGATATAGATGTGGATGTATGGATGTGAATGTGCATGTAGATATGGATGTATATATGTGAATGGGAATGTGGATGTGGATGTATGTATGCATGTGGATGTGGATATGGATGTGTATGTATGAATGTGGATATGGGATGTGGATGTATAAATGAGGATGTGAAAATGGAGATAAGCATGTAGATGTGGATGTATGGATGTGAATGAGGATATAGATGTGGATGTATGGATGTGAATGTGCATGTAGATATGGATGTATATATGTGAATGGGAATGTGGATGTGGATGTATGTATGCATGTGGATGTGGATATGGATGTGTATGTATGAATGTGGATATGGGATGTGGATGTATAAATGAGGATGTGAAAATGGAGATAAGCATGTAGATGTGGATGTATGGATGTGAATGTGGATGTGGATGTGGATGTATGAATGTGGATGTATGGATGTGAATGAGGATGTGGATGTGGATGCATGGATGTAAATGTGGATGTGTATGTATGGATGTAGGCATGTAGATGTGGATGCATGAATGTGGATGTATGGATGTGAATGAGGATATAGATGTGGATGTATAGATGTGAATGTGCATGTAGATATGGATGTATAGATGTGAATGAGAATGTGGATGTGGATGTGGATGTATGTATGTATGTATGTGGATGTGGATGTATGAATGAGGACGTGATAATGAATGTATGCATGTGGATGTGGATATGGATGTGTATGTATGAATGCGGATATGGATGTGGATATGGATGTGTATGTATGAATGTGGATATGGGATGTGGATGTATGGATGTGAATGTGGATGTGGATGTGGATGTATGGATGTGGATATGGATGTGAATATATGATATGTGATGTGAAGGAATCTGAAGTGAAGAGATGGAAAATGATATGATTGGATAAGTACACATATAAATGAAATGTGGAATAAGTAATGTGGATTGTATGAGGGATAATGTGGAAAAATGAGAGTTAATATAGAAATTGTATTTGTAAACTGTTTGTAAATGCTGTTTGTAAATGGCTGTTTTATGTCAAGAATGCTGGGAAAGCATTTTGACCGTCTTGTGATTAAGGTCGTGGAGACCTAACTGATAAAGTTGCAACTGCTGACGGAGAGTCAATGGAGGACGTCTCGCGTAGCAAGGTCGGCCGAGGTCTTGACCAGCCTCGGTTCGATTAAAATGGTGAGCTTCCGGTACGGTGGATGAGGGACCAAGGAAGCGGCCTATGAGTGAAGCGCTAGGTCACCTGCGAAGGATCCTAGAGGGTGCTGACCATACGGTGCTCGGGCTCTGGGTCGCCCAGGATACCCACGCGTGCGTCGAGGAAGATATTGGAACAAGGAGTAAGAGTTGTTTTCTGGAACCGGGCATGGATCTGGTTGACTGACCTTGCTGGTCCTCAACGGATGAGTCCATGGCTCTTTTATATGGATCTGTTGGTTGATCTTGCTGATCTTCAACGAGAGTCCATCTTGATAAGTGATTATATTGTTGAGTATTATGGGCTAGGAACTATTGAAACGGCCCTTGTGTGGACAGGTGGTGAGCGTTCTAGTTGCCAATGATGCCATAGATATATCTGATGAAGGAATGATGGGAAATTATGAATCAACTGGATAAATTGGGAGGTTGTGATCAGTGGTACTATGGTTTCATTAAAGGATTGTTTTAAAGTTAGCTGATGCTAAGAAAAAGGCAATTTTCATATTGGGTGTGTAAGTGGTGTGGCTAGTTTTATGTTTGCATGAAATTCCGGCTAGGGGGCCTTGGAACTCTTTTCCTTGGTACCCGGGACAAAACCTAACCAAATTCCAAATTGGATCCCATCACTACAGTGGTTGGGCGGTTGGCTAACCCATGGGATCGCGGATGGGGTTAGGCTGGACTGATGGATCCGTAAATCGAGACTCAATTTTTGTTATTACGATAGATAAAGTAAATCCCGGATAGTAATTGTTCTATGGATAGGAATCAACGGCTGTGCCTCCTTGGTGGGGAAAAAAGCGTTGATCCCAATGATCCAAGTGCAAGTTTCTTCCTTGATCTGACCAAGTATCTTTATAGATGCAGTCGGATCTGTTTGATCAGTAAGAGTTTTGACTACATTAGAGTAAAAATTATCCTGGTGGAATCGCCCGTGCTTTCCAGATAAGGGAAGTTTTTCCGGGTCTGGTTTTGGAAAAACCGACGGATTAGTCTTTTGTCCGGATATCCGTGGACGAGGCCCCGAGTGTGGGACCCTGCCTCGCGCAAGAAGTGCTACTTCCGCTGCTAGTACCCCGAATCCATTGCGCGGTGGGAACAGGGATCTCACAGTTGGTATCAGAGCATTTGGTTAATAAAGATCAACTGAGAAGACAAATATGTCAAAAATTTATCAAGAAGCACAAAAAGGTTGTAATTGTGTGATATAAATCATACAATTTGATATTCAAACTGAAATTCGTAATTTGGTAATTGGTTCTTCAGATGGAAGTACCGCAATTATATAGAATCCCTGACTTGCTTGAGGCCTAGACATGATGGTATTTACCTTATAATTCCAAGAGCCACGACTACCCGTATATACCGAGAGTATACTGCAGCTCTTTACTGACAATATATACGAGTAAATCTAAGACTTGAAATTATAAGCGTTAATGCTATCCAGATGATGAATTCGAATGTGGTTGATATGATTTTTAATTCTGTTTGAGAATTGATGAATTGAATTGGATTCTGATTGAAAATTCTGATTGAAAAATGATGATTTCTGAAATTAGTTGAAATATAAAAATCTGAACAAAACCACAATGAGGATGAATGGGAAGAGTCCCAGTGATGATATTCATAACTGGAATGATGATAATGAATTCAGCAAATCACTATGAGATTAGTGGGTTGTGCTGTCAAATTGTTACTGTTAACACTTGATCAGTAGATCAAGTTAAGGGATGACAAATTGAGAACTTGCTTGACTGAAATTCCCGTGGAGGAATGTTCAGAAGGAAATTTTTCGGTCTAATGGACCATTATCATGTTAAAGATATGAATGATATGATCTGAATATTAATGATGAGTTCTATATAAGGGATATTTATCCCAGTGTTCTCCTAGGGTTGACCAGAATATAAGGAACCCCAAAATAAAATTGGATGTTAAGAAAAAGAGTTGTCCTCTACCTTGCGAGATGAGGACATCTCGCACTTTTTAAGTGGGGTAGAATGTAAGATTCCTCCCCAGCCTTCGAGGTATACAGGAGTAAGAATCTCCCTTTCTGATCTTATAATTATTCCCTCTCTAAAATAAAAGAAAGTTCTGTTTAACAAAGGAAGACCCTTTTCCTAGAATACTTCTCAAGAGTCCCACCTGTTTTAAGGATTCAGAACAATGAGTTCAGAAGTGAGAATCGATGTTTTGGATATCAAGGTTTTGGTCTTCATTCGAGTACGGCCCAAAAGAAGTTCTTTATCTCTTGGGGAGTATATGAAGTTATCCCCCAGATATTGTGAGCCTTATATCTGAATTCAATGAAAGTAGGTGACTTAGCCTACAAGCTTCTTTTATCTCTTCATCTCAAAATTCTTAATTCCTTCTATAGAAAAATGTGTCAAACCCAAATCATGGAAAGACGGTAAAACTTCAGTGGCAAGTTACCGTTGGCTTCTAAGTTACGCTAGCTCCTTCCTTTATATAAGTCGTAACTTTTACTTGTCGCTCACAGTAATCTTACTTCCATCGATCTCCTTTCCTTCTTAATCTCCTTCATGGCTTGGCAACAAGAACTAGTTTTATCCATAATGATTCCTCACCTTCAAGACGCAAGTGAATCTGTGAAGAAGGATTTTATAGAGCAGTATGAGCGCTCACTTTTCCCTCACTTGGGAACTTCTGTAGCGCAAACCAAATGGCGGACCTATCAAAACATAACTAGGGTAACACCCTGGGGTCAGCAGCACTTTCGTAACAATGTCCGCTTGGCCATGGTTATTGAAGCTTTGGGTTTGGGTCCCCGATACTACTGTGTCATGAGATCAAGGCATCTTGGGTTTTCTGAGCGGGTCTTCTTACTGGCATGTTTTCTTCCTCATGAGAAGATATGCCTTTATCCCGTTTT
Source organism: Cibotium barometz (assembly GCF_041138505.1). Taxonomy (NCBI): domain Eukaryota; kingdom Viridiplantae; phylum Streptophyta; class Polypodiopsida; order Cyatheales; family Cibotiaceae; genus Cibotium; species Cibotium barometz. Next base: position 19,274,889 of record NC_141098.1, on the reverse strand, counting down.
TGGCTTGCCTCTCAGAGGTCCTTTTGTTAGATCACCTCATACCACTGAGATAGGTGCAGCAATAACCAACAGAATTATTCCCATAGATGAGTTACCTTATACTTGTGCAGCTTGTGAGGACTGCTTTTGTGATCATATGATGGACGGGCTTATGGAAGTGTAAAGAGTTCTTCTATCTTTATTGTATAAGTTCCGAGAATGAATAAAGTTTAAATCTTGTTCTTATTTTGAATCTTGCTCTCTTTAAGACGTTTCTTGGTGGTTAATCTTGATTAAAATTTTTCTCTAAGTCTCATATTCGTGCATCTTGCGAAATTATCCCAGTTTGCGAGATGAGGACATCTCGCATTTTTTAAGTGGGGTAGAATGTAAGATTCCTCCCCCACCCCCTTTTTGATGTCTAGTATCTTTCCCTGTAATCAATCCCTCTTCAGAAATATAAAGACCTTGTTTCTATCTGTTTTAGCCTAGAGAGAGAAAAATATTCTAGAGAGAGAATATTCAGATTTTGAATATTTTTGGATAGAAAAATATCTCTTCTAATTCAGATGAGTTCCCCTGAAACAGAAATTCAAAAAGAATTTTCCAATGTGCAATTGGAATTAATTGAAAATAGGTATAAAGAACCTTAGCCTAAGGGTCTAGATTTTCAGAAATCTTCTAATTAAGGTTCCTATGGACCAATAGCATCAATCCATGTGTAGGGAGGAGATAAATCCAACTTGTAAAAAGAAAATACCCAAAAATGAGTAAATGCTCACATGAGGTGAAGAGTTGAAAATGTACAAGGTTTATTAGTAAAAAAACTATGTGCAATATTAAAAATATGAGATATTTTGGGTATAATGATTTTATTATGACACATATGTAAGGAAGGGGAGTCCCTTAAATGCTCACATAAGATGAAGAGTTGAAAATGTACAAGGTTTATTAGTAAAAAACTATGAGCAATATTAAAAATATGAGATATTTTGGGTATCCAAAAATGAGTAAATGCTCACATAAGATGAAGAGTTGAAAATGTACAAGGTTTATTAGTAAAAAACTATGAGCAATATTAAAATGATTCCATTATGACACATATGTAAGGAAGGGGAGTTCTTTAAAGGAGGTGCATATTTCACATAAGATGAAGAGTTGAAAATGTACAAGGTTTATTAGTAAAAAAACTATGAGCAATATTAAAATGATTCCATTATGACACATATGTAAGGAAGGGGAGTTCTTTAAAGGAGGTGCATATTTCACATGCTTGAATGAGTTTTAAACTCATAAAAATTGAGATATTTCATCTCTCCTCTCTCCTCATTCAAGTCTAGTTCCAAAAAGTTAGCTTAACTGACCTAAAAATGGTCAAATATTGACCAAACTCTGATTTAGAAAATTCTAGAATCAGTTTGTTTGGTTAGGAGCTCAATTTTTCCTATAAATAGAAGCCTCCCCCTTGTTGAAAAAATAGTTAGTGTTCATGCATCGTTACTCTACTCCACCTAAGCCAAGAACTGTGAATTCATTTAATAATTCACTAGTTTTTGGAGCTTCCCTCTTTCTTCAATCCCCATTAGTGGCTCCATCAACATACTTAACCAATTGATTGGTTGGGGGCCTCTACCGTGAACAAAGAATCAAGCAAGTTGTAAGTTAATTAGTGAATATTGATCTTTTCTATAATTTCTCAATGTTTCTCTCTTCTCAACCCCTCTCAAGCTTGAGAAGCTTAATTGGTATGGTTTTTTAAATACTATTAAAGTTAATTGGTGAATAGTAGTGAAGAGTTACATAATTTAATAAATGCTATTGAAGTTAATTTTTATTTATGTTTAAATTCTAATGGTTTTTATGTAATTTCTCTCTCTCACTCAAGAAATGGTCATACTCATGACCCATTCTCAATCCAAATGAAGCTTTTCATAAAGCTTTTCCTTAATCCAAGATTAAGCTATGCTTGAGGCCAAATTAATGGCTTTTTTCTATGCTTTTAGTTTATGCATATTGATGATTCATCCATTATAGATTAATGATCCAATTAGAGATCATTTTAATTATTTTCTTAATGATAAGCTTTATCCCTTAGAAAAAAATTGAGATTTATCAGTCATAGCAGCGGAGCTATGGCAAAATTTTTATAAAAATTATGCATAAAATAATTTCATTCAAAGCATAAAAAGAGGACTTCCTACCATATTCTAGGAATTATCATCCTAGATTAATTGAAAGAATTTCATTATAATCATGGAGAAATTGAATTTTAATATCATGCATAAAGGATAATTTTTTTATATCAAAAGTGTTACTTTTATCATTTTTAATTTTCATGCATAGAAGTATGCATAAAGGAAAAAAAATTTATATCAAAAGTGTTACTTTTATCATTTTTTTAATTTTTCATGCATAGAAGTATGCATAAAGGAAAATTTTTATATCAAAAGTGATACTTTTATCATTTTTAATTTTCATGCATAGAAGTATGCATAAAGGATAATTTTTTTATATTAAAAGTGTTATTTTTATCATTTTTAATTTTCATGCATAGAAGGATGCATAAAGGAAAATTTTTTATATCAAAAGTGTTACTTTTATCATTTTTAATTTTCATGCATAGAAGTATGCATAAAGGATAATTTTTTAATATCAAAAGTGTTACTTTTATCATATTGGATTTCATGCATAGAGGTATGCATAAAAGTTGAATATTTTATTATAAAAGTGTTACTTTTAGCATAATTGAATTTCATGCATAGAGGTATGCATAAAAGATATGGGAAGTGATAAGATATGATAAGATGCATGTGGATGTGGATGTGGATGTATGAATGTGGATGTATGGATGTATGAATGTGGATGTATGGATGTGAATGAGGATGTAGATGTGGATGCATGGATGTAAATGTGGATGTGGATGTATGGATGTATGCATGTAGATGTGGATGCATGAATGTGGATGTATGGATGTGAATGAGGATATAGATGTGGATGTATGGATGTGAATGTACTTGTAGATAAAGATGTATATATGTGAATGGGAATGTGGATGTGGATGTATGTATGCATGTGGATGCGGATATGGATGTGTATGTATGAATGTGGATATGGGATGTGGATGTATAAATGAGGATGTGAAAATGGAGATAAGCATGTAGATGTGGATGCATGAATGTGGATGTATGGATGTGAATGAGGATATAGATGTGGATGTATGGATGTGAATGTGCATGTAGATATGGATGTATATATGTGAATGGGAATGTGGATGTGGATGTATGTATGCATGTGGATGCGGATATGGATGTGTATGTATGAATGTGGATATGGGATGTGGATGTATAAATGAGGATGTGAAAATGGAGATAAGCATGTAGATGTGGATGCATGAATGTGGATGTATGGATGTGAATGAGGATATAGATGTGGATGTATGGATGTGAATGTGCATGTAGATATGGATGTATATATGTGAATGGGAATGTGGATGTGGATGTATGTATGCATGTGGATGTGGATATGGATGTGTATGTATGAATGTGGATATGGGATGTGGATGTATAAATGAGGATGTGAAAATGGAGATAAGCATGTAGATGTGGATGTATGGATGTGAATGAGGATATAGATGTGGATGTATGGATGTGAATGTGCATGTAGATATGGATGTATATATGTGAATGGGAATGTGGATGTGGATGTATGTATGCATGTGGATGTGGATATGGATGTGTATGTATGAATGTGGATATGGGATGTGGATGTATAAATGAGGATGTGAAAATGGAGATAAGCATGTAGATGTGGATGTATGGATGTGAATGTGGATGTGGATGTGGATGTATGAATGTGGATGTATGGATGTGAATGAGGATGTGGATGTGGATGCATGGATGTAAATGTGGATGTGTATGTATGGATGTAGGCATGTAGATGTGGATGCATGAATGTGGATGTATGGATGTGAATGAGGATATAGATGTGGATGTATAGATGTGAATGTGCATGTAGATATGGATGTATAGATGTGAATGAGAATGTGGATGTGGATGTGGATGTATGTATGTATGTATGTGGATGTGGATGTATGAATGAGGACGTGATAATGAATGTATGCATGTGGATGTGGATATGGATGTGTATGTATGAATGCGGATATGGATGTGGATATGGATGTGTATGTATGAATGTGGATATGGGATGTGGATGTATGGATGTGAATGTGGATGTGGATGTGGATGTATGGATGTGGATATGGATGTGAATATATGATATGTGATGTGAAGGAATCTGAAGTGAAGAGATGGAAAATGATATGATTGGATAAGTACACATATAAATGAAATGTGGAATAAGTAATGTGGATTGTATGAGGGATAATGTGGAAAAATGAGAGTTAATATAGAAATTGTATTTGTAAACTGTTTGTAAATGCTGTTTGTAAATGGCTGTTTTATGTCAAGAATGCTGGGAAAGCATTTTGACCGTCTTGTGATTAAGGTCGTGGAGACCTAACTGATAAAGTTGCAACTGCTGACGGAGAGTCAATGGAGGACGTCTCGCGTAGCAAGGTCGGCCGAGGTCTTGACCAGCCTCGGTTCGATTAAAATGGTGAGCTTCCGGTACGGTGGATGAGGGACCAAGGAAGCGGCCTATGAGTGAAGCGCTAGGTCACCTGCGAAGGATCCTAGAGGGTGCTGACCATACGGTGCTCGGGCTCTGGGTCGCCCAGGATACCCACGCGTGCGTCGAGGAAGATATTGGAACAAGGAGTAAGAGTTGTTTTCTGGAACCGGGCATGGATCTGGTTGACTGACCTTGCTGGTCCTCAACGGATGAGTCCATGGCTCTTTTATATGGATCTGTTGGTTGATCTTGCTGATCTTCAACGAGAGTCCATCTTGATAAGTGATTATATTGTTGAGTATTATGGGCTAGGAACTATTGAAACGGCCCCTGTGTGGACAGGTGGTGAGCGTTCTAGTTGCCAATGATGCCATAGATATATCTGATGAAGGAATGATGGGAAATTATGAATCAACTGGATAAATTGGGAGGTTGTGATCAGTGGTACTATGGTTTCATTAAAGGATTGTTTTAAAGTTAGCTGATGCTAAGAAAAAGGCAATTTTCATATTGGGTGTGTAAGTGGTGTGGCTAGTTTTATGTTTGCATGAAATTCCGGCTAGGGGGCCTTGGAACTCTTTTCCTTGGTACCCGGGACAAAACCTAACCAAATTCCAAATTGGATCCCATCACTACAGTGGTTGGGCGGTTGGCTAACCCATGGGATCGCGGATGGGGTTAGGCTGGACTGATGGATCCGTAAATCGAGACTCAATTTTTGTTATTACGATAGATAAAGTAAATCCCGGATAGTAATTGTTCTATGGATAGGAATCAACGGCTGTGCCTCCTTGGTGGGGAAAAAAGCGTTGATCCCAATGATCCAAGTGCAAGTTTCTTCCTTGATCTGACCAAGTATCTTTATAGATGCAGTCGGATCTGTTTGATCAGTAAGAGTTTTGACTACATTAGAGTAAAAATTATCCTGGTGGAATCGCCCGTGCTTTCCAGATAAGGGAAGTTTTTCCGGGTCTGGTTTTGGAAAAACCGACGGATTAGTCTTTTGTCCGGATATCCGTGGACGAGGCCCCGAGTGTGGGACCCTGCCTCGCGCAAGAAGTGCTACTTCCGCTGCTAGTACCCCGAATCCATTGCGCGGTGGGAACAGGGATCTCACACTTACTCCTTGTTCCAATATCTTCCTCGACGCACGCGTGGGTATCCTAGGTGACCCAGAGCACCGTATGGTCAGCACCGTATGGTCAGCACCCTCTAGGATCCTTCGCAGATGACCTAGCGCTTCACTCATAGGCCGCTTCCTTGGTCCCTCATCCACCGTACCGGAAGCTCACCATTTTAATCAAACCGAGGCTGGTCAAGACCTCGGTCGACCTTGCTACGCGAGACGTCCTCCATTGACTCTCCGTCTCAGCAGTTGCAACTTTATCAGTTAGGTCTCCACGACCTTAATCACAAGACGGTCAAAATGCTTCCCCAGCATTCTTGACATAAAACAGCCATTTACAAACAGCATTTACAAACAGTTTACAAATACAATTTCTATATTAACTCTCATTTTTCCACATTATCCCTCATTAATCCACATTACTTATTCCACATTCCATTTATATATATGTACTCGTCCAATCACATCATTTTCCATCTCTTCACTTCAGATTCCTTCACATCACATATCATATATTCACATCCATATCCACATCCATACATCCACATCCACATCCACATTCACATCCATACATCCACATCCACATCCACATCCACATTCACATCCATACATCCATATCCACATCCATACATCCACATCCACATCCACATCCACATTCACATCCATACATCCACATCTACATGCTTACCTCCATTTTCACATCCTCATTTATACATCCACATTCCATATCCACATTCATACATACACATCCACATCCACATTCACATCCATACATCCACATCTACATGTGCTTACCTCCATTTTCACATCCTCATTTATACATCCACATTCATACATACACATCCATATCCACATCCATACATCCACATCCACATGCATACATCTACTATCACGTCCTTATTCATACATCCATGTCCACATACATACATACATCCACATCCACATTCCCATTCACATATATACATCCACATCTACATCCACATACATACATACATCCACATCCACATTCCACATTCACATCTATACAGCCACATCTACATCCACATTCACATCTATACATCCACATCTACATCCACATTCACATACATCCACATCCACCTTCCCATTCACATCCACATCCACCTTCCCATTCACATCTATACATCCACATCTACATCCACATACATACATACATCCACATCCACATTCCACATTCACATCTATACAGCCACATCTACATCCACATTCACATCTATACATCCACATCTACATCCACATTCACATACATCCACATCCACCTTCCCATTCACATCTATACATCCACATCTACATCCACATACATACATACATCCACATCCACATTCCACATTCACATCTATACAGCCACATCTACATCCACATTCACATCTATGCATAAACATCTTCATGCATACATCCCTTTCCACATTCATACATCCACACTCCCATCTCCACATCCACACTCCCATCTCCACATCCACACATCCACATACATACATCCATTTCCACATTCCCATTCATATAACCCCATATGCCTTCACATCTAATCTTTTACATCACATCCATTCTCGCCCTATCACAACCCATATACATCTTATCCTATCACATACACTTCTTACCTCATCCCATACACATCTTATCAAATCTTAATTCATCTTATCACCTCATAACTTATTTCATAAGCATCTTATCACCTCTTGTCACATCTTATACACCTCTTATCACATCCTATCACATCTCATATCTATTTATAGAATACAAGAGAATTATTATATTTGATATAAGATTTCTTTACACATTTATTTATGCATAAATTCTATTTAAGGAGATTAATACTTTCGAAGTAAAAATCAATCTTTTATGCATCTTCTTATGCATAAATTCAATTTGGTAGGAATTACACTTTTAGAATAAAAGAATTTCTCTTATGCATCTAAGTTATGCATAAAATCCATTTATGATGAGAATCACACTTTTAGTATAGAAGAATATCTTTTATGCATACCTCTATGCATGAAATTCAAATATAATAAAAGTCACACTTTTAAAATAAAATAATCAACTTTTATGCATACCTTTATGCATGAAATTCAAATATAATAAAAGTCACACTTTTATAATAAAATAATCAACTTTTATGCATACCTCTATGCATGAAATCCAATTATGATAAAAGTAACACTTTTACAATAAAATAATCATCTTTTATGCATACATCTATGCATGAAATCCAAATATGATAAAAGTAACACTTTTATAATAAAATAATCAACTTTTATGCATACTTTTATGCATGAAATTCAAATATGATAAAAGTAACACTTTTATAATAAAATAATCAACTCTTATGCACACTTCTATGCATGAAATTCAATTGTGATAAAAGTAACACTTTTATAATAAAATAATCAACTCTTATGCATACTTCTATGCATGAAATTCAATTGTGCTAAAAGTAACACTTTTACATTAAAATAATAATCTTTTATGCATACCTCTATGCATGAAATCTAATTATGATAAAAGTAACACTTTTATGTTAAAATAATAATCTATTATGCATACCTCTATGCATGAAAATCAATTACGCATAATATAAAAATCAATTTCTCTATGAATATCTTCAATTAATCTAGGATGATAATTCCTAGAATATGGTAGGAAGTCCTCTTTTCATGCTTTGAATAAAATTATTTTATGCGTAATTTTTATAAAATTTTACCGTAGCTCCGCTGCTATGACTGATAAATCTCAATTTTTTCTAAGGGATAAAGCTTATCATTAAGAATTAATTAGAATGATCCCTAATTGGATCAATAATCCATAATGGATTGAATCATTAATATTCATGAAATACATAAACTAAAAGCATAGAAAAAAGCCATTAATTTGACCTCAAGTATAGATTAATCTTGGATTAAGAAAAAGCTTTATGAAAAGCTTCATTTGGATTGAGAATGGGTCATGAGTATGACCATTTCTTGAGTGAGAGAGAGAAATTTCATAAAAACCATTTGAATTAAGCATAAATAGAAATTTATGTAATTCTTAACTATCATTAATCAATTAACTTCAATAGCATTCATCAAATTATGTAACTCTTCACTACCATTCATCAATTAACTTCAATAACATTCAAAAACCATTCTAATTAAGCTTCTCAAGCTTGAGAGGGGTTGAGAAGAAAGAAACATTGAGAAATTATAGAAAATGATCAAAATCCACTAATTACCTTACAAATTGCTTGATTCTTTGTTCACGGTAGAGACCCCCAACCAATCAATTGGTTAAGTATGTTGATGGAGCCACCAATGGGGATTGAAGAAAGAGGGAAGCTCCAAAAACTAGTGAATTATTAATGAATTCACAGTTCTTGGCTTAGGTGGAGTAGAGTAACGATGCATAAACACTATATATTTTTCAACAAGAGGTAGGCTTCTATTTATAGGAAAAATTGAGCTCCTAACCAAACAAATTGATTCTAGAATTTTCCAAATCAGTTTGGTCAATTTTTGACCATTTTTAGGTCAGTTAAGCTAACTTTTTGGAACTAGACTTGAATGAGGAGAGAGGAGAGATGAAATATCTCAATTTTTATGAGTTTAAAACTCATTCAAGCATGTGAAATATGCACCTCCTTTAAAGAACTCTCCTTCCTTACATATGTGTCAAAATAGAATCATTATACTCAAATATCTCATATTTTTAATATTGCTCATAGTTTTTAACTAATAAACCTTGTACATTTTCAACTCTTCATCTTATGTGAAATATGCACCTCCTTTAAAGAACTCCTCTTCCTTACATATGTGTCATAGTTTTTTTACTAATAAACCTTGTACATTTTCAACTCTTCATCTTATGTGAAATATGCACCTCCTTTAAAGAACTCCCTTCCTTACATATGTGTTAAAATGGAATCATTATAACCAAAATATCTCATATTTTTAATATTGCTCATAGTTTTTTACTAATAAACCTTGTACATTTTCAACTCTTCATCTTATGTGAGCATTTACTCATTTTTGGATACCCAAAATATCTCATATTTTTAATATTGCTCATATTTTTTTACTAATAAACCTTGTACATTTTTAACTCTTCATCTTATGTGAGCATTTACTCATTTTTGGGTATCTTCTTTTATAAATTGGATTTATCTCCTCTCTACACATGGATTGATGCTATTGGCCCATAGGAACCTTAGTTGGACCATAATCCAAAAATTTCTGAAAATTTAGACCCTTAGGCTAAGGTCCTTTATACACATTTCCAATTAATTCCAATTGCACATTGGAAAATTCTTTTTGAATTTCTGTTTCAGGGGAATTCATCTTAATTATAAGAGATATTTTTCTATCCAAAAATATTCAAAATCTGAATATTCTCTCTCTAGAATATTTTCTCTCTCTAGGTTAAAATAGTTAGAAACAAGGTCTTTATATTTCTGAAGAGGGATTGATTACAGGGAAAGATACTAGACATCAAAAAGGGGGTGGGGGAGGAATCTTACAGGGTTGTTTTCTTAAAAAGGTAACGTGGATTCTATTCCTGTGGTTTAGTTGAGTAAATGGATTGTTATCTTGGTTAAATTAAGATACAGGTACAACTTTTCCCTTTTCCTTGACGCTACCCCGTTCTTGTGCTTGTGTAGGTGGATAGTGGAGACGTTAGTAAGACTGGAGTCGCCCTATGGTATCCCTCATACCATTGGGAGAATGAGGTTCTCTAATTGAGGCGAGTGATTGTGATGCTATCTAGTTCTGAGGCCCAAGTTAGTGCGGTGAATAAGCCCACCCTAGTGTGTAGACATCCCTCTGAGGGGTGGGAGGATCAAGGGACGGATCCTAAGAGGGCAACAAGCCAGTTTAAGCCCTCGTGGGACGAGCGCGCGGCCGACGATAAGGTGTATGGTCACATAGGGTTTTGCCCAACATCTAGAGGCTGGAAGGCCGAATTCTAGATCATCCGCAGGGCAGATAAAGGAAAAGAATAAGAGAGTCGATTTGGCTTGTATGGAATTGATTCATGTATAAACTTTTTTTTATAAATCTTGTCTTTGGCATTATTGTACTCTGAAAAAAGGCTGTTTTAATAACGAACCTTGTGACAAGCGCCTTGATTAAGGAATATGTTTATTTATGTCAAACAGTTTGGTAGGATTAATTAGAAAACAAATTGATACGTGAGTGGTGGAAAGTGGGAGGATGGAAAGCTCTAGATAAATAGGTTTTGTGGAAACTCTATTCTAGGAGACTAGACCGCTGGGCGGCTGTGCCTTGCACGAATGAGAAAGAAAGCGTTGTCTCTAGGAATCAAGATTAGTAGTTGTCCAAATTATGATCAATTACCCTATGGGTAATTTGACTTGTAGAAGACCACGCTCCCCCTGCGGGATAGGACTAGGTCTTACCTACAAATCGTATCCTTGAATCTTTACATGGTCAACGTGTCGACGAGTAGGAAATTTTCTCCAAGCTAAGACTTACTAGACTATCTTAAGTGTTTCCCCTATTTTGGAAGGGAGGAACCTAACAATTTGTATCAGAGCAAAGGCTAACTCTATCAAGGGATTAAAACAAGTGATTGTTTGTCATATGAGGATGAATCAATCATCTCTACTGGCCATAGAAATGGTTTGAATATCCTCACATGTTGAGACAATCATCCTATGAAATTGTGCTTGAATCTTGGAGGTGCACGGGCAAGATATTTGTGCAATAAATTTGAGAAATAAGATTGGGGAAGAAACCTTTTGTGAGGATAAAAAACATAGGGTGATCAAATTAAGAAACTAGTGGAGACTAGAAGGATAGACCGAAACTTTGTTTAGAGAAAATTTCAGGATATATCTCAATAATTTGCATATTATATATTATTAAGATTATAACTCCATTAAGGTTTGAATAGTTGATGTATGAATGCCATCCATTGGATGCTTTACACTAGGACGATCGTCCAAGATCTTGAACCCATCTCAGACAAACATGGCTCTAACTTGGGATGTGTGATTCCTGGAGGAGGATCATGCTATTAGATGTGTTAATCCCAAGATACTAGATGTGTAAGTTTTACAAAACTAATCATCTCAGATGTGTTAATCCTGATAATCTTTGGATGTGGCAAACCTAAGGCACTAGATGTGTAATTCTTTTTAAAAAATGAAGATCTCGGATGCCTTCAGATGTGGTGCTATGAAAAGTATTTAATAGTTTTGAACTTTTCACATGGATACACTGAAGGAAGAAGGTTGACCGTTACACGTCAAAATCATAAGAAATGCCGAATTAGTTGGAAGCATTGTTGTCAATCTAACCACTCAAACCAGAATGCGTTATGGGATGCCATGAAAGTACACCTTCGTGAAAGGTTTTGTCCTCCAGGATTTTAAGAGGATAAAATGAATGAATTTTTGGATTTAACCCAAGAAGGGAAGACCCTGGATGAATACCACCAAAATCTTGCTGCTGATTAGCTCCTGAGATGGATGAATAACCCCACCATAGTGTGTAGACATCCCTCTGAGGGGCAGGAGGATTGAGCGAGATGGAGCCTGAGTGGATGATAGGCCGGCTTGAGTCCTCTCGCACGCCAAGCACGGCCGATGATGAGGTGTATGGTCCCATAGGGTTTTGCCTAGCATGTAGAGGCTGCAAGGCCGAATTCTAGATCATCGGTAGTATAAAGGAAAAGAATAAGAGAGCCGGATTGGCTTGTATGGAATTGATTCATGTATAAACTTTTTTTATAAATCTTACAAGTCTTTTCCATTACTGTACTCTAGAAAAAGGTAACTTTAATTAACCTTTAAAATAGGGCCTTAATTAAGGAACATGTTTATTTATGTCAAACAGTGTGGTAGGATTAATTAGAAAACAAATTGATGCGTGAGTAGGGTGGAAAGTGGGAGGATGGAATGCCCCGACGGCACCATCCTATGGATGGGGGGACCCGATTAGTCAGGTTGCTTTCCAATAGATTAAGTGAAAGCCCTAGGCTAGATAAATAGGTTCTCGAGCAACACTATTCTAGGAGACTAGGCCAGCGGGGGCGGCTATACCTAGCATGGATGAGGGAAAAAGAATTGTCTCTAGGAATCAAGATTAATAGTTGCCCAAATCATGATTAATTACCCTATGGGTAGTTTGATTTTTAGAAGACCATGCTCCCCCTACTACGGATAGGACTAGGTCTTAGCTACAAATCGTATCCTTGAATCTTTAAATGCTCAAGGTGTGACGAGTAGGAAATAAGATTGGGGAGGAAACCTTTTGAGGGAAAAAAACATAGGGTGATCAAATTAAGAAACTAGTCGAGACTGAATGACTAGAAGGATAGATTGAAACTTTGTTTAGACAAATTTTCAGGATATATCTCATTAATTTGCATATTATAAATTATTAAGATTATAACTCCATTAAGGTTTGAATAGTTGACATATGAATGCCATCCATTGGATGCTTTATAGTAGGACAATCCTCCAAGATCTTGAACCCATCTCAAACAAACATGGGTCTAACTTAAGATGTGTAAATCCCGGAGGATCATGCTATTAGATGTGTTAATCCCAAGATACTAGATGTGTAATTTTCAGAAAACTAATCATCTCAGATGTGTTAATCTTGATAATCTTTGGATGTGTCAATCCCAAGGCACCAGATGTGTAATTCTTTAAACAAAATGAAGATCTCAGATGTATTAATCCAGAGTGCCTTCAGATATGGTGCTATGATAAGTATTTGATAGTTTTGAACTTTTCATAAATACAATGAAAGAAGAAAGTTCACCCTTGCTCATCTAAAAATCATAAGAAATGCCAAATTAGTTGGAAGCACTGTTGTCAATCTAACCACTCAAACCAGAATGAGTTATGGGATGCCATGAAAGTACACCTTCGTGAAAGGTTTTGTCCTCCAAGATTTCAAGAGGATAAAATGAATGAATTTTTGGAGCTAACCCAAGAAGGGAAGACCCTGGAAGAATACCACCAAAATCTTGCTAAAACTTCTCCGATTAGCTCCAGAGATGGATGAGGTAACTCTTCTCCACCACCATCGATTAATTTGGAAGCTTAATCTACCTTTGAATAACCTCGTCAAGAATGCAAAACCATCCTTTATTTCAGAAGCCATATTTATAGCCAGAGACTATGATAAAGTTTCTTTGTGTAGAGGGTGTCGAGAAGGACATGAGTCCTTCCATGTTAATCAAGAAGAGGTCCCCTAATTCAAGAGAAACGTCACGCCCACCCTTGGCTACAAGGAATCATGAGATAGAGTAAAATTAGGTCAAGAAATAGGGATAATGAGGTGAAAGATAATTGAATTCAACGAGTATTTCTATGAGTAAATAGAAATAGGGATAATGAGGTTAAAGATAATTGAATTCAATGAGTATTTCTATGAGTAAATAGAAGAGGATTGGTGCAAGATTCATGTGAAGTAATGTACATGATGAATAGAGGTATTCTAGAAGACGATACTAGGATTATGCAATTGCTATTGCATGGTTAGATTGCATAAAGGACTATTCCCTTACGTTTTTCCATGACAAATTATGAAGTACCATATTACATGGGGATATAAAATAAGGAATTCGTAAGGAAGGATTATGATTTTTTTAATAAAAAGGTTCATATGGTATGAGAGGTATATGGATGCATGAACTTAGGATAATAAGGCCAATTAACTTTAGACTAATAAAGACCATTTGTTGGGGAGACAACAAAAATAGCCAAACACATGAAATAAGGGACCCTTTAGGAACAATTTTAAAATAAAAGAAGGTTTCTACCCAGTGGGGACACCACTTTGGAAGAGATAGGAGGATTTACTTAGATACTATCCCAGCTTGCGAGATGAGGACATCTCGAATCTTTTAAGTGGGGGAGATTATAAGGTATGTATGTGTCTCTTTTAATATAGATTTCAAGAAGGAAAGATAGTGCACTTAGAGAAGAGTGAGGCAATAAGGCTAGAAACATTAGGAAAGCAATAGAGTAAAAACAGTAGCTCCAAAAATCCTAAAAGAAATAAGAAGACAAGAATAGTTCTATTAAGAGATAAGTATCTGCAAAAATAGAATTTCGAATTTAGGTGATAGGAGGTCATATTTAGAGTCCATGCACACTAAAAATGCAGAAAAGCAACGCATTTCTAAAGATGGCATGTTTGCGGCTATATATAGACTTTTTTGTTGGAATTAGGGTTGCAGGAATGCACACACAACTTCAAGAAGATGAGGAAGCTTGAGCACAACACAGTAGTGTATTATGAGTGCCAAAAATGAAAGATAACAAGCCCTAGAAGATAATGGGCGTATATACAATGCACGGGGGAAAAAACCTCCTAGTGAGGGAAAAAGTGCCCCGGCGGTCCTAAGTGTGTTCACACACATCACTACTATAATATGGTAACAAATCCCCCCTGGAGTGATGCGGTGAACAAGAGCTAGCACTCATGTATAGGGAAGTGTCTAGCTATGTGGACGAATCCACAAAAGGGAGTAAGCCCAAAGCTTTGCGAAAAGCTTCGAACTTCTCACGAGGCAGAGCCTTTGTGAAAAGGTCTGCAAGGTTATCCTGTGTTGGCACATAAGCCAAACTGATCTCTCCTGCAGAGAGTCTCTCCCTGACATAATGGTAGTGCACCTCAATGTGCTTCGTACGAGCATGGAACACTGGGTTCCGCGCAACTGCCAATGCGCTCTGACTGTCAGTGAAGATGGTGGTGGCAGATGGCTGCCCAACACCCAAATCAGCCATAAGGCGTCTGAGCCACACACACTCAACCGTAGCTGTGAAAGCTGCCCTGTACTCAGCTTCACAACTAGAAGTGGCCACAGTAGGCTGCTTCTTGCTCAACCATGATATGCATGAGCTTCCAAGCATGAAGCAAAAACCACTCGTGGACACGCGTGTGTCATAACAACCAGCCCAGTCAGAATCTGAAAAAACATGTAAATCTGGCGGCAATGATCTCCCCTTGGGATAAAACAACCCAAGATGCCGAGTACCACTCAAATAGCGAAAGATACGCTTCACTGCCTGCCAATGCTTAATGCCTGGGCTATGCATAAATCTGCTCACCTGTGAGACTGCAAACTGAATGTCTGGCCTCGTAATGCATACATAAATGAGGCAACCAATAGCTGTCTGATAGAGTGTGACATCAAAGTGATCTCCAGCATCATGAAGACTCAACTTCAAACCTGTCTCCATTGGAGTAGCAATAGGCTTGCAGTCTTCAAGGCCAAATCTCCGCAACAATGTTTCAATATACTTTGTCTGACACAAAGCAATACCTCCATCACACTGCTTAAATTGTATCCCCAAATAATGATGCAAATGTCCCAAATCTGACATCTCAAAAGAGGCATTCAAATCAGCCTTAAAATCAGCAATATGACTCTCATTTGGTCCTGTGAGCAGCATGTCATCGACATAGAGAGCAATGATTAGATGTACACCATCCACACGTTTAACATACAAAGTGCTTTCTGTTGGACTATTCTGAAACCCATGTGCAGTCAAATATGCATGTATTTTTTCATACCAAGCTCGTGGAGCTTGCTTTAAACCATATAAAGCCTTTTTTAACCTGCACACTTTGTTTTCCTGCCCTCTTTGAACAAAACCACGAGGCTGCGATACATACACCTCCTCATGCAAATCTCCATTTAAGAACGCAGTCTTTATGTCCAACTGATGTACATGCCAACCATTATGAGCTGCTAATGCACAGATGCTACGAACAGTGGTCATACGACATGTGGGAGCAAAAGTATCATCAAAATCAATGCCCTTCTCTTGAGCATAACCTTTTGCAACAAGCCTAGCCTTATGGCGATCCACTGTGCCATCAGGCTTACGCTTCAATTTGTATACCCACTTAGTGCCAATGGCCTTCTTGCCAGGGGGCAAGTCACATAAAGACCATGTACCATTCTTCATAATAGCATCGTATTCTGCTTGCATAGCAGCCATCCAATTTTTTGAACTTTGTGCTTCATCAAATGAAACAGGCTCACTTTCATCGCACATACTAGAAACAGCCAATGCATAACAATCTGACGCATAAGAGGCACCATGAGAGCCAGAACGAGTGCGACTAGACAAAGGGGCATCCAACTTGCTGTCACGCAAAGTCTGCACCAGCCATCTAGGCATATTCCTAGAGCCCTCAATCTCTTGTCTCTCATCCTCAAGTGCATCATGCACATCTGCATCAGATATAGGCTGATCTGTGCCATCATTTAAAACCTGCATAGGCTGAAAAACTGCCTCATGAGGTATTGCACTTGACTGTGCACCACTGAAAAGAGGCAACAATGTATCATAGACATCACGTGAGCTGATATCTGTCTCCTTAGTACATGAAACCAAGGGCTGAACTGCATCTTCCACAAATACAACATCACGGCTAACCAAAATGCGCTTTGTCTGTGGATGATACAAACGATAGCCTTTGCTCTCAGCACTATATCCAACAAAAATACATTTGACAGCTTTGTCATCCAATTTTTTGCGATGTTGCACAGGCACTAATGCATATGCCAGGCAACCAAAAACACGTAAATGGCCAACAGATGGCTTGCGGCTATGCCAAGCCTCATATGGAGTGACAACCTGTAATGCTTTGGTGGGACACCTGTTTAGTACATAAGTGGCACACATGACAGCCTCAAGCCAAAAACCATGTGGTAGACTTTGACTCTTAACCATACATCTTGCCATTTCCATGAGAGACCTGTTTTTTCTCTCAGCCACACCATTTTGCTGTGGTGTATACGGCACTGTACATTGGTGTTTTATCCCACGCTCAGCCAGAAATGCATTAAATTCTGAAGACATATACTCCCCCCCTCGATCTGAACGGAGGGTGCCCATCTTACTTTCTGACACATTTTCAGCCATAACCAAAAACTGCTTGAAGCACAAAAACACTTCGGACTTTGCCTTCAAAGGATATACCCATGCATGCTTGGTAAAATCATCAATGAAAGTCACGAAGTAAAGGTAGTTTCCAAATGATGGAGTTTGCATGGGACCACAAACATCACTGTGAACAAGCTGCAATCTGCGTTCAGCTCTCACTGATCCATCTTTGGGAAAGGAAGCACGCTGCATTTTACCCAATATGCAGCCCTCACAAACATGCTTGACAGGTGCCTCAAGCTTAGGCAAAGAAGACACCATTTCAGATTTCTGCAGGCGCAGCAAACTTGCAAAATTCAGATGACCAAAACGTGCATGCCACAGTTTTGCATTTGAAATAGCCTGCGTATCCATAATAGCACATGCTGAATCCTCTACACATTTGCCATCCATATTGAGCTTATACAGCCCTCGACATAGTGAACCAGATGCTACAATGATGTCACCACAAGAGAGATCATGAACAGTACATCTGTCATCCACAAATTTTACAACCAAACCTGTTTTGGCAAATGCGGAGACTGACAGCAGATTCTTTTTGATCCCTGGCACATACAATGCATCAAAAAGTGTAAAGGTGTTGCCATTTGCAACATTCAGCACAATCTGTCCAACTCCTTGAACGGGATAAGAGGAGTTATTGGCACAAGTGACAGTATTCCCTGTGGGAGCAGACTCAAGGAAAGTGAATAAACTGCGCTGCGAGGTGATATGCTTAGTGGCACCACTGTCAAAGTACCATACATCTGAATCTACTGCAGACATACATGTGTCATGCAAAGATGGGTCATAACTGCACTGCGCATTGAATGCCCATTCTGTATCTAGCACAACATTAGCAGATTCATTGTTAGAAGGAGAGGCATCTGCAACAGCCATACCAGCCTCTTTCTTCTTAGCCTCTTTCGCAGCCAGCTTAGGACACGCTTTGATGACATGATCATTTCCCTTACAGTACTTGCAAAATGTCTTCTGTTTGTCACCCTTCTTCTCATCTTTGTCTTCCTTCTTTGGTTGCGCAGCATTTGCAGATTTCTGCTTACTAGAAGAAAAGCCAGCTTTACCTTTCCCGCTTCTCTGACTAGCAACGAAAGCTTGATCTGCGACACGCATAATATTCCTGTTTTGCCTTGACTGGTCTTCTTGCAGCAAAACAGAAACTAACTCCTCAAATGATAAGGCATTGGGATTGCCTTTCATCATCAAGCGAAGAGTGGAAGCAAAACCCTGATAAGAATCTGGTAGACCATTCAAAACAGTCTGCACAAGTGAACTGTCAGACAGGATTTCATCTGCAGAAATGAGCTGCTCTTTGAAATCCTTGATCTTTGTCAAAAAGCTATCCATAGAATCACCTTCGTTCATATGCTCACTCTCCAACTGTTTTCGGAGATAAGCAACACGAGCCTCATTTCTTGCCTGATACAATGTGGCAAGTACATCCCAAGCATCCTTAGAAGTCCTGCAGGAGCGAATATGTGGGATAATGGTACGTTTGACAGACAGCGCAATCATGGCATGAGCCTGCGCATCTCTACCATCCCAACGAATCTGCTCTGCTGAAAGTGGTGGTTCTCGAACAGCTGCTACAGCACTTGTGCCTGCACCATCATCAACAGTACCTGTTTCTGATGTGTTTGCAGCATTCCCAGCCACAATAGGACGTGCATCAATACCCTGCACAATGTTCCATAACCCCTTTGCTACCAATACATGTCGCATCATATATGCCCACAATGGATAGTTGGTGCCATCCAACTTATCCTCAGCAGCCAACATGCGGAATACATCATTGTTGTCAGCCATGGCCAATGACTGTACTACTAGATGTAAATGCTGTCTGTAAGAGGAAAACCTGTATAAAATCGACCTGTGCTATGTAGCACAGCCCAAAACAGACGAATGGGCACCTGTCCTGCAGATTTTAATCCTGACAGAAAATCTGCACAGTAGGACGATTTTGCCTGCGCAGTACTTGGAATGCAAAAACGGAGGGCGAAATGACCTCAGATCAAAATTCTGAAACGACCAAGCCCTATGGGCTCTCCCACGGCATATACTAACCTGCAGACGCTCGTGAAACCTCGTCGCAATCGGAGGAGATGAAGCGGCAGGTGCCGGTGATGCTGCCCGGGAGGAGGAAGCCTGCTCTGATACCAATTGTTGGAATTAGGGTTGCAGGAATGCACACACAACTTCAAGAAGATGAGGAAGCTTGAGCACAACACAGTAGTGTATTATGAGTGCCAAAAATGAAAGATAACAAGCCCTAGAAGATAATGGGCGTATATACAATGCACGGGGGAAAAAACCTCCTAGTGAGGGAAAAAGTGCCCCGGCGGTCCTAAGTGTGTTCACACACATCACTACTATAATATGGTAACATTTTTTGCCTATTCTACTTGAGTTGGCTTATAGACCAAATGTCTTTTAGAGGGAAACTGTAAAATGCAGCTAGTATCCAAGGTGATTCTAGACTTTGAGATGTATATATCCGTTCATTCTTATGTAATCTCTTGGAAAAGAAAGCTAACTTGCTATGACCTTTATGAGGAAGATAACTCCATAGCTTTTGAGAAAGAATAGTATGCCGTAGTCCTGCAAGAGAAGGCTACTTTGCAATAGACCTTCGAAAGAGAGAAAAGTCAGAGTACAAGTAAGAGGAGATAAAGCTTGGGGATGATCAAATGATTTCAATCGTAAAAGAGAAGGTATTAGAAGACTCTCTATTCTCATATATCAAGTTCAAAAACTCTTATTAACAAGAAAAGACAACGATAAACGCAATCTCAAGTTGAAATGCTAAAATCTTTGTGATGATGAAAGGGTTGTTTTCTTAAAAAGGTAACATGGATTCTTAGTCCTGTGGTTTAGTTGAGTAAATGGATTGTTATCTTGGTTAAATTAAGGTACGAGTACAACGTCTCCTTGCCTTGACACTGCCCCGTTCTTGTGCTTATATAGTCAGACAATGGAGACGTTAGTAAGGCCCGGAGTATCCCTCACACCATTGGGAGAATGAAGAAAACCGATTGAGCTGAGTGATTGTGATGCTCTTTAGTTCCTAGGGCCCATGCTAGTGCAATGAATAAGCCCACCCTAGTGTGTAACATCCCTCTGAGATGTAGGAGGATCGAGCGATGGAGTCCGAGAGGGCGACAAGTCAGCTTGAGTCCTCGTGCGAGCGCGGCCCCGACGATGAGGTGTATGTCCCGTACAGTTTTGCCCAACATTTAGAGGCTAGAAGGCCGGATTCTAGATCATCGGCAGTATAAAGGAAAAGAATAAGAGAGCCGGTTTGGCTTGTATGGAATTGATTCATGTATAAACTTTTTTTATAAATCTTGTCTTTGGCATTATTGTACTGTGTAAAAAGGTTGTTTTAACGAACCTTGTGAAAACTTAATTACGGAATATGTTTATTTATGTCAAATAGTTTGGTAGGATTAATTAGAAAACAAATTGACGTGTGAGTAGGGTGGAAAGTGGGAGGATGGAAAGCCTTCCTTTAGACGGGTGGAACCGATTAGTCAAGTAGCTTTCCAATAGATTAAGTGAAAGCCCTACGCTAGATAAATAGGTTCTAGGGTAACTTTATTCTAGGAGACTAGGCTAGCGGGCGGCTCTGCCTTGCATGGATGAGGAAGAAAGCGTTGTCTCTAGGAATCAAGATTAGTAGTTGCCCAAATTATGATCAATTACCCTATGGATAATTTTACTTTTAGAAGACCACGCTCCCCCTACGGGGATAGGACTAGGTCTTAGCTACAAATCGTATCCTTGAATCTTTACCTGCTCAAGGTATCAACGAGAGTAGGAAATATTCTCCAAGCTAAGACTTAGTAGAATATCTTAAGTGTTTTCCCTATTTTGGGAGGGAGGAACCTTACAATCAGTATCAAGGCAAAGGCTAACTATCAAGGGATTAAAACAAGTGATTGTTTGTCATATGAGGATGAATCAATCATCTCTACTGGCCATAGAAATGGTTTGAATATTCTCACATGTTGAGACAATCATCCTATAAAATTGTGCTTGTATCTTGGGGGTGCACGGGAAGATATTTGTACAATAAGTTTGAGAAATAAGATTGGGGAGGAAACCTTTTGAGGATAAAAAACATAGGGTGATCAAATTAAGAAATTAGTAGAGACTGAATGACTAGAAGGATAGACCGAAACTTTGTTTAGAGAAATTTTTAGAATATATCTCATTAATTCGTATATTATAAATTATTAAGATTATAACACCATTAAGGTTTGAATAGTTGACGTATGAATGCCATCTATTGGATGCTTTACACTAGGACGATCATCCAAGATCTTGAATCCACCTCAGACAAACATGGGTCTAACTTGGGATGTGTAATTCCCAGAGGATCATGCTAAGACATAGTAGACTATCTTAAGTGTTTTCCCTATTTTGGAAGGGAGGAACCTAACAATTAGTATCATAGCAAAGGTTAACTATCAAGGGATTAAAACAAGTTATTGTTTCATATGAGGATGAATCAATCATCTCTACTAGCCATAGAAATGGTTTGAATATCCTGACATGTTGAGACAATCATCCTATGAAATTGTGCTTGTATCTTGGAGGTGCGCGGGCAAGATATTTGTACAATCAATTTGAAACATAAGATTGGGGAGGAAACCTTTTGAGGATAAAAAACATAGGGTGATCAAATTAAGAAACTAGAGAGACTGAATGACTAGAAGGAAATACCAAAACTTGGTTTAGAGAAATTTTCAGGATATATCTCATTAATTCACATATTATAAATTATTAAGATTATAACTCCATTAAGGTTTTAATAGTTGACGTATGAATGCCATCCATTCGATGCTTTACACTAGGACGATCGTCCAAGATCTTAAACCCATCTCAGACAAACATGGGTCTAACTTGGGATGTGTAATTCCCAGAGGATCATGCTATTAGATGTGTTAATCCCAAGATACAAATGTGTAATTTTCAGAAAACTAAACATCTTAGACGTCTTAATCCTGATAATCTTTGGATGTGTCAATACCAAGGCACCAGATGTGTAATTCTTTTAAAAAAAATGAAGATCTCAGATGTATGAATCTTGAGTGCCTTTAGATGTGGTGCTATGATAAGTATTTGATAGTTTTTAAATTTTCATGGATACAATGAAAGAAGAAAGTTCACCCTTGCTCGTCTAAAAATCATAAGAAATGCCAAATTAGTTGGAAGCACTGTTGTCAATCTAACCACTCGAACCAGAATGAGTTATGGGATGCCATGAAAGGTTTTATCCTCCAGGATGAATGAATTTTTGGAGCTAACCCAAGAAGGGAAAACCCTGGAAGAATACCACCCTTATGACAATAATTGTCCATTAGACCGAGATTTCTATCTGAACAGTCCGCCATGGAAATTTTCAATTTTACAGAGTTTTAATTTGACACCCCTTAACTTGATCCACTGGGTCAAGTGTTAACAGCAGCAGTCTGCCAGCACAATCCACTAATCTCATAGTGATTTGCTGAAGTCATTAACATCATTCTAGCTATGAACATTATCAAAGGGACTCGTCCCATTCATCCTCATTGTGGTTTTGCTTAGTTTATTACATTTCAACCAAAATTCAGGAATCTTCATTTTTGCAATCAAAATCCAAATCAACTCATCATTAGTTCTCAATCAGAATTTAAAATCATATCAACCACATTCGAATTCATCATCTAGATAGTATTAATGCTTACAATTTCAAGTCTTAGATTTACTCATATATACTATCAATAATAAAGAGCTGCAGTTATACCCTCGATATAACTGCAGTTATACCCTCGGTATGTACGGGTAGTCACGGTCCTTGGAACTATAAGGTAAATACCATCATGTCTAGGCCTCAAGGAAGTCAGGGATTACATATAATTGCGGTACTTCCATCTGAAGACCCAATTATCAATTTACGAATTTCAGTTTGAATATCAATTTGTATGAATTTTATCACATAATTATAACCCTTTACTGCTTCTTCATAAATTTTTAGACATTATTGGCTTCTCGGTTGATCGTCATTAGCCAAATTGCTCTGATACCAGCTATAAGATCCTTGACCCCACTGTGCAATGAATTTGGGAGTGCTAGCAGCGGAAGTTGCACTTCTTGCATGGGGCAGGGTCCCACACTCGAGGCCTCGCCCACCACAGATATCCAGACAAGAGACTAATCCATCGGTTCTTCCAAAACCGAACTTGAAAAAACTTTCCTTGCCTGAAAAGCACGAGCGATTCCTCCAAGATAACTTTTCTCTAATGTAGTCAAAAGCCTGCACTAACTGAACTGATTTGATTGAACCCGTAAGTCCCATAATGAGATCAAGGAAAAGATTGTACTTGGATCATAATGAGATCAAGGAAAAGATTGTACTTGGATCATAGAGACCAACTCCTTTTTCCTCATTGAGAGGCACAGCCATTGATTCTTTTCCATAGAAAACTTTTATCCAGGATTTACCTCATCTACCGTACTATACAGAAATTGAGTCTCGATTTACGAATCCATCAGTCCAGCCTAACCCCATCCAGTCCCATGGGTTAGCCAACCGCCCAACCACTATAGTGATGGGATCCAATTAGGAATTTGGTTAGGTTTTGTCCCAAGTACTAGGGAAAAGAGTTCCCAGGCCCTCTAGCCGGATATTCATGCAAACATAAAACTAGTCACACCACTTACACACCCAATATGAACTTGCCTTTTTCACAGATTCAACAATCTTTAAAACAATCTTTTAATGAAACCATAGTGTTACTGATCATAATCCTCTAATTATCCAGTTGAATCCTAATTTCCAATTCCTTCCTTCATCGGTGTACCTATGGCATCATTGGCAACTAAAATGCTCCTAGCTCATAGTACCCGACAATATAATCACATAAAAATATCCAGATGGAATCACCGTTGAAGATCAGCAAGATCAACCAACAGATCCATATAAAAGAGCCATGGACTCATCCATTGAGGACCAGCAAGGTCAATCAACTAGATCCATGCCCGAATTCAAAAAACAACTCTTACTCCTTGTTTCTAATATCTTCCCCGACGTACTCGTGGGTATCTTGGATGACCCGAGCACTGTATGGTCAGCACCCTCTAGGATCCTTCGCAGGTCACCTAGCCCTTCACTCATAGGCCACTTCCTTGGTCCCTCATCCACTGTACCGGAAGCTCACCATTTAATCAAACCGAGGCTGGTCAAGACCTCAGCCGACTTGCTACGTGAGACATCCTTTGATGACTCTCGGTCACAGCAGTTGCAACTTAAACAGATAGGTCTCCACGACCTCATTCACAAGACAGTCAAACTGCTTCCCCAGCATTCTTGACATAAAACAGTCATTCAGTCTCCACTAGTTTCTTAATTTGATCACCCTATGTTTTTTATCCTCAAAAGGTTTTCACCCCAATCTTATTTCTCAAATTTATTGTACACATATCTTGCCCGTGCACCCCTAAGATATAGGCACAATTTCATAGGATGATTGTCTCAATATGTGAGGATATTCATACCATTTCTATGGCCAGTAGAGATGATTGATTCATCCTCATATGACAAACAATCACTTGTTTTAATCCCTTGATAGTTAGCCTTTGCTCTGATACTAATTGTAAGGTTCTCCCCTTCCAAAATAGGGGAAACACTTAAGATAGTCTAGTAAGTCTTAGCTTGGAGAAAATTTCCTACTCGTCGACACCTTGACCATGTGTTTTATGCATTGTTACTCTACTCCTCCCCAAATTCAAAAACACTGAATTCATTGATAATTCATTTGTTTTTGACCATTTCTTCTTCAAAAGAATTGGTGGCCACTCTTGTTGCAAACAAGAGTAGATCCCTCAAACCATCAAGCCAAAGGAAAGCTTACAAAACTCCTAAGTAAGTTAGAAATTCTACTTTTTCTTATTCTATTTTATGGTTTTCTGATTTTTGCTTTCTTTAAAATGAAATTGGAAATTATGCCTTGTTGGAAAGGCTTTCCCCCTTTTCTTCATTATTGAATTCATCCTTTCTTTATCCTAGATGTGTAATTAAATTGATGGAATTAAACTTTTCATATTGTTTACTCTTAATAAAGTGAAAATTGATTAGATTAGAATGATTTAAAGCATCTTGGATAATTTCTAGTAAATTTTAAAGTGAAAATTTTTAAAAATGGTTAGCCATACAAAGGAGGTTATGGAAAAATTTTCTTAAATTTGGAGAAATAAGTTTTATCTTTTTATTATTCAAAAAGAGTAATCCCTATCACTTGTGTATTCTAAAAGTGTTATTTTTATTCTATGCATAGAAAAATGCATATTAGAAATATTTTTATTATAAAAGTGATATTTGCATTAGAATTTTGATTTTATGCATAGAAATATGCATAAAGAAATTTATTTTTATTTCAAAAGAGTTATTCTTATCAATTTTGATTTTATGTATAAAGAAATTTATTTTTATTTAAAAAGAGTTATTCTCATCAATTTTGATTTTACGCATAAAGATGCATAAAGAAATTTATTTTTTATTTTAAAAGAGTTATTCTCATTAAAATTAAATTTCATGCATAGAAAGATGCATAAAGAAATTTATTTTCATTTCAAAAGAGTTATTCTTATTAAAATTGAATTTATGCATAGAAAGATGCATAAAAGATTTATTTTTATTTTGAAAGTGTTATTCTCCTTAAAATTGAATTTATGCATAAATAGAGACATAAACAAATTTTTATAAAAGTGTTATTTTCCATTGAAATTGTTTTTTATCCATAAATAGATGTGTAAAGAATCTTTATATCAAAAATAAGAATTCTCTTACATTCTATAAATAGATGTGATATGAATTAGATAGATGAGAATGAATAGAGAATGGATGTTATGAGAATAGAAGTGATGAGAATGAGAGGTAAATAGATGTGATGATATGTGATGCGAATCAAATAGATGGGAATGAATGGATGGATGGATGTGATGAGAATAGATGTGATGAGAATGAGAGGTAAATAGATGTGATGAGATGGGATGCGAATCACATAGATGGGAAAGAATGGATGTATGGATGTGATGAGAATGAGAGGTAAATAGATGTGATGAGATGGAATGCGAATAACATAGATGGGAAAGAATGGATGGATGGATGTGATGAGAGTGAGAGGTAAATAAATGTGATGATATGTGATGCGAATTAGATAGATGGGAATGGGATGGATGTGATGAGAATAGATGTGATGAGAATGAGAGGTAAATAGATGTGATGAGATGGGATGCGAATCACATAGATGGGAAAGAATGGATGTATGGATGTGATGAGAATAGATGTGATGAGAATGAGAGGTAAATAGATGTGATGAGATGGAATGCGAATAACATAGATGGGAAAGAATGGATGGATGGATGTGATGAGAGTGAGAGGTAAATAGATGTGATGATATGTGATGCGAATTAGATAGATGGGAATGGGATGGATGTGATGAGAATAGATGTGATGAGAATGAGAGGTAAATAGATGTGATGAGATGGGATGCGAATCAAATAGATGGGAAAGAATGGATGGATGGATGTGATGAGAATAGATGTGATGAGAATGAGAGGTAAATAGATGTGATGTCAATCAGATAAATGTGACTGAATAGATGAGATGTGATATTATGTGAATCAGGATGTGAATGAATGATATAGGATGTGAATTAATGTGATAACCTGTGAATTGGGATGTGAATGAATGATAAGGGACGTGAATTGGGATGTGAATGAATGATAAGGGATGTGTGATGTGATGTCAATGAATGATAAGGGACGTGAATGAATGTGTTAGCATGTGAATCGAGATGTGAATGAATAAGATGTGATGTGAAATGGATGTGATAAGATGCGATGTAAACTAGATAGATGTTAATGTATGTGTGAGGTGATGAGATGTATGGGTAGATGCAACTGCATGAGATCTTATTCTCATCACATCTATTCTCATCACATCCATCCATCCATACATTCCCATCTATCTGATTCGTATCA
This sequence comes from Cibotium barometz, assembly GCF_041138505.1. Classification (NCBI taxonomy): domain Eukaryota; kingdom Viridiplantae; phylum Streptophyta; class Polypodiopsida; order Cyatheales; family Cibotiaceae; genus Cibotium; species Cibotium barometz. The sequence goes on along the minus strand of NC_141098.1, from coordinate 19,247,197 downwards.
CATATCATCACATCTATTTGCCTTTCATTCTCATCACATCCATCCATCCACTCTTTCCCATCTATCTGATTCGCATTCCATCTTATCACATCTATTTACCTCTCATTCTCATCACATCTATTCTCATCACATCCATCCGTCCATTCTTTCCCATCTATCTGATTCGCATCTCTCATCACATCTATTTACCTCTCATTCTCATCACATCCATCCATCCATTCATTCCCATCTATCTGATTCGCATCACATATCATCACATATCATCACATCTATTTACCTCTCCTTCTCATCACTTCTATTCTCATCACATCCATTCTCTATTCATTCTCATCTATCTGATTCATATCACATCTATTTATAGAATGCAAGAGTATTTTTGATATAAAGATTCTTTACGCATCTATTTATGCATAAGAACAACTTCAGTGGAAAATAACACTTTTATAAAAATCTATTTATCTTTTTATACATAAATTCAATTTTAAGGAGAATAACACTTTCAAAATAAAAATATATCTTTTATGCATCTTTCTATGCATAAATTCAATTTAATGAGAATAACCCTTTTGAAATAAAAATAAATTTCTTTATGCATCTTTCTATGCATAAAATCAAAATTAATGTGAAATAAAAATAAATTTCTTTATGCATCTTTCAATGCATAAAATTTAATTTTAATGAGAATAACTCTTTTGAAATAAAAATAAATTTCTTTATGCATCTATGCATAAAATCAAAATTGAAGAGAATAACTCTTTTGAAATAAAAATAAATTTCTTTATGCATCTTTCTATGCATAAAATCAAAATTGATGAGAATAACTCTTTTGAAATAAAAATAAATTTCTTTATGCATCTTTCTATGCATAAAATCAAAATTGATGAGAATAACTCTTTTAAAATAAAAAAAATTCTTTATGCATCTTTCTATACATAAAATCAAAATTGATGAGAATAACTCTTTAAAAAAAAACAAATTTCTTTATGCATCTTTTTATGCATGAAAATTAATTCTAATGAAAATAACACTTTTATAATAAAAATATTTCTAAAAAGCATTTTTTATAACACTTTTAGAATACACAAGTGGTAGGGATTACTCTTTTTGAATAATAAAAAGATAAAATTTATTTCTCCAAATTTAAGAAAATTTTTCCATAGCCTCCTTTGTATGGCTGACCATTTTTCAAATTTTTCACTCTAAAATTTACTAGAAATTATCCAAGATGCTTTACATCATTCTAGTCTAATCAATTTCCACTTTATTAAGAGAACAATATGAAAAGTCTAATTCCATCAATTTTATATCACATCTAGGAGATAAAGAAAGGCTGAATTCAATAATGAAGAGAAGGGGGAAAGCTTTTCCAACAAGGCATAATATCTATTTTCATTTTAAAGAAAGAAAAAATCACAAAACCATAAAATAGAATAAGAAAAAGTAGAATTTCTAATTTACTAGGAGTTTTGTGAGCTTTCCTTTGGCTTGATGGTTTGATGGATCTACTCTTGTTTGCAACAAGAGTGGCCACCAATTCTTTTGAAGAGGAAATAGTAAAAAACAAATGAATTATCAATGAATTCACTGTTTTTGAATCTGGGGAGAAGGAGTAGAGTAACGTTGCAAAAAACACTATTAACCATTTTTAAAGGGGGAGGCTTTATTTATAGGAAAAAGTGAGCCTCTAACCAAGCAAACTGATTCTAGAATCTGTTAGATCAGTTTTGTCAATTTTTGACCATTTTTATGTCAGTTTAGCTTGCTTTTTGGATCTAGTTGAAGCAAGAGAGAGGAGAGATAAAAATATTTCATTATTTTTGAGTTTAAAACTCAACCACACATGTGAAATAGGCGTCTCCTTCATGAGGGGAATTCCCCCACACTGAGGTGTCAAAATTGCATCATTTCCTCTAAATATCTCTTCTTTTTTAACTAATAACCTTGTCCTTAGTCAACTCTTCATCTTATGTGAGTATTTACTAATTTTTGGGGGGATTTTCTTTATTTCTTCAATTTATCTCCTCCTACATTTGGATTAATCTAATTGGCCCCTCAGAACCTTAATCTAAAATTTTCAAAAAATCTGGATCCTTAGGCTAAGGCCTTTTGAACAGATTATAATTTATTTCTAATGCACCTTCTGAATTTCTTTTTGCACTTCTGTTTCGAGGAAATTTATTTTAATAAGAAAAGATATTTTTCCATTCAAAAATATCTAAAATTTGAATAACCTCTCTTTAGAACATTTTTTCTCTCTAGGCCAAAACAGAATGTTTCTTTTCTTTCAGAGAGGGGAATAATTATAAGATCAGAAGGGGAGGTTCTTACACCTTCACACCTCAAAAGCCAGAGGGAGGAATCTTAAAACGCATGAGTAGGGTGGAAAGTGGGAGGATGGAAAGCCTCGAGACAGCACCATCCTACGAACGGGTGGACCCGATTAGTCAGGTAGCTTTCCAACATATTAAGTGAAAGCCCTATGCTAGAGAAATAGGTTCTGGGGTAACTCTATTCTAGGAGACTAGGCCAGCGGCGGGGGGGCTGTGCCTTGCATGGATGAGGAAGAAAGTGTTGTCTCTAGGAATCAAGATTAGTAGTTGCCCAAATTATAATCAATTACCCAATGGGTAATTTGACTTTTAGAAGACCATGCTCCCCCTGTGGGATAGGACTAGGTCTTACCTACAAATCGTATCCTTGAATATTTACATGGTCAAGGTGTTGACGAGTAGGAAATTTTCTCCAAGCTAGACTTAGTAGACTATCTTAAGTGTTTCCCCTATTTTAGAAGGGAGGAACCTTACAATTAGTATTAGAGCAAAGGCTAACTATCAAGGGATTAAAACAAGTGATTGTTTGTCATATGAGGATGAATCAATCATCTCCACTGGCCATAGAAATGGTTTGAATATCCTCATATGTTGAGACAATCATCCCTATGAAATTGCGCTTGTATCTTGGGGGTGCACGGGTACAATGAAAGAAGAAAGTTGACTATTGCACATCAAAATCATAAGAAATGCCGAATTAGTTGGAAGCACTGTTGTCAATCTAACCACTCAAACCAGAATCAGTTATGGGATTCCATGAAAGTACACCTTCGTGAAAGGTTTTATCCTCCAGGATTTTGAGAGGATAAAATGAATGAATTTTTAAAGCTAACCCAAGAAGGGAAGACCGTGGAAGAATACCACCAAAATCTTGCTAAAACTTCTCTGCTTAGAGATGGATGAACAAGCCCACTATAATGTGTAGACATCCCTCTGAGGGGCAGGAGGATTGAGAGACGGAGCCTAAGAGGGCGACAAGCTGGCTTGAGTCCTCGCCAGTGCGTCCGACGATGAGGTGTATGGTCCCATAGGGTTTTGCCTAGCATGTAGAGGCTAGAAGGCTGAATTCTAGATCATCGGTAGTATAAAGGAAAAGAATGGCTTGTATGGAATTGATTCATGTATTTACTATTTTTTATAAATTTGCAAGTCTTTGGCATTATTGTTCTATGGAAAAAGGTTGTTTTAAAATGAACCTTGTGAAAAGGGCCTTAATTAAGGAACATGTTTATTTATGTCAAACAGTGTGGTAGGAGTAATTAGAAAACAAATTGACGCGCGAGTAGGGTGGAAAGTGGGAGGATAAAATGCACCAACGGCACCATCCTACGGACAGGTGGACCCAATTAGTCAGGTAGCTCTCCAACAGATTAAGTGAAAGTCCTACGGTAGATAAATAGGTTCTCGAGCAACACTATTCTAGGAGACTAGTGGCTGTGCATTACGTAGATGAGGAAAAAAGCATTGTGTCTAGGAATCAAGATTAGTAGTAGCCCAAATCATTATTAATTACCCTATTAGTAATTTGACTTTTAGAAGACCATGCTTCCCCTGTGGGATAGGACTAGGTCTTACCTACAAATCGTATCCTTGAATCTTTACATGCTCAAGGTGCGATGATTAGGAAATTTTCTCCAAGGTAAGACTTAGTAGACTATCTTAAGTGTTTCTGCTTTTTTGGAGGGGGAGCCTTACAGTTGGTATCAGAGCAAAGGCTAACTATCAAGGGATTAAAACAAGTGAATATTTGTCATATGAGGATGAATCAATCATCTCTACTGGCCATAGAAATGGTTTGAATATCCTCACACATGTTGTCATCTAAAAATAATAAGAAATGCAAAATTAGTTGGAAGCATTGTTGTCAATCTAACCACTCTAACTAGAATGAGTTATGGGATGCCATTAAAGTACACCTTCGTGAAAGGTTTTGTCCTCCAGGATTTTGAGAAGATAAAATGAATGAATTTTTGGAGATAACCCAAGAAGGGAAGACCCTGGAAGAATACCACCAAAATCTTGCTAAAACTTCTCCGATTAGCTCCAGAGACAGATGAGGTAACTCTTCTCCCCCATCGATTCATTTGGAAGCTTAATCTACCTTTGAATAACCTCGTCAAGAATGTAAAACCATCCTCTATTTCAAAAGCCATAATTATAGCCAGAGACTACCATAAAGTTTTTTATGTAGAAAGTGTGGAGTAGGACATGAGTCCTTCCATGTTAATCAAGAAGAGGTCCCCTAATTCAAGAGGAATGTCAAGCCCACCCTTGGCTACAAGGAATCATGAGCTAGAGTAAAATTAGGTCAAGAAAAAGGGATAACAAGGTTAAAGATATTGTATTTAGCAAGTATTTCTATGAGTAAATAGAAGAGGATTGGTGCAAGATTCACGTGAAGTAGATTTGGACCTAGTTTGGTTCCTTTTTGATTTGGTTTGGTTCAAGAGAGAGGAGAGATAAAAATATCACATTATTTTTGAGTTTAAAACTCATTCAAGCATGTGAAATATGCACCTCCTTTAATGGACTCCCCTTCCTTACATATGTGTCAAAATGGAATGATTATACCCAAAATATCTCATATTTTTAATATTGCTCATAGTTTTTTTACTAAGAAACCTTGTACATTTTCAACTTCTCATCTTATGTGAGCATTTATTCAATTTTGGATACCCAAAATATCTCATATTTTTAATATTGCTCATAGTTTTTTACTAATAAACCTTGTACATTTTCAACTCTTCATCTTATGTGAGTATTGAAGGGACTCCCCTTCCTTACATATGTGTCAAAATGAAATCATTATACCCAAATATCTCATACTATTAAAATTACTCATAGTTTCTTACTAATAAAGTTTGGACATAGTCAACTCTTCATCTTATGTGAGCATTTATTCATTTTTGGATAATTTCTTTTACAAATTGGATTTATCTCTATGAGTAAATAGAAGAGTATTGGTGCAAGATTCATGCGGCTATATACAAACCTTTTTGCCTCTTCAACCCAAGTTGGCTTGTAGACGAGATGCCTTCCGGTTCTTTTGAGTAGTTACATGACCATATTCTGAGTTTTTATCCGAGAGTCGTGGCTAAACAATTCGCTAATTCTCTCAAGGTCTCTACACGGGGAGATTGTAAGAATACAGTTGGTGATTCTAGACCTTGAGATGCATATATCCATTCATTCTTATCTAATCTCTTGGAACAGAAAGCTAGCTTGCTATGACCTTTATGAGGAAGATAATACTACTCCATAGCTTTTCTTTTAAAGAAAGAATAGTATGCCATAGCCCTACAAAGAGAAGGCTACTTTGCCATAGACCTTCGAAAAAGAGAAAAGTCCGAGTACGAGTAAGAGGAGATAAAGCTTGAGGATGATCGAATGATTTCAATGATAAAAGAGAAGGTATTAGAAGACTCTCTATTCTCATATATCAAGTTTGTAAGCAAAGACAACAATAAACGATAAATTTCTATAAGGTATATATATATATTATTTTTCAATTATATATCATTCTTAGGGGTTGAGGTATGGCCCCGGCTTCTCTATTAATTGTTAGTAGTGATCTATTTGAATGATTTACTAGTTAAAGTTTTTATTCTTTTAAACAACAGCATATGCCTTAATAAAGAATGACTTATCGCAATCTCAAGTTGAAATGCTAAAATCTTTGTGAAAGGGTTGTTTTCTTAAAAAGGTAACGTGGATTCTAGTTCTGTGGTTTAGTTGAGTAAATGGATTGTTATCATGGTTAAATTAAGATATAGGTACAACTTCTCCCTGCCTTGACGATGCCCCGTTTTTGTGCTTGTGTAGCCAGATGGTGGAGGCATTAGTAATAAGGCTCGAAGTCGGCCCATGCTATCCCTCATACCATTGGGATAATGAGGTTCTCCGATTGAGGCGAGTGAATGTGATGCTGTCTAGTTCTGAGGGCCCATGCTAGTGTAGTGAATAAGCCCACCCTAGTGTGTAGACATTCCTCTCAGAGGGGGGCGGGGGATTGAGCGACACGGAGCTTGAGAGGGTGACACACCGGCTTCAGTCCTCGTGGGGCGAGCGCGGCCGACGATGATGTGTATGGTCACATAGGGTTTTGCTCAGCATGTAGAGACTGGAAGGCCAAATTCTAGATCATTAGCAGTATAAAGGAAAAGAATAAGAGAGCCGGTTTGGCTTAAATGGAATTGATTCATGTATAAAGTTTTTTTTTTAATCTTGTCTTGGCATTATTGTACTATGAAAAAAGACTGTTTTAACGAACCTTGTGAAAAGGGCCCTAATTAAGGAATATGTTTTTTTATGTAAACAGATTGGTAGGATTCATTAGAAAACAAATTGACGTGTGAGTAGGGTGGAAAGTGGAAGGATAGAAAGCTTTCCAACAAATTAAGTGAAAGCCCTATGCTAGATAAATAGGTTGTGGGGTAACTCTACTCTAGGAGACTAGTGGGCGGCTGTGCGTTGCATGGATGAGGAAGAAAGTGTTGTCTCTAGGAATCAAGATAAGTAGTTGCCCAAATTATGATCAATTACCCTATGGGTAATTTCCCTTTTAGAAGACCACGCTCCCCCTACAGGATAGGACCAGGTCTTACCTACAAATCGTATCCTTGGATCTTTACATGGTCAAGGTGCGGATGAGTAGGAAATTTTCTCCAAGCTAAGACTTACTAGACTATCTTAAGTGTTTCCCCTATAAATTATTAAGACTATAACTCCGTTAAGGTTTGAATAGTTGACATATGAATGCCATCCAAGATCTTGAACCCATCTCAGACAAACATGGGTCTAACTTGGGATGTATAATTCCCGAAGAATCATGCTATTAGATGTGTTAATCCCAAGAATTTAGATGTGTAATTTTTACAAAACTAATCATCTCAGATGTGATAATCCTGATAATCTTTGGATGTGTCAATCCCAAGGCACTAGATGTGTAATTCTTTTAAAAAAATGAAGATCTCGGATGTATTAATCGAGAGTGCCTTCAGATGTGGTGCTATGATAAGTATTTGATAGTTTTGAACTTTTCATGGATACAGTGAAAGAAGAAAGTTGACCGTTCACGTCAAAATCATAAGAAATGCTGAATTAGTTGGAAGCACTATTGTCAATCTAACCACTCAAACCAGAATGAGTTATGGGATGCCATGAAAGTACACCTTTGTGAAAGGTTTTGTCCTCCAGGATTTTGAGAGGATAAAATGAATGAATCCTTGGAGCTAACCCAAGAAGGGAAGACCCTGGAAGAATACCACCAAAATCTTGCTAAAACTTCTCTGATTAGCTCCAAAGATGGATGAGGTAACTCTTCTCCACCATCGATTCATTTGGAAGCTTAATCTACCTTTGAATAACCTCGTTAAGAATGCAAAACTATCCTCTATTTCAGAAGCCATAATTATAGCCAAAGACTATGACAAAGTTTTTCTATGTAGAAAGTGTTGAGAAGGACATCAGTCCTTCCATGTTAATCAAAAAGAGGACCCCTAATTCAAGAGGAACATCAAGCCCACCCTTGGCTACAACAAGGAATCATAAGCTAGAGTAAAATTAGGTCAAGAAATAGGGATAGCGAGGTAATAGATATTCGAATTCAACAAGTATTTCTATGAGTAAATAGAAGAGGATTGGTGCAAGATTCATGTGAAGTAATGTACACGATGAATAGAGGTATTCTAGAAGACGATACTAAGATTATGCAATTGCTATCGTAGGTTAGAAAAGGATTGGTGCAAAATTCATGTGTCCCATCCATTCTTTCCCATCTATCTAATTCGCATTCCATCTTATCACATCTATTTACCTCTCATTCTCATCACATCCATCCATCCATTCTTTCCCATCTATCTGATTTGCATCCCATCTCATCACATCTATTTACCTCTCATTCTCATCACATCTATTCTCATCACATCCATCCATCCATTCATTCCTATCATCTGATTCGCATCACATATCATCACATCTATTTACCTCTCCTTCTCATCACTTCTATTATCATCACGTCTATTCTCTATTCATTCTCATCTATCTGATTCATATCATATCTATTTATAGAATGTAAGAGAATTCTTATTTTTGATATAAAGATTCTTTACGCATCGATTTATACATAAGAACAAGTTCAGTGGAAAATAACACTTTTATAGAAATCTGTTTGTGTATCTATTTATGCATAAATTCAATTTTAAGGAGAATAACACTTTCGAAATAAAAATAAATCTTTTATGCATCTTTCTATGCATAAATTCAATTTTAATGAGAATAACTCTTTTGAAATAAAAATAAATTTCTTTATGCATCTTTCTATGCATAACATCAAAATTAATGAGAATAACTCTTTTAAAATAAAAAAAAATTCTTTATGTATCTTTCTATGCATAAAATTCAATTTTCATGAGAACAACTCTTTTGAAATAAAAATAAACTTCTTTATGCATCTTTCTATGCATAAAATCAAAATTGATGAGAATAACTCTTTTGAAATAAAATAAATTTCTTTATGCATCTTTCTATGCATAAAATCAAAATTGATGAGAATAACTCTTTTGAAATAAAAATAAATTTCTTTATGCATCTGTCTATGCATAAAATCAAAATTGATGAGAATAACTCTTTTGAAATAAAAAAAAATTTATTTATGCATCTTTCTATGCATAAAAATTAATTCTAATGAAAATAACACTTTTATAAAAAAAATATTTCTAATATGCATTTTTCTATGCATAGAATAAAAATAACACTTTTAGAATACACAAGTGGTAGGGATTACTCTTTTTGAATAATAAAAAGATAAAACTTATTTCTCCAAATTTAAGAAAATTTTGCCATAACCTCCTTTGTATGGCTGACCATTTTTTTATTTTTTCACTCTAAAATTTACTAACATGCTTTAAATCATTCTAATCTGATCAATTTCCACTTTATTAAGAGTAAACAATATGAAAGTTGAATTCCATTAATTTGATTACACATCTAGGAGATAAAGAAAGGCTGAATTTGATTACACATCTAAGAGATAAAGAAAGGCTATGTAGGAAAAAGCGAGCCTCTAACCAAGCAAACTGATTCTAGAATTTTTCAGATTAGTTTGGTCAATTTTTGACCATTTTTAAGTTAGTTTAGCTTACTTTTTGGATCTAGTTGAAGCAAGAGAGAGGAGAGATGAAAATATCTCATTATTTGTGAGTTTAAAACTCAACCACACATGTGAAATAGGCACCTCCTTCATGAGGGGAAGTCCCCCACACTGAGGTGTCAAAAATGCATCATGTCCTCTAAATATCTCTTCTTTTTTAACTAATAACCTTGTCCTTAGTCAACTATTCATCTTATGTGAGTATTTACTTATTTTTGGGGGGATTTTCTTTATTTCTTCAATTTATCTCCTCCCTACATTTGGATTAATCTAATTGGCTCCTCAAAACCTTAATCTAAAATTTTTAAAAAATCTAGATCCTTAGGCTAAGGCCTTTTAAACAGATTATAATTTATTTCTAATGCACCTTTTAAAAATCTAGATCCTTAGGCTAAGGCCTTTTGAACAGATTATAATTTATTTCTGATGCACCTTTTGAATTTCTTTTTGAACTTCTATTTCGGGGGAATTTATTTTAATAAGAAAAGATATTTTTCCATCCAAAAATATCTAAAAATTGAATAACCTCTCTCTAGGACATTTTTTCTCTCTAGGCCAAAATAGGATCTTTCTTTTATTTCAGAGAGGGAAATAATTATAAGATCATAAGGGGAGGTTCTTACACCTTCACACCTCAAACGCCGGAGGGAGGAATCTTACAATGCGTGAGTAGGGTGGAAATTGGGAGGATGGAAAGCCTTGAGACAGCACCATCCTACGGACGGGTGGACCCGATTAATCAGGTAGCTTTCCAATAGATTAAGTAAAAGCCCTATGCTAGATAAATAGGTTCTAGGGCAACTCTATTCTAGGAGACTAGGCCAGTGGGGGCGGCTGTGCCTTGCATGGATGAGGAAGAAAGCGTTGTCTCTAGGAATCAAGATTAGTAGTTGCCCAAATTATAATCAATTACCCTATGGGTAATTTGACTTTTAGAAGACCACGCTCCCCCTATGGGATAGGACTAGGTCTTACCTACAAATCGTATCCTTGAATATTTACATGGTTAAGGTGTTAACGACGAGTAAGAAATTTTCTCCAAGCTAAGGCTTAGTAGACTATCTTAAGTGTTTCCCCTATTTTGGAAGGGGGGAACCTTACAATTAGTATCAGAGCAAAGGCTAATTATCAAGGGATTAAGACAAGTGATTATTTGTCATAGGAGGATGAATCAATCATCTCTACTGGCCATAGAAATGGTTTGAATATCCTCAAATGTTGAGACAATCATCCTATGAAATTGTGCTTGTATCTTGGGGTGCAAGGGCAAGATATTTGTACAATAAATTTGCGAAATAAGATTGGGAAGGAAACTTTTTGAGGAAAAAAAACATAGGGTGATCAAATTAAGAAACTAGTGGTGGATGAATGACTAGAAGGATAGACTGAAACTTTGTTTAGAGAAATTTTTAGGATATATCTCATAAATTCACATAATATAAATTATTAAGATTATAACTCCATTAAGGTTTGAATAGTTGACGTATGAATGCCATCATCCATTGGATGCTTTACACTAGGACGATCGTCCAAGATCTTGAACCCATCTCAGACAAACATGGGATGTGTAATTCATAGAGGATCATGCTATTAGATGTGTTAATCCCAAGATACTAGATGTGTAATTTTTAAAAAACTAATCATCTCAGATGTGTTAATCTTGATAATCTTTGGATGTGTCAATCCCAAGGCACTAGATGTGTAATCCTTTTAAAAAAATGAAGATCTTAGATGTATTAATTCAGAGTGCCCTTCAGATGTGGTGCTATGATGAGTAATTGATAGTTTTGAACTTGTTATGGAAAAGAAGAAAGTTGACTATTGCACATCAAAATCATAAGAAATGTCCAATTAGTTGGAAGCACTATTGTCAATCTAACCATTTGAACTAGAATAAGTTATGGGATGCCATGAAAGTACACCTTTGTGAAAGGTTTTATCCTCCAAGATTTCGAGAGGATAAAATGAATGAATTTTTGGAGCTAACCCAAGAAGGTAAGACCCTGGAAGAATACCACCAAAATCTTGCTAAAACTTCTCCGCTTAGCTTGAGAGATGGATGAATAAGCCCACCGTAGTGTGTAGACATCCCTCTGAGGGACAGGAGGATTGAGCGACGTAGCCTGCTATGAGAGGGCGACAAGCCATTGAGTCCTTGCGCTAGTGTGTTGGACGATGAGGTGTATGGTCCCATAGGGTTTTGCCTAGCATGTAGAGGCTGGAAGGCCGAATTCTAGATCATCGGTAGTATAAAGGAAAAGAATAAGAGAGTTGGTTTGGCTTGCATGGAATTGATTTATGTATATACTTTTTTTATAAATCTTGCAAGTCTTTGGCATTATTGTATTGTGGAAAAAGGCTATTTTAAAATGAACCTTGTGCAAAGGGCCTTAATTAAGGAACATGTTTATTTATGTCAAAGTGTGGTAGGATTAATTAGAAAACAAATTGATGCGTGAGTAGGGTGGAAAGTGGGAGGATGGAATGCCTCGACGGCACCATCCTACGGACGGGTGGACCTGATTAGTCGGGTAGCTCTCCAATAGATTAAGTGACAGCCCTATGATAGATAAATAGGTTCTCAAGCTTCACTATTCTAGGCCAGCGGCGGGCGGCTGTGTATTACATAGATGAGGAAAAAAGCGTTGTGTCTAGGAATCAAGATTAGTAGTTGCCCAAATCATGATTAATTACCCTATTAGTAATTTTACTTTTAGAAGACCACACTCCCCCTGTGGATAGGACTAGGTCTTACCTACCAATCGTATCCTTGAATCTTTACATGGTCAAGGTGCGACGATTAGGAGATTTTCTCCAAGCTAAGACTTAGTAGACTATCTTAAGTGTTTCTGCTATTTTGGAAGGGGAGAGCCTTACAATTGGTATCAGAGCAAAGGCTAACTATCAAGGGATTAAATTAAGTGATTGTTTGTCATATGAGGATGAATCAATTATCTCTACTGGCCATAGAAATGGTATGAATATCTTCACATGTTGTCGTCTAAAAATCATAAGAAATGAAAAATTAGTTGGAAGCATTGTTGTCAATCTAACCACTCCAACTAGAATGAGTTATGGGATGCCATGAGAGTACACCTTCGTGAAAGATTTTGTCCTCTAGGATCTTGAGAGGTAAAATGAATGAAGTTTTGGAGATAACCCAAGAAGGGAAGACCTTGGAAGAATACCACCAAAATCTTGCTAAAACTTCTCCGATCAACTCCAGCGATGGATGAGGTAACTCTTCTCCACCATCGATTCATTTTGAAGCTTAATCTACCTTTGAATAACCTCGTCAAGAATGCAAAACCATCCTCTATTTTGAATTCGACAAGTATTTCTATGAGTAAATAGAAGAGGATTGGTGCAGGATTCATGTGAAGAAATGTACATGATGAATAGAGGTATTTTAGAAGGATTGGTGCAGGATTCATGTGAGGATTGGTGCAGGATTCATGTGAAGAAATGTACATGATGAATAGAGGTATTTTAGAAGATGATACTAAGATTATGCAATTGCTATCCTAGGTTATGTTTACGTAAAGGATTATTCCCTTATGTTTTTCCATGACAAATTATTAAGTACCATATTACATGGGGATACAGAACAAGGAATTTATAAGGAAGGATTATGATTTTTCTAATAAAAAGGTTCATATGGTATGAGAGGTATATGGATGCATGAACTTAGGATAATAAGGCCAATTAACTTTAGACTAATAAAGACTGTTTGGGGGCACAACAAAACGAGCCAAACACCTGAAATAAGGACTCTTTAGGAACAATTTTTAGATAAAAGAAGATTTCAACCTAGTGGTGGGGACACCACTTTGGAAGAGAGGAAGATTTACTTAGATACGACCCCAGCTCGCGAGATGAGGACATGTCGAATCTTTTAAGTGGGGGAGATCGTAAGGTCCCTCTCAAGTCGTGTATGTGTCTCTTTTAATATAGATTTCAAGAAGGAAAGAGACTGCGGTTAGAGAAGAGTGAGGCAATAAGGCTAGAAACATTAGGAAAGTAATAGAGTCAAAATAGTAGCTCCAAGAATAAGAAGACAAGAATAGTTCTATTAAGAGATAAGTATCTCCAAAAATAGAATTTTGAATTTAGGTGATAGGAAGTCATATTTAGAGTCCAAGTGCACACTAAAAATGTGGAAAAGCAACACGTTTCTAAAGATGGCATGTTTGCAGCTATATACAAACTTTTTTGCCTACTCTACCCAAGTTGGCTTGTAGACCAGATGCCTTCCAGTTCTTTTGAGTAGTTACATGACCATATGCTGAGTTTTTATCAGAGAGTTATGGCCGAAACGATTCACTAATCTTGTCAAGGTCTCTCATGGGGAGATTGTAAGAATGCAGCTACTAGCCACAAGGGGATTCTAGACCTTGAGATGCATATATCCATTCATTCTTATCTAATAATCTCTTGGAGCAGAAAGCTAGCTTGCTGTGACCTTTATGAGGAAGATAATACTACTCCATAGCTTTTCTTTTAAAGAAAGAATAGTATGTCGTAGCCCTATAAGAGAAGGCTACTTTGCCATAGACCTTCGAAGAAAGAGAGAAAAGTCAGAGTACGAGTAAGAGGAGATAAAGCTTGGGGATGATTGAATGATTTAAATCGTAAAAGAGAAGGTATTAGAAGACTCTCTATTCTCATATCAAGTTCTAAAACTCTTATTAGCAAGAAAAGACAACGATAAATGACAAATTTCTATAAGGTATATATATATATATATATATATTGTTTTTCAATTATATATCATTCTTAGGAGTTGAGGTATGGCCCCGGCTTCTCTATTAACTGTTAGTAGTGATCTATTTGAATGATTTACTAGTTAAAGTTTTTATTCTTTTAAACAATAGCATATGCCTTAATCAAGAATGTCTTATCGCAATCTCAAGTTGAAATGCTAAAATATTTGTGAAAGGGTTGTTTTCTTAAAAAAGTAATGTGGATTCTAGTTCTGTGGTTTAGTTGAGTAAATGGATTGTTATCTTGGTTAAATTAAGATACAGGTACAACTTCTCCCTACCTTGATGTTGCTCCATCCTTGTGCTTGTGTAGCTGGATGCCGGAGATGTTAGTAAGGCTCGAAGTCGGCCCATGGTATCCCTCATACCATTGGGAGAATGAGGTTCTTAGATTCAGGCGAGTGATTGTGATGCTATCTAGTTCTGAGGGCCTAGTCTAGTGCGGTGAATAAACCCACCCTAGTGTGTAGACATCCCTCTGAGGGGGGCGAGGGATCAAACGACGGAGCCTAAGAGGGTGACACATCGGCTTCAGTCCTTGTGGGACGAGCGCGACCGACGATGAGGTGTATGGTCACATAGGGTTTTGCCCAGCATGTAGAGGCTGGAAGGCTGAATTCTAGATCATTGGCAGTATAAAGGAAAAGAATAAGAGAGCCCAGCATGTAGAGGCATGTAGAGGCTGGAAGGTTGAATTCTAGATCATTGGCAGTATAAAGGAAAAGAATAAGAGAGCCGGTTCAATGGCTTGTATGGAATTGATTCATGTATAAACTTTTTTTATAAATCTTATCTTTGGCATTATTGTACTGTGAAAAAAGGCTATTTTAACAAACCTTGTGAAAAGGACCTTAATAAGAGACCCGGTTCAATGGCTTGTATGGAATTGATTCATGTATAAACTTTTTTTATAAATCTTATCTTTGGCATTATTGTACTGTGAAAAAAGGCTATTTTGAAAAGGACCTTAATTAAGGAATATGTTTATTTAAGTCAAACAGTTTTAGTAGGATTAATTAGAAAACAAATTGTACTGTGAAAAAAGGCTATTTTAACAAACCTTGTGAAAAGGACCTTAATTAAGGAATATGTTTATTTAAGTCAAACAGTTTTAGTAGGATTAATTAGAAAACAAATTGATGCATGAGTAGGGAGTGGAAAGTGGGAGGATGGAAAGCTTTCCAACAGATTAAGTGAAAGCCATGTGCTAGATAAATAGGTTCTAGGGCAACGCTATTCTATGAGACTAGGCCAGTGGGCAGCTGTGCCTTGCATGGATAAGAAAGAAAGTGTTGTCTCTAGGAAGCAAGTAAAGTAGTTGCCCAAATTATGATAAATTACCCTATGGGTAATTTGACTTTTAGAAGACCACGCTCCCCCTACGGGAGATAGTACTAGGTCTTACCTACAAATCGTATCCTTTACATGGTCAAGGTGTCGACGACGAGTAGAAAATTTTCTCCAAGCTAAGACTTACTAGACTATCTTAAATGTTTCCCTTATTTTGGAATGGAGGAACCTTACAATTAGTATCAAAGCAAAGGCTAACTATCACAGGATTAAAACAAGTGATTGTTTGTCATATGAGGATGAATTAATCATCTCTACAGGCCATAGAAATGGTTTGAATATCCTCACATGTTGAGACAATCATCCTACGTAATTGTGCCTGTATCTTGAGGGTGGACGGGCAAGATATTTATACAATAAATTTGAGAAATAAGATTGGGGAGGAAACCTTTTGAGGATGAAAAACATAGGGTGATCAAATTAAGAAACTCGTGAGAGACTGAATGACTAGAAGGATAGACCGAAACTTTGTTTAGAGAAAATTTTTAGGATATATCTCATTAATTCGTATATTATAAATTATTAAGATTATAAATCCATTAAGGTTTGAATAGTTGATATATGAATGCCATCCATTGGATCCTTTACACTAGGACGATCGTTGAAGATCTTGGACCCATTTTAGACAAACATGGGTCTTGGGATGTGTAATTCTCGGAGGATCATGCTATTAGATGTGTTAGTCCCAAGATACTAGATGTGTAATTTTTACAAAACTAATTATCTTAGATGTGTTAATCCTGATAATCTTTGGATGTGTCAATCCCAAGGCACTAGATGTGTAATTATTTTAAAAAAATGAAGATCTCGGATGTATTAATCGAGAGTGCCTTCAGATGTGGTGCTATGATAAGTATTTGATAGTTTTGAACTTTCCAATGAAGGAAGAAAGTTGACCGTTACATGTCAAAATCATAAGAAATGCCGAATTATTTGGAAGCACTGTTGTCAATCTAACCACTCCAACCAGAATGAGTTATGGGATGCCATGAAAGTACACCTTCGTGAAAGGTTTTGTCCTCCAGAATTTGAGAGGATAAAATGAATGAATTTTTGGAGCTAACCCAAGAAGGGAAGATCCTGGAAGAATACCACCAAAATCTTGCTAAAACTTCTCTGAATTATCCAGAGATGGATGAATAAGGCCACCCTAGTGTGTAGACATCCCTCTAAGAGGCAAGAGGATTGAGCGACGGAGCCGGGATAGGCCGGCCCCCTGAGTCCTCGCCTAGCACGGCTGACAATGAGGTGTATGGTCCCATAGGGTTTTGCGCAGCATGTAGAGGCTACAAGGCCAAATTCGAGATCATCCGTAGTATAAAGAAAAAGAATAAGAGAGCCGATTTGGCTTGTATGGAATTGATTCATGTATAATTTTTTTTATTATAAATCTTGCAAGTCTTTGGCATTACTGTACTATGGAAAAAGGCTATTTTAATGAACCTTGTGAAAAGGGCCTTATTTAAGGAACATGTTTATTTATGTCAAACAGTGTGGTAGGATTAATTAGAAAACAAATTGACGCGTGAGTAGGGTGGAAAGTGGGAGGATAGAATGCCCCGACGGCACCATCCTATGGACGGGTGGACCCGATTAGTCGGGTAGCTTTTCAATAGATTAAGTGAAAGCCCTAGGCTAGATAAATAGGTTTTCGGGCAACACTATTCTAGGAGACTAGGACAGCGGGCGGCTGTGCCCAGCATGGATAAGGAAAAAAGCATTGTCTCTAGGAATCAAGATTAGTAGTTGCCCAAATCATGATTAATTACCCTATGGGTAATTTGATTTTTAGAGACCACACTCCCCCTGTGGGGGATATGACTAGGTCTTAGCTACAAATCGTATCCTTGAATCTTTACATGCTCAAGGTATGACGAGTAGGAAATTTTCTCCAAGCTAAGACTTAGTAGACTATCTTAAGTGTTTCCACTATTTTGGAAGGGGGGAGTCTTACAATTGGTATCACAGCAAAGGCCAACTATCAAACAAGGGATTAAAACAAGTGATTGTTTGTCATATGAGGATGAATCAATTATCTCTACTGGCCATAGAAATGGTTTGAATATCCTCACATGTTGAGACAATCATCCTATGAAATTGTGCTTGTATCTTGGGGGTGCACAGGCAAAATATTTGTACAATAAATTTAAGAAATAAGATTGGGGAGGAAACCTTTTGAGGATAAAAAACATAGGGTGATCAAATTAAGAAACTAGTGGAGACTGAATGACTAGAAGGATAGACCGAAACTTTGTTTAGAGAAATTTTTAGGATATATCTCATTAATTTGCATATTGTAAATTATTAAGATTATAACTCCAGTAAGGTGTGATTCCCAGAGGATCATCTGTTAGATGTGTTAATCCCAAGATACTAGATGTGTAATTTTTAAAAAACTGCCTTGACACTACCCCGTTCTTGTGCTTGTGTAGCTAGATGGCGCAGATGTTAGTAAGGCTCGGAGTTGGCCCATGGTATCCCTCATACCATTGGGAGAATAAGGTTCTCCGATTGAGGCGAGTGATTGTGATGCTGTCTAGTTCTGAGGACCCAAGCTAGTGCGGTGAATAAGCCCATCCTAGTGTGTAGACATCCCTCTGAGGGGCGGGGGATCAAGCAACGGAGCCTGAGAGGGCGACATGCTGGCTTTAGTCCTCGTAGGGCGAGCGCGGCTGATGATGAGGTGTATGGTCACATAGGGTTTTGCCCAACATGTAGACGCTGGAAGGCTGAATTCTAGATCATCGGGAGTATAAAGGAAAAGAATAGGAGAGCCGGTTTGGCTTGTATGGAATTGATTCATGTATAAACTTTTTTTATAAATCTTTTCTTTGGCATTATTGTACTATGAAAAAAGGTTGTTTTAACGAACCTTGTGAGAAAAGGGCCTTAATTAAGGAATATATTTATTTTGGTAGGATTAATTAGAAAACAAATTGATGCGTGAGTAGAATGGAAAGTGGGAGGATGGAAAGCTTTCTAACAGATCAAGTGAAAAGCCCTATGCTAGATAAATAGGTTCTGGGGCAACTCTATTCTAGGAGACTAGGCCAGTGGGTGGTTTTGCCTTACATGGATGAGGAAGAAAGCGTTGTCTCTAGGAATCAAGATAAGTAATTGCCCACATTATGATCAATTACCCTATGGGTAATTTGACTTTTAGAAGACCACGCTCCCCCTCCACCATAGTGTGTAGACATCCCTCCTCTGAGGGGCAGGAGGCTTGAGCGACGGAGCCTGAGAGGGGAACAGGCCGGCTTGAGTCCTCGCCAAGCACGGTCGATGATGATGAGGTGTATGGTCCCATAGGGTCTTGCCCAGCATGTAGAGGCTGTGAGGCCAAATTCTAGATCATCCGCAGTATAAAGAAAAAGGATAAGAGAGCTGGTTTGGCTTGTATAGAATTGATTTATGTATAAACTTTTTTTTAAAAATCTTGCAAGTCTTTGGCATTACTTACTGTACTATGGAAAAAGGTTGTTTTAACTGAAAAGGGCCTTAATTAAGGAACATGTTTATTTATGTCAAACAGTGTGGTAGGATTAATTAGAAAACAAATTGACGCGTGAGTAGGGTGGAAAGTGGGAGGATGGAATGCCTTGACAGCACCATCCTACGAACGGGTGGACCCA
This sequence comes from Cibotium barometz, assembly GCF_041138505.1. Classification (NCBI taxonomy): domain Eukaryota; kingdom Viridiplantae; phylum Streptophyta; class Polypodiopsida; order Cyatheales; family Cibotiaceae; genus Cibotium; species Cibotium barometz. The sequence continues at coordinate 19,227,972 of NC_141098.1, read as the reverse complement.
ATTAGTCAGGTAGCTTTCAAATAGATTAAGTGAAAGCCCTAAGCTAGATAAATAGGTTCTCGGGCAACACTATTCTAGGAGACTAGGCCAGTGGTGGGCGGCTGTGCCTACTAGCATGGATGAGGAAAAAAGCGTTGTCTCTAGGAATCAAGATTAGTAGTTGCCCAAATCATGATTAATTACCCTATGGGTAATGTGACTTTTAGAAGACCATGCTCCCCCTACGGGGGATAGGACTAGGTCTTAGCTACAAATCGTATCCTTTAATCTTTACATGCTCAAGGTGCGACGAGTAGGAAATTTTCTCCAAGCTAAGACTTAGTAGACTATCTTAAGTGTTTTCACGTTTTTGGAAGGGGAAAGCCTTACAATTGGTATCAGAGCAAAGGCTAACTATCAAGGGATTAAAACAAATGATTGTTTATCATATGAGGATGAATCAATCATCTCTAGTGGCTATAGAAATGGTTTGAATATCGTCACATGTTCAGACAATCATCCTACGTAATTGTGCCTGTATCTTGGGGGTGCACCGGCAAGATATTTGTACAATAAATTTAAGAAAGAAGATTGGGGAGTAAAACCTTTTGAGGAAAAAAACATATGGTGATCAAATTAAGAAACTAGTGGATGAATGACTAGAAGGATAGACCGAACTTTGTTTGGAGAAATTTTTAGGATATATCTCATTAATTCACATAATATAAATTATTAAGATTATAACTCCATTAAGGTTTGAATAGTTGACGTATGAATGCCATCATCCATTGGATGCTTTACACTAGGACAATCCTCCAAGATCTTGAACCCATCTCAGACAAACATGGGTCTCACTTGGGATGTGTAATTCCTAGAGGATCATTCTATTAGATGTGTTAATCCCAAGATACAAGATGTGTAATTTTTAGAAAACTAATCATCTCAGATGTGTTAATCTTGATAATCTTTGGATGTGTCAATCCCAAGGCTCCAGATGTGTAATTTTTTAAACAAAATGAAGATCTCAGATGTATTAATCCTGAGTGCCTTCAGATGTATTAATCCTGAGTGCCTTCAGATGTATTAATCCTAAGTGCCTTCACATGTATTAATCTTGAGTGCCTTCAGATGTGGTGCTATGATAAGTATTTGATAGTTTTAAACTTTTTATGGTGGATATAATGAAAGAAGAAAGTTGATCATTGCTCGTCTAAAAATCCTAAGAAATGCCGAATTAGTTGGAAGTACTATTGTCAATCTAACCGCTCAAACCAAAATCAATTAGGGGATGCCATGAAAGTACACCTTCGTGAAAGGTCTTGTCCTCCAGGATTTTGAGAGGATAAAATGAATGAATTTTTGGAGCTAGGATGTATTAAACCTGAGTGCCTTTAGATGTGTGGTGCTATGATAAGTATTTGATAGTTTTGGACTTTTCATGGATACAATGAAAGAAGAAAGTTCACCCTTTCTCATCTAAAACTCATAAGAAATGCCAAATTAGTTGGAAGCATTGTTGTCAATCTAACCACTCAAATCAGAATGAGTTATGGGATACCATGAAAGTATACCTTCATGAAAGGTTTTGTCCTCCATGATTTAGAGAGGATAAAATGAATGAATTTTTGGAGATAACCCAAGAAGGGAAGACCCTGGAAGAATACCACCAAAAGCTTGCTACTTCTCGGCTCCAGAGATGGATGAGGTAACTCTTCTCCACCATCGATTCATTTGGAATCTACTTTTGAATAACCTCGTCTCAAGAATGCAAAATCTTACACGCGTCAATTTGTTTTCTAATTAATCCTACCAAATTGTTTGACATAAATAAACATATTCCTTAATTAAGGCCCTTTTCATAAGGTTCATTAAAATAGCCTTTTTTCATAGTACAATAATGCCAAAGACAAGATTTATAAAAAAAGTTTATACATGAATCAAATCCGTACAAGCCAAACCATACATGAATTAAATCCGTACAAGCCAAACCATACATGAATCAAATCCATACAAGCCAAACCATACATGAATCAAATCCATACAAGCCAAATCGGCTCTCTTATTGTTTTCCTTTATACTGCCGATGATCTAGAATCCGGCCTTCCACCCTCTACATGCAGGGCAAAAGCCTATGGGACATACACCTTATCGTCGGGGCCGCGCTCGCCCCACAAGGACTCGAGCCGGTCTGTCGCCCTCTTAGGCTCCGTCGCTCGATCCTCCGGCCCCTCAGAGGGATGTCTACACACTAGGGTGGGCTTATTCACCACACTAGCATGGGCCCTTAGAACTAGACAGCATCACAATCACTCACCTCAATCAGAGAACCTCATTCTCCCAATGGTACTAGGGATACCATGGGCCGACTCCGACCCTTACTAATGTCTCTGCCATCCGACTACATAAGCAGAAGAACGAGGCAGCGTCAAGGTAGGGAGAAGTTGTACCTCTACCTTAATTTAACCAAGATAACAATCCATTTACTCAACTAAACCATAGGACTAAGAACCCATGTTACCTTTTTTAGAAAACAACCCTTTCACAAAGATTTTAGCATTTCAACTTGAGATTGCGACGATAAGACATTCTTTATTAAGGCATATGCTATTGTTTAAAGAATAAAAACTTTAACAAGTAAATCATTCAAATAGATCACTATTAACAATTAATAGAGAAGCCGAGGCCATACCTCAACCCCTAAGAATGATATATAATTGAAAAACAATATATATATATATCTTATAGAAATTTATCATTTATCGTTGTCTTTGCTTGCTAATAAGAGTTTCAGAACTTGATGAGAATAGAGAGTCTTCTAATACCTTGTCTTTTACTATTGAAATCATTCGATCATCCCCAAGATTTATCTCCTCTTACTCGTACTCTGACTTTTCTCTCTTTCGAAGGTCTATGGCAAAGTAGCCTTCTCTTGCAGGGCTACGGCATACTATTCTTTCTTTGAAAGAAAAGCTATGGAGTAGTATTATCTTCCTCATAACGGTCATAGAAAGCTAGCTTTCTTTTCAAGAGATTAGATAATAATGAATGGATATATGCATCTCAAGGTCTAGAATCACCTCTTGTGGCTACTAGCTGCATTATTACAGTTTCCTTGTGTAGAGACCTTGATAGAATCAGGGAATTGTTTTGGCCATAACTCTCTGATAAAAACTCAGAATATGGTCATGTAACTACTCAAAAGAACCAGAAGGCATATGGTCTACAAGAAGCCAACTCATGTGAATAGGCGAAAAGGTCTGTATATAGCCACAAACATGCCATCTTTAGAAACACATGGCTTTTCCACATTTTTAGTGTGCATGGACTCTAAATATGACCTCCTATCACCTAAATTCAAAATTCTATTTTTGGAGATACTTATCTCTTAATAGAACTATTCTTGTCTTCTTATTTCTTTTAGGATTTTTGGAGCTACTATTTTAACTCTATTACTTTCCTAATGTTTCTAGCCTTATTGCCTCACTCTTCTCTAAGTGCACTCTCTTTTCTTCTTGAAATCTATATTAAAAGAGACACATACATGACTTGAGAGGGACCTTACAATCTATATTAAAAGAGACACATACATGACTTGGGAGGGACCTTACAATCTCTCCCACTTAAAAGATTTGAGATGTCCTCATCTCACAAGTTGGGGTAGTATCTAAGTAAATCCTCCTCTCTCTTCCAAAGTGGTGTCCCCACTAGGTAGAAATCTTCTTTTATCTAAAAATTGTTCCTAAAGAGTCCCTTATTTCATGTGTTTGGCTCGTTTTGTTGTGTATCCAAACGTTTTTTATTAGTCTAAAGTTAATTGGCCTTATTATCCTAAGTTCATGCATCCATATACCTCTCATACGATATAAACCTTTTTATTTAAAAAAATCATAATCCTTCCTTACGAATTCCTTATTCTATATCCCCATGTAATATGGTAATTAATAATTTGTCATGGAAAAACATAAAGGAATAATCCTTTACGCAATCTAACCTATGATAGCAATTGCATAATCTTAGTATCGTTTCCTAGAATACCTCTATTTATCATGTACATTACTTCACATGAATCTTGCACCAATCCTCTTCTATTTACTCATAGAAATACTTGTTGAATTCGATTATCTTTAACCTCGCTATCCCTATTTCTTGACCTAATTTTACTCTAGCTCATGATTCCTTGTAGCCAAGGGTGGGCTTGACATTCCTCTTGAATTAGGGGACCTCTTATTGATTAACATGGAAGGATTGATGTCCTTCTCAACACTTTATACATAGAAAAACTTTGTCATAGTCTTTGGCTATAAGGTAAATACATGTGATGAGATGGGATGCGAATCATCAGATAGATGGGAAAGAATGGATGGATGGATGTGATGAGAATGAGAGAGGTAAATAGATGTGATTTCAATCAGATAAATGTGAATGAATAGATAAGATGTGATGTCATGTGAATCGGGATGTGAATGAATGATATAGAATGTGAAATGCGATGTAAACTAGATAGATGTTAATGTATGTGAAGTGATGAGATGTATGCGTAGATGCAAGTGGATGAGATCTGATGAGGATAAATGAGGAAATAAGTGATGAGATAGAAAAAGATATGATTAGATGAGATAGAAAAAGATATGATTAGATGAGAATGGGAATACTTATAAAATGAATGTGGATTGTTGTGGATTGATGTGTGGGTAATGTGGATTGATGTGGATAGATGAGTGGATAATGTGGATTGATGTGAATTATGTGGATGGATGTATGGATGATGTGGATTGATGTGTGGATAATGTGGATGGATGTATGAATGATGTGGATTGACGTGTGGATTGATGTGGATATATGTATGGAAGATGTGGATGGATGTGTGGATAATGTGGATTGATGTGGATGGATGTATGGATGATGTGGATGGATGTGGATGGATGTATGGATGATGTGGATGGATGTGGATGGATGTATGGAAGATGTGGATGGATGTATGGAAGATGTGGAAGGATGTATGGAGATGATGTGGATTGATGTGTGGATGATGCGATTGGATGTGATTTGATGTGATGTGATAGGGATCGATGAAGAAAAAAAAACTTTGGGAAGATGAGAAAAGATGGGGACTAATGTGAAAGGATGTGGAGTGATGAGAAAAGATGGAAATATTGTTGGAACTGTATTTGTACGTGAAATCTATTTTTAAATGACTGTTTTATGTCAAGAATGCTGGGGAAGCATTTTGACCGTCTTGTGAATGAGGTCGTGGTGGTGCCCTATCTGTTAAAGTTGCAACTGTTGATAGAGAGTCAACAGAGGACATCTCGTGTAGCAAGGTGGTGAGTTTCCTTACGGTGGATGAGGGACCAAGGAAGTGGCCTATGACTGAAGCGCTAGGTGACCTGCAAAGGATCCTAGAGGGTGCTGACCATACCGTGCTCAGGCTCTAGGGGGGTCGTCGAAGATACCCACAAGTACATCGAGGAAGATATTGGAACAAGGAGTAAGAGTTGTTTTCGGCATGGATCTGGTTGATTGACCTTGCTGGTCCTCAACGGATGAGTCCATGGCTCTTTTATATGGATCCGTCGGTTGATCTTGCTGATCTTCAACGGAGATTCCATTTCGATATGTGAATATATTTCCGGTTACTATGAGCTAGGAACTGTCAAAAAGGCCCCTGAGTGGACAGGTGGTGAGCGTTCTGGTTGCCAATGATGCCATAGGTACACCGATGAAGGAATGATTGGAAATAAGAATTCAACTAGAGATTTTGACGATTATGATTAGTGACACAATGATTTCATTAAAAGATTATTTTTTTTAAGAAGATGCTGATTCTGTGAAAAAAGCAATTTTATATTGGGTGTGTAAGTGGTGTGACTAGTTTTAAGTTTGCATGAATTTATGGGTAGGGGGCCTAGGAACTCTTTTCCCTAGTACTCGAGACAAAACCTAACCAAATTCCTAATTGGATCCCATCACTACTACAGTGGTTGGGCGGTTGGCTAACCCATGGGACTGGATGGGGTTACGCTGGACTGATGGATCCCTAAAATGAGACTAAGTTTCTGTTGGTACGATAGATGAAGTAAATCCCGCGAATAAAAATTGTTCTATGGAAAAGGATCAACGACTGTGCCTCTCAATGAGAAAGAAAGCATTGGTCTTTATGATCCAAGTGCAATCTTTCCTTTGATCTGACTATGGGACATATAGGTTTGGTCAGATCAGTTCAGTTAGTTAAGGCTTTTGACTACGTTAGAGAAAAGTTATCCTGGAGGAATCGCCCCTGCTTTCCGAGAGGCAAGGGAATTTTTTCCGAGTTCGGGTTTGGAAGAACCGATGGATTAGTCTCTTATCTGGATATCCGTGGCGCGAGGCCTGGAGTGTGGGACCCTGCCCTATGCAAGAAGTGCTACTTTTGCTGCTAGCATCCCTGGATTCATTGCGTAGTGGGGTCATAGATCTTACACGCGTCAATTTGTTTTCTAATTAATCCTACCAAATTGTTTGACATAAATAAACATATTCCTTAACTAAGGCCCTTTTCACAAGGTTCATTAAAACAACCTTTTTTTACAGTACAATAATGCCAAAGACAAGATTTATAAAAAAAGTATATACAGGAATCAAATCCATACAAGCCAAACCGGCTCTCTTATTCTTTTCCCTTAAACTACCGATGATCTAGAATCCGGCCTTCTAGCCTCTACATGCTGGGCAAGACCCTACAGGACATACACCTTATCGTCGAGGCCACGCTCTTCGCCACACGAGGACTCAAGCCAGCAGTGCTGCCTGTCACCCTCTCAGGCTCCGTCGCTCGATCCTCCCGCCCCTCAGAGGCATGTCTACACACTAGGGTGGGCTTATTCACTACACTAGCCTGGGCCCTCAGAACTAGACAGCATCACAATCACTCACCTCAATCGGAGAACCTCACTCTCCCAATGGTATGAGAGATACCATTGGCCAACTCTGGACCTTACTAACGTCTCCGCCGTCTGGCTACACAAGCAAAAGAACGGGGTAGTGTCAAGGTAGGGAGAAGCTGTACCTGTACCACCTTAATTTAACCAAGATAACAATCCATTTACTCACCTAAACCATAGGAGTAAGAATCCACATTACCTTTTTAAGAAAACAACCCTTTCACAAAGATTTTAGCATTTCAACTTGAGATTGCGATAAGACATTCTTTTTTAAGGCATATGCTGTTGTTTAAAAGAATAAAAACTTTAACTATTGAATCATTCAAATAGATCACTATTAACAATTAATAGAGAATCCGGGGCCATACCTCAACCCCTAAGAATGATATATAATTGAAAAACAAAAAATATATATATCTTATAGAAATTTATCATTTATCGTTGTCTTTGCTTGTTGCTAATAATAAGAGTTTCAGAACTTGATATATGAGAATAGAGAGTCTTCTAATACCTTCTCTTTTACGATTGAAATCAGTCGATCATCCCCAAGCTTTATCTCCTCTTACTCGTACTTTGACTTTTCTCTCTTTCGAAGGTCTATGGCAAAGTAGCCTTCTCTTGCAGGGCTACGGCATACTATTCTTTCTTTAAAAGAAAAGCTATGGAGTAGTATTATCTTCCTCATAATGGTCATAGCAAGCTAGCTTTCTTTTCAAGATATTAGATAATAATGAACGAATATATGCATCTCAAGGTCTAGAATCACCTTGTGGCTACTAGCTGCATTCTTAGAGTTTCCCTGTGTAGAGACCTTGACAGAATCAGGGAATTGTTTCGGCTATAACTCTCTGATAAAAACTTAGAATATGGTCATGTAACTACTCAAAAGAACCGGAAGGCATGTGGTCTACAAGTCAACTTGGGTAGAATAGGCAAAAAGGTCTGTATAGAGCCGAAAACATGCCATCTTTAGAAACACGTGGCCTTTTCACATTTTTAGTGTGCATGGACTCTAAATATGACCTCCTATCACCTAAATTCAAAATTCTATTTTTGGAGATACTTATCTCTTAATAGAACTATTCTTGTCTTCTTATTTCTTTTAGGATTTTTGGAGCTACTATTTTTACTCTATTACTTTCCTAATGTTTCTAACCTTATTGCCTCAGTCTTCTCTAAGTGCACTCTCTTTCCTTCTTGAAATCTATATTAAAAGAGACACATACATGACTTGGGAGGGACCTTACAATCTCCCCTACTTAAAAGACTCGAGATGTCCTTATCTCACAAGCTGGGGTAGTATCTAAGTAAATCCTCCTCTCTCTTCCAAAGTGGTGTCCCCACCACTAGGTAGAAATCTTCTTTTATCTAAAAATTATTCCTAAAGAGTCTCTTATTTCATGTGTTTGGCTCGTTTTGTTGTGCCCCCAAACATTTTTTATTAGTCTAAAGTTAATTGCCCTTATTATCCTAAGTTCATGCATCCATATACCTCTCATACGATATCAACCTTTTTATTTAAAAAAATCATAATCCTTCCTTATACGAATTTCTTATTCTATATCCCCATGTAATATGGTACTTAATAATTTGTAATGGAAAAACGTAAGGGAATAATCCTTTTCACAATCTCACCTACAATAGCAATTGCATAATCTTAGTATCGTCATCTAGGATACCTCTATTCATCATGTACATTACTTCACATGAACCTTGCACCAATCCTCTTCTATTTACTCATAGAAATATTTGTTGAATTTGATTATCCCTATTCATCATGTACATTACTTCACATGAATCTTGCACCAATCCTCTTCTATTTACTCATAGAAATACTTGTTGAATTCGATTATCTTTAACCTCGCTATCCCTATTTCTTGACATAATTTTACTCTAGCTCATGATTCCTTGTAGCCAAGGGTGGGCTTGACGTTCCTCTCGAATTAGGGGACCTCTTCTTGATTAACATGGAAGGACTGATGTCCTTATCAACAATTTCTACATAGAAAAACTTTGTCATAGTCTTAGGCTATAATTACGGCTTCTAAAATAGAGGATGGTTTTGCATTCTTGACAAGGGTATTCAAAGGTAGATTAAGCTTCCAAATGAATCGATGGTGGAGAAGAGTTACCTCATCCATCTCTATAGCTAATCGGAGAAGTTTTAGCAAGATTTTGGTGGTATTATTCCAAGGTCTTCCCTTCTTGGGTTAGCTCCAAAAATTCATTCATTTTATCCTCTCGAAATCCTGGAGGACAAAACCTTTCATGAAGGTGTACTTTCATGGCATCCCATAACTCATTCTGGTTCGAGTGTACTTTCATGAAGGTGTACTTTCATGGCATCCCATAACTCATTCTGGTTTGAGTGGCTAGATTGACAACAATGCTTCCAACTAATTTGGCATTTCTTATGATTTTTAGATGAGCAAGGGTGAACTTTCTTCTTTCATTGTATCCATGAAAAGTCCAAAACTATCAAATACTTATCATAGCACCACATCTAAAGGCACTCAGGATTAATACATCTGAGATCTTCATTTTTTTCTAATAATTACACATTTGGGGACTTGGGATTGACACATCCAAAGATTATCAAGATTAACACATCTGAGATGATTAGTTTTCTGAAAATTATATATCTAGTATCTTGGGATTAACACATCTAATAGCATGATCCTCTGGGCATTACACACCCAAGTTAGACCCATGTCTGTCTGAGATGGGTTCAAGATCTTGGACGATCGTCCTAGTGTAAAGCATCCAATGGATGGCATTCACACGTCAACTATTCAAACCTTAATGGAGTTATAATCTTAATAATTTATAATATGCAAATTAATGAGATGTATCCTAAAAATTTCTCTAAACAAAGTTTCGGTCTATTCTTCTAGTCATTCAGTCTCCGCCCGCTAGTTTCTTAATTTGATCACCCTATGTTTTTTCCCTCAAAAAGTTTTCTCCCGAATCTTATTTCTCAAATTTATTGTACAAATATCTTGCACGTGCACCCCCAAGATACAAGAACAATTTTAGAGGATGATTATCTCAACATGTGAGGATATTCAAACCATTTATATGGCCAGTAGAGATGATTGATTCATCCGCATATGACAAACAATCACTTGTTTTAATCCCTTGATAGTTAGCCTTGTTCTGATACCAATTGTAAGGCTCCCCCCTTCCAAAATTGCAAAAACACTTAAGATATTCTACTAAGTCTTAGCTTGGAGAAAATTTCCTACTCGTTGCACCTTGAGCATGTAAAGATTCAAGGATATGATTTGTAGCTAAGACCTAGTCCTATCTCCCATAGGGGGAGCGTGGTCTTCTAAAAGTCAAATTATGCATAGGGTAATTAATCATGATTTGGGAAACTACTAATCTTGATTCCTAGAGAAAACGTTATAATAATCGATAATATATTCACATAGCAAAATGGAATCTCCATTGAAGATCAACAAGATCAACCGACAGATCCATATAAAAGAGCCATGGACTCATCCGTGTTGAGGACCAGCAAGGTCAATCATCCAGATCCATGCCTGAATTCAGAAAACAACTCTTACTCCTTGTTCCAATATCTTCCCCAATGTACTTGTAGGTATCTTTGGCGACCCAAAGCTAGAGCACCGTATGGTCAACACCCTCTAGGATCCTTCGCAGGTCACCTAGTGCTTCACTCATAGGCCGCTTCCTTGGTCCCTCATCCACCATACCGGAAGCTCACCATTTAAATCAAACCAAGGCCGGCGGTCAAGACCTCGGTCGACCTTGCTATGCGAGACATCCTCCGGCAGCTACAACTTTAACAGATAGTTCTCCACCACGACCTCATTCACAAGACGGTCAAAATGCTTCCCCATCATTCTTGACATAAAACAGTCATTTAAAAACAGATTTCACATACAAATACAGTTTCAAAAATATTTCCATCTTTTCTCATCACTCCACATTCTTTCACATTACTCCCCATCTTCTCATCTTCCCAAAGTTTTTTTTTCTTCATAGATCCCTATCACATCACATCATTCCAACATCCAATCTCATCATCCACACATCAATCCACATCATCCATACATCCATCCACATCAATCCACATCATCCATCCACATCTTCCATAAATCCATCTCCACATCAATCCACACGTCAATCCACATCATCCATACATCCATCCACATCAATCCACACGTCAATCCACATCATCCATACATCCATCCACATCAATCCACGTTATCCACACATCAATACACATCATCCATCCACATCTTCCATAAATCCATCTCCACATCAATCCACACGTCAATCCACATCATCCATACATCCATCCACGTCAATCCACACGTCAATCCACATCATCCATACATCCATCCACATCAATCCACATTATCCACACATCAATCCACATCATCAATCCACATCTTCCATAAATCCATCTCCACATCAATCCACACATCAATCCACATCTTCCATAAATCCATCTCCACATCAATCCACACGTCAATCCACATCATCCATACATCCATCCACATCAATCCACATTATCCACACATTAATATACATCATCCATACATCCATCCATATCATTCACATCAATCCACATTATCCACTCATCCATCCACATCAATCCACATTACCCACACATCAATCCACAACAATCCACATTCATTTCATAAGTATTCCCATTCTGATCTAATCACATCTTTTTCTATCTCATCACTTATTTCCTCATTTATCCTCATCATATCTCATCCACTTGCATCTACCCATACATCTCATCACTTCACATACATTAACATCTATCTAGTTTACATCGCATCTTATCATATACATTTCACTTCACATCTCATTCATTCACATCTCGATTCACATGCTAACACATTCATTCACGTCCCTTATCATTCATTCACATCACATCACGTCCATTCACATCCCTTATCATTCATTCACATCTCGATTCACATGCTATCACATTCATTCACATCCTATATCATTCATTCACATCCTATATCATGCTATATCATTCATTCACATCTCGATTCACAGGTTATCACATTCATTCACATCCTATATCATTCATTCACATCCCGATTCACATGACATCACATCTCATCTATTCATTCACATTTATCTGATTGACATCACATCTATTTACCTCTCATTTCGCATCACATCCATCCATCCATTCTTTCCCATCTATGTGATTTACATCCCATCTCATCACATCTATGTACCTGTCATTCTCATCTCATCCATCCATCCATACATTCCCATTTATCTGATTCGCATCACATATCATCACATCTATTTACCTCTCACTCTCATCACATCCATCCATCCATACATTCCCATTTATCTGATTCGCATCACATATCATCCATCCATACATCCATCTCATTCTCATCACATCCATCCATCCATACATTCCCATTTATCTGATTCGCATCACATATCATCACATCTATTTACCTCTCATTCTCATCACTTCTATTCTCATCACATCCATCCATCCATTCTTTCCCATCTATCTGACTCGCATTCCATCTTATCACATCTATTCTCATCACATCCATCCATCCATTCTTTCCCATCTATCTGATTCGCATCCCATCTATTTACCTCTCATTCTCATCACATCCATCCATCCATTCATTCCCATCTATCTGATTCGCATCACATATCATCACATCTATTTACCTCTCCTTCTCATCACATCCATTCTCTATTCATTCTCATCTATCTGATTCATATCACATTTATTCTCTATTCATTCTCATCTATCTGATTCATATCACATCTATTTATAGAATGTAAGAGATTTCTTATTTTTGATATAAAGATTCTTTACACATCTATTTATGCATAAGAACAACTTCAGTGGAAAATAACACTTTTATAAAAATCTGTTTATGTATCTATTTATGCATAAATTCAATTTTAAGGAGAATAACACTCTCAGAATTCTTGTAAGCTAGTAATTTTGCCTTTTCTTTATTCTTTTAATGGTTTTTCTAATCTTGTTTTGTTTAAATTAAAAACTCCGATGCTATGCCTTGCTGTGGAAAGGCTTTCCCCCTCTCTCATTCTTAAATTCAGCCCTTCTTTATCCTAGTTAAGTAATTTAATTGTTGGAATTAAACTTTTCATATTGTTTCTCTTTTAAAAGTGAAATTTGATTAGTTTAGAGTGCTTAAAACCAATTGGGGATAATTTTTAAGTGATTTTAAGTTAAGAAAAATTGAAAAATGGTCAGCCATACAAAGGAGGTTTTGGTAAAATTTTCTGAAAATTGATGAAATAAGTTTTATCTTTTAGTATCCAAAAAGAGTAATCCCCACCAATTGTGTATTCTAAAAGTGTAATTTTCAATTTTATACATAGAAAGGTGCATAAAGAAAAATTATTTTTATTTCGAAAGAGTTATTTTCATCAAATTTCATTTTATGCATACAATGATGCATAAAGAAATTTATTTTTATTTCAAAAGTATTATTCTCATCAATTTTCATTTTATGCATAGGAAGATGCATAAAGAAATTTATTTTTAATTCAAAAGAGTTGTTCTCATCAATTTTCATTTTATGCATAGGAAGTTATTCTCATCAATTTTCATTTTATGCATAGAAAGATGCATAAAGAAATTTATTTTTATTTCAAAAGAGTTATTCTCATCAATTTTGATTTTATGCATAAATAGGTGCATAAAGAATTTATTTTTATTCCAAAAAAGTTATTCTCATCAATTTTGATTTTATGCATAGAGAGGTGCATAAATAAATTTATTTTTATTTCAAAAGAGTTATTCTTATCAATTTTGATTTTATGCATAAATAGATGCATAAAGAATTTATTTTTATTTCGAAAGAGTTATTTTCATCAAATTTTATTATGCATAGAATGATGCATAAAGAAATTTATTTTTATTTCATGTTATTCTCATCAATTTTTATTTTATGCATAGGAAGATGCATAAAGAAATTTATTTTTAATTCAAAAGAGTTATTCTCTTCAATTTTCATTTTATGCATAGGAAGTTATCCTCATCAATTTTCATTTTATGCATAGAAAGATGCATAAAGAAATTTATTTTTATTTCAAAAGAGTTATTCTCACCAATTTTGATTTTATGCATAAATAGGTGCATAAAGAATTTATTGTTATTCCAAAAGAGTTATTCTCATCAATATTGATTTTATGCATAGAATGATGCATAAAGAAATTTATTTTTATTTCAAAAGAGTTATTCTCATTAAAATTGAATTTATGCATAGAAAGATGCATAAAAGATTTATTTTTATTTTGAAAGTGTTATTCTCCTTAAAATTGAAATTATGCATAAATATATGTGTAAAGAGTCTTAAAAAAAAGGATTCTCTTGCATTCTAAGAATGGATGTGATGGTATGTGATATGAATCAAATAGATGAGAATGAATGGATGGATAGATGTGATGAGAATGAGAGGTAAATAGATGTGATGAGATGGGATGCTAGATGAGAATGAATGGATGGATAGATGTGATGAGAATGAGAGGTAAATAGATGTGATGAGATGGGATGCGAGTCAAATAGATGGGAATGAATGGATGGATGGATGTGATGAGAATAGGAGTGACGAGAATGTGAGGTGAATAGATGTGATGAGAAGTAATGTGAATCTGATAGATGGGAATGAATGGAGGGATGGATGTGGATGTATGTGAAGAATAGAAGTAGATGTATGTTAAAGAATGGATGTGGATGTATGTGAAGAATAGAAGTAGATGTATGTTAAAGAATGGATGTGGATGTGTATGTGATAAGTATGGATGTGGATGTATGTGAACGGATAGATGTGGATGTGTATGTGATAAGTATGGATGTGGATGTATGTGAACGGATAGATGTGGATGTGTATGTAATAAGTATGGATGTGGATGTATGTGAACGGATAGATGTGGATGTGTATGTGATAAGTATGGATGTGGATGTATGTGAAAGGATAGATGTGGATGTGTATGTGTGATAAGTATGGATGTGGATGTATGTGGGAGAATACATGTGGATGTAAATGTGATGGATATGAATGAGAATTGAGGCGATGAGATGAGATGTAAATTGGATAGATATGAATGATATAGGATGTGAATGAATGTGTTAGTATGTGAATCCGGATGTGAATGAATGATATAGGATGTGAATGAATGAATGTGATAGCATATGAATGATATAGGATGTGAATGAATGTGATAGCATATGAATCGATATGTGAATGAATGATAAGGGATGTGAATGGATGTGATGTGACCAAACCCGTAAGTCCCATAGTCAGATCAAAGGGAGATGCTTTTTTCGTCATTGAGAGGCACAACCATTGATTCTTTTCCATAGAACAATTTTTATCCAGGATTTACCTCATCTATCGTACCAACAGAAATTTAGTCTCATTTTAGGGATCCATCAGTCCAGCCTAACCCCATCCAGTATAGCCTAACCCCATCTAGTCCCTTGGGTGAGCCAACCGCCCGCCAACCGCCCAACCACTGTAGTGATGGGATCCAATTAAACATTTGGTTAGGTTTTGTCTCGGGTACCAAGGAAAAGAGTTCCCAGGCCCCCTAACCGGATATTCATACAAACTTAAACTAGTCACACCGCTTACACACCCAATATGAAATTACCTTTTTCTCAGCATTATCTATCTTTAAAAACAATCATTTAATGAAACCATTGTGTCACTGATCATAATCCTCAAAATCTCTGATTGATTCCTTATTTCCAATCATTCCTTCATTGGTGTATCTATGGCATCATTGGTAACCAGAATGCTCACCACTTGACCACTCAGGGGCCTTTTCGATAGTTCCTAGCTCATAGTAACCGGTAATATATTCACATATCAAAATGGAATCTCCGTTGAAGATCAGAAAGATCAACCAACGGATCCATATAAAAGAGCCATGGACTCATCCGTTGAGGACCAGCAAGGTCAATCAACTAGATCCATGACCAAATTTCGAAAACAACTCTCACTCCTTATTCAATATCTTCCCCCAATGTACTTGTGGGTATCTTCGGTGACCCAAAGCCCGAGCACCATATGGTCAGCACCCTCTAGGATCCTTTGCAGGTCACCTAGCGCTTCACTCATAGGCCGCTTCCTTGGTCCCTCATCCACTGTACTGAAAGCTCACCATTTTAAATTGAACCGAGGTTGGTCAAGACCTCGGCCGACTTTGCTACGCGAGACGTCCTCCGTCAGCTGTTGCAACTTTATCAGCTAGGTCTCCACGACCTCAATCACAAGACGGTCAAAATGCTTCCCCAGCATTCTTGACATAAAACAATCATTTAAAAACAGGTCATAAATACAGTTTCTATAACGAACTCTCGTCTTTCTACATTAATCAACATTACTCAATCCACATTCATTCCATATAAATTCCCATTCTCATCCAATCACATTATTTTTCATCTCATCACTTCTTCCCTCAAATCTCCTCATTAGATCTCATCCTGTCACATTTACCCATATCCACATCTCATCACATCACATTCATTCACATCTCATCCATTCACACCACATCACATTCACTCACCACATCACATCTCATTCAGACCACATCACATTCACTCCATCACATCTCATTTAGACCACATCACATTCATTCACAACACATCTCATTCAGACCACATCACATTCATTCACATCTATTGCGATTCACATCCCATATTATTCATTCACATCCCTATTCACATGACAACAGGTGTCCCACTAAGGCCTTATAGTCTATTACTGCATACAAAGCTTGGTATGGCAGGAAGCCTTCTATTGGTCACTTGCGTGTCTTTGGTTGCTTGGCCTATGCTTTAGTGCCTGTGCAACAATGCAGAAAATTGGATGATAAGGCTGTCAAATGAAGTTTTGTTGGTTACAGTGCTGAGAGCAAGGGTTACAGATTGTATCATCCGCAGTCAAAGCGTATCTTGATTAGTCGAGATGTTGTTTTTGTGGAAGATGTTGTGCAGCCTTTGTTATCATGTACCAAAGAGGAGACAGGTGTGAGCTCACGGGATGTATTTGATATGTTGTTGCCTCTATTTACAGGTGGGAATTCAAATGTAAGTCCTAATGAGGCAAATATTCAGCCTATGCAGATTTCAAACAACATCATAGATCAGCCTATTTCTGATGCAGATTTACAGGATGTAATTTATGAGGATAGGGCTGAAAATGAGCAGGCTAGATGTATGCCTAAATGGCTGGTGCAAACCTTGCATGATAGTAAAATTGATGCACCTATGTCTACTCGTTCGGGTTTTTAGCATGCCTCTTATGCATCAGAATGTTATGCCTCGTTTGGGTTTTTAGAATGCCTCTTATGCATCAGAATGTTATGCTTTGGCTGTGTCTAGTATGTGTGAAGAGGAAGAATCTCTTCACACATACTAGCCTCTTATGCATCAGAATGTTATGCTTTGGCTGTGTCTAGTATGTGTGAAGAATCTCTTTTATTTGATGAGGCGCAAAAATCAAAAAATTGGTTGGCTACAATGCAAAGTGAATATGATGCTATAATGAAGAATGGTACATGGTCTTTGTGTGATTTGCCTATTGGTAAAAAGGTCATTGGATGTAAGTGGGTTTTTAAGTTGAAACCAAAGCCAAATGGCAGTGTTGATCGCTATAAGGCTAGAATTGTTGCAAAGGGTTATGCTCAAGAGAAGGGCATTGATTTTGATGAGATTTTGCTTTAGAATACACATATGCACACACTCCTCTTTAGAACTTTAACTTATAAAACAATCCGTTGACAAACAATTATTGGTTATAGATGTCATAACTCAAAATTTCCTTCCAATCTTTGTCTGTCAACAAAAACAGTATCACTCTGGACTCTCCATTGAGACTAGCTAGTCAGCACAAGCAATGAGATCCAATAATAGATTACAATAAACATTGGTCCATCATACAATATCTTCCATGACATATGCATGGGTGTCCTCCGTAGCACCGCAAGCCCGTGCATCGCCTGGTCAGAACCCTCCAGGATCCTCCTTAGGTGTCGTGGCACTTCACTCAGGGACCGCTTCATCGGCCCTCATCCATCATACCGGAAGCGCACCATTTTAACCATACCGAGGCTGGTAAAGACTTGGGCAGGCTTTGCCGCGTGAGCTATCCTTTGAACACTCCCCGCCAGCTGTTGCAACCAAACTTCCCTTAGAAATACACATATACTAAATGCTCCCTCGCGTAAGACAATCCTTTAAGAAAACAGGGTTTCTATGCAAGTTTTTAGTTTTAATTTTCTTTGAATGTAATGAGTATATCTTAAATCCGTATCCCAAGACTTCTTGATCGTAGATCTGAATTCCAAATAGAATTCCTCGAATTCTATAACCTTGATCCTCAGATCAATTTAAAAGGGTCTCAACTTAGTTTCAGATTTGGTTGGTGATTTGAGTGTATTTTCCTGAACTAGTCTTATCCTCTTTCCTTGAAACTAACGAAGAGTTTGGTCTTGGTCAAAGTCTGATTTTGGATATTCACTTAACTGATTTTCTAAACTAATCACGAATTCCTATGAGGAATAAATTAATCAATTTATCTAAATTTTTGACTTCAATAGATTTTTTGAATTTTCTCATTACCATCCGAGTGACTATGAAACGATACCTTTTTCTTTCAGAGTGTATTTACTTATTCATTTATCGATTATTCATGAAAATAAAACATAGAATCAAAGAGAACTCTAATTTTGATATAAATATTTCTTTATGCATCTATTTATGCATAAAATCCAACTTCAATGGAAATAACACTTTTACATAAAAGAAAATTATTTTATGCATAAAATCAATTTATTAGGAATAACAATTTTATAATAAAAAAATATCCAATACGCATCTTTCTATATGCATAGAAATTGAATCTAATGAAAATAACACTTTTATAATTAAAAAAATATCCAATATGCATCTTTCTATGCAAAGAAATTGAATCTATTAAAACTAACACTTTTTTAATAAAAAAATATCCAATATGCATCTTTCTATGCATAGAAATTGAATCTAATGAAAATAACACTTTTATAATAAAAAACAATATCCAATATGCATCTTTCTATGCATAGAATTTAAATTTAATGAAAATAACCCTTTTGTAATAAAAAAATATCCAATATGCATCTTTCTATGCATAGAAATTGAATCTAATGAAAATAACACTTTTATAATAAAAAAATATCCAATATGCATTTTTCTATGTATAGAAATTGAATCTAATGAAAATAACACTTTTATAATAAAAAATTATCCAATATGCATCTTTCTATGCATAGAAATTGAATCTAATGAAAATAATACTTTTATAATTTAAAAAAATCCAATATGCATCTTTCTATGCATAGAAATTGATTCTAATAAAAATAACACTTTTATAATAACAAAATATCCAATATGCATCTTTCTATGCATAGAAATCGAATCTAATGAAAATAACACTTTTATAATGAAAACAAAATATCCAATATGCATCTTTCTATGCATAGAAATTGAATCTAATGAAAATAACACTTTTATAATGAAAAAAAAATCCAATATGCATCTTTCTATGCATAGAAATTGAATCTAATGAAAATAACACTTTTATAATTTAAAAAATATCCAACATGCATCTTTCTATGCATAGAAGTTGAATCTAATGAAAATAACACTTTTATATAAAAGAAAATCATTTTATACATCTAATTATACAAAAAAATCAATTTAATAGGAATAACACTTTTAAATTAAAAAGAATTCCTTTTAGAGTGCACAAACGGTGGGGATTATTCTTTTTGAATACATAAAGATAAAAATTATTTCCACAAAATTTAAGAAAATTTTGCCATAACCTCCTTTGTATGGCTGACCATTTCTCAATTTTTACATTATAAATATCACTTTAATTTAAATCCAAGTCGAAGTAAAATGCTCTAATCTACTCAATTCTCACTTTCAAGTGAGTAAACAATAAGAAAGATTAAGTCATTTTTTTGTTACTCATTTTAGGACAAAGAAAGGTTGAAATTCTTAATGAAGAGAAGGGGGAAGCCCTTTCATTAAGGCTTAACATCCAAAATCACATTAAAAAGCGAGAATTCAGAAAAACCATAGATTAGAATTTTAAAAAAAGTAGAATTTCTAACTTACATGGAGTTTTGTGAGCTTTCCTTTGGCTTGAGGGTTCTACTCTTGTTTGGATCAAGACTGGTCAACCACCAATTCTTTGTAGAGGAATTAGTCAAAAATAAGTAAATTATCAAATGAATTCAATGTTTTTGGCTCTGGGGAGGAGTAGAGTAACAGTGCATAAACACTATTAAGTTTTTACAAAGGGAAAGGCTTCTATTTATAGGAAAAAGTGAGCCTCTAACCAAGCAAACTGATTCTAGAATTTTCCAGATCACTTTAGTCAATTTTTGACCATTTTTGGTTAGCTTACTTTTTGGAACTAGACTTGAATTAGGAGAGAGAGAGAGAGAGACAAAATATCTCATTATTTGAGAGTTTAAAAGTCCACCACACATGTGAAATAGGCGCCTCCCTTATGAGGGGGAATACCCACTTTGAGGTGTCAAAAATTTATTTTTTTAGTATTTCCTTTGGTCCTTAGTCCACTCCTTATCCTATGTGAGTATTTACTCATTTTTGGGGGTTGTTCTTTATTTCTTCAATTTATCTCCTTCCTACATTTGGATTGGTTACCAAGGCAGTCTTGAGCTTATCAAAAGCACTCTGACACCTGGCAGACCATTGAAATGGTATATTCTTCTCTTGAGAAGATTAGTAAGGGGGGAAGCTATGAGAGCATACTTAGGTATAAAAATTCTATACCAACCGATTAGTCCCAAGAATCCTCTGACTTCTTTCACTGTCTTAGGTTCAAGCCAATCTATGACTACTTGGACTTTAGCAAAATCTGGGAAAATCGCATCTTTGGATATACTAGGAAGCCCAAGTACTCAACATGGTCGACAGTAGAGAAAGTGCATTTGCTCTTTTTTGCAAAGAGTTGGTGCTTCCTTAGAATCTCAAGAACTTTTCGGATGTGAGCTTCATGGTCAGCTGCATTCTTTGAGTAAATGAGAATATCATCAAAGAAAATAAGAACAAAATCATCCAAGTATTTTCTGAGAATGTCCTTCCTGCATTAGGCGATTAAATGTAGCTGGGGCATTTATCAAACCAAACGGCATGACTGTAAATTCATTGTGCCCATACCGAGCATTAATGGCTGTCTTTGGGATATCTTGCTCATTAATCCTGATCTGATAATACCCTGATTTGAGATCTATCTTTAAGAGTGAATATGAAACAATACAATTTTCTCTCACAGTGTATTTACTTATTCATTTATCGCTTATTCACAAAAATTAAACATAGAATAAAAGAGAACTCTAATTTTGATATAAATATTTCTTTATGCATCTAATTATGCATAAAATCCAACTTCAATGAAAAATTATAAAACTTTTACATAAAAGAAAATCTTTTTATGCATCTATTTATGCATAAAATCAATTTATTAGGAATAACACTTTTATAATTAAAAAAATATCCAATATGCATCTTTCTATGCATAAAAATTGAATCTAATGAAAATAACACTTTTATAATAATAAAAATATCCAATATGCATCTTTCTATGCATAGAAATTGAATCTAATGAAAATAAAACTTTTATAATAAAAAATATCCAATATGCATCTTTCTATGCATAGGAATTGAATCTAATGAAAATAAAACAATAAAACAATATCCAATATGCATCTTTCTATGCATAGAAATTGAATCTAATGAAAATAACACTTTTATGATTTAAAAAAATATCCAATATGCATCTTTCTATGCATAGAATCTAAATCTAATGAAAATAACACTTTTATAAAAAAAATTTCCAATATGCATCTTTCTATGCATAGAAATTGAATCTAATGAAAATAACACTTTTATAATAAAAAATATCTAATATGCATCTTTCTATGCATAGAAATTAAATCTAATGAAAATAACACTTTTATAATAAAAAAATATCCAATATGCATCTTTCTATGCATAGAAATTGAATCTAATGAAAATAACACTTTTATAATTAAAAAATATTAAATATGTATCTTTCTATGCATAGAAATTAAAACTAATGAAAATAACACTTTTATAATAACAAAATATCCAATATGCATCTTTCTATGCATAGAAATTAAATCTATTGAAAATAACACTTTTATAATAAAAAAATATCCAATATGCATCTTTCTATATATAGAAATTGAATCTAACAAAAATAACACTTTAAAAAAATCCAATATGCATCTTTCTATGCATAGAATTTAAATCTATTGAAAATAACACTTTTATAATAAAAAACATCCAATATGTATCTTTTTATGCATAGAATTTGAATCTAATGAAAATAACACTTTTATAATAAAAAAAATATCCCATATGCATCTTTCTATGTATAGAAATTGAATCTAATGAAAATAACACTTTTATATTAAAAAAAAGTATCCAATATGCATCTTTCTATGCATAGAAATTGAATCTAATGAAAATGACACGTTTATAATGAAAAAAATATCCAATATGCATCTTTCTATGCATAGAAGTTGAATCTAATGAAAATAACACTTTTATATAAAAGAAAATCCTTTTATACATCTATTTATGAAAAAAAATCAATTTAATAGGAATAACACTTTTAAATTAAAAACAATTCCTTTTAGAATGCACAAACGGTGAAAAATATTCTTTTTGAATAACATAAAGATAAAACTTATTTTCACAAAATTAAAAAAATTTACCATAACCTCCTTTGTATGGTTGACCATTTCTCAATTTTTACATTATAAATATCACTTTAATCTAAATCCAAGTTGAAGTAAAACACTCTAATCTACTCAATTCTCACTTTCAAGTGAGTAAACAATAAGAAAGATTAAGTCAATTTATTTGTTACTCATTTTAGGATAAAGAAAGGATGAAATTCTTAATGAAGAGAAGGGGAAGCCTTTTCATTAAGGCTTAACATCCAAAATCACATTAAAAAGCAAGAATTCAGAAAAACCATACATTAGAGTTTAAAAAAAGTAGAATTTCTAACTTCCATGGAGTTTTGTGAGCTTTCCTTTGGCTTGAGGGATTGAGGGTTCTACTCTTGTTTGGATAAAGAGTGGCCACCAATTCTTTGTCGAGGAATTAGTCAAAAATAAGTGAATTATCAAATGAATTCAATGTTTTTGGCTCTAGGGACGAGTAGAGTAACAGTGCATAAACACTATTAAGCTTTTACAAAGGGGAAGGCTTCTATTTATAGGAAAAAGTGAGCCTCTAACCAAGCAAACTGATTCTAGAATTTTCTAGATCAGTTTGGTCAAATTTTGACCATTTTTGGGTCAGTTGAGCTTACTTTTTGGAACTAGACTTGAATTAGGAGAGAGGAGATATGAAATATCTCATTATTTGAGAGTTTAAAAGTCCACCACACATGTGAAATAGGCGCCTCCTTCATGAGGGGGAATCCCTACTCTAAGGTGTCAAAATTTCATTTTTTTAGTATTTCCTTTGGTCCCTAGTCCACTCTTCATCCTATGTGAGTATTTACTCATTTTGGGGGGTTGTTCTTTATTTCTTTAATTAATCTTCTCCCTACATTTGGATTGGTTACCAAGGCAGTCTTGAGTTTATCAAAAGCACTTTGACACCTGGCAGACCATTGAAACGATATATTCTTTTTAAGAAGATTAGTCAGGGGTGAAGCTATGAGAGCATACTTAGGTTTAAAAATTCTATACCCAAGAATCCTCTGACTTCTTTCACTGTCTTAGGTTTAGGCCAATCTATGACTGCTTGGACTTTAGTGGAATCTGGGGAAATCCTGTCTTTGGATACTAGGAAGCCCAAGTAATCAACATGGTCGGCAGAGAAAGTGCATTTTCTCTTTTTTGCAAAGAGTTGGTGCTTCCTTAGAATCTCAAGAACTTTTCGGATGTGAGCTTCATGGTCAACTGCATTCTTTGAGTAAATCAAAATATCATCAAAGAAAACAAGAACAAAATCATCCAAGTATTCTTTGAGAATGTCTTGCATTAGGCGATTGAATGTAGCTGGGGCATTTGTCAAACCAAACGGCATGACCATAAATTCATAATAGTGCCCTTACCGAGCATTGATGGCTGTCTTCAGGATATCTTGCTCATTAATCCTGATCTGATAATACCCTGATTTGAGATCTTACATTGATGGCTGTCTTCAAGATATCTTGCTCATTAATCATGATCTGATAATACCCTGATTTGAGATCTATCTTTGTGTGAAGATCTAGGCTCTACTTAGCCTGTCCAAAAGCTCATCAATTCTGGGGATAGGATACTTATTCTTAACTGTCAGGCTGATTGAGACCTCTGTAGTCCACACAGAGTCTTAGCGTTCCATCTTTCTTTTTCTGAAAGAGAACTGGCACTCCCCAAGGTGAAACAATGGGTCTTACAAACCCTTGTTCTAACAGCTGCCTAAGCTATTCCTTGAGTTCAATGGCTTCAAGGGCTGGCATTCTGTACGTGCGCTGGGCTCCTAGCTAAACTCTGGGGGGGTGAATTCTTTCACATGATCTACTTCTCGAATCGGAGAGGCATCTCTGTTAGCTCTGCTGGGAATAAATCATCATATTCACTTAACCATTCTGGTTCTTTAGATTTTAACTTTGGGTCTACTGGATTCATTTTGACAACGTAAATGAGCTGCTTCTTTCTAAGTCCTTTCAGTAACTTAGAAGCATTTACTACTTATAGACTTGGGGATCTTGAATTTCCGGTTCCTTGAAGTTTGTTTCCGTAAAGGCCACGGAAGGAAATGGTTCCATTGTGACAGTGAATGTCAGCTTGATTTTTATGGAGCCAATTTATTCCAAGGATCCAGTCAAAAACTCCCAAAGGTAGGACTGTGAAATGACACTCAGTTATATTCCCATATAGATTGAACTGAATACGATCTGTCTCATGTGGTGAGTGAAAAGGATCTTCCCACCACTGGTGGCCAATTCAACTTACATAGGTCTCCCTGTTTTCTAATCTAAGACTACCTTACGCAAGCATCCAGGGGAAATAAATGAATGAGTATTGCCTAAATCAATCAAAAGTTTGAATGACTTACCCTTATACTCAGTTGGAGTATGGATAAATGAGAATTGACAATTTGGCCCTTGGTTTTCAATTGCGGCATAAATCTAGCCTCTTTCCTCTTCCACTACTTCTGCTATTGTAATCACTTTGGCTGCTCTGCAAACTAGGGTGGAACTCTTTCTCTTTGGTTACCCTAGTTCTGTGGGAGGGAGTTCTGAGATTACTCTGTAGGCAGATGGCTGAGCTAGATTCCTCTTGGGATTGCCCTTATTTTGACGAGAGGAACCCTAATTTGACTGATGGTAAGGGGCTGGTCTGTGCATTCTGGGTCATTGACTTCCCTATCCTCTTGACATGGCAGGATTTGGGCAGTCTTTCAGAGCTGGTGACCAAAACCCTAACATCCAAAACACCGATTCTCACTTCTGAGCTCATCCCTTTGAATCCTTGAAAAAGGTGAGGCTCCTGAGAAATTATTTTGAGAGGGAAGGGTTTCCCTTCACTTCTGAATTCGCTGGCATCTTGATTCTGACTTGGGCCTTGCTGCCTCTTTGGTGGGGGTGAAAAGTTTGAAGCACTTCTCGGGGTTCGGAACCTTTTAAAGCTTGAGGGTGTGCGCACGCCTTGGTGGGACCTTGACAACAAATGCCTTGGCAAAGTCCTTTGCCATTCGGACAACTTCTACCATTGAGATTGGTTTGGCATTTTTCACTAAAGTATCCAATAGCTCGTTCATTCCTCAAATGAATCTGACCACCATCAACTTCTCTTCATCCAAAAGTGGAGGACATTTGAGGAGAAAGGCAAATGCCTGATGGTGCTCTTCAGTTGTCCGGCTATCCTGTTTTAAATCCAAGAATTCATTCATTTTGGTTTCCAGGAAACCTGGAGGATAGAACCTTTTCCTAAGGTATGCTTTAAGATCTGACCAGGCTTGGGTATTTCTGCCGAGATGGTTTGTCTCACAATGGTTCCTCCATGCGACCTTGACTATTTCCACAATCTTGAATCTGGCGACAGCCATCTTGATCCTCTCATTATAGCTAGTTACATCAAAGTACTCTTCCATGGCCTCAATCCATTTTTCCATTGTTTCTCCTAATCTGTTCCCCTTCACCCTTAAATGGACTAGGTTGGGATCGATGCAGGGCTTTGCAAACGTCCGGATCTAACTCTTCATCATTAGTAAGAGGATTCGGTTGCCTAGCACGGGCCGCACGCCTCATGATTTTTGACCAAACGAGATTTTTGTCAACTAGCTTTGGCATCAGAATTATGATTATTTAATTTTTGAGATTTATTTCTTAAACAATAATTATTTCATCATAATTCTTAAAAACAAGATTCACTCTGATAATTTTACTAACCAAAATTCAAAACCACGAAAATAATTTGGAATCTCTTGCAAAATGTCATTTATTAATTATCAAAAGTTTTTGATATATACATAGAGCATCTCGGCTCCAAAAGTCACTGCCTCAATTGCGTACGCATAAAAAAGTGAAACTACGATGGACACATGCCATGATATATACGATTCATCACTGATAGAGGTGCTGTAATTATACTCCTAGGAATAAAGTGGCTAAGAAGTCTAAAAATACGGCAGGAAATTCTTAAATTTTGGGGTGAATAATTAAAGAGTTGTACATAATGAATAACTCCTAGCCTTATCAAAATCATGGCTAGCGAGATATTCTGCCTAAGTCTCTGATGTTGTTAGTATTGACGTTAATACATCTTTCTCCAGAGAACCACATATACCGACGTCGCTCTACTGGATCACGCAAGTATAGATCCTCAAAGTATAGTATAGATCACGCAAGTATAGATCCTAAGTCTCTGACGTTGATTAGTATTGATGTTAATACATCTTTCTCCAGAGAACCACATATACCGACGTCGCTCTACTGGATCACGCAAGTATAGATCCTCAAAGTGACGGCAGGCAAGTCTCACTCTGCTTATTTAGGTTGTAGCAGAGTTGATGAGATGTTCGAATGCAAAGGCGATCATGTCCTGACTCCGGGAAAGTCCAGGAATGCTAGACAGATTTCACGTATCCATCTAGAAATCCAATTAAATTTATGAATTCATTTCAAACATAATCTTAGCAAGTGAAAACATTTTTTTCCTAGATTTACTAAAAAAAAATTAAGCAATTTCTGCTGCTGTTCCAATAGTTTACAACAGCACTCTAATATCTGTGAGATCCCAGTGCCCCCTCAGCGCACTGGATTCCTCTTTTAAATTAAAAACAATTCCTTTTAGAATGCACAAACGGTGGGGATTATTCTTTTTGAACAACATAAAGATAAAACTTATTTTCACAAAATTTAAGAAAATTTTGCCATAACCTCCTTTGTATGGCTGACCATTTCTCAATTTTTACATTATAAATATCACTTTAATTTAAATCCAAGTTGAAGTAAAACACTCTAATCTACTCAATTCTCACTTTCAAGTGAGTAAACAATAAGAAAGATTAAGTCAATTTATTTGTTACTCATTTTAGGATAAACAAAGGCTGAAATTCTTAATGAAGAGAAGGGGGAAGTCTTTTCATTAAGGCTTACCATCGAAAAATCACATTAAAAAGCAAGAATACATGAAAACCATAGATTAGAATTTATAAAAAGATGAATTTCTAACGTACATGGAGTTTTGTGAGCTTTCCTTTAGCTTGAGGGATTGAGGGTTCTACTCTTGTTTTGATCAAGAGTGGCCACCAATTCTTTGTAGAGGAATTAGTAAAAAACAAGTGAATTATCAAATGAATTCAATGTTTTCGGCTTTGGGGAGGAGTAGAGTAACAGTGCATAAACACTTTTGAGCTTTTACAAAGGGGAAGGCTTCTTTTTATAGGAAAAAGTGAGCCTCTAACCAAGCAAACTAATTCTAGTATTTTCCAGATCAGTTTGGTCAATTTTGGACCATTTTTGGGCCAATTCAGCCTACTTATTGGAACTAGACTTGAATTAGGAGAGAGGAGAGATGAAATATCTCATTATTTGAGATTTTAAAAGTCCACCACACATGTGAAATAGGCACCTCCCATTGTGAGGTGTAAAAATTTCATTTTTTTAGTATTTCCTTTGGTCCTTAGTCCACTGTTCATCTTATGTGAGTATTTACTCAATTTTGGGGGGTTGTTCTTTATTTCTTCAATTAATCTCCTCCCTACATTTGGATTGGTTACCAAGGTGGTCTTGAGCTTATCAAAAGCACTCTGACACCTGGCAGACCATTGAAACGATATATTCTTCTTGATTAGTCACGGGGGAAGCTATGAGAGCATACTTAGGTATAAAAATTCTATACCAACCAATTAGTCCCAAGAATCCTCTGACTTCTTTCACTGTCTTAGCTTCAGGCCAATCTATGACTGCGTGGACTTTAGCAAAATCTGGGGAAATCCCATCTTTGGATACTAGGAAGCCCAAGTATTCAACATGGTCGGCAGAGAAAGTGCATTTGCTCTTTTTTGCAAAGAATTGGTGCTTCCTTAGAATCTCAAGAACTTTTCGGATGTGAGCTTCATGGTCAGCTGCATTCTTTGAGTAAATCAGAACATCATCAAAGAAAACAAGAACAAAATCATCCAAGTATTCTCTGAGAATGTCCTGCATTAGGCGATTGAGTGTAGCTGGGGCATATGTCAAACCAAACGGCATGAGTGTAAATTCATAGTGTCCATACCGAGCATTGATGGCTATCTTTAGGATATCTTGCTCATTAATCCTGATCTGATATTACCCTGATTTAAGATCTATCTTTGTGAAGATCTAGGCTCCTTTTACCCTGTATTTCTAGAAGATCATCAATTCTGGGGATATGATACTTATTATTAACTATCAGTTGATTGAGACCTCTGTAGTCCACACACGGTCTTAGCGTTCCATCTTTCTTTTTTTGAA
The DNA here is from genome assembly GCF_041138505.1 of Cibotium barometz. Taxonomy (NCBI): domain Eukaryota; kingdom Viridiplantae; phylum Streptophyta; class Polypodiopsida; order Cyatheales; family Cibotiaceae; genus Cibotium; species Cibotium barometz. Next base: position 19,199,012 of record NC_141098.1, on the reverse strand, counting down.
AGAGAACTGGCACTCCCCAAGGTGAAACAATGGGTCTTACAAACCCTTGTTCTAACAGCTACCTAAGCTATTCCTTGAGTTCAATGGCTTCAAGGATTGGCATTCTGTACGTGTGCTCTTGGCTAAACTCTGGGGTGAATTCTATCACATGATCTACTTCTCGAATCAGAGGCATCTCTGTTAGCTGTGCTGGGAATAAATCATTATATTCACTTAACCATTTTGGTTCTTTAGCTTTTAACTTTGGGTCTACTTGATCCATCTTGACAATGTAAATGAGCTGCTTCTTTCTAAGTCCTTTCAGTAACTTAGAAGCTTTTACTAATTGCAGACTTGGGGATCCTGAATTTTCGGTTCCTTGAAGTTTGTTTTCGTGAAGGCCACGGAAGGAAATGGTTCCATTGTGACAGTGAATGTCAGCTTGATATTTGTGGAGCCAATCCATTCCAAGGATCCCGTCGAAAACTCCCAAAGGTAGGACTCTGAAGTGATAGTCAATTATATTCCCATCTGGATTGAATTAAATACAATCTGTCTCATGGTGAATACAATCTGTCTCATGGTGAATACAATCTGTCTCATGGTGAATACGATCAATTATAACTGACAGTCAATTATATTACCATTTAGATTGATTTGAATACGATCTATCTCATGGTGAGTGAAAAGGATCTTCCCACCGGCCAATTCAACTTGCATAGGTCTCCCTATTTTCTGATCTAAGACTAGCTTACGCAAGCATCTAGAGGAAATAAATGAATGAGTACTGTCTGAATCAATCAAAAGTTTGAATGCCTTACCCTTATACACAGTTGGAGTATGGATGACTGAGAATTGATAGTTTGGCCCTTGGTTTTCAATTGTGGCATAAATCTGGCCTCTTTCCTCTTCCACTACTTTTGCTATTATAACCGCTCTGGTTGCTGGTGTAGAAGACTGGGGTGGAACTCTTTCTCTTTGGTTACCCCAGTTCTGTGGGTGGGAGTTCTGAGATTACTCTGTATAGAGGCAGATGGCTAAGCTAGATTTCTCCTGGGATTGCCCTTATTTTGACAAGATGGACCCTGATTTGACTGATGGGAAAGGGCTGGTCTATGCATTCTGGGTCCTTGACTTCCCTATCCTCTTGACATGGCAAGAGTCAGGCAGTCTTTCAATTGGTGACCAAAACCCTGATATCCAAAACATGGGTTCTCACTTCTGAGCTCATCCCTCTGAATCCTTGAAAAAGGTGGGGCTCCTGAGAAAGTGTTCTGAGAGGGAAGGGTCTCCCTTCACTTCTAAATCTGCCAGCATCTTGATTCTGACTTGGGCCCCTTGGGGGTGGAAAGTTTGAAGCACTTCCCGGGGTTTGGAACCTTTTAAAGCTTGAGGGTGGAGGCCTTGGTGGGATCTTGACAACAAATGCCTTGGCAAAGTCCTTTGCCATTCCGACAGCTTCCGCCATTGAGACTAGTTTGGCATTTTTCACTAAAGTATCCAATGGCTCGTTCATTCCTCGAATAAATCTGGCCATCAGCTTCTCTTCATCCAAAAGTGGAGAATATTCAAGGAGAAGGGCAAATGCCTGATTACATGCTTCAATTGTCCGGCTATCCTATTTTAATTCCAAGAATTCATTCATTTTGGTTTCCAGGATGCCTGGAGGACAGAACCTTTTCCTAAGGTATGCTTTAAGATCTGACCAGGTCTGGGTATTTCAGTCGAGACGGTTTGTCTCGCAATGGTTCCTCCATGCGACCCTGGCCGTTTCCACAATCTTTAATCTAGCGAGAGCCATCTGGCTCCTCTCATTGTAAATCGGTTACATCAAAGTACTATTCCATGGCCTCAATCCATTTTTCCACTGTTTCTCCTAACTGTTCCCCTTCACCCTTAAATGGACCAGGTTGAGATCGGTGCAGGGCTTTACCAATGTCTGGATCTAACTCTTCATCATCAGTAAGAGGATCCGGTTGCCTAGCACGGGCCGAGCGCCTCATGATTTTTAACAAAACGAGATTTTTGTCAACTAACTTTGGCAGCAGAATTATGATTATTTAATTTTTGTGATTTATTTCTTAAATAATAATTATTCCATCATAATTCTTAAAAACAAGATTCACTATGATAATTTTACTAACCAAAATTCACAACCACGAAAACAATTTGGAATCTTTTGCAAAACGTTATTTATTATCAAAAGTTTTTAATATATACATAGAGCATCACAGCTCCAAAAGTCACTGCTTCAATCGCATATGCATAAAAAAGCAAAACTACGATGGAGACATGCCATGATATATACAATTCATTCACTGATAGAGGTGCTGTAATTCTACTCCCAGGAATAAAGCAGCTAAGAAGTCTAAAAATACGATAGGAAACTCTAAAATTCCAGGGTGAATGATTAAAGAGTTGTACATAATGAACAACTCCTAGCCTTATCAAAGTCATGGCTAGCGAGATATTCTACCTAAGTCTCTCCTCCTGCCATGTCAAGAGGATAGGGAAGTCAAGGACCCAGAATACAGAGACCAGTCCCTTCTCGTCAGTCAACCGTCTTGTCAAAATAAGGGCAATCCCAGGAGGAATCTAGCTCATCCATTTGCCGCGTACAGAGTAATCTCAGAACTCCCTCCCAGAACTGGGGTAACCAAAGAGAAAGAGTTCTGCCCTAGTCTACATAGCTACCAAAGCGGTTATAATAGCAAAAGTAGTGGAAGAGAAAAGAGGTGAGACTTATGCCGCAATTGAAATCCAAGGGCCAAACCATCAATCTCAGTCTTCCATACTCCATTTGAGTATAAGGGTAAGTCATTCAAACTTTTGATTGATTCAGGCAGTACTCATTCATTTATTTTGCCTGGATGCTTGCGTAAGCTAGTCTTAGATCAGAAAATAGAGAGACCTATGCAAGTTGAATTGGCTAGTGGGAAGATCCTTTTCACTCACCATGAGATAGATTGTATTGAGTTCAATCTAGATGGGAATATATCTGACTGTCAGTTCAAAGTCCTACCTTTGGGAGTTTTCGACAGGATCCTTGGAATAAATTGGCTCCACAAAAATCAAGCTGACATTCATTGTCCACAATGGAGCCATTTCCTTCCATGACCTTCACGGAAACAAAGTTCAAAGAATCAAAAATTCAGGATCCCCAAGTCTGCAATTAGTAAAAGCTTCTAAGTTACTGAAAGGACTTAGAAAGAAGCAGCTCATTTACGTTGTCAAAATTAATCCAGTAGACACAAAGTTAAAAGCTAAAGAACTAGAATGGTTAAGTGAATATGATGATTTATTCCCACCAGAGTTAACAGAGATGCCTCCAATTTGGGAAGTAGATCATGTGATAGAATTGACCCCTGGAGCTCAGCCACCCAACGCACGTACAAAATGCCAGTCCCTGAAGCCATTGAACTCAAGGAACAACTTAGGCAGCTAGTGTTAGAACAAGGGTTTGTAAGACCCAGTGTTTAACCTTGGAAAGCGCCAGTTCTCTTTCAGAAAAAGAAAGATGTAATGCTAAGACTCTGTGTGGACTATAGAGGTCTCAATCAGCACAATTAAGAATAAGTATCCTATCCTTAGAATTGATGAGCTTCTTGATAGGCTAAGTGGAGCCCAAATCTTCACAAAGATAGGTCTCAAATCATGGTATTATCAGATCAGGAATAATGAGCAAGATATCCCAAAGACAGCCATTAATGCTCGGTATGGGCACTATGAATTTACAGTCATGCCATTTGGTTTGACAAATGCCCCAGCTACATTCAATTGCCTAATGCAGGATATTCTCACAGAATACTTGGATGATTTTGTTCTTGTTTTCTGTGATGATATTCTGATTTACTCAAAGAATGCAGTTGACCCCATGAAGCTCACGTCTGAAAAGTTCTTGAGATTCTAAGGAAGAACCAAATCTTTGCAAAAAAGAAAAAATTCACTTTCTCTGCTGACCATGTTAAATACTTGGGCTTCCTAGTATCCAAAGACGTGATTTCTCGAGATTTCGCTAAAGTCCAAGCAGTCATGGATTGGCCTGAACCTAAGATAGTGAAAGAAGTCAGAGGATTCTTGGGACTAACTGGTTGGTATAGAATTTTTATACCTAAGTATGCTCTCATAGCTTCCCCCCCCCCTGACTAATATTCCCAAGAAGAATATACCGTTTCAATAGTCTGCCAGGTGTGTGAGAGTGCTTTTGATAAGCTCAAGATTGCCTTGGTAACCAATCCAAATGTAGGGAGGAGATAAATTGAAGAAATAAAGAATAACCCCCCAAAAAATGAGTAAATACTCACATAAGATGAAGAGTGGACTAAGGACCAAAGGAAATACTTAAAAAATGAGTTTTTGACACCTCAAAGTGGGGATTACTCCTCATGAAGGAGGCGCCTATTTCACATGTGTGGTGGACTTTTCAACTCTCATAATGAGATATTTTATCTCTCCTCTCTCCTAATTCAAGTCTAGTTCCAAAAAGTAAGTTGAACTAACCCAAAAATGGTAAAAAGTTGACCAAACTGATCTGAAAAATTCTAGAATCAATTTGCTTGGTAAGAGGCTCACTTTTTCCTATAAATAGAAGCCTTCCCCTTTGTAAAAGCTTAATAGTTGGAAAGCTCACAAAACTTCATGTAAGTTAGAAATTCTACTTTTTTTTAATTCTAATCTACGGTTTTTCTGAATTCTTGCTTTTTAATGTGATTTTGGATGCTAAGCCTTAATGAAAAGGCTTCCCCCTTCTCTTCATTAAGAATTTCATCCTTTCTTTATCCTAAAATGAGTAACAAATAAATTGACTTAATCTTTCTTATTGTTTACTCACTTGAAAGTGAGAATTGAGTAGATTAGAGTGTTTTACTTCAACCTGGATTTAAATTAAAGTGATATTTATAATGTAAAAATTGAGAATTGGTCAGCTATACAAAGGAGGTTATGGTAAAATTTTCTTAAATTTTGTGGAAGTAAGTTTTATCTTTATGTTATTCAAAAAGAATAATCCCCACCGTTTGTGCATTCTAAAAGGAATTCTTTTTAAATTCAAAGTGTTATTTCTATTAAATTGATATTTTTTTTGCATAAATAGATGTATAAAAGGATTTTCTTTTATATAAAAGTGTTATTTTCATTAGATTCAACTTCTTTGCATAGAAAGATGCATATTGGATATTTTTTTATTATAAAAGTGTTATTTCCATTAGATTCAATTTCTATGCATAGAAAGATGTATATTGGATATTTTCTTAATTATAAAAGTGTTATTTTCATTAGATTCAATTTCTATGCATAGAAAGATGCAATTGGATATTATTTATTATAAAAGTGTTATTTTTATTAGATTCGATTTCTATGCATAGAAAGATGCATATTGGATTTTTTAGGTGTTTTTTTCATTAGATTTAATTTCTATGCATAGAAAGATGCATATTGGATATTTTTTATTATAAAAGTTTTATTTTTATTAGATTCAATTTCTATGCATAGAAAGATGCATATTGGATATTTTTTTATTATAAAAGTGTTATTTTCATTAGACTCAATTTTTATGCATAGAAAGATGCATATTGGACATTTTTTATTATAAAAGTGTTATTCCTATTAAATTGATTTTATGCATAAATAGATGCATAAAAGGATTTTCTTTTATGTAAAAGTGTTATTTCCATTGAAGTTGGATTTTATGCATAAATAGATGCATAAAGAAATATTTTTATCAAAATTAGAGTTCTCTTTGATTCTATGTTTAATTTCCAAGAATAATCGATAAATGAATAAGTAAATACACTATGAGAGAAAATTGTATCGTTTCTTATTCACTTGGATGGTAATGAGAAAATTTAGAAAATCTATCAAATTCAGAAATTTAGATAAATTAATTTATTTTATTCCTCATAGAAATTCGTGTGATTAGTTTAGAAAATCGGTTAAGTGAATATTCAATAAATGAAATTCAATAAAATAGTAATTGAAATGTCACCCCCCTTTTTGAGAAAGGTAGTTTAGAAAGAACCTTACCAGACTCAAACCTAGAATCAGACTTTGACCAAGACCAAACTCTTCTCGTCAATTTCAAGGAAAGACGATGTGACCAGTTCAGGAAAATACACTCAAATCACCCACCAAATTTGAAACTAAGGTGAGATCCTTGAAATTTATATGAGGATCAAGGTTACAGAATTTGAGGAATTCTGTTTGGAATTTAGACCTACGATCAAGAAGTCTTGGGATACGGATTTAAGATATACTCATTATATTCAAAGAAAATCAAAACTGAAAACTTGCATAGAAACCCTGTTTTCTTAAAGGACTGTCTTACGCCAGAATGCTAGAGGGAGAATTTGGTATATGTGTTTTTCTAAGGGAAGCTCGGTTGTAACAGCTGGCGGGAGGTGTTCAAAGAACAGCTCATGCAACAAAGCCTGCCCACGTCTTTGAGACCAGCCTCGGTATGGTTTAAATGGTGTGCTTCTAGTACGATGGATGAGGATGCATTATTGACACCTTAGTACTGCCTGAATCAATCAAAAGTTTGAATGACTTACCCTTATACTCAGTTGGAGTATGGATGACTGAGAATTGACAGTTTGGCCCTTGGTTTTCAATTGCAACATAAATGTGGCCTCTTTCCTCTTCCACTACTTCTGCTATTCTAACCGCCCTGTCTCCTGCTGCAGACTTGGACAGAACTCTTTCTCTTTGGTTGCCCCAGTTCTGTGGGAGGGAGTTCTGAGATTACTCTGTATAGAGGCAGATGACCGAGCTAGATTCCTCCTGGGATTGCTCTTATTTTGATGAGACTGACTGATGGGAAGGGGTTGGTCTCTGCATTCTGGGTCCTTGACTTCCCTATCTTCTTGACCAAAACCCTGACATCCAAAACACCGGTTCTCACTTCTGAGCTCATCCCTCTGAATTCTTGAAAAAGGTGGGGCTCCTGAGAAAGTATTCTGAGAGGCAAGGGTCTCCCTTCACTTTTGAATTTGCGAGCATCTTGATTCTGACTTGGGCCTTGCTGCCTCTTTGGGGGTGGAAAGTTTGAAGCACTTCCCTGGGTTTGGAACCTTTTAAAGCTTGAGGGTACAGGCCTTGGTGGGACCTTGACAACAAATGCCTTGGCAAAGTCCATTGCCATTCTAACAGCTTCCGCCATTGAGACTAGTTTGGCATTTTTCACTAAAGTATCCAATGGCTCGTTCATTCCTCAAATGAATCTGGCCATGAGCTTCTCTTCATCCAAAAGTGGAGAATATTTGAGGAGAAGGGCAAATGCCTGATGGTACTCTTCAGTTGTCCGGCTATCTTGTTTTAATTCCAAGAATTCATTCATTTTGGTTTCTAGGAAGCCCAGAGGATAGAACCTTTTCCCAAGGCATGCTTTAAGATCTGACCAGGTTTGGGTATTTCTATCAAGATGGTTTGTCTTGCAATGGTTCCTCCATGCGACCCTGGCCGTTTCCACAATCTTTAATCTAATGAGAGCCATCTTGCTCCTCTTATTGGAACCGATTACATCAAAGTACTCTTCCATGGCCTCAATCCATTTTCCCACTGTTTCTCCTAACTATTCCCCTTCACCCTTAAATGGACCAGGTTGGGATCGGTGCAGGGCTTTACGAATGTCCGGATCTAACTCTTCATCATCGGTAAGAGGATCCGATTGCATAAGCACGGGCCGCGCGCCTCATGATTTCTGACAAAACGAGATTTTTGTCAACTAACTTTGGCATGAGAATTATGATTATTTAGTTTTTAAGATTTATTTCTTAAACAATAATTATTCCATCATAATTCTTAAAAACAAGATTCACTCTGATAATTTTACTAACCAAAATTCACAACCACAAAAACAATTTGGAATGTTTTGCAAAACGTCATTTATTATCAAACATTTTTGATATATACATAGAGCATCTCGGCTCCAAAAGTCACTGCCTCAATCGTGTACGCATAAAAAAGAAAAACTACAATGGAGACATGCCATGATATATACGATTCATCACTGATAGAGGTGCTATAATTCTACTCCTATAGGAATAAAGCGGCTAAGAAGTCTAAAAATACGGCAAGAAATTCTAAAATTCCGAGGTGAATGACTAAAGAGTTGTACATAATGAACAACTCCTAGCCTTATCAAAATCATGGCTAGTGAGATTTTCTACCTTAAGCTCTGACGTTGATTGGTATTGACGTTAATACATCTTTCTCTAGAGAACCACATATACCGACGTCGCTCTACACGATCAGGAAAGTATAGATCTTCAAAGTGACGGGCGGGCAAGTGTCACTCTGCTTATTCGGGTTGTAGCGGAGTTGATGAGATGTTCGAATGCAAAGGCGATCATGTCCTAACTCTAGGAAAGTCCACGAATGCTAGATAGATTTCAGGTATCCATCTAAAAATCCAATTCAATTTATGAATTCATTTCAAACATAATCTTAGCAAGTGAAAATATTTTTTCCCAGATTTACTAAAAAAAATTTAAGCAATTTCTGTTGCTGTTTCAAAAGTTTACAACAGGGCTCTGATACCAACTGTGAGATCCCACTGCCTCCTCTGCACACTGGTTGGTAGCAGCAGAGCGGAAGTAGCTTCCTCTTGCGCGGGGTAGGGTTTCCCACTCGGGGCCTCGTCCTCGAATGTCCGCGCACGAGACTAATCTGGTGATTATTCCAAAACCAAAACCGGGGAAATTTCCCTTGCCCGAAAAACGGGGATAATTCCACCGTTTTGAATTTCTTAACGATTTTTTTTTAAATGGGGTCAAGAAACTAAACAAACCTTCATTTGATTAAACCAGATAGAAGGAAAACTATTACAAAACTGAATCAAGCACAATTGTTGATCTATTCATTTGAGAAGTCTTCAGGCTTTTATTTAACTACTCTAATTCTAAGCGTATTCCTATTTATCAATTTTATTATTAAAACTCTACTGATTCCAACCTAACCCCATCCGGCCCATGGATTAGCCATCGCCCAACCACTGGAATTGGTAGAACACACCCACCCATAATTGAATGCCTTTCTTAACTTTTGCTATAGAATACAGATACACACACACTCCTCTTTAAAACTTTATCTTATAAAACAATCCATTGATAAACAATTATTGGTTACAGATGTCATAACTCAAAATTTCCTTCCAGTCTTTGTTTCTCAACAAAACCAGTATCACTCTGGACTCTCCTCTCCTTTGTTGAGACTAGCTAGTCAGCAAAATTAGATCCAGTAATAGATTACAATAAACATTGGTCCATCATACAATATCTTCCACCACGACATATGCATGGGTGTCCTCGACCTCGTGAGCCCTTGTATTGCCTGGTCAGAACCCTCTAGGATCCTCCTTAGGTGTCCTAGCACTTCACTCAGGGACTGCTTCGTTGGCCCTCGTCCATCGTACTGGAATCACACCATTTTAACCATACCAAGGCTGGTCAAAGACCTGGGCAGGCTTTGGTGTGTGAGCTATCCTTTGAACACTTCCCTTAGAAAAACACATATACCGAATGCTCCCTCCAGCATTCTGGCGTAAGATAGTCCTTTAAGAAAACAGGGTTTCTATGCAAGTTTTCAGTTTTGATTTTCTTTGAATATTATGAGTACATCTTAAATCCGTATCCCAAGACTTCTTGATCGTAGGTCTAGATTCCAAACACAATTCCTCGGATAAATTTAAAGGATCTCAACTTAGTTTCAGATTTGGTGGGTGATTTGAGTGTATTTTCTTGAACTGGTCACATCGTCTCCTTGAAACTGACGAAGAGTTTGGTCTTGGTCAAAGTATGATTCTGGGTTCGAGTCTGGTAAGGTTATTCCTGAACTACCTTTCTTCTCGAAAAGAGGGGTGATATTGCAATTACTATTTTACTGAATTTCATTTATTGAATATTCACTTAACTGATTTTCTAAACTAATCATGAATTCCTATGAGAAAAAAAAATTAATCAATTTACCTAAATTTTAGACTTCGATAGATTTTCTGAATTTTCTCATTACCATCCGTGTGAATATGAAACGATACAATTTTCTCTCACAGTGTATTTACTTATTCATTTATCGATTATTCATGGAAAATTAAACATAGAATCAAAAAGAACTCTAAATTTGATATAAATATTTATTTATGCATCTATTTATGCATAAAATCCAACTTCAATGAAAATAACACTTTTACATTAAAAAAATCCTTTTATGCATCTATTTATGTATAAAATCAATTTAATAGGTATAACACTTTTATAATAAAAAATATCCAATATTCATCTTTCTATGCATAGAAATTGAATCTAATGAAAATAACACTTTTATAATTAAAAAAATCCAATATGCATCTTTCTATGCATAGAAATTGAATCTAATAAAAATAACACTTTTATAATAACAAAATATCCAATATGCATCTTTCTATGCATAGAAATTGAATCTAATGAAAATAACACTTTTATAATAAAAAAATATCCAATATGCATCTTTCTATGCATAGAAATTGAATCTAATGAAAATAACACTTTTATTTTAAAAAAATCCAATATGCATCTTTCTATTCATAGAATTTAAATGTAATGAAAATAACACTTTTATAATTAAAAAAATCCAATATGCATCTTTCTATGCATAGAAATTGAATCTTATGACAATAACACTTTTATAATAAAAAAAATCCAATATGCATCTTTATATGCATAGAAATTGAATCTAATGAAAATAACACTTTTATAATAACAAAATATCCAATATGCATCTTTCGATGCCTAGAAATTGAATATAATGAAAATAACACTTTTATAATAAAAAAATATCCAATATGCATCTTTCTTTGCATAGAAATTGAATCTAATGAAAATAACACTTTTAAAAAAATCCAATATGCATCTTTCTATGCATAGAATTTAAATATAATGAAAAAAACGCTTTTATAATAAAAAATTATCCAATATGCATCTCTGTATGCATAGAAATTGAATCTAATGAAAATACCACTTTTATAATAAAAAAATATCCAATATGCATCTTTCTATGCATAGAAATTGAATCTAATGAAAATAACACTTATAATTTAAAAAAAATCTCCAATATGCATCTTTCTATGCATAGAAATTGAATCTAATGAAAATAACACTTTTATAATAATACAAAATATCCAATATGCATCTTTTTATGCATAGAAGTTGAATCTAATGAAAATAACACTTTTATAGAAAAGAAAATTCTTTTATACATCTATTTATGTAAAAAATTAATTTATTAGGAATAACACGTTTAAATTAAAAAGAATTCCTTTTAAAATGCACAAACGATGGGGATTATTCTTTTTGAATAACATAGAGATAAAACTTATTTCCACTTTAAGAAAATTTTACCATAACCTCCTTTGTATGGCTGACCATTTCTCAATTTTAACATTATAAATATCACTTTAATTTAAGTCCAAGTTGAAGTAAAACACTCTATTCTACTCAATTCTCACTTTCAAGTGAGTAAACAATAAGAAAGATTAAGTCAATTTATTTGTTACTCATTTTAGGATAAAGAAAGGCTGAAATTCTTAATGAAGAGAAGGGGGAAGCCTTTTCATTAAGGCTTAACATCCAAAATCACAATAAAAAAAAGCAAGAATCTAGAAAAACCATAGATTAGAATTAAAAAAAAGTAGAATTTCTAACTTACATGGAGTTTTGTGAGCTTTCCTTTAGCTTGAGGGATTGAGGATTCTACTCTTGTTTGGATCAAGAGTGGCCACCAATTCTTTGTAGAGGAATTAGTCAAAAACAAGTGAATTATCAAATGAATTCAATCTTTTGGCTCTGGGGAGGAGTAGAGTAACAGTGCATAAACACTATTAAGCTTTTACAAAGGAAAAGGCTTCTATTTGTAGGAAAAAGTGAGCCTCTAACCAAGCAAACTGATTCTAGAATTTTCCAGATCAGTTTGGTCAATTTTTGACCATTTTTGAGTCAATTTAGCTTACTTTTTGGAACTAGACTTGAAGTAGGAGAGAGGAGAGATGAAATATCTTATTATTTGAGAGTTTAAAAGTCCACCACACATGTGAAATAGGTGCCTCCTTCATGAGGGGGAATCCCCACTCTGAGAGGTGTCAAAAATTTAATTTTTTAGTATCTCCTTTGGTCCTTAGTCCACTCTTTATCTTATGTGAGTATTTACTCATTTTTGGGGGGTTGTTAGTTATTTCTTCAATTTATCTCCTCCCTACATTTGGATTGGTTACCAAGGTAGTCTTGAGCTTATCAAAAGCACTCTCACACCTGGCAGACCATTGAAACAGTATATTTGAAAGAATAAAGTTTTGTATTATTCATATGATTAGAATAACCACTAATTGGATCATTATCCAATTATGGATTGATTCTTAATTTTACCATAAATTTAATAGCATAAAAGTATTAAAAATCCATTATTTTGGCATCCAATTAGACAAGCATAGAAATTACTTTTAGATTAGAGAAATGCTTCAGCCTCATTTGAATTGAGAATAGGTCATAGGAATGACCATTCTTTGGGGGAGAGACAGAAATGCTTAAAAACCATTATAAATTAAGCATAAATGGAAATTTATGTGTTTCTTTATTACAATACATTAATGAACTTCAATAGTATTCAAAAGACATTCAAATTAATGCTTCTCGAGATATCTTGCTCATTAATCCTGATTTGATAATACCCTGATTTGAGATATATCTTTGTGAAGATCTAGGCTCCACTTAGCCTGCCCAGAAGCTCATCAATTCTGGGGATAGGATACTTATTCTTAACTGTCAGCTGATTGAGACCTGTGTAGTCCACATAGAGTCTAAGCGTTCCATCTTTCTTTTTCTGAAAGAGAACTGGCGCTCCCCAAGGTGAAACACTGGGTCTTACAAACCCTTATTCTAACAGCTACCTAAGCTATTCCTTGAGTTCAATGGCTTCAAGGACTAGCATTCTATACGTGCGCTGGGCTACTGGCTAAGCTCTGGGGGTCAATTTAATCACATGATCTACTTCCCAAATCGGAGGCATCTCTGTTAACTCTGTTGGGAATAAATCATCATATTCACTTAACCATTCTGGTTCTTTAGCTTTTAACTTTGTGTCTACTAGATTCATTTTGACAACGTAAATGAGCTGCTTCTTTCTAAGTCCTTTCAGTAACTTAGAAGCTTTTACTAATTGTAGACTTGGGGATCCTGAATTTTCGGTTCCTTGAACTTTGTTTCCGTGAAGGTCACGGAAGGAAATGGTTCCATTGTGATAGTGAATGTCAGCTTGATTTTTGTGGAGCCAATCCATTCCAAGGATCCCGTTTCAAAGGTAGGCTTTGAACTGACAGTCAGTTATATTCCCATCTAGATTGAACTAAATACAATCTGTCTCTCATGGTGGTGAGTGAAAAGGATCTTCCCACTGGCCAATTCAACTTGCATAGGTCTCCTTGTTTTTTGATCCAAGACTAGCTTACGCAAGCATCCAAGGGAAATAAATGAATGAGTACTGCTGTGCCTGAATCAATCAAAAGTTTGAATGACTTACCCTTATACTCAGTTGTAGTATGGATGACTGAGAATTGACAATTTTGCCCTTGGTTTTCAATTGCGGCATAAATCTAGCCTCTTTCCTCTTCCACTACTTCTGCTATTGTAACCGGCCTGGCTGCCTGCAGACTGGGGCGGAGATGACTGAGCTAGATTCCTCCTGGGATTGCCCTTATTTTGACGAGACGGTTGACTGATGGGAAGGGGTTGATCTCTACATTCTGGGTCCTTGACTTCCCTATCCTCTTGACATGGCAGGAGTCGGGTAGTCTTTCAGCTCTGCTGGTGACTAAAACCCTAACATCCAAAACACCGGCTCTCACTTCTAAGCTCATCCCTTTGAATCCTTGAGAAAAAGGTGGGCTCCTGAGAAAGTGTTCTAAGAGGAAGGGGTCCCTCTTCACTTTTGAATCTGCCAGCATCTTGATTCTAAATTGGGCCTTGTTGCCTCTTTGGGGGTGGAAAGTTTGAAGCACTTGCAGGCGTTTGGAACCTTTTAAAGCTTGAGGGTGTAGTCCTTGGTGGGACCTTGACAACAAATGCCTTGGGAAATTCCTTTGCCATTCGGACTACTTCCGTCCCATTGAGACTAGTTTGGCATTTTTCACTAAAGTATCCAATGGCTTGTTCATTCCTCGAATGAATCTCACCATCAGCTGCTCTTGATCCAAAAGCGGAGAATATTTGAGGAGAAGGGCAAATGCCTGATGGTACTCTTCAATTGTTTGGCTATCATGTTTTAATTCCAAGAATTCATTCATTTTGGTTTCCAGGAAGCCCAGAGGATAGAACATTTTCCTAAGGTATGCTTTAAGATCTGACCAGGTCTAGGTATTTTTTTATGAACGTCCGGATCTAACTCTTCATCATTCGTAAGAGGATCCGGTTGCCTAGCACGGGCCATGCCCCTCATGATATCTGACAAAAGGAGATTTTTGTCAACTAACTTTGGAATCAAAATTATGATTATTTAATTTTTGAGATTTATTTCTTAAACAATAATTATTCCATCATAATTCTTAAGAACAAGATTCACTCTAATAACTTTACTAACCAAAATTCACAACCACAAAATCAATTTAGAATCTTTTGCAAAACGTCATTTATTATCAAGAGTTTTTGATATATAAATAGAGCATCTCGGCTCCAAAAGTCAATGTCTCAATTGCGTATGCATATAAAAATAAAACTGCAATGGAGATTGGTTACCAAGGCAGCCTTTGGCTTATCAAAAGCACTTTGACACCTAGCAAACCATTGAAACGGTATATTCTTCTTGAGAAGATTAGTCAGGGGGAAGCTATGAGAGCATACTTCGGTATAAAATTTCTATACCAACCAATTAGTCCCAAGAATCCTGTGACTTCTTTCACTGTCTTAGGTTTAGGCGAATTTATGATTGCTTGGACTTTAGAGGAATCTAGGGAAATCCCGTCTTTGGATACTAGGAAGCCCAAATATTCAACATGGACAGAGAAAGTGCATTTGCTCTTTTTTGCAAAGAGTTGGTGCTTCCTTAGAATCTCAAGAACTTTTTGAATGTGAGCTTCATGGTTAGCTGCATTCTTTGAGTAAATCAGAATATCATCAAAGAAAACAAGAACAAAATCATCCAAGTATTCTCTGAGAATGTCGTGCATTAGGGGATTGAATGTAGCTGGGGCATTTGTCAAACCAAACGGCATGACTGTAAATTCATAGTGCCCATACCGAGCATTAATGGCTATCTTCGGGATATCTTGCTCATTAATCTTGATTTGATAATACCCTGATTTGAGATATATCTTTGTGAAGATCTGGGCTCCACTTAGCCTGTCCAGAAGCTCATCAATTCTGGGGATAGGATACTTATTCTTAACTGTCACATTGACCTGTGTAGTCCACACAGAGTCTAAGCGTTCCATCTTTCTTTTTCTGAAAGAGAACTGGTGCTTCCCAAGGTGAAACACTGGGTCTTACAAACCCTTATTCTAACAGCTACCTAAGCTGTTAGAATAAGGGTGAAACACTGGGTCTTACAAACCCTATACGTGTGCTGGGCTACTGGCTGAGCTCCTGGGGTCAATTTAATCACATGATCTACTTCCTGAATCGGAGGCATCTCTGTTAACTCTGTTGGGAATAAATCATCATATTCACTTAACCATCTGGATCTTTAGCTTTTAACTTTGTGTCTACTGGATTCATTTTGACAACATAAATGAGCTGCTTCTTTCTAAGTCCTTTCAGTAACTTAGAAGCTTTTACTAATTGTAGACTTGGGGATCCTGAATTTTCGGTTCCTTGAACTTTGTTTCCGTGAAGGTCACGGAAGAAAATGGTTCCATTGTGACAGTGAATGTCAGCTTGATTTTTGTGGAGCCAATCCATTCCAAGGATCCCTTGAAAACTCCCAAAGGTAGACTTCGAACTGACAGTCAGTTATATTCCCATCTAGATTGAACTAAATACGATCTGTCTCTCATGGTGGTGAGTGAAAAGGATCTTCCCATTGGTGGCCAATTTAACTTGCATAGGTCTCCTTGTTTTCTGATCCAAGACTAGCTTATGCAAGCATCCAGGGAAAATAAATGAATGAGTACTACTGTCCCTGAATCAATCAAAAGTTTGAATGACTTATCGTTATACTTAGTTCCATTATGGATGACTAAGAATTGACAGTTTTGCCCTTGGTTTTCAATTGCGGCATAAATCTGGCCTCTTTCCTCTTCCACTACTTCTGCTATTGTAATCGCCCTGGCTACTGCAGACTAGGGCAGAACTCTTTCTCTTTGGTTACCCCAATTCTGTGGGAGGGCGTTCTGAGAGTACTCTGTAGGCAGATGACTGAGCTAGATTCCTCCTGGGATTGCCCTTATTTTGATGAGATGGTTGACTGATGGGAAGGGACTGGTCTCTGCATTCTGGGTCCTTGACTTCCGTATTCTCTTGACATGGCAGGAGTCGGGCAGTCTTTCAGCTGGTGACCAAAACCCTGACATCCAAAACACCGGTTCTCACTTCTAAGCTCATCTCTTTGAATCCTTGAAAAAGGTGGACTCCTGAGAAAGTGTTCTGAGAGGAAAGGGTCCCCCTTCACTTCTGAATCTGCCAGCATCTTGATTCTGAATTGGGCCTTGTTGCCTCTTTGGGGGTGGAAAGTTTGAAGCACTTGCAGGTGTTTGGAACCTTTTAAAGCTTGAGGGTGTAGTCCTTGGTGGGACCTTGACAACAAATGCCTTGGGAAAGCCCTTTGCCATTCGGACAACTTCCGTCATTGAGACTGGTTTGGCATTTTTCACTAAAGTATCCAATGGCTTGTTCATTCCTCGAATGAATCTGACCATCAGCTACTCTTGATCCAAAAGTGGAGAATATTTGAGGAGAAGGGCAAATGCCTGATGGTACTCTTCAATTGTCTGGCTATCCTGTTTTAATTCCAAGAATTCATTCATTTTGGTTTCCAGGAAGCCCGAAGGAGAGAACCTTTTCCTAAGGTATGCTTTAAGATTTGACCAGGTCTGGGTATTTCTATCAAACGGTTTTTCTCGCAATGGTTCCTCCATATGACCTTGGCCGTTTC
Organism: Cibotium barometz; assembly: GCF_041138505.1. NCBI lineage: Eukaryota > Viridiplantae > Streptophyta > Polypodiopsida > Cyatheales > Cibotiaceae > Cibotium > Cibotium barometz. Next base: position 19,181,930 of record NC_141098.1, on the reverse strand, counting down.
CATAATCTTTAAGATGGCGAGAGCCATCTTGCTCCTCTCATTGTAACCAATTACATCAAAGTACTCTGCCGTGGCCTCAATCCATTTTTCCACAGTTTCTCCTAACTGTTCCCCTTCACCCTTAAATGGACCAGGTTGGGATTAGTGTAGGGCTTTACGAACGTCCGGATCTAACTCTTCACTCATCATTCGTAAGAGGATCCGGTTGCCTAGCAGCACGGGCCGTGCCCCTCATGATTTTTGACAAAACGAGATTTTTGTCAACTAACTTTGGAATCAAAATTATGATTATTTAATTTTTGAGATTTATTTCTTAAACAATAATTATTCCATCATAATTCTAAGAACAAGATTCACTCTAATAATTTTACTAAACCAAAATTCACAACCACGAAAACAATTTAGAATCTTTTGCAAAACGTCATTTATTATCAAAAGTTTTTGATATATACATAGAGCATCTCGGCTCCAAAAGTCACTGCCTCAATCGTGTATGCATAAAAAAAGCGAAACTGCGATGGAGACATGCCATGATATATATGATTCATCAACACTGATAGAGGTGCTATAATTCTACTCCTAGGAATAAAGCGGCTAAGAAGTCTAAAAATACAGCAAGAAATTCTAAAATTCCGGGGTGAATGATCAAAGAGTTGTACATAATGAACAACTCCTAGCCTTATCAAAATCATGGCTAGCGAGATATCCTGCCTAAGTCTCTGACGTTGCTTGGTATTGATGTTAATACATCTTCCTCCACCAAAGAACCACATATATCGATGCTCTACTGGATCAGGAAAGTATAGATCCTCAAAGTGATGGGCAAGTCTCACTCTACTTATTTGGGTTGTAGCAGAGTTGATGAGATGTTCAAATACAAAGGCGATCATGTCCTCACTCTGGAAAAGTCCCAAGAATGCTAGACAGATTTTAGGTATTCATCTAAAAATCCAATTCAATTTATGAATTCATTTCAAACATAATCTTAGCAAGTGAAAACATTTTTTTTCCAGATTTACTTAAAAAGAATTTAAGCAATTTATGCTGCTGTTTCAAAAGTTTACAACAGCGCTCGGATACCAGCTGTGATGAGATCCCACTACCCCATCTGCGCACCGGACTCCTGGTTGGTAGCAGCGGAAGTAGCTTCCTCTTGCGGGGTAGGGTTTCCCACTCGGGGCCTCGCCCTCAAATGTTCGGGCATGCACGAGACTGATTTGGTGATCATTCCGAAACCGAAACTGGTAAAATTTTTCTTGCCCGAAAAACGGGGACGATTCTACCTTTTTGAATTTCTTAACGATTTTTTTTAAAAACGGGGTTAAGAGACTTAACTAACCTTCATCTGATTAAACCAGATAGAAGGAAAACTATTATATACTTATCTTGAAGAAGTCAACGCTTTTTTCCTAATGGAATCAGGCACAACCGTCGTTGATCTATTCATTTGAGAAGTCTTCAGGCTTTTATTTAACTACTCAAATTCTAAGCGTATTCCTATTAATCAATTTTATTTTAACTACTCGAATTCTAAGCATATTTCTATTAATCAATTTTATTATTAAAATTCTACTTATTCTAGCCTACCCCATCCGGCCCATGGGTTAGCCACCAGGAATTTCCTTTCAAGTTCTTATGTTGGAACATCGCATGAAAAATTTGCAATATAGTTGCATAATCTGATTAAGCATTAAATAGCCAAAAGTCCTCATTTCCTTAGGTACAATGTCAATGTATACACCTTGTCCTAAATTTGGACGGATTCCATAAAATACTAATATCTTTGACATATAAACTCATTTGAGATTTCCACTTTGGACATTAGATCTTCACATAATATAGAGCTTAACTTGATTTTTTAAAAAAAATTAAGCTATTTGTCTATTTTCTTTAAATATTTCAAGGTCTTTAAAGTGTTATAATATATGGCACTTTTTGTACCCACAATATCTACCACTTAAAATGCTCAATCGTGTAGATCAAAAGAGTGTTAGATAAAGAGACATGAGTAGAATGTGGTGGTTAGTCAAAATTTCAAATCCAATGGTTGGATTTTTAATGATATCTTTTCTAAAATTCTTTTAGGTTATCAAAAGGCCTGCAAATATTAATAATCTAATTAGTAAAATTACATTTCTAAAGTAAATAATCTAAAACCTAAAGGGACTAGCGTACTTGTAATGGTGCATCTATGGAAAAAAATTGGATCACTCTAAGTATGAAAAGATCAAATTTTTATCATTTCAACATATTTTTGATAAATTTTCATTAATAAAACTAATTTATATTAATTTAAGTTTTATTGGGTCAATTTTAGTGCATGTGTATTTTCTATTAGTTTCTTGATCTCATTTGAAGTACCCTGCCTCCCCAAATTTTCTCTCCAAGCATTGTCCCAGTCCAGCATAAACTGGACAAAACTGGATACCCTCTGATCTTGCCAACAACCCTTTATCCTCTCGAAATCCTGGATGACAAAACCTTTCACGAAGGTGTACTTTCATGGCATCCCATAACTGATTCTGGTTCGAGTGGTTAGATTGACAACAGTGCTTCAAACTAATTCGGATTTCTATCCAACCTCACATGGTGCTCTCGAGGAATGCTTGGACACCCCGAATTCTTTGCATCTATATGGGAGTACCTTGAGGTGGAGTAATGTGGCCTAGCCCGAACTCTCCTACCTACGATTAGATACAAGATGGCTTGTGGGCAAGGGATCTCATGCCTCGGATACCCGCAAGTTATTTTCTCTCATCACTCTTGTGATCCCGTTGTAATCTCGTCGCTTGTCGGCATTTTATCAATATAAGTTTTGGGTTGGAAGCCCGCTTTTGAGTGACACCGTTTTCCATTGCCAGTTGCACGTTTTTGGTCATAACTCTCTCATACGAACTCCGTTTTCGGAGTTCTAGTACTCAAAATGACCGGCTCGTCGTCCTCTTCGAGACGAGCTATAGGTCTTGAGGTGCAGCATTCAGCAAGTGCTCTCTGTTTTCACTTTTGTTCTAGATTTTCTAGTCCCGAGCGGGAACTCGCGCCCAGAACGCGCGTGCAACAAGCAACTTTCTTCTTTCATTGCATCCACCATGAAAAGTTTAAAACTATCAAATACTTATCATAGCACCACATCTGAAGGCACTCTTGATTAATACATCTGCATATTTTTAAAAGAATTACACATCTAGTGACTTGGGATTGACACATCCAAAGATTATGAGGATTAACACATCTGAGATAATTAGTTTTTTTAAAAATTACACATCTAGTATCTTGGGATTAACACATCTAATAGCATGATCCTCTGAGAATTACACATCCCAAGTTAGACCCATGTTTGTCTGAAATGGGTTCAAGATCTTGGATGCGTCCTAGTGTAAAGCATCCAATGGATGACATTCATACGTCAACTATTCAAACCTTAATGGAGTTATAATATTAATAATTTATAATATGCGAATTGATGAGATATATCCTGAAAATTTCTCTAAACAAAGTTTCAGTTTATCCTTCTAGTCATTCAGTCTCCACTAGTTTCTTAATTTGATCACCCTATGTTTTTTATCCTCAAAAGGTTTCCTTCCCAATATTATTTCTCAAATTTTTTGAATAAATATCTTGCCCGTGCACCCCCAAGTTACAAGCACAGTTTCATAGGATGATTGTCTCAACATGTGAGGATATTCAAACCATTTCTATGGACAGTATAGATGATTGATTCATCCTCATATGACAAACAATCACTTGTTTTAATCCCTTGATAGTAAGCCTTTGCTTTGATACTAATTATAAGGTTCCCCCCTTCCAAAATAGGGGAAACACTTAAGATAGTCTACCAAGTCTTAGCTTGGAGAAAATTTTCTACTCGTCGAACACCTTGACCATGTTAAGATTCAAGGATACGATTTGTAGGTAAGACCTAGTCCTATCCTGCAACAAGAGGGGGAGCATGGTCTTCTAAAAGTTGAATTACCCGTAAGGTAATTGATCATAATTTGGACAACTTGATTCCTAGAGACAATGCTTTCTTCCTCATCCATGCAAGGCACAGCCGCCCGCTAGCTGTTGAAATATACAAGTGAATAGGGTGTGTGCGGGAAAAAGCCCTTGGTTCGAGGCTGTAAAAGAGGATGTGTAAATATGAAAGAACCTGTGATGAAAAGGTGAGAAGAATCTACTGGGAGAGAATAAAGGGTAGCATGAGAAGATTTAGGAAGTGTGGAGATATTTTGGGAAAAGTGAAGAGGTGGAGAGAATCAAGCAAAAGAGGTGGAGATATTCTGGGAGAGGTGGAGTGAATCAAGGAAAAATCAGTGGGATTTGATGCTTGGATGTAAACTCTATAAATTGAGGCATTGGCCTAATGAGAATTTGCTAGTTTTTTATTATCCATGCCTACATTAAGCTATTTGCTAATTACTCACTAATTATATCTTAATTATTTTCTAATTACTCACTAATTATATCTTAATTATTTTCTAATTACTCACTAATTATATCTTAATTATTTGCTAATCACTTTGTTAATGATGTTGATTCTAGTATTTGATCTACCATAGCTCATCACATTGCTGTAATTTCAACATGGTATCAGAGCCATGCCTAGAATCCATTAGGTTTATGAGCCCATTATCTAATTAATTAGGATTAGTAGATAATTAGAAATTAATCAAATTTTTAGTTATTTTTCAACTCACCTCTGCAGCCCCAGCCAGTGGAGGAGCTCTAGCTCCTTGCACACTCAAAATTAGGCCTATTGCTTCTAACCCTAGCTAGCCAACTCATTGCTCTTCAAGCTCATCAAATCAGCACAGCAAACCGCCGACGCGACGGGTTCAAGAGAAATCGCGAATTTACCAGGCGCCTATTTTTGGGAGAAAATTTGAGATCTTCAATTCATCAAATCAAATCAGCCTAATTCCTCTTAGCCCTGGGGTTTTCAAGCATGCTCTACAAGCTGGTGAAGTCAGAATTCAATTTGATCAAGTCTACAGTGAGATCCGGTGACTTTGGTAAAACAGAGATTAAGCATTTAATATTTGGTTAAATCTTGTGTTTCTTGGCTTAATCCTCTACTACACTCATTGCTATTGATGTCTTTGAAAGAATTTGAGCTCATTTGAAGTCTAAGGCACCAGATCTGGACTCCCCGCATACTCTATTTTCTGTACACAAAATAGTGGATTAATTTACTAATCAGTGATTAATTAGTACTAATCACTATTTCTTGGTGCAATTGAGGATTCAAATTAACCATTAGGTATTTGATATAGAGCCCTATAACTTTAGATTACAATTCAAAGTTGGTTTGATACTCCACCCATTCCGTACAAATTGGTTACCCTTGATTTAATGTAATTTCTGGTAAAATTATGCTGATAAAATTATGATAATCATCATTTTGCATTTAACCCTTCGTTAATGCCTGTAAATCTCATTCAAATTCAAGATTATTCACAGCCAGAGTTGCATTTGGGAGTGTTCATAAGAATGAATGCTATACGCATTATGTATTGGGCACATTACATCAGTGTAAAAATGGGATCAGACACTGCCCTTGTCCAGAATAAGGCAAGAGGTAAGACCTCCCACATAAATTTGGGTTTGCATTGCATAATGATACAACATAAATATAAAAAGCCCAAAAGAACTGTCAGCAAAACATTTAAACATGTTACTCACAAAAGGAGCAAGAAGACCTCACTCACGGACAAGCTCATGGCCCCAACCATGAAAGAAGAAGAACATCTCCTTCCAAGAAGAAGATCCACACCAAGAAGATCTAGAGGAAGAATTTAAGGAAGACATGGAGACAATAAGAGAAGCTACCACAAGAAGAGAAGTCGCCACAAGAAGACTGAAAGAAGAGACGGACGCGTGGAGAGAAGCTGCCACGACAAGAAGACTGAAGAAAAGAGAAGACTGAAAGAAGAGATGGACGCGTGGAGAGAAACTGCCACGACAAGAAGACTGAAGAAAAGAGAAGATGTGAGGCTCCAAAGAGTGAGGAGCCATGTGAAAATCTCTGAGAGGGAAAGAGAGAGACCCCACAACCCAATGTAACCTGCCCCAACAAAGTAAAACCACCTCTGAGCCACCGAGATGATGTAGGCTACGTGGTAGATAGATGTATGTGTGAGCACTTTAATCAAGATCACGGGCAACTATAGTAAGCCTTGGACACATAGAGAGAGAGAGTGTCAAGGACTATGAGTTTAGGGACTTAAGGCACTGGTTGTGAGCTTGTTTTCTAATTAATCCTACCAAATAAATATGTTCCTTAATTAAGGCCCTTTTTACAACATTCGTTAAAAAAGCCTTTTTTCACCGTATAATAATGCCAAAGACAAGATTTATAAAAAAAGTTTATACATGAATCAATTCCATATAAGCCAAAAAGACTCTCTTATTCTTTTCCTTTGTACTCCCGATGATCTAGAATCCGGCCTTCCAGCCTCTACACACTGGGCAAAACCCTACGGGACATACACCTCATCGTCGAGGCCACGCTCACCACCACGAGGACTCAAGCCGGCCTTTTGCCCTCTCAGGCTCCGTCACTCGATCCTCCCGTCCCTGAGAGGGATGTCTACACACTAGGGTGGGCTTATTCACCACACTAGCCTGGGCCCTCAGGAACTAGACAGCATCACAATCACTCGCCTCAATCGGAGAACCTCATTTTTCCAATGGTATTAGGGATACCATGGGCCGACTCCAGGCCTTACTAACGTCCCCGCCGTCTCGCTACACAAGCACAAGAATGGGGCAGCGTCAAGGCAGGGATAAGTTGTATCTATACCTTAATTTCACCAAGATAACAATCCATTTACTCAACTAAACCACATGACTAAGAATCCTCATTACCTTTTTAAGAAAACAACCCTTTAACGAAGATTTTAGCATTTCAACTTGAGATTGCGATGATAAGACATTCTTTATTAAGACATATGCTGTTGTTTAAAAGAATAAAAACTTTAACTAGTAAATTATTCAAATGGATCACTATTAACAATTAATAGAGAAGCCGAGGCCATACCTCAACCCCTAATAATGATATATAATTGAAAAATAATATATATATATACTTTATAAAAATTTATCATTTATCGTTGTCTTTGCTTGTTGCTAATAAGAGTTTTAGAACTTGATATATGAGAATAGAGAGTCTTCTAATACCTTCTCTTTTTTACAATTGAAATTATTCAATCATCCCCAAGCTTTATCTCCTCTTACTCATACTCTGACGTTTCTCTCTTTCGAATGTCTATGGCAAAGTAGCCTTCTCTTGCAAGGCTACGGCATACTATTCTTTCTTTAAAAGAAAAGCTATGGAGTAGTATTATCATCCTCATAATGGTCATAGCAAGCTAGCTTTCTTTTCCAAGAGATTAAATAATAATGAATGGATATATGTATCTCAAGGTCTAGAATCACCTTGTGGCTACTAGTTGCATTCTTACAATTTCCCTATGTAGAGACCTTGACAGAATCAGCGAATTGTTTTGGTCATAACTCTCTCATAAAAACTCAGAATATGGTCATGTAACTACTCAAAAGAACCAAAAGGCATGTGGTCTACAAGCTAGTTTGGGTAGAATAGGCGAAAAGGTCTGTATATAGCCGCAAACATGCCATCTTTAGAAATGCATTGCTTTTTCACATTTTTAGTGTGCATGGACTCTAAATATGACCTCCTCTCACCTAAGTTCAAAATTCTATTTTTGGAGATACTTATCTCTGAATAGAACTATTCTTGTCTTCTTATTTCTTTTAGGACTTTGGGGGCTACTATTTTGACTCTATTACTTTCCTAATGTTTCTAGCCTTATTGCCTCACTCTTCTATAAGTGCACTCTCTTTCCTTCTTGAAATCTATATTAAAAGAGACATATGCATGACTTGGGAGGGACCTTACAATCTCCCCCACTTAAAAGATTCGAGATGTCCTCATCTCATGATCTGGGTAGTATCTAAGTAAATCCTCCTCTCTCTTCCAAAGTGGTGTCCCCACTAGGTAGAAATCTTCTTTTATTTAAAAATTGTTCCTAAAGAGTCCCTTATTTCATGTGTTTGGCTCGTTTTGTTGTGCCCCCAAATGGTCTTTATTAGTTTAAAGTTAATTGGCCTTATTATCCTAAGTTCATGCATCCATATACCTCTCATTCAATATGAATCTTCTTATTAAAAAAATCATAATCCTTCCTTACAAATTCCTTATTCTATATCCCCATGTAATATGGTACTTAATAATTTGTCATGGAAAAACTTAAGGGAATAATCCTTTATGCAATCTAACCTACGATAGCAATTGCATAATCTTAGTATCGTCTTCTAGAATACCTCTATTCATCATGTACATTACTTCACATAAATCTTGCACCAATCCTCTTCTATTTACTCATAGAAATACTTGTTGAATTCGATTATCTTTAACCTCGCTATCCATATTTCTTGACGTAATTTTACTCTAGCTCATGATTCCTTGTAGCCAAGGGTGGGCTTGACAATCCTCTTGAATTAAGGGATATCTCTTCTTGATTAACATGGAAGGACTCATGTCCTTCTCGACACTTTCTACATAGAAAAACTTTGTCATGGTCTTTGGCTATAATTATTACTTCTAAAATAGAGGATGGTTTTGCATTTTTGACGAGGTTATTCAAAGGTAGATTAAGCTTCCAAATGAATCGATGGTGGAAAAGAGCTACCTCATCCATCTGTGGAGTTTATCGGAGAAGTTTTAGCAAGACTTTTTTGGTATTCTTCCAGGGTCTTCCCTTCTTGGGTTAGCTCCAAGAATTCATTCAAATTATCCTCTCAAAATCTCGAAGGACAAAACCTTTCATGAAGGTGTACTTTCATGGCATCCCATAGCTCATTCTAGTTCAAGTGGTTAGATTAACAATAGTTCTTTATACTAATTTGGCATTTCCTATGATTTTTAGACGAGCAAGGGGGTGAACTTTCTTCTTTCCCATGAAAAGTTCAAAACTATCAAATACTTATCATAGCACCACATCTAAAGGCACTCAGGATATTAATACATCTGAGATCTTCATTTTTTTAAGAATTACACATCTGGGACCTTGGAATTAACACATCTGGGGCCTTGGAATTAACACATCCAAAGATTATCAGAATTAACATATCTGAGATGATTAGTTTTTTAAAAATTACAAATCTAGTATCTTGGGATTAACACATCTAGTATCCTGGGATTAACACGTCTGGGATTAACACATCTGGAGCCTTGGAATTACACATCAAGATTAACACATTTGAGATGATTAGTTTTTTAAAAATTACACATCTAGTATCTTGAGATTAGCACATCTAATAGCATGATTCTCTGGGAATTACACATCCCAAGTTAAACCCATGTTTGTCTGAGATGGGTTCAAAATCTTGGATGATCGTCCTAGTGTAAAGTATCCAATAGATGGCATTCATACGTCAACTATTCAAACCTTAATGGAGTTATAATGTTAATAATTTATAATATGCAAATTATCCTCAAAATTTCTCTACACAAAGTTTCGGTCTATCCTTTTAGTCATTCAGTCTCTCACTAGTTTCTTAATTTGATCACCCTATGTTTTTTTCCTCAAAAGGTTTCCTCCCCAATCTTTTTTCTCAAATTTATTGTACAAATATCTTTCACGTGGACCCCCAAGATACAAGCACAATTTCATAGGATGATTGTCTCACTATGTGAGGATATTCAAACCATTTCTATGGCCAGTAGACATGATTGATTCATCCTCATATGACAAAAAATCACTTGTTTTAATCCCTTGATAATTAGCCTTTGCTTTGATACCAATTGTAAGGCTCCCCCCTTCCAAAATAGTAGAAACACTTAAGATAGTCTACTAAGTCTTAGCTTGGAGAAAATTTCCTACTCCTCGCACCTTGAGCATGTAAAGATTCAAGGATACGATTTGTAGGTAAGACCTAGTCCTATCCCACAGGGGGAGCGTGGTCTTCTAAAAGTAAAATTACCCAAAGGGTAATTGATCATGATTTTGCGTGAGAACCTATTTATCTAATGTAGGGCTTTCAGTGGAAAGCTACCCGACTAATTGGGTCCACCCATCCATAGGATGCTGCCATCAGGGCATTCCATCCTCCCACTTTCCACCCTACTAACGCATCAATTTGTTTTCTAATTAATCCTACCACACTGTTTGACATAAATAAACATGTTCCTTAATTAAGGCCCTTTTCACAAGGTTCGTTAAAATAGCCTTTTCACAAGGTTCGTTAAAATAGCCTTTTTCCACAGTACAATCAAAGACTTGTTGTTGCAAGATTTATAAAAAAAAGTTTATACATGAATCAATTCCATACAAGCCAAACCGGCTCTCTTATTCTTTTCCTTTATACTGTCGATGATCTAGAATTTGGCCTTCTAGCCTCTAAATGCTGTGCAAAACCCTATGGGACCATACACCTCATTGTCCAGCCGCGCTGGCGAGGACTCAAGCCAGCCTATCGTCCTCTCAAGCTCCGTTGCTAAATCCTCCTACCCCTCAGAGGGATGTCTACACACTACGGTAGGCTTATTCATCCATCTCTGGAGCTAATCGAAGAAGTTTTAGCAAGATTTTGGTGGTATTCTTCCAAGGTCTTCCCTTCTTGGGTTAGCTTCAAAAATTCATTCATTTTATCCTCTCCAAATCCTGAAGGACAAAAATTTTCACGAAGGTGTACTTTCATGGCATCCCATAACTGATCTTGGTTCGAGTGGTTAGATTGACAACAGTGCTTCCAACTAATTTGGCATTTCTTATGATTTTTAGACAAGCAACGGTCAACTTTCTTCTTTCATTGTATCCACCATGAAAAGTTCAAAACTATCAAATACTTATCATAGCACCACATCTGAAGGCACTTGGATTAATAAATCTGAGATCTTCATTTTTTTTAAAGAATTACACATTTGGTGCCTTGGGATTGACACATCCAAAGATTATCAGCATTAACACATCTGAGATGATTAGTTTTTTAAAAATTACACATCTAGTATCTTGGGATTATCACATCAAATAGCATGATCCTCTGCTGGGGATTACACATCCCAAGTTAGACCCATGTTTGTCTGAGTTGGGTTCAAGATCTTGGACGCATCCTAGTGTAAAGCATCCAATGGATGACATTCATACGTCAACTATTCAAACCTTAATGGAGTTATAATCTTAATAATTTATAATATGCAAATTAATGAGATATATCCTGAAAATTTCTCTAAACAAAGTTTCGGTTTATCCTTCTATATTAAGAGACTAAGGCTATGTAAAAGGGGAAGAGAAAGGTATGTGTGTGAATGGACTTATGGTCCACTAGCTCACCTATTTAAAGGTGGAGCTAGAAGGCATTTTTGTATGGTGCAAGAAGACTTGTTGTATTTTGAGTAACTTAATAGACAAGATATTTTCTTGTATTTTATGATTCTCTCTCCTCCACATAATGATCTAGCATGAGCACCATGAAATTCTAACATGGTATCAGAGCTTGGCAAGATTAGGTCACTTTTGTTGTGTAGAATAGGTCAACTTTATTATCTTTTTCTTTGTAGAGCTGAACCTCCTGCCAGTGGAGCAGCTCCAGCAACTCGTGGAGGCAACAACTCGGGGAGCTTTCAAATAAGAACTTGAAGAGGACCTCTGAGTGCTTAGGGTCATACAAGAAATTAGGCGAGTTCTTCTTCCTCTGTCGTGGCATCGCCGTCTGAGCAGGCCGGCGTAGTTTTTTGACTCTGCCGCCATCGATGTCGTACACGCATTCGCCGTGTGTAGGCAATTGCAAGCTACATGGACATAGGGCTTTTGAAGCCCATAACCTCAAGAGTCTACAGTCAAGACCTGAGCCCTAATGGCAGCCTGATGCGCTCGCAATAAGAGAAAAACCAGGCTGCCCCTGTGAGGAAGCCATGGAAGCTTGCATAAAAGCTTCATAATAGTGTTCTTTTTCACTAATCTCCTCTTCTTTGCTCTAATCACTTAAGTTCTCTTGTGACGGCTTGTTTGCTAATCCTATTTTGAGTTTGAAGTGGTGGGCATACACCATAAGGTATTCATGAGCCTCATTCTCATCAAGCTTTATCAACAACATCTTCAAGTGCACAAAGCTTTTTCAAAGTGTGCTTATAAGCACTAATAGTGTTGATTAACACTAATGAGGCTTCTAATCTAGCAAAGGGGAGTCATTCCAAAGTGTTTCTAAACACTAAGAGTGTTCTTAAACACTAATGGTGAATCTAATCACCAATGCAAGTGTCATTAGATGCTAGAAATGTGCTCTTAAGCACTAATCGTGTTTCTAAACACTAATGGTGGTCTTAATCACCAAACAAAGTGTTCTTTGACACTAATGAAGCTCTCTCCATCAGAATTAGTGGTTGGGAACAAACCCTAAGTACTAAACCATAAGCTTCACCATCTTAATCTCCTTTTTTTATGCAACATCCTTGGCTTGATTAAGGGTTGTTGCACTCTCATAAGCCTTTCTCTTTCTACTTAAGCCAAAACATCACAAATTTCTGGTATTCTGTTCTTCATAAATCATCCCATTACTCTCTAGTAATCTCCTTCAATACCCAATGTCAAAGGACAACACCCAAATTAAGAAGTTCTCAGGAGAGAGCTTCCACACATGGCAAGTCCTTGTCAAGTACAAGATGATGTCCAAAGGTTTTTGGCCATTCATCTCCAGCACTAAGGTTATTGATCGAAGTAAGGCTGATGATATTGAAGATAATGACATGGCACAAGCCATCATCATGCTTCATCTTGATAAAGCTCTCATTCACCATGTGGACTAGCTTCCGACTGCAAAGGAGAAATGGGATGAGCTTGATAAGCTCTATGGAGCTCGTGGTGGTAAGAATTCCAAGATCTCACTTAAAATTGAATTTTTCAGCTTGGAACTCAAAGAGGGAGACGGCATTGGAGCCTTCATCTCTCACTTGAAGGGCCTTATGGCTCAACTTGCATCAGTGAATGCAAGAATGGATGAAGATGATGCAGTGGCTGTTTTGCTAAAAGCAGTCAAGAAGGTGTACCCCACCTTAGTCACCACCCTAAAGAACATACCTAATCCCACCCTTGAAGGAGTCATTCAATCTTGTCTTGATGAAGAAAAGAGGCCAAAGGGAGGAGCTGAATCTTCAAATGTAACAACTTCATCGAATATCGAACAAGCTTTGTCACATCAAGTGATCAAAGTAAGATGTGTCCATTGCAAAAAGGTGGGTCATTTGGCAAATAATTGTTGGATCAAATATCCCAACAAAATGAAATGTAAAAAGTGTAAACAAATGGGACATATCACTTCTAAATGTCCTAACAAAGAGTCAGAGGCTAACTTTGTATCAACCTCTAACTCCACTGAGAAATTGTTTTAAATCTCAATGTAACCACACCTATATTCCTAACCTTGTACGCCTAATGTTATAAAGGCAACCTATGTCCAATACCACCTATTTCAATTTTCTTTCATAGTTGATATTGAGGGGGGGTATTAAGAGACTAAGGCTATGTAAAAGGGGAGGAGAAGGGTGTGTGTGTGTGAATGGACTTATGTTCCACTAGCTCACCTATTTAAAGGTGGAGCTAGAAGGCATTTTTGTATGGAGCAAGAATCCTAGTTGTATTTTGAGCAACTTAATAAACAAGATATTTTCTTGTATTTTGTGAGTCTCTCTCCTCCACATAATGATCTAGCATGAGCACCACGAAATTCTAACATTCTAGTCATTCAGTCTCCATACTATTTTCTTAATTTGATCACCCTATGTTTTTTATCCTCAAAAGGTTTCCTCCCCAATCTTATTTCTTAAATTTATTGTACAAATATCTTGCCCGTGCACCCCCAAGATACAAGCACAATTTCATAGGATGATTGTCTCAACATGTGAGGATATTCAAACCATTTCTATGGCCAGTAGAGATGATTGATTCATCCTCATATGACAAACAATCACTTGTTTTAATCCCTTGATAATTAGCCTTTGCTCTGATACCAATTGTAAAGCTCCCCCCTTCCAAAATAGCGGAAACACTTAAGATAGTCTACTAAGTCTTAGCTTGGAGAAGACCTACTCGTCGCTGGATACGATTTGTAGATAAGACTTGTAGGTAAGACGTAGTCCTATCCCGCAAGGGGAGCGTGGTCTTCTAAAAGTCAAATTACCCATAGGGTAATTAATCATGATTTGGGCAACTAATCTTGATTCCTACAAACAACGCTTTTTTCCTCATCCATGCAAGGCACAGCTACCCGCTGGCTAGTCTCCTAGAATAGTATTGCCCGAGAACCTATTTTTCTAGCATAGGGCTTTTACTTTAATCTATTGGAAAGCTACCCGACTAATCGGGTCCACCCATCCATAGGATGGTGCTGTCGGGGCATTCCATCCTCCCACTTTTCACCCTACTCACGCATCAATTTGTTTTCTAATTAGTCCTACCACACTGTTTGACATAAATAAACATGTTGCTTAATTAAGCCCTTTTCACAAGGTTCATTAAAACAGCCTTTTCACAAGGTTCATCACAAGGTTCATTAAAATAGCCTTTTCACAAGGTTCATTAAAACAGCCTTTTTCCACAGTACATTAATGGCAAAGACTTGCAAGATTTTAAAAAAAAGTTTATACATGAATCAATTCTAGACAAGCCAAACTAGCTCTCTTATTCTTTTCCTTTATACTGTCGATGATCTAGAATTCGGCCTTCCAGCCTCTACATGCTGGGCAAAACTGGGACCATACACCTCATCGTCGACTGTGCTGGTGGCGAGGACTCCAACCGGCCTGTCGCCCCCTCAGGCTCCGTTGCCCAATCCTCCTGCCCCTCAGAGGGATGTCTACACACTACGATGGGCTTATTCATCCATCTTTGGTGCTAATCATAGCAAGATTTTGGTGGTATTCTTCCAGGGTCTTGGGTTAGCTCCAAAAATTCATTTATTTTATCCTCTCAAAATCTTGAAGGACAAAACCTTTCACGAAGGTGTATTTTCATGGCATCGCATAACTGATTCTAGTTTGAGTGGTTAGACTGACAATAGTGCTTCCAACTAATTCCGCATTTCTTATGATTTTGACGTGAAATGGTTAACTTTCTTATTTCATTGTATCCATGAAAGGTTCAAAACTATTAAATACTTATCATAGCACCACATCTAAAGGCACTCTGGATTAATACATTATTTGAGATCTTCATTTTTTTTAAAGAATTACACATCTCATGCCTTGGGATTGACACATCCAAAGATTATTAGGATTAACACATCTGAGATGATTAGTTTTTAAAAAATTACACATCTAGTATCTTGGGATTAACACATCTAATAGCATGATCCTCTGGGAATTACACATCCCAAGTTAGACCCATGTTTGTTTGAGATGGGTTCAAGATCTTAGACGATCGTCCTAGTATAAAGCATCCAATGGATGGCATTCATACGTCAACTATTCAAACCTTAATGGTGATATAATCTTTATAATTTATAATATGTGAATTAATGAGATATATCTTGAAATTTTCTTTAAACAAAGTTTTGGTCTATCCTTCTAGTCATTCAGTCTCCACTAGTTTCTTAATTTGATCACTCTATGTTTTTTATCCTCAAAAGGTTTCCTTCCCAATCTTATTTCTCAAATTTAATATACAAATATCTTGGCCGTGCACCCCCAAGATATAAGTACAATTTCATAGGATGATTGTGAGACCCCACTTCCCCCTCTATGCACGGATTCCGATTGGTAGGAGCGAAAGTAGCTTCCTCTTGCGCGGGGTAGGGTTTCTCACTCAAGGTAGGCCCTCAAATGTCTGGGCATGAATCTAATCTGGTGATCATTCCAAAACTGAAATCGAGAAAATTTCTCTTGCCTGAAAAACGGGGACAATCCATCTTTTTAAATTTCCTAACGAATTTTAAAAAAAAACGGGATCAAGAGAGCAAATTAACCTTCATCTAATTAAAACCGATAGAAGGAAAATTATTACAGACTTATCTTGAAGAAATCAACGCTTTTTTCCTAATTGAATTAGGCACAACCGTTGATCTATTCATTTGAGAAGTCTTCAAGCTTTTATTTAACTACTCGAATTCTAAGCGTATTCTTATTAATCAATTTTATTCTTAAAACTCTACTGATTCAAGCCTCATCTAGCCCATGGGTTAGCCATCGCCCAACCACTGGAATTGGTAGAACCAGACAAGTACTCACCCACCCATAATTGAATGCTTTTCTTAACTTTTGCTTTAGAATACAGATACGCACACACTCCTCTTTAAAACTTTGACTTATAAAACAATCCATTGACAAATAATTATTAGTTATACAGATGTTATAACTCAAAATTTTCTTCCACTCTTTGTTTCTCAACAAAAACAGTATCACTCTCTGGACTCCCCGTTATTAAGACTAGCTAGTCAGCAAATGAGATCCAGTAATAGATTACAATAAACATTGGTCCATCATACAATATCTTCGGCACAGCGAGCCTATGCATCGCCTGGTCAGAACCCTCCAGGATCCTCCTTAGGTGTCTTGGCACTTCACTCAGGGACCACTTCATCGGCCCTCGTCCATCGTACCAGAAGCGCACCATTTTAACCCTATACCAAGGCTGGTCAAGACCTGGGCGTGAGCCGTCCTTTGAACACTCCCCACCACCAGCTGTTGCAACCGAACTTCCCTTAGAAAAACACATATACCAAATGCTCCCTCCACCAGCATTCTGGCATAAGATAGTCCTTTAAGAAAACAGGGTTTCTATGCAAGTTTTTAGTTTTGATTTTCTTTGAATATAATGAGTATATCTTAAATCCGTATCCCAAGACTTCTTGATCGTAGGTTTGAATTCCAAACAGAATTCCTTGAATTCTGTAACCTTGATCCTCAGATCAATTTAAAGGATCTCAACTTAGTTTCAGATTTGGTGGGTGATTTGAGTGTATTTTCCTGAACTGGTCACATCGTCTTTCCTTAAAACTAACGAAGAGTTTGGTCTTGGTTAAAGTGTGATTCTGGGTTCGAGTCTGGTAAGGTTCTTCCTTCCTGAACTACCTTTCTCGAAAGGGGGGTGATATTTCAATTACTATTTTATTGAATTTTACTATTTTATTGGTCTTGGTTAAAGTGTGATTCTGGGTTCGAGTCTGGTAAGGTTCTTCCTTCCTGAACTACCTTTCTCGAAAGGGGGGTGATATTTCAATTACTATTTTATTGAATTTTATTTATTGAATATTCACTTAATTGATTTCTAAACTAATCACGAATTCCTATGAGGAATAAATTAATCAATTTATCTAAATTTTCGACTTCAATAGATTTTTTGAATTTTCTCATTACCATCCGAGTGAATATGAAACGATACAATTTTCTCTCACAGTGTATTTACTTATTCATTTATTGATTATTCGTGGAAATTAAACATAGAATCAAAGAGAAATCTAATTTTGATATAAAATTTTCTTTATGCATCTATTTTATGCATAAAATCCAACTTCAATGAAAATAACACTCCTTTTATGCATCTATTTATGCCTAAAATCAATTTAATAGGAATAACACTTTATAATAATAAAAATATCCGATATGAATCTTTCTATGCATAGAAATTGAATCTAATGAAAATAATAATTTTATAATAAAAAATATCCAATATGCATCTTTTTATGCATAGAAATTGAATCTGATGAAAATAACACTTTTATAATAAAAAAATATCCAATATGCATCTTTCCATACATAGAAATTGAATCTAATGAAAATAACACTTTTATAATAAAAAAATATCCAATATGTATTTTTTTATGCATAGAGTTTAAATCTAATGAAAATAACACTTTTATAATATAAAAAATATCCAATATGCATCTTTCTATGCATAGAAATTGAATCTAATGAAAATAACACTTTTATAATAAAAAAATATCCAATATGCATCTTTCTATGCATAGAATTTGAATCTAATGAAAACAACACTTTTATAATAAAAAAAATATCTAATATACATCTTTCTATGCATAGAATTTGAATCTAATGAAAATAACACTTTTATAATAAAAAAATATCCAATATGCATCTTTCTATGCATAGAAATTGAATCTAATGAAAATAACACTTTTATAATAAAAAATATCCAATATGCATCTTTCTATGCATAGAAATTGAATCTAATGCAATTAACACTTTTATAATTAAAAAAACATCCAATATGCATCTTTCTATGCATAGAATTCAAATCTAATGAAAATAACACTTTTATAATAAAAAATATCAAATATGCATCTTTCTATGCATAGAAATTGAATCTAATGAAAACAATACTTTTATTAAAAAAAATATCCAATATGCATCTTTCTATGCATAGAAATTGAATCTAATGAAAATAACACTTTTATAATTAAAAAATATCCAATATGCATCTTTCTATGCTGCATAGAAATTGAATCTAATTAAAATAACACTTTTATATAAAAGAAAATCCTTTTATACATCTATTTATGCAAAAAAAATCAATTTAATAAGAATAACACTTTTAAATTAAAAAGATTTCCTTTCAGAATGCACAAACGGTGGGGATTATTCTTTTTTAATAACATAAAGATAAAACTTATTTTCAATAAATTTAAGAAAATTTTGCCATAACCTTCTTTGTATGGGTGACCATTTCTCAATTGTTACATTATAAATATCACTTTAATTTAAATCCAAGTTGAAGTAAAACACTCTAATCTACTCAATTCTCACTTTCAAGTGAGTAAACAATAAGAAAGATTAAATCAATTTATTTGTTACTCATTTTAGGATAATGAAGAGAAGGGGGAAGCCTTTTCATTAAGGCTTAACATCCAAAATCACATTAAAAAGCAAGAATTCATAAAAACCATAGATTAGAATTTAAAAAAAAGGTGAAATTTCTAACTTACATGGAGTTTTGTGAGATTTCCTTTGGCTTGAGGGATTGAGGGTTCTTCTCTTGTTTGGATTAAGAGTGGCCACCAATTCTTTGTAGAGGAATTAGTCAAAAAACAAGTGAATTATCAAATGAATTCAATGTTTTTGGCTCTGGGGAGGAGTAAACAGTGCATAAACACTATTAAGCTTTTAAAAAGGGGAAGGCTTCTATTTATAGGAGAAAGTGAGCCTCTAACCAAGAAAACTGATTCTAGAATTTTCCAGATCAGTTTGGTCAATTTTTGACCATTTTTGGGTTAGTTCAGCTTACTTTTTGGAACTAAACTTGAGTTAGGAGAGAGGAGAGATGAAATATCTCATTATTTGAGAGTTTAAAACTCCACCACACATGTGAAATAGGTGCCTCCTTCATGAAGGGGAATCCCCACTCTAAGGTGTCAAAATTTTATTTTTTTAGTATTTCCTTTGGTTCTTAGTCCACTCTTCATCTTATGTGAGTATTTACTCATTTTTGGGGGCTTGTTCTTTATTTCTTCAATTTATCTCTCCCTACATTTGGATTAATTTGATTGTCTCTGCAGAACCTTAATCTAAAATCTTTAGAAAATCTGGACCCTTAGGCTAAGGTTTTTTTAGCAGATTATAATTTATTTCTAATGCACCTTAGGAAATTCTTTTTAAACTTCTGTTTCAGGGAAATTTATTTTAATAAGAAAGGATATTTTTCCATCTAAAGATATCTAAAAACTGAGTTATCTCTCTGTAGAATATTTTCTCCCTCTAGGCCAAAGCAGGTAGAAATAAGATCTTTTATTATTCTAAAAAGGGGATTGATTACTGGGGAAGATACTGGACATCTTGAGGGGCTAGGAAGGAATCTTACATTCTCTCCCACTTGAAAAACGCGAGATGTCCTCATCTCACAAACTGGGAGTAATCCCGTAATAGTTCGGATTCTTTCTCCTAGGTGGCGTCTTCAAAAGGATAGAACTTTCATTTGACTAAGAATTCTATTTCTGAAAAACGCGAGATGGCCTCATCTTGCAAACTGGGAGTAATCCCGTAATATTTCGGATTCTTTCTCCCAGATGGCGTCTTCAAAAGGATAGAACTTTTATTTGACTAAGAATTCTCTCAGAATTCTATTTCTGAGAACCTTCTCTCAAACATCAAGGATTTCTTCAGGTTGGAGTTCCATCAGCCCTTGGGGTTGAAGAAGTTAAGAGTTCATTATTAAGCACATGATTCGAGCTCGGTACATACTTTTTAAGTAATCTAACATGAAATACATTATGTACTTTGAGATGAGGAGACAGAAGAAGTTCATAGGCTAAGTCACCTACTTTCTTTGTAATCAGATATGGCCCATAGTATATGGGGGATAACTTCTTGTACTTTCCAAGAGATAGAGAACTTCTTTTGGGGTGTACACGAATGAAGACCATATCTGCTTCTTCAACTGTCTATCTGACCTCTTCTTATCTACATACTACTTTTGTCTATCTTAGGCAGCTCTTAAATCTTTGCAGATTGTCTGCATCTACTGCTCCATGTTGTCAATCATCTGTTTGGATATCTTGACCCTAATCAATGGGTCGGACCAAGTTAATGGTGTTAGGCAATCTTGTCCATACAGAGCTTTGAAAGGGCTCATCCCGATGCTTCGGTGATAAGAGGCATTTTAGGCGAACTCGACTAGGTGTAGATAGCTTAGCCACTTCTTGGGTTCCCTACCATAGCATGACCGAAGTATATCTTCGATTAGTCGGTTCACCCTTTCAGTTTGACCATCGGTCTCAAGGTTATAAGCTGTGCTGAGATCCAAGAAAGTTCCTACTGCTTTGAAAAATGCAGTCCAGAATCTTGACGTGAACTTGGGATCTCGATCACTTACTATTCTCCTGGGGTAGGCCATGCAATCTGAAGATTTCCTTGAGGAACACTCTGGCCATGTCCACTGTAGTGTAGGTTTCTTTTACTAGAATCGGATGGGAAACTTTGGTTAGTCTATCAACTACAACGAAGATGGAGTTGTAACCTGATTGCACTGAAGGTAGTCCAGTAAAATAAAATCCATACTGATGCATTCCCACTTCATCTGGGGGAGATGTCTAAACAACCTTTTTTCACAGTACAATAATGCCAAAGACTTGCAAGATTTTATCTAGCATAGGACTTTCACTTAATCTGTTAGTAGAAAGCTACCTGAGGATGATGGTGGCGTCTCGAGGCTTTCCATCCTCCCACTTTTCACCCTACTCACGCGTCAATTAATTTTCTAATTAATCCTACCAAACTGTTTGAAGGCTGTTTTCACAAGGTTGTATTCATGAAAGGGTGAACTTATGATTTTTAGACGAGGAAGGGTGAACTTTCTTCTTTCAGTGTATCCACAAAACTATCAAATACTTATCATAGCACCACATTTGAAGGCACTCGAGATTAATACATCAGAGATCTTTTTTTTTTTAAGAATTACACATCTGGGACCTTGGGATTGACAGATCCAAAGATTATCGGGATTAACACGTCTGAGACGATTAGTTTTTTAAAAATTACACATCTAATAGCATGATCCTCTAGGAATTACACATCCCGAGTTAGACCCATGTTTGTCTGAGATGGGTTCAAGATCTTGGACGATCATCCTAGTGTAAAGCATCCAATGGATGGCATTCATACGTCAACTATTCAAACCTTAATGGAGTTCTAATCTTAATAATTTATAATATGCAAATTACTGAGATATATCCTAAAAATTTCTCGAAACAAAGTTTCAGTCTATCCTTCTAGTCATTCAATCTCTCACTGGTTTCTTAATTTGATCACCCTATGTTTTTTTCCTCACAAGGTTCCCTCCCTAATCTTATTTCTCAAATTTATTGTACAAATATCTTGCGCGTGCACCCCCAAGATACAAGCACAATTCTATAAGATGATTGTCTCAACATGTGAGAATATTCAAACCATTTCTATGGCCAGATGATATGATTGATTCATCCTCATATGACAAACAATCACTTGTTTTGATCCCTTGAGAGAGTTAGCCTTTGCTCTAATACCGATTGTAATGCTCCCCCTTCCAAAATAGCCTACGAAGTCTTATCTTGGAGAAAATTTCCTACTCGTCGCACCTTGACCATGTAAAGATTCAAGGATACAATTTGTAGGTAAGACCTAGTCCTATCCCGCTTGGGAAGCGTGGTTCTTTAAAAGTCAAATTATTCATAGCGTAATTGATCATTATTTGGACAACTACTAATCTTGATTCCTTGAGACATCAGTTTTTTTGTCATCCATGCAAAGCACAGCTACCCGTTGGCCTAGTCTCCTAGAATAGTGTTGCCCGAGAACCTATTTATCTAGCATAGGGCTTTCACTTAATCTATTAGAAAGCTACCCGACTAATCGGGTCCACCCGTCCTCCATAGGATGGTGCCGTCGGGGTATTCCATCCTTCCACTTTCCACCCTACTCACGCGTCAATTTATTTTCTAATTAATCCTACCACACTGTTTGACATAAATAAGCATGTTCCTTAATTAAGGCCCTTTTAAAACAACCTTTTTCCACAGTACAATAATGCCAAGGACTTGCAAGATTTATAAAAAAAAATTTATACATGAATCAATTCCATACAAGCTAAACTGGCTCTCTTATTCTTTTCCTTTATACTGCCGATGATCTAGAATTTGACCTTCCAGCCTCTACATGCTGGGAGCAAAGCCCTACAGGACCATACACCTCGTTTGTCGACCGCACTGGCAAGGACTCAAGCCCGCCTGTCGCCCTCTCAGGCTCCGTCGCTCAATTCTCCTGCCCCTCAGAGGGATGTCTACACACTACGGTGGGCTTATTCATCCATCTCTGGAGCTAATTAGAGAAGTTTTAGCAACATTTTGGTGGTAATCTTCCAGGGTCTTCCCTCCTTGGGTTAGCTCCAAAAATTCATTCATTTTATCCTCTCAAATACTTATCATAGCACCACATCTGAGAGCACTCTGGATTAATACATCTGAGAACTTCATTTTTTTACAAGAATTATACATCTAGTGCCTTGGGATTGATACATCCAAAGATTATCAGGATTAACACATCTAAGATGATTAATATTTTAAAAATGACACATCTAGTATCTTGGGATTAACACATCTAATAGCATGATCCTCTGGTCTTGGACGATCGTCCTAGTGTAAAGCATCCAACGGATGGCATTCATATGTCAACTATTCAGACCTTAATGGAGTTATAATCTTAATAATTTATAATATGCGAGTTAATGAGATATATCCTGAAAATTTCTCTAAACAAAGTTTCGGTCTATCCTTCTAGTTATTCAGTCTCCACACTAGTTTCTTAATTTGATCACCCTATGTTTTTTATCCTCAAAAGGTTTCCTCCCCAATCCTATTATTCAATTTTATTGTACAAATATCTTGCCTGTGCACCCCCAAGATACAAGCACAATTTTGTAGGATGATTGTCTCAACATGTGAGGATATTCAAACCATTTCTATGGCCAGTAGAGATGATTGATTCATCCTCATATGACAAACAATCACTTGTTTTGATCCCTTGATAGTTAGCCTTTGCTTTGATACTAATTGTAAGGTTCCTCCCTTCCAAAATAGGGGAAACACTTAAGATAGTCTACTAAGTCTTAGCTTGGAGAAAATTTCCTACTCATCGACACCTTGACCATGTAAAGATTCAAGGATACGATTTGTAGGTAAGACCTAGTCCTATCCTGCACGGGGAGCGTGGTCTTCTAAAACTTAAATTACCCATAGGGTAATTGATCATAATTTGGGCAACTACTAATCTTGATTCCTAGAGACAATGCTTTCTTCCTCATCCATGCAAGGCATAGCCATCCATTGGCCTAGTCTCCTAGAGTAGTGTTGCCCCAGAACCTATTTATCTAACATAGGGCTTTCACTCAATGTGTTGGAAAGCTACCTGACTAATCGGATCCACCCGTCCGTAGGATGGTTCCATCTTGAAACTTTCCATCCTCCCACTTTCCACCCTACTCACGTGTCAATTTATTTTCTAATTAATCCTACCAACAAACTGTTTGACATAAATAAACATATTCCTTAATTAAGACCCTTTTCACAAGGTTCGTTGAAACAGCCTTTTTTCACAGTACAATAATGCCAAAGACAAGCTTTATAAAAAAAGTTTATACATGAATCAATTCCATACAAGCCAAAATGGCTCTCTTATTTTTTTCCTTTATACTGTCAATGATCTAGAATCCGGCCTTCCAGCCTCTACATTCTGTTCAAAACCCACACCTCATCCACGGGGCTGCGGCGCTTGCAGCCCAGGAGGATGCAAGCTGGCCTGTCGCCCTCTCAAGCTTCGTCGCTCGATCCTCCCGCCCCTCAGAGGAATGTCTACACACTAGGGTGGGCTTATTCACCACACTAGCTTGGGCCCTCAAAACTAGACAGCATCACAATCACTCGCCTCAATCGGAGAACCTCATTCTCCCAATAGTATGAGGGATACCATGGGGCCGACTCTCGGCCTTACTAATGTCTCTGCCATCTGGCTACACAAGCACAAGAATTATTCTTGTCTTCTTATTTCTTTTAGGATTTTTGGAGCTACTATTTTTACTCTATTACTTTCCTAATGTTTCTAGCCTTATTGCCTCACTCTTCTCTAAGTGCACTCTCTTTCCTTCTTGAAATCTATATTAAAATAGACACATACATGACTCGGGAGGGACCTTACAATCTCTCCCACTTAAAAGATTCGAGATGTCCTCATCTCGCAAACTGGGATAGTATCTAAGTAAATCCTCCTCTCTCTTCCAAAGTGGTGTCCCCCCACTAGGTAAAAATCTTCTTTTATCTAAAAATTGTTCCTAAAGAGTCCCTTATTTCATATGTTTGGCTCGTTTTGTTGTGCCCCCAAACGGTCTTTATTAGTCTAAGGTTAATTGGCCTCATTGTCCTAAGTTCATGCATCCATATACCTCTTATACAATATGAACCTTTTTATTTAAAAAATCATAATCCTTCCTTTACAAATTCCTTATTCTATATCCCCATGTAATATGGCACTTAATAATTTGTCATGGAAAAATGTAAGGGATTAATCCTTTACCCAATCTAACCTGAGATAACAATTGCATAATCTTAGTATCGTCTTCTAGAATACCTCTATTCATCATGTACATTGCTTCACATGAATCTTGCACCAATCCTCTTCTATTTACTCATAGAAGTACTTGTTGAATTCGATTATCTTTAACCTCGTTATCCCTATTTCTTGACCTAATTTTACTCTAGCTCATGATTCCTTGTAGCCAAGGGTGGGCTTGATGTTCCTCTTGAAAATTAGGGGACCTCTTCTTGATTAAGATGAAAGAACTCATGTCCTTCTCGACACCCTCTACATAAAAAAACTTTATCATAGTCTCTGGCTATAATTATGGCTACTGAAATAGAGGATGGTTTTGCATTCTTGACGAGGTTATTGAAAGGTAGATTAAGCTTCCAAATGAGTCGTTGGTGGAGAAGAGCTACGTCAATCCATCTCTCAAGCTAATCGGTAGCAAGATTTTTGTGGTATTCCTTCAGGGTCTTCCCTTCTTAGGTTATCTCCAAAAATTCATTCATTTTATCCTCTCAAAATCGTGGAGGAAAAAAACTTTCACGAAGGTGTACTTTCATGGCATCCCATGACTTATTCTGGGTTCGAGTGGTTAGATTGACAACAATGCTTCTAACTTATTTTGCATTTCTTATGATTTTTGGATGACAACATGTGAGGATATTCAAACCATTTCTATGGCCAATAGAGATGATTGATTCATCCTCATATGACAAACAATCACTTGTTCTAATCCCTTGATAGTTAGGCTTTGCTCTCTAATACCAATTGTAAGGCTCTCCCCTTCCAAAATAGGAGAAACACTTAAGATAGTCTACTAAGTCAGCTTGGAAAAATTTTCCTACTCCTCTCGTCGTACCTTGACCATGTAAAGATTCAAGGATACGATTTGTAAGTAAGACCTAGTCCTATCCTGCCCCGCTGGGGAGCAAGGTCTTCTAAAAGTCAAATTACCCATAGGGTAATTGATCATGATTTGGGCAACTACTAATCTTGATTCCCGGAGACATCGCTTTTTTTCTCATCCATGCAAGGCACAGCGGCCCGCTGACCTAGTCTCCTAGAATAGTGTTGCCCGAGAACTTATTTAACTAGACAGCATCACAATCACTCGCCTCAATCGGAGAACCTCATTCTCCCAATAGTATGAGGGATACCATGGGGCCGACTCTCGGCCTTACTAATGTCTCTGCCATCTGGCTACACAAGCACAAGAATTATTCTTGTCTTCTTATTTCTTTTAGGATTTTTGGAGCTACTATTTTTACTCTATTACTTTCCTAATGTTTCTAGCCTTATTGCCTCACTCTTCTCTAAGTGCACTCTCTTTCCTTCTTGAAATCTATATTAAAATAGACACATACATGACTCGGGAGGGACCTTACAATCTCTCCCACTTAAAAGATTCGAGATGTCCTCATCTCGCAAACTGGGATAGTATCTAAGTAAATCCTCCTCTCTCTTCCAAAGTGGTGTCCCCCCACTAGGTAAAAATCTTCTTTTATCTAAAAATTGTTCCTAAAGAGTCCCTTATTTCATATGTTTGGCTCGTTTTGTTGTGCCCCCAAACGGTCTTTATTAGTCTAAGGTTAATTGGCCTCATTGTCCTAAGTTCATGCATCCATATACCTCTTATACAATATGAACCTTTTTATTTAAAAAATCATAATCCTTCCTTTACAAATTCCTTATTCTATATCCCCATGTAATATGGCACTTAATAATTTGTCATGGAAAAATGTAAGGGATTAATCCTTTACCCAATCTAACCTGAGATAACAATTGCATAATCTTAGTATCGTCTTCTAGAATACCTCTATTCATCATGTACATTGCTTCACATGAATCTTGCACCAATCCTCTTCTATTTACTCATAGAAGTACTTGTTGAATTCGATTATCTTTAACCTCGTTATCCCTATTTCTTGACCTAATTTTACTCTAGCTCATGATTCCTTGTAGCCAAGGGTGGGCTTGATGTTCCTCTTGAAAATTAGGGGACCTCTTCTTGATTAAGATGAAAGAACTCATGTCCTTCTCGACACCCTCTACATAAAAAAACTTTATCATAGTCTCTGGCTATAATTATGGCTACTGAAATAGAGGATGGTTTTGCATTCTTGACGAGGTTATTGAAAGGTAGATTAAGCTTCCAAATGAGTCGTTGGTGGAGAAGAGCTACGTCAATCCATCTCTCAAGCTAATCGGTAGCAAGATTTTTGTGGTGTCTTCCCTTCTTAGGTTATCTCCAAAAATTCATTCATTTTATCCTCTCAAAATCGTGGAGGAAAAAAACTTTCACGAAGGTGTACTTTCATGGCATCCCATGACTTATTCTGGGTTCGAGTGGTTAGATTGACAACAATGCTTCTAACTTATTTTGCATTTCTTATGATTTTTGGATGACAACATGTGAGGATATTCAAACCATTTCTATGGCCAATAGAGATGATTGATTCATCCTCATATGACAAACAATCACTTGTTCTAATCCCTTGATAGTTAGGCTTTGCTCTCTAATACCAATTGTAAGGCTCCCCCCTTCCAAAATAGGAGAAACACTTAAGATAGTCTACTAAGTCAGCTTGGAGAAATTTTCCTACTCCTCTCGTCGTACCTTGACCATGTAAAGATTCAAGGATACGATTTGTAAGTAAGACCTAGTCCTATCCTGCCCCGCTGGGGAGCAAGGTCTTCTAAAAGTCAAATTACCCATAGGGTAATTGATCATGATTTGGGCAACTACTAATCTTGATTCCCGGAGACATCGCTTTTTTCCTCATCCATGCAAGGCACAGCGGCCCGCTGGCCTAGTCTCCTAGAATAGTGTTGCCCGAGAACTTATTTATCTAGCATAGGGCTTTCCCTTAATCTATTGGAAAGCTACCCGACTGATCGGGTCCACCCGTCCGTAGGATGGTGCCATCGGTGCATTCCATCCTCCCACTTTCCACCCTACTCATGCGTGAATTTGTTTTCGAAGTAATCCTACCACACTGTTTGACATAAATAAACATGTTCCTTAATTAAGGCCCTTTTCAAACAGCCTTTTTTCATAGTACAATAATGCCAAAGACTTGCAAGAATTATAAAAAAAATGTTATACATGAATCATTTTCATACAAGCCAAACTGGCTCTCTTATTCTTTTCCTTTATACTGCCAAGGTGATCTAGAATTTGGCCTTCTAACCTCTACATGCTGGTCAAAACCCTACGGGACCATACACCTCATCGTCATCCACATTGGCAAAGAGGACTCAAGTGGGCCTATCGCCCTCTCAGGCTCCGTTGCTCAATCCTCCTTCCCCTCAAAGGGACATCTACACACTACGATGGGCTTATTCATCCATCTTTGGAGCTAATCAGAGAAGTTTTAGCAAGAATTTTTGTGGTATTCTTCCAGGGTCTTCCCTTCTTGGGTTAGCTCCAAAAATTCATTCATTTTATCCTCTTGAAATCGTGGAGGACAAAACCTTTCATGAAGGTGTACTTTCATGGCATCCCATAACTGATTTCGGTTCGAGTGGTTAGATTGACAACAGTGCTTCCAACTAATTCGGCATTTCTTATGATTTTGACGTGCAACAGTCAACTTTCTTCTTTTATTGTGTCCATTAAAAGTACAAAACTATCAAATACTTATCATAGCACCACATCTGAAGGCACTTTGGATTATATACATCTGAGATCTTCATTTTTACAAAAAGAATTACATGCCTTGGGATTGACACATCCAAAGATTATCAGGATTAACACATATGAGGTGATTGGTTTTTTAAAAATTACACATCTAGTATCTTAGGATTAACACATCTAATAGCATGATCCTTCGAGAATTACACATCTCAAGTTAGACCCATCTTTGTCTAGATGGGTTAAAGATCTTGAACGATCGTCCTAGTGTAAAGCATCCATAGGATGGCATTCCCTCGTCAACTATTCAACCTTAATGGAGTTTTCATCTTAATAATTTATAATATGCGAATTAATGAGATATATCTTAAAACTTTCTCTAAACAAAGTTTTAGTCTACCCAATCTTATTTTTTAAATTTATTGTACAAATATCTTGCGCGTGCACCCCCAAGATACAAGCACAATTTCATAGGATGATTGTCTCAAAACATGTGAGGATATTCAAACCATTTCTATGGCCAGTAGAGATGATTGATTCATCCTCATATGACAAACAATTAGTTGTTTTAATCCCTTGATAGTTAGCCTTTTCTCTGATACTAACTGTAAGGTTCCCCCCTTCCAAAATAGGGCAAACACTTAAGATAGTCTTCTAAGTCTTAGCTGTTGGAGAAAATTTGCTACTTGTCGTCGACACCTTGACCATGTAAAGATTCAAGGATATGATTTGTAGGTATGACCTAGTCCTATCCTACACACGGGGAGCGTGGTCTTCTAAAAGTCAAATTACCCATAGGGTAATTGATCATAATTTGGGTAACTACTAATCTTGATTCCTAGAGACAATGCTTTCTTCCTCATCCATGCAAGGCAGAGCCGCCCGTTGGCCTAGTCTCCTAGAATAGAGTTGCCCGAGAACCTATTTATCTAGCATAGGGCTTTCATTTAATCTATTGGAAAGCTAGCTGACTAATCGGGTCCACCCATCCGTAGGAGGATGGTGCCGTCTCGAGGCTTTCCATCCTCCCTGTAAGATTCCTCCCCCAACCCCCTTTTTGATGTCTAGTATCTTCCCTTGTAATCAATCCCTCTTCAGAAATATAAAGACCTTGTTTCTAACTGTTTTAACCTAGAGAGAGAAAATATTCTAGAGAGAGAATATTCAAATTTTGAATATTTTTGGAATGAGTTTTATCTCTCCTCTCTCTTGAACCAAACCAAATCAAAATGGAACCAAACTGGATCAAAAAGTAACCAAACTAGGTCCAAATCTAGTCCAAATTCAACCAAATTGACTTGGAAAATTCTAGAATCAGTTTGTTTGGTTAGGAGCTCAATTTTTCCTATAAATAGAAGCTTCCCCTTGTTGAAAAAAACATAGTGTCTTATGCATTGTTACTCTACTCCACCTAAGCCAAGAACTGTGAATTCTTTAATAATTCACTAGTTTTTGACACTTCCCTCTTTCTTTAATCCCCATTGGTGGCTCCATCAACATACTAACCCAATTGATAGGTTGGGGGCCTCTACCGTGAATAAAGAATCAAGCAAATTGTAAGGTAAGTATGGCGAATTTTAAATTTTCCTATAATTTCTCAATGTTTCTCTCTTCTCAACCCCTCTCAAGCTTGAGAAGCTTAATTGGTATGGTTTTTGAATGCTATTGAAGTTAATTGATTAATGATAGTAAAGAATTTCATAAATTTTCATTTATGTTTAATTCTAATGGTTTTTTTCCCTCTCTCACTTAAGAAATGGTTATACTCATGACCCATTCTCAATCCAAATGAAGCTTTTCATAAAGCTTTTCCTTAATCCAAGATTAATCTATGCTTGAGAACAAATTAATAGTTTTTTTTAATCTATGCTTTTAGTTTATGATTATTTTTTATTTAATCTATTAAGGATTAATGATCCAATTAGGGATCATTCTAATCATTCTCTTAAAGATAAGCCTTATCTTTTTAAATAATTAAGATTTATCGATTATAGTAGCGGAGCTATGGCAAAATTTTATAAAAATTTACACATAAAATAATTTCATTCATCAAAGCATGAACAGAGGATTTCTTACCATATTCTAGGAATTATCATCCTAGATTAATTGAAAGAATTTTATAGTAATCATGGAAAATTTAAATTTTTATATTATGCATAAAAGATAAATATTTTATTATAAAAGTGTTACTTTTAACATAATTGAATTTTATGCATAGAGGTATGCATAAAAGATGAATATTTTATTATAAAAGTGTTACTTTTAGCATAATTAAATTTTATGCATAAGAGGTATACTTAAAAGATGAATATTTTATTATAAAAGTGTTACTTTTAGCATAATTGAATTTTATACATAGAGGCATGCATAAAGGATAAATATTTTATTATAAAAGTATTACTTTTAGCATAATTGAATTTCATGCATAGAAGTATGCATAAAAGATAAATATTTTATTATAAAAGTGTTACTTTTAGCATAATTGAAATTCATGCATAGAGGTATGCATAAAAGATGAATATTTTATTATTTTATTATAAAACTGTAAAGAAAAAAAATTGATTATTTTATTATAAAAATATTATTTTTATCATATTAAATTTCGTACATAGAAATGAAAAAAATAAATAAATTATTATTTTATTATAAAAATATTACCAAAAAATAATTATTTTATTATAGAAGTGTTACTTTTATCACAATTGAAATTCTTGCATAGAGGTATGCATAAAAGATGAGTTAAGATGTGTATGAGATGAGGTAAGAAGTGTATGTGATGGAATAAGATGTATATGAGATGAGTTAGGATGTGTTAAGATGAGTTAGGATGTGATAAGATGTATATGAGATGAGTTAGGATGTGATAAGATGAGTTAGGATGTGATAAGGGGTGTATGAGATGTGATAAGATGTGATAAGATGCATATGAGATAAGTTAGGATGTGATAAGAAGAGTTAAGATGTGATAAGATGTGTATGGGATGAGATAAGAAGTGTATGGGATGAGATAAGAAGTGTATGAGATGAGATAAGATGAATATGGGTTGTGATAGGGTGAGAATGGATGTGATGAAAAAGAATAGATGAGAAGGTGTATGGGGTTATATGAATGGGAATGAGGAAATGGATGTATGTATGTATGGATGTATGCATGTAGATGTGAATGTATGCATGTGGATGTGTATGTATGGATGTATGTATGTGGATGTGGATGTATAAATAAGGATGTGAAAATGGATGTATGCATGGATGTGTATGAAGAATAATGAAGGTGAATGTGTATGGGAAATAATGTGTCATTGATATGAATGGATGAGAATGAGTACATATGAAGGGAATGTGGAATAAGTAATGTGGATTGAGGAGAGATAATGTGGAAAGACGGAATTCGATATAGAAACTGTATTTTGTGACTGTTTGTAAATGACTGTTTTATGTCAAGAATGCTGGGAAAGCATTTTGACCATCTTGTGATTAAGGTCGTGGAGACCTAACCGATAAAGTTGCAACTCTGCTGATGGAGAGTCAATGGAGAACGTCTCGCGTAGCAAGGCCTCGGCCGAGGTCTTGACCAGCCTCGGTGCGATTAAAATGGTGAGCTTCCGGTACGGTGGATGAGGGGCCAAGGAAGCGGCCTATGAGAGTGAAGCGCTAGGTCACCTGCGAAGGATCCTAGAGGGTGCGGACCATACGGTGCTCGGGCTCTGGGTCACCCAGGATACCCACGCGTGCGTCGAGGAAGATATTGGAACAAGGAGTAAGAGTTGTTTTCTGAAATCGGGCATGGATCTACTGTAAGATCCCTGTTCCCACCGAGCAACGGATTCAGGATACTAGCAGTGGAAGTAGCACTTCTCGCGTGGGACAGGGGTCCCACATTCGGGGCCTCACCCACGGATATCCGGATAAGAGACTAATCCGTCGGTTGTTCCAAAATTGAACCCAGAAATACTTCCTTTACCGGAAAGCACGGGCGATTCCACCAGGAAAACTTTTTACTCTAACGTAGTCAAGAACATTTCTGAGCAAGCTGATCCAATTGCATCTTCAAGATACTTGATCAGATCAAGGAAGAAACTTGCACTTGGATCATTGAGATCAACACTTTTCTCCCCATTCAAGAGGCACAGCCATTGATTCCTATCCATAGAACAATTACAGTCCGGGATTTACTTTATCTATCGTAATAACAAAAGTTGAGTCTCGATTTATGGATCCATCAGTCCAGCCTAACACCACCCAGTCCCATGGGTTAGCCAACCACCCAACCACTGTAGTGATGGGATCCAATTACGAATTTGGTTAGGTTTTGTCTCGGGTACCAAGGAAAAGAGTTCCAAAGCCCCCTAGCTGGAAGTTCATGCAAAAATAAAACTAGTCACACCACTTACACACCCAATATGAAATTGCCTTTTCACAGATTCAACCAGTTTTAAAATAATCCTTCTTATGCCGGGCAGAGCCTCTCACTCGGGGATGCTAGCAATGGAAGTAGCATTTCTTATGCCGAGCAGAGCCTCTCACTTGGGGCCTTGCCCACGGATATCCGGATAAGAGACTAATCCCTCGGTTCTTCCAAAACCGAACCTGAAAAAACTTCCCTCACCCAGTAGACGTAGGCTATTCCTCCAAGATATTTTATTCTAACGTAATCAAGGTCTTCACTAACCAACTAATCCGACCGAGCCCGTAAGTCTCATGGTCAGATCAAGGAAGAGACTTGGATTTGGATCATAGAGTCCAACGCTTTTAGTATCATTGATCACCATCTTCCAATTTATCCGCCCGATTGATTCTTAATTTCCCATCATTCCTTCATCAGAGTATCTATGGCATCATTGGCAACTAGAACGCTCACCACTTGTCCACTCAGGGGCCGTTTCAATAGTTCCTAGCCCATAATACTCGGCAATATAATCACTTATCAAGATGGACTCTCGTTGAAGATCAGCAAGAGCTAATCGGAGAAGTTTTTGCAAGATTTTGGTGGTATTCTTCCAGGGTCTTCCCTTCTTGGGTTAGCTCCAAAAATTCATTCATTGGTGGTATTCTTCTAGGGTCTTCCCTTCTTGGGTTAGCTCCAAAAATCCATTCATTTTATCCTCTCAAAATCCTGGAGGACAAAACCTTTCAGGAAGGTGTACTTTCATGGCATCCCATAACGGATTATGGTTCAAGTGGTTATATTGACAATAGTGCTTCCAACTAATTCGGCATTTCTTATGATTTTGACGTGCAACGGTCAACTTTCTTCTTTCATTGTTTCCATGAAAAGTTCAAAACTATCAAATACTTATCATCATAACACCAGCACTCTGGATTAATACATCTGAGATCTTTTAAAAAAAAAAGAATTACACATCTAGTGCCTTGGGATTGACACATCCAGAGATTATCACGATTAATACATTTGAGATGATTAGTATTTTAAAAATGACACATCTAGTATCTTGGGATTAACACATCTAATAGCATGATCCTCTGGGACTTACATATCCCAAGTTAGACCCATGTTTGTTTGAGATGGGCTCAAGATTCTTAGAGACAACGCTTTCTTCCTCATCCATGTAAGGCACAGCCATCCGCCGCCGCCGCGCTGGCCTAGTCTCCTAAAATAGTGTTTCCCAAGAACCTATTTATCTAACATAGGGCTTTCACTTAATCTGTTGGAAAGCTACCTGACTAATTGGGTCTACCCGTCCGTAGGATGGTGCCATCTCGAGGCTTTCCATCCTCCCACTTTCCACCCTACTCACGTGTAAATTTATTTTCTAATTAATCCTAAAAACCATTTGACATAAATAAACATATTCCTTAATTAAGGCCCTTTTCACAAGGTTCATTAAAACAACCTTTTTTCACAATATAATAATGCCAAAGACAAGCTTTATAAAAAAAGTTTATACATGAATCAATTCCATACAAGCCAAACAGGCTCTCTTATTCTTTTCCTTTATACTACCGATGATCTAGAATCCGGCCTTCTAGCCTCTACATTCTAGGCAAAACCCTACGGGATATACACCTCATCGTCGGAGCCGTGCTCCCACCCATGAGGACACAAGCCGGCTTGTCGCCCTCTCAGGCTCCGTCACTTGATCCTCTCACCCCTTAGAGGGATGTCTACATAGTAGTGTGGGCTTAATAATCGCACTATCCTGGCCCCTCAAAACTAGACAGCATCACAATCACTCGCCTCAATCGGA
Organism: Cibotium barometz; assembly: GCF_041138505.1. NCBI lineage: Eukaryota > Viridiplantae > Streptophyta > Polypodiopsida > Cyatheales > Cibotiaceae > Cibotium > Cibotium barometz. The sequence continues at coordinate 19,147,021 of NC_141098.1, read as the reverse complement.
GAACCTCATTCTCCCAATGGTATGAGGGATACCATGGATCCACTCTGGGCCTTACTAATGTCTTTGCCATTCGGCTACACAAGCATAAGAACTATTCTTGTCTTCTTATTTCTTTTAAGATTTTTGGAGCTACTATTTTTACTCTATTACTTTCCTAATGTTTCTAGCCTTGTTGCCTCACTCTTCTCTAAGTGCACTCTCTTTCCTTCTTGAAATCTATATTAAAAGAGACACATACATGACTCGAGAGGGACCTTACAATCTCTCCCACTTAAAAGATTCGAGATGTCTCTATCTCACGAGAGCTGGGATAGTATCTAAGTAAATCCTCCTCTCTCTTCCAAAGTGATGTCCCCCCACTAGTTAGAAATCTTCTTTTATCTAAAAATTGTTCCTAAAAGTTCCCTTATTTCATGTGTTTGGCTCGTTTTGTTGTGCCCCCAAACGGTCTTTATTAGTCTAAAGTTAATTGGCCTTATTATCCTAAGTTCATACATCCATTATACCTCTCATACAATATGAACCTTTTTATTGAAAAAATCAAAATCCTTACGAATTCCTTATTCTATATCTCCATGTAATATGGTACTTAATAATTTTTCTTGGAAAAATGTAAGGGAATAATCCGTTACGAAATCTAACCTACGATAGCAATTGCATAATCTTAGTATCGTCTTCTAGAATACGTCTATTCATCATGTACATTACTTCACATGAATCTTGCACCAATCCTCTTCTATTTACTCATAGAAATACTTGTTGAATTCGATTATCTTTAACCTTGTTATCCCTATTTCTTGACCTAATTTTACTCTAGCTCTTGATTCCTTGTATAGTAGACGTTCCTCTTGAAAATTAGGGGACCTCTTCTTGATTAACATGGAAGAACTCATGTCCTTTTCGACCCCCTCTACATAAAAAAACTTTGTCATAGGCTTTGGCTATAATTATGGCTTCTAAAATAGAGGATGGTTTTGCATTCTTGATGAGGTTATTCAAAGGTAGATTAAGCTTCCAAATGAATCATTGGTGGAGAAGAGTTACCTCATCCATCTCTAGAGCTAATCAGAGAAGTTTAAGCAAGATTTTGGTGGTATTCTTGCAGGGTCTTCCATTCTTGGGTTATCTCCAAAAATTCATTCATTTTATCCTCTCAAAATCGTGGAGGAAAAAACCTTTCACTAATGTGTACTTTCATGGCATCCCATAACTCATTCTGGTTCGAGTGGTTAGATTGACAACAATGCTTTCAACCAATTTTGCATTTCTTTTGATTTTTAGACGACATGTGAGGATATTCAAACCATTTCTATGGCCAGTAGAGATGATTGATTCATCCTCATATGACAAACAATCACTTGTTCTAATCCCTTGATAGTTAGCCTTTGCTCTGATACAATTGTAAGGCTCCCCCCTTCCAAAATAGTAGAAACACTTAAGATAGTCTACTAAGTCTTAGCTTGGAGAAATTTTTTGACTCGTCGCACCTTGACCATGTAAAGATTCAAGGATGCAATTTGTAGGTAAGACCTAGTCCTATCCCGCCGCTCGCAGGGGGAGCTGGTCTTCTAAAAGTCAAATTACCCATAGGGTAATGGATCATGATTTGGGCAACTACTAATCTTGATTCCTAGAGACATCACTTTTTTCCTCATCCATGCAAGGCAGAGCCACCCGCTAGCCTAGTCTCCTAGACTAGTGTTGCTCGAGAACCTATTTATCTAGCATAAGGCTTTCCCTTAATCTATTGGAAAGCTACCCGACTGATCGGGTCCACCCGTCCGTAGGATGGTGCCATCGGGGCATTCCATCCTCCCACTTTTCACCCTACTCACGCGTCAATTTGTTTTTCAAAGTAATCCTACCACACTGTTTGACATAAATAAACATGTTCTTTAATTAAGGCCCTTTTCACAAGGTTCATTAAAACAGCCTTTTTTCACAGTATAATAATGCCAAAGACTTGTAAGATTTATAAAAAAAAATGTTATACATGAATCATTTCCATACAAGCCAAACCGACTCGTTTAGTCTTTTCCTTTATACTGCCGATGATCTAGAATTTGGCCTTCTAGCCTCTACATGCTGGTCAAAACCCTATGGGACTATACACCTCATCATCAACCGCACTGGCGAAAAGAGTACTCAAGCCGGCCTGTCACCCTCTCAGGCTACGTCGCTCAATCCTCCTGCCCCCCTCACAGGGACGTCTACACACTACGGTGGGCTTATTCATCCATCTTTGGAGGTAATCGGAGAAGTTTTAGCAAGATTTTCATGGTATTCTTCTGGGGTCTTCCCTTCTTGGGTTAGCTCCAAAATATCAATCATTTTATCCTCTCAAAATCCTGGAGGACAAAACCTTTCACAAAGGTGTACTTTCATGGCATCCCATAACTGATTCTGGTTCAAGTGGTTAGATTGACAACACTGCTTCCAACTAATTTGGCATTTCTTATGATTTTGACGTGCAACAGTCAACTTTCTTCTTTCATTGTATCCATGAAAAGTTCAAAACTATCAACAAATACTTATCATAGCACCACATCTGAAGGCACTCTAGATTATATACATCTGAGATCTTCATTTTTTTAAAAGAATTACACATCTAGTGCCTTGGGATTGACACATCCAAAGATTATCAGGATTAACACATTTGAGATGATTAGTTTTTTAAAAATTACACATCTAGTATCTTGGGATTAACACATCTAATAGCATGATCCTTTGGGAATTACATATTCCAAGTTAGATCCATCTTTGTCTAGATGGGTTAAAGATCTTGGACGATCGTCCTAGTGTAAAAAAGCATCCAATGGTGGATGGCATTCATACGTCAACTATTGAAACCTTAATGGAGTTATAATGTTAATAATTTATAATATGTGAATTAATGAGATATATCTTAAAAATTTCTCTAAACAAAGTTTCAATCTTTCCTTCTAGTCATTGAGTCTCCACTTGTTTCTTAATTCGATCACCCTATGTTTTTTATCCTATAAATGTTTCCTCCCTAATCTTATTTTTTAAATTTATTGTACAAATATCTTGCCCGTGCACCCCCAAGATACAAGCACAATTTCATAGGATGATTGTCTCAACATGTGAGGATATTCAAACCATTTCTATGGCCAGTAGAGATGATTGATTCATCCTTATATGATAAACAATCACATGTTTTAATCCCTTGATAGTTAGCCTTTGCTCTGATACTAATTGTAAGGTTCCCCCCTTCCAAAATAGGGCAAACACTTTAGATAGTCTACTAAGTCAGCTTCTGGAGAAAATTTCCTACTCGTCGACACCTTGACCATGTAAAGATTCAAGGATACGATTTGTAGGTAAGACCTAGTCCCATCCCATAGGTTAATTGATCTTAATTTGGGCAACTACTAATCTTGATTCTAGAGACAACGCTTTCTTCCTCATCTATGTAAGGCACAGCCCCTCGTTGGCCTAGTCTCCAAGAGTAGAGTTGCCCCAACACCTATTTATCTAGCATAGGACTTTCACTTAATGTATTGGAAAGCTACTTGACTAATCGAGTCCACACGTCCGTAGGAGGATGGTGCCGTCTCAAGGCTTTCCATCCTCCCACTTTCCAACCTACTCACGCGTCAATTTATTTTCTAATTAATCCTACCAAATTGTTTGACATAAATAAACATATTCCTTAATTAAGGCCCTTTTCACAAGGTTATATCCACATGAAAGGGTGAACTTATGATTTTTAGACGAGCAAGGGTAAACTTTCTTCTTTCAGTGTATCCATAAAAAGTTCAAAACTATCAAATACTTATCATAGCACCACATCTGAAGGCACTGGGCATTAATACATCTGAGATCTTTATTTTTTAAGAATTACACATCTGGGGCCTTGGGATTGACACATCCAAAGATTATCAAGATTAACACGTCTGAGATGATTAGTTTTTTAAAAATTACACAACTAGTATCTTGGGATTAACACATCTAATAGCATGATCCTCTAGGAATTACACATCCCAAGTTAGACCCATGTTTGTCTAAGATGGGTTCAAGATCTTGGACGATCATCCTAGTGTAAAGCATCCAACGGATGGCATTCATATGTCAACTATTCAAACCTTAATGGATTTATAATCTTAATAATTTATAATATGCAAATTAATGAGATATATCCTAAAAATTTCTCTAAACAAAGTTTCAGCTATCCTTCTAGTCATTCAGTCTATCCTTCTAGTCATTCAGTCTCTCACTAGTTTCTTAATTTGATCACCCTATGTTTTTTTTCCTCAAAAGGTTTCCTTCTCAATCTTATTTCTCAAATTTATTGTACAAATATCTTGCGCGTGCACCCCCAAGATACAAGCACAATTTCATAGGATGATTGTCTCAACATGTGAGAATATTCAAACCATTTCTATGGCCACAAGATATGAATGATTCATCCTCATATGACAAACAATCACTTGTTTTAATCCCTTGATAGTTAGTCTTTACTCTAATACCGATTGTAAGGCTCCCCCTTCCAAAATAGCGGAAACACTTAAGATAGTCTACGAAGTCTTATCTTGGAGAAAATTTCCTACTCGTCGCACCTTGACCATGTAAAGATTCAAGGATACGATTTGTAGGTATGACCTAGTCCTATCCCGCAGGGGGAGCGTGGTTCTTTAAAAGTCAAATTACCCATAGCATAATTGATCATGATTTGGGTAACTACTAATCTTGATTCCTGGAGACATCGCTTTTTTCCTCATCCATGCAAGGCACAACTACTCGTTGGCCGTTGCCCAAGAACCTATTTATCTAGCATAGGGCTTTCACTTAATCTGTTGAAAAGCTACCCGACTAATCGGGTCCACCCGTCCTCTGTAGGATGGTGCCGTGGGGACATTCCATCCTCCCACTTTCCACCCTACTCACGCATTAATTTGTTTTCTAATTAATCCTACCACACTGTTTGACATAAATAAACATGTTCTTTAATTAAGGCCCTTTTCACAAGGTTAGTTTAAATAGCCTTTTTCTAGAGTACAATATTGCCAAGGACTTGCAAGATTTATAAAAAAAAGTTTATACATGAATCAATTCTATACAAGCTAAACCGGCTCTCTTTTTCTTTTCCTTTATACTCCCGATGATCTAGAATTCGGCCTTCCAGTCTCTACATGCTGGACAAAACCCTATGGGACCATATACCTTGTCATCGGCCGTGCTGGCAAGGACTCAAGCCTGCTTGTCTCCCTTTCAGGCTTCGTCGCTCAATCCTCCTACCCCTCAGAGGGATGTCTACACACTACGGTGGGCTTATTCATCCATCTCTGAAGCTAATCAGAGAAGTTTAGCAAGATTTTGGTGGTATTCTTCCAAGGTCTTCCCTTCTTGGGTTAGCTCCAAAAATTCATTTATTTTATCCTCTCAAAATCCTGAATGACAAAACCTTTCACGAAGGTGTACTTTTATGGCATCCCATAACTGATTATGGTTCGAGTGTTTAGATTGACAATAGTGCTTCCAACTAATTCAGCATTTCTTATGATTTTGACGTGCAACGGTCAACTTTCTTCTTTTATTGTATCCATGAAAAGTTCAAAACTATCAAATACTTATCATAGCACCACATCTGAGGGCACTCTAGATTAATACATCTGAGATCTTCATTTTTTTTAAAGAATTACACATCTAGCACCTTGGGAATGACACATCCAAAGATGATCAGGATTAACACATTTGAGATGATTAGTATTTTTAAAATGACACATCTAGTATATTGGGATTAACACATCTAATAGCATGATTAGTATTTTTAAAATGACACATCTAGTATATTGGGATTAACACATCTAATAGCATGATCCTCTGGGATTAACACATCTAATAGCATGATCCTCTAGGAATTACACATCCCAAGTTTGAGATGGGCTCAAGATCTTGGACGATCATCCTAGTGTAAATCATCCAATGGATGGCATTCATACGTCAACTATTCAAACCTTAATGGAGTTAATGAGATATATCCTGAAAATTTCTCTAAACAAAGTTTCGGTCTATCCTTCTAGTTATTCAGTCTCCACTAGTTTCTTAAATTGATCACCCTATGTTTTTTATCCTCAAAAGGTTTCCTCCCCAATCCTATTATTCAAATTTATTGTACAAATATCTTGCCTGTGCACCCCCAAGATACAATCACAATTTCATAGGATGATTATCTGAATATTTGAGGATATTCAAACCATTTCTATGGCCAGTAGAGATGATTGATTCATCCTCATATGACAAACAATCACTTGTTTTAATCCCTTGATAGTTAGCCTTTGCTTTGATACTAATTGTAAGGTTCCTCCCTTCTAAAATAGGAGAAATACTTAAGATAGTCTACTAAGTCTTAGCTTGGAGAAAATTTCCTACTCGTCACATCGACACCTTGACCATGTAAAGATTCAAGGATACGATTTGTAGGTAAGACCTAGTCCTATCCTGCACGGGTAATTGATCATAATTTGGGCAACTACTAATCATGATTCCTAGAGACTATGCTTTCTTCCTCATCCATGCAAGGCACAGCCGTCCGCCGCCGCTGGCTTAGTCTCCTAGAATAGTGTTGATCTAGAACCTATTTATATAACATAGGGCTTTCACTTAATCTATTGGAAAGCTACCTGAATAATTGTGTCCACCCGTCCATAGGATGGTGCCATCTCGAGGCTTTCCATTCTCCCTTTTTCCACCCTACTCACGCGTCAATTTGTTTTCTATTTAATCCTACCAAACTATTTGACATAAATAAACATATTGCCTAATTAAGGCCCTTTTCACAATGTTCGTTAAAACAGCTTTTTTTCACAGTACAATAATGCCAAAGATAAGCTTTGTAAAAAAAAGTTTATACATGAATCAATTTCATACAAGCCAAATGAAATGGATTTAGAACAAAATATTGGATCAAACACATCAAAGCAAGAATCTAGTATCCATTAATCATGAAAATCTATAAGTGCATGTAGCAAGAGAAGATGCACAAATAGCCTAAGTGTGTTTAACCTCTCACCAAGAGGATGGCTTTCAAGTTAGCCATGAACTTGACCAATAAAAGTGTCAAAAGATGTCAAAAGATCCTACCAATGTCCCCCAAGCCCTATTTATAGTCACTTTCTCCTTTTGCCCATGGACCCCTATGTACATGTCGAGATCAAGCTCTATGGTTCATGACAAACCATCCCTTCCCAAAGATTTTGTCCTCAAAATCATACAAGATATTTACAATTGAGTCGCAAACTCAATGTAAACCCATGGGAAGTAGAGAGGTCTTCAAAAATGCTCCTCGAATACATTTGGAATAGGTAAACCAAATGTAGTGAAGCCGGCAAACCCCTTCTCCAAAAATAGCATGTAGGACTGTTATGGTAGCCATGTTGTCGATGAAGCTTTCCTTGAAATTCTTCATGAAAACTCCATAAAATGGAGCTACAAATGATGCATAGCCGCACCCAAAAGGGTCCCACATATTTGTCTCATCAAACCAAATGATCTTCCAAGTGTGTTGGAGTAGATTGGTAACCCCAACAATAGATCCAACCAAAGCTATCCAAAAATTATAGCACATATAAAACCTCATGTTAAGCCTATTCTACCCATAATAATCATGCCACTTGATCAAGGAATACTTCCATCAAGTAAACCTTGTTGTTGAACATACTCCATTGATTGCCAACAAGTAGCCTCATCTATGGGCAAGCGCTTCCATTTCACAAGGAATTCATCAATGTTTCGATTCCTCAAAACCCTTGTCCTCTTGTCCACAATCCTCTTCGGCTCATAGATAATCTCTCCTTCTTCATCCATCAGTGGTAACTCTTCAATCTCTTGAGGAAGAGAGCCCACACACCTCTTAAGGTTGGATACATGAAACACATTATGAATCCTTGTAGAAGGAGATAGGTCAAGCTTATAAGCCAAATCACCCACTTTCTTGACCACCAAATATGGTCCATAGTATCTATGTGCTAACTTGGAATTGCAAGACCCTTTGAGAATATTGTGACGGCTCTTAGGAAGCTTGAGCAACACATAATCACCTTCCTTGAACTCCATTTTGCATCTATGCTCATCCGCAATTGCCTTCATGACTTCTTGTGTCTTCTTCATATTATCCTGCGGAGGTTAAGGGCTCATTGGGTAGCTCTAAGTAAGCACTAAGAGCTCATATGGTCCCTTTTAATTCAGTCCAAAAGGGTTGGGACTGAATTAGGGTTTTTGTGAATCTGCAGATTCTTGCCAAAATGACCCTTTTTGTGCCCAATTGATCTTTGTTTGCTCCCAAACCAATGTCAACACCTCTCGCACCTCATTGGCATTCCAAGGTCTGCAAATTATGCTCCACAAGCTTCAATTGTCCATGTATGACCAGAAATTTGAGAAAATTTTGACATAGTCTCCTTTGTTTTAGGAGCTAAATCTCAATTTTTCTCAAGTAACAATGCAAAAATCCATAATCCTCTTATCAATTCCCATCCATTACATAGCATGTGCCTCAACTTGCATCACCAAAAGGCATACAAATTCCTTGCAATTCCAAGCATTCACCATACGTTTCCCATGGCATAATGCAAGATCAATTCCCATGAGATGTCCATATTAAGGCGCCATTGCCATGTACATAAACCAAGAGGATGATTGTGCAAAGAAGATCATCGGTGTAGCGCGTTGAAGCTTGCCGATCTCCCGGCCAAGCTCTTCTCACCCCCGTACCTAGTCCAAACCAAGGCACGGGTTGAGGCCAAGTCTTCACCTCCACACCTAATCCTCCACCATACCGCTTTACCACGACACTCACGACACAGTGGATTCAAGCCATGCTCCTCCCCCGGGCCTCTCCGCCAACACCCGGGGTACCCTCACCAACATATCTAGTTTCTAGAAATTGAAGTGAGTGCAAACAATTGTGAGATGCATATAGCTTGAATATGAAAATGAGGCTGATCACTTACAAGGATGTGGCATGACTCATGCCCATTACAATATACTCATAAACCATTATGCATGAACTCATGCTTATCCACATAGCTCCAAATGTCCACCATTCATCCAAAGATCCAACATCAATCAATAAGCACAAGTGAGGTAATACCATATACCAATGACATCAATATCCAATTGGTATCACTCCTATAAGCATTGCTTATGAGTAATTGGCATCAAATGGCATTCAAGGGCATCAACTTGCATTTGAATGTAGCATTACCAATTGATTCCAATCACACATCAAGCTCTTCCAATGCTCAATAGCATCATTTCAATGCATAAAAGCATCATGTCCATAGCAAAAACCTTCTCATTATTACCCAACATCCACTCCATGCATGTGGCTCAATCAATGCATCCAAGCATATGCATTCCTTCATCCATTTATGCATGGATTCATTAAAGAATCTTGCATTTGTCTCCCAAATGGCCACATGACATCCAAATGGGTGTGATTAAAGAAAGATGTGAGCAATAAGAGCATGTAATCACTTTCCAATGGATCATGACTTATGTAGGAATGTTAAAATTCTATAAATTAGGGTTTCCTTTCATGAATAGCCCCAATTTGTCCATAGCATGAGGATTAATCACACCACTGCTTGAGAAAATGGCCATAGCAACTCACCAATGGTATTCCGAAAGCTTCAATGGTTGGATTGTTGCTTCATAAAGTCTCCAATGGATCCAATTTCTGAAGATTTTTGCAATTTTTGAGAGCTACTCAAACCTCCTCTTCTCCCTCTCCAATAGCAATGAAGAACTCCCCAAAATCCACCAAAAAGATGCCAAACATCATAGCTAATAAACCACATGGATCTAGTGCCAAATGGAATAGATCTTGTGCCAAATGTAATAGATCTTGTGCTAGCCTTCTATGGCTTTGAAGCAATAGCTTCATATGGTAACAAAACAAAGCTTAATGGCCACAATTTGCACCAGCAGCAGTTCGAGTATCAGCACAGCCGGTAGTGCTGAAGAGGAGACGGCCTTTTTTTTGTGAGCAGCAGCACACGAATCTCTCTATGGTGTAATGGATCTTCTTCTTGTTGTCATGGGCAGCATTACCAGCCAGCTCAAGCACCTCGGCTGCCAAGTATTCGAGGACCGCTGCAAGGTATATGGGAGCGCTGGAGCCAATTCTCTGAGCATAGCGGCCCTTCTTGAGATAGCAAGCCAAGCAACCCATAGGAAATTGTAGCCCTCCTTTCAGAGTCTTGGACACGGCCTTCTTCTTGGGCTTGCCGCGACCTCCCTTGCTCCCACCTTTGGCATCTATGAATCGACACAGCCACAAGCAGTATGAGTGAGTGGAATGGGATAACACTTGCAGCCATTAGAGTAAGTGAAAATGGACAATGGTGAGCTATGTGAGAGAGATTAGGGTTTGGAGCAAAGGGAAAGAAAAGGGAAACAAATTTCCAGAAAAATGCATGTAAATTGATACTCTATGTGTTCCTCTCCTCAAGATCAACAAAAGCCCTAGCAAATGGAAGCAAAACGGGGGAAAGATGAGAAGTAATGGCTATGGAAAGCTTGGAGAAGAAGCATGAAAAGATAAATATGATTAACAGTGAGATTAATAGGTGATTAATTCAAATTTTCTCTAATTTTTATACCCCGCCCCAAAAAACTAGTCCAAGGTGCCCAAATTAGGTCCAATTGAGCTAAATCCACATGAAATCACATGAAATGATGCCTCCTTTCCACTAATCTCCAAAGATTTAGTAGAAATTAAGCAAAATTAAGCCAAAACTCCAAGAAATCATGAGAAAATTCAGAAAATTATCAAGAAAATGACTAATCTCATGCCCAAAACCTTGATAATGGATCAAAATCAAGACTTTGATACCAAATGAAATGGATCTAGAGCAAAATATTGGATCAAACACATCAAAGCAAGAATCTAATATCCATTAATCATGAGATTAGTTATCAAATGGCTCATCACATGAATATACAAGAGAGAGAAAATCTATAAGTGCATGTAGCAAGAGAAGATGCACAAATAGCCTAAGTGTGTTTAACCTCTCACCAAGAGGATGGCTTTCAAGTTAGCCATGAAGTTGACCATGGAAGGCCAAATCTCCATTGATGGAGCCCAGAGGTACAAGATGACCAAAATTAGTAAAAGTGTCAAAAGATGTCAAAAGATCCTACCAAATGTACCCCAAGCCCTATTTATAGTCACTTTCTCCTTTTGTCCATGGGCCCCTATGTACATGTGGAAATCAAGCTCTATGGTTCATGACACCGAACCGGCTCTCTTATTCTTTTCCTTTATACTGCCAATGATCTAGAATCCGGCCTTCCAACCTCTACATTCTGGGCAAAACCCTACGTGACATACACCTCATCGTCGGGGCTGCGCTCGCCACCCATGAGGATGCAAGCCGGCCTGTCACCCCCTCAGGCTCCGTCGCTCGATCCTCCCGCCCCTCATAGGGATGTCTACACACTAGAGTGGGCTTATTCACTGCACTAGCCTGGGCCCTCAAAACTAGATAGCATCATAATCACTCGCCTCAATCGAAGAACCTTATTCTCCCAATGGTATGAGGGATACCATGGGTTGACTTTGGGCCTTGCTAACATCTCTTCCGTCTGGCTACACAAGAACAAGAACTATTCTTGTCTTCTTATTTCTTTTAGGATTTTTGGAACTACTATTTTTACTCTATTACTTTCTTTCCTTCTTGAAATCTATATTAAAAGAGACACATACATGACTCGGGAGGGACCTTACAATCTCCCCCACTTAAAAGATTCAAGATGTCCTCATCTCGCGAGCTGGGATAGTATCTAAGTGAATCCTCCTCTCTCTTCCAAAGTGGTGTCCCCCCACTAGTTAGAAATCTTCTTTTATCTCAAAATTGTTCCTAAAAAGTACTTTTTTTCATGTGTTTGGCTCGTTTTGTTGTGCCCCCAAATGGTCTTTATTAGTCTAAAGTTAATTGGCCTTATTATCCTAAGTTCATGCATCCATTATATCTCTCATAGAATATGAACCTTTTTATTAAAAAGTTCATAATCTTTCCTTACGAATTCCTTATTCTATATCCCCATGTAATATGGTACTTAATAATTTGTCATGGAAAAACGTAAGGAAATAATCTTTTACGAAATCTAATCTACGATAGAAATTGAATAATCTTAGTGTCATCTTCTAGAATACCTCTATTCATCATGTACATTACTTCACATGAATCTTGCACCGATCCTCTTTTATTTACTCATAGAAATACTTGTTGAATTTGATTATCTTTAACCTCGTTATCCCTATTTCTTGACCAAATTTTACTCTAGCTCACGATTCCTTGTAGTAGCCAAGGGTGGGCTTGACGTTCCTCTTGAAAATTAGGGGACCTCTTCTTGATTAACACGGAAGAACTCATGTCCTTCTCGACACCCTCTACATAAAAAAACTTTATCATAGTCTCTGGCTATAATCATGGCTTCTGAAATAGAGGATGGTTTTGCATTCTTGACGAGGTTATTCAAAGGTAGATTAAGCTTCCAAATGAATCCTTGGTGGAGAAGAGTTACCTCATCCATCTCTGGAGCTAATCGGAGAAGTTTCAGTAAGATTTTGGTGGTATTCTTTCAGGGTCTTCCCTTCTTGGGTTATCTCCAAAAATTCATTCATTTTATCCTCTCAAAATCATGGAGGAAAAAACCTTTCACGAAGGTGTACTTTCATGGCATCCCATAACTCATTCTAGTTCCAGTGGTTAGATTGACAATAATGCTTCCAACCAATTTTGCATTTCTTATGATTTTTAGACGACAACATGTGAGGATATTCAAACCATTTCTATGGCCAGTAGAGATGATTGATTCATCCTCATATAACAAACAATCACATGTTCTAATCCCTTGATAGTTAGCCTTTGATCTGATACCAAATTATAAGGCTCCCCCTACCAAATTGTAAGGCTCCCCCTACCAAAATATCTGAAACACTTAAGATAGTCTACTAAGTCTTAGCTTGGAGAAATTTTCCTACTCATCGCACCTTGACCATGTAAAGATTCAAGGATACGATTTGTAGGTAAGAGCTAGTCCTATCCCACTGTAGGGGGAGCATGGTCTTCTAAAAGTCAAATTACCCATAGGGTAATTGATAATCTTGATTCCTAGAGACATCGCTTTTTTCCTCATCCATGCAAGGCATAGCCACCCGCCGCTGGCATAGTCTGCTAGAATAGTGTTGCCCGAGAACCTATTTATTTAGCGTAGGGCTTTCCCTTAATCTATTGGAAAGCTACCCAACTGATCGGGTCCATGCGTCCGTAGGATGGTGCCGTCAGGGCATTCAATCCTCGCACTTTCCACCCTACTCACGTGTCAATTTGTTTTTTAAATAATAATACTACACTGACATAAATAAACATGTTCCTTAATTAAGGCCCTTAACAACCTTTTTTCATAGTATAATAATGCCAAGGACTTGTAAGATTTATAAAAAAAATGTTATACATGAATCATTTCCATACAAGCCAAACCGGCTCTCTTATTCTTTTCCTTTATACTGTCGATAATCTAGAATTTGGCCTTCCAACCTCTACATGCTGTTCAAAACCCTATGGGACCATATACCTCATCGTCAGCCGCACTGGCGGGCGAAGAGGACTCAAGCTGGCCTGTTGCCCTCTAAGGCTCCGTCGCTCAATCCTCCTGATTTTTGTGGTATTCTTCCAAGGTCTTCCCTTCTTGGGTTAGCTCCAAAAATTCATTCCTTTTATCCTCTCAAAATCTTGGAGGACAAAACCTTTCACGAAGGTGTACTTTCATGGCATCCAATAACTGATTCTGGTTTAAGTGGTTAGATTGACAACAGTGCTTCCAACTAATTTGGCATTTCTTATGATTTTGACGTACAACAGTCAACTTTCTTCTTTCATTGTATCCATGAAAAGTATACATCTAGTGCTTTCACTTAATCTGTTGGAAAGTTACCCGACTAATCAGGTCCACCCGTCCTTTGTAGGATGGTGCCGTCGGGGCATTCCATCCTCCCACTTTCCACCCTACTCACGCGTCAATTTATTTTCTTCATGTGTTTGATTCAATATTTTACTCTAGATCCATTTCACTATGCATAGAAAGATGCATATTGGATATTTTTTTATTATAAAAGTGTTATTTTCATTAGATTCAATTTCTATGCATAGAAAGATGCATATTGGATATTTTTTTATTATGAAAGTGTTATTTTCATTAGATTCAACTTCTATGCATAGAAAGATGCATATTGGATTTTTTTTAAATTATAAAAGTGTTATTTTTATTAGATTCAATTTCTATGCATAGAAAGATGCATATTGGATTTTTTTAATTATAAAAGTGTTATTTCTATTAAATTGATTTTATGCATAAATAGATGCATAAAAGGATTTTCTTTTATGTAAAAGTGTTATTTCTATTGAAGTTGGATTTTATGCATAAATAGATGCATAAAGAAATATTTATATCAAATTTACAATTCTCTTTGATTCTATGTTTAATTTCCATGAATAATTAATAAATGAATAAGTGAATACACTGTGAGAGAAAATTGTATCATTTCATATTCACTCGGATAGTAATGAGAAAATTCAAAAAATCTATCGAAGTCGGAAATTTAGATAAATTGATTAATTTATTCCTCATAGGAATTCGTGATTAGTTTAGAAAATGAGTTAAGTGAATATTCAATAAATGAAATTCAGTAAAATAATAATTGAAATATCACCCCCCTTTTCAAGAAAGGTAGTTCATCAGGAAGAACCTTACCAGACTCGAACAACCCAAAATCAGACTTTGACCAAGACCAAACTCTTCGTCAATTTCAAGGAAAGACGATGTGACCAGTTCAGGAAAATACACTCAAATCACCCACCAAATCTGAAACTAAGTTGAGATCCTTTAAATTTATCTAAGAATCAAGGTTACAAAATTCGAGGAATTCTATTTGGAATTCAGACCTACGATCAAGAAGTCTTGGGATATGGATTTAAGACATACTCATTATATTCAAAGAAAATCAAAGAAAATCATTATATACTCATTATATTCAAAGAAAATCAAAACTGAAAACTTGCATAGAAACTGAAAACTTACATAGAAACCCTATTTTCTTAACTTACGCCAGAATGCTGGAGGGAGCATTTGGTATATGTGTTTTTCTAAGGAAAGTTTGGTTGCAACAGCTGCGGGGAGTGTTCAAAGGACAGCACACGCGGCAAAACCTACCCAGGTCTTGACCAGCCTTGGTATGGGAGGCATCTCTGTTAATTCTGCTGGGAATAAATCATCATATTCACTTAACCATTCAGGTTCTTTAGCTTTTAACTTTGAGTCTACCGGATTCATTTTGACAAGATAAATGCACTGCTTCTTTCTAAGTCCTTTTAGCAACTTAGAAGCCTTGGGGATCCTGAAATTTCGGTTCCTTGAACTTTGTTTCCGTGAAGGTCACGGAAGCAAATGGTTCCATTATGACAGTAAATGTCAGCTTGATTTTTGTGGAGCCAATCTGTTCCAAGGATCCCGTCAAAAACTCCCAAAGGTATAACTCTAAACTGACAGTCAGTTAAATTCCCATCTAGATTGAACTGAATATGATCTGTCTCAAGGTGAGTGAAAAGAATCTTCCCACTTACCAATTCAACTTGCATAGGTCTCCGTGATTTCTGATTTAAGACTAGCTCTTACGTAAGCATCCAGGGAAAATGAAAGAATGAGTACTGCCTGAATCAATCAAAAGCTTAAAAGGCTTACCCTGATACTCAGCTGGATTGATGATAAAGAATTGATGTTTTGGCCCTTGGTTTTCAATTGCAGCATAAATCTGTCCTCTTTCCTCTTCCACTACTTCTTCAATTGTGACTGCTCTGGCTGTTGCAGTCTGAGGCGGAACTCTTTCTCTTGGTTGTCCCAGTTCTGGGAAGGAGTTCTGAGGCTGCTCTGGACAGAGGCAGATGGCTGAGCTTGAGTTCTCCTGGGATTTCCCTGATTTTGGTGCGGGGGGGACCCTCTCGGACTACTAAGAAGGAGTCTGTCTCTCAGGGCTCTGGGACCCTGGTTTTCTTGGCCCACAGAAGGAGAGGGAAAATCCTTGAGCTGGTGCCCAAGTCCTTGACATCCAAAGCATCTGTTCTTGCTTCGAAGGTCTTCCCTTTGCATTCTGGAGAGAGCCAGAGTTTTGAAGAATGTACTTTGGGGGAAAGATCTTCCTTCATTTTTGAAGCTTCCCGTCTCCACATTCTGGTTAGAGCCTTGGTGTCTCTTTGGAGGTGGAAAGTTGGAAGAACTTTCTGGTGTTGGAAATCTCTTGAAGGATGAGGGAGTTGGCTTTGGAAATCTCTTGTGGAGGTGGAAAGTTGGAAGAACTTTCTGGTGTTGGAAATCTCTTGAAGTATGAAGGAGTTGGCTTTGGTAGGACTTTTACGATGAAGGTTTTGGCAAGGTCCTTTGCCATTTTGACAGCTTCTGCCATGGACATTGGCTTGGCATTTTTGACCAGTGTTCATTCCCCGAATGAACCTAGCCATGAGTTTCTCTTCATCTAGAGGTGGTGTGAATATTTGAGTAGAAGAGCAAAGGACTGGTGATATTCCTCGATGGTTTTGCTCCCCTGCTTTAGTTCTAAGAATTTGTTCATTTTTATTTCCAAAAATCTAGGAGACAAAATCTCTTTCTCAAATAGGTTTTTAGGTCGTTCCAGGATTGCGTATTTCTGTCCAGACGGTTGGTGTCACAATGGTTCCTCCATGCTACTCTGGCTGTTCCACTATTTTCAGCCTGGCAAGAGCCATTTTGCTCTGCTCATTGTAGCCTGTGATGTCAAAATACTCTTCCATGGCTTCCAACCATTTCTCCACAACCTCGCGCCCAGGTTCTCCCTTCTCCTTTGAAGGGTCAAGCTCGTCATCTTCAGAGAGAGGGTCTGGCTAACGGCCACGGTTTCCTTGTCTCATGATTCTGCCAAAAATTATATATTATTAAATTTTTTATTTAGATATCATCCACGAGATCCTAAGACTTAAGAGGTTCAAAAATCAATTTCTTAAACAAGACAATGATCTTATTGGAGATCTATGACATATGTCCGATAACAGATTTTTCTTTCTCAGATCATCCATAAACAATCACTTATACAACAGGGAATTTTTCTCCAAAAAATATTTCTTTATTTATATAAAAGTTGCAATATGTACAAAGAGCAGCTCAGCTCCAGAATTCAAAATCTCCTCGGGAGACGCATAAGACGACGGTACTGGGCCATAGCCATGCCTTGATACAAACTTTCACTTACTGCTGACAAGGGAGCTATTATCTTCTCCTTAGGAATAAAGCAACTAAGGAGTCTGTAGACTTGGCATGAAAGTCTGAAATTCTGAGGCATTGAATGATATAGAATGACATCATGTACCATTTTCAGCTTTAACAGAATCATTGCCAATGAGAGGTTCTATCTTAACATTGCACGTCGGTCACAAGAGGCATGGACAGACTACCCTCCAAACCACTTATGTTGTCGTCTCTCTGCTGGGTTGTCATCAGGAAAATATAAATCCTCGAAATGGCTTGCGAGTCTTGCTCGGCTTGTTCGAGTCAAAGCGAAAGAGATGAGATGCTCAAAGGCGAACACAATCATATCTTGAGACTGGGTGAGGTCGAGAATACTAGATAAGTATGGAACTTCCATCTATAATTTCTAATTCAATATATAAGTTTTTAATTTTTTTGAAGTTTATTTAACATAATATTAACAAGTAAAAACATTATTTCCGAGACTTACTTTAAAAATTTTAAGCAATTTCTGTTGCTGTTACGTAAATTTTACAACAGCGCTCTGATACCAATTGTGAGATCCCATTGCCCCCTCGGCGCACCGGGTTTCTGGATGGTAGCAACGAAAGTACCTTTCTCTTGCGCGGGGTAGGGTTTCTCACTCGGGGCCTCGTCCTCGAATGTCTGGGTACGAGACTAAGCTGGTGGTCCTTCCAAAAACTGAAACCGGGAAAATTTTCCATGCTCGAAAAGCGGGGACGATTCCACCATTTTTATTTTCTTAACAGATTTTTCTAACGAGATCAAGATACGGAACTAGCCTTCATCTGAATAAACCAGATAGAAGGGAAACTATTACAGACTTAACTTGAAGGAATCAACGCTTTTTTCCTGATTAAATCAGGCACATCTGTTGATTTATTCTTTAGAGAAGTCTTCAAGATTCTAATTTACTACTCCAATTCTAAGCGTATTCCTTTTAATCAATTCTAAGCGTATTCCTTTTAATCAATTCTATTATTTTAAAACTCTATTGATTCCAGCCTAACCCCATCCGGCCCATGGGTTAGCCATCGCCCAACCACTGGAATAGTAGAACCACACAAGTACTCACCCCCATAATTGAATGCCTTTCTTAACTTTTACTTTAGAATACAGATACGCACACACTCCTCTTTAAACTTTAACTTATAAAACAATCCATTGACAAACAATTACCGGTTACACATGTCATAACTCGAAATTTCGATTGATTCTTTGCTTCTCACAAAACAGTATCACTCTGGACTCTCCGTTGAAACCAGTGGATCAACAATGAGATCTAGTAATAGATTACAATAAACATTGGTCCATCATACAATATCTTCCTTGACATACGCATGGGTGTCCTCGGCACTAGGAGCCCATGCATCACCTGGTCAGAACCCTCCAGGATCCTCCTTAGGTGTCCTGGAACTTCACTTAGGATCCGCTTCGTCGGCCCTCGTCCATCGTACCGGAAGCACACCATTTTAACTATACCGAGGCTGGTCAAGGCTTTGCCGCGTGAGCTGTCCTTTGAACACTCCCCGCCACTAGCTGTTGTAACCAAACTTCCCTTAGAAAACACATATACCAAATGCTCCCTCCCAACATTCTAGCGTAAGACAATCCTTTAAGAAAACAGGGTTTCTATGCAAGTTTTCAGTTTTGATTATCTTTTGAATACAATGAGTATATCTTAATTTCGTATCCCAAGACTTCTAGATCACAGTCTAGATTTCCAAGCAGAATTTCTCGAATTCTAAATTCTTAATCCTCAAATCAAAATCAAAGGTCTCAACTTAGTTTCAGAATCGGTGGGTGATTTGAGTGTAGATTATGGGACTGGTCACAGCATCATTTCTCGAAGGAGTTATGTCTTAGTCATAGTCTGATTCAGGTTTTGAGTCTGGAAAGGTTCTTCTTGAACTATCTTTATCAAAGGAAAATATTTCAACTACTACTTTATTGAATTTAAAACTAATCACGAATTCCTATGAGGAATCATTTATCTAAAATTTCGATTTCGATAGTTTCACTGAATTTTCTCATTTTATCTTAGAGAATATGAAACGGTAGGATTGTCTTTCACAGAGTATTTACTTAATCATTTACCAATTTTCAAGGGAATTAGGCATAGGATTAAAGAGAACTCTTATTTTGATATAAAAATAAAATTCTTTTATGCATCCTTTTATGCATAAAAATCGATATTAGTGAAAGTAACACTTTTACAATAAAAAAATATTCTTTCATGCATACTTTTATGCATAAAAATCAATAATGATAAAAGTAACACTTTTATAATAATAAAAAATTCTTTTATGCATCCCTTTATGCATAAAAAACAATAATGATGAAAGTAACACTTTTATAATTAAAAAAATTATTCTTTCATGCATACTTTTATGCAAAAAAATCAATAATGATAAAAGTAATAATTTTATAATTTAAAAAAATCTTTTATGCATCCCTTTATGCATAAAAATCAATAATGATGAAAGTAATACTTTTATAATTAAAAAAAATCTTTCATGCATACTTTTATGCATAAAAATCAATAATGATAAAAGTAACACTTTTATAATAAAAAAATCTTTTATGCATCCCTTTATGCATAAAAATCAATAATGATGAAGGTAATGCTTATATAATTTTAAAAAAAATGCTTTTATACAAAAAAATCCATTTTGATGAAAATAACACTTTCATAATAAAAAAATAATCTTTTATGCATAAAAATCCATTTTGATGAAAGTAACACTTTCATAATAAAAAAATTTATTCTTTTATACATAAAAATCCATTTTGATGAAAGTAACACTTTCATAATAAAAAAATTATTCTTTTATGCATAAAAATCCATTTTGATGAAAGTAACACTTTCATAATAAAATATTATTCTTTTATGCATAAAAATCCATTTTGATGAAAGTAACACTTTCATAATAAAAAATTATTCTTTTATGCATAAAAATTCATTTTGATGAAAGTAACACTTTCATATTAATAAAAAAATTATTCTTTTATACATAAAAATCCCTTTTGATGAAAGTAACACTTTCATAATAAAAAATTATTCTTTTATGCATAAAGATCCATTTTGATGAAAGTAACACTTTCATAATTAAAAAAATATTCTTTTATGCATTTAAAAAAAATCAATATGCATCTTCTATGCATGAAAATGACACTTTTAGGATATAGAAACGAATATAAAAACGATAGGGATTACTCTTTTAGAATAATAAAAGATAATACTTATTTTTAATTTTTTTTAAAAAAAATTTGATAACCTCCTTTGTATGGCTGACCTTTTTTAAATTTTCCTACTTATTTTTACTTAACAATTAACCTCAATTGGTTTTAAGCATTCTAAACTAAACAATTTTCACTTTTAAATGAGAAATAATATGAAAGTTTAATTTCAACTATTAGTTCACTTAACTAGGACAAAGAAGGGTTGATTTTAAGAATGAGAGAGGGGGAAAGCCTTTCCACAAGTCATAGCATCCATTTATCACTTCAAACAACACAAAAATTAGAAAGCATAAAAAGAATAAAGAAAAATATAAGATTTCTAACTTACATAAATTCTTGGGAGCTTTCCTTTAGCTTGATAGTTTGAGGGTTCTAGTCTTGTTTGTAACAAGAGTGGCCACCAATATTTAGAAGAGGGAAAGGTCAAAAAACTAGTGAATTATTAAGAAATTCACAGTTCTTGGCTCTTGGGAGGAGTAGAGTAACAGTGCATGAACACTATTATTTTTCAACAAAGGGGGAGGCTTCTATTTATAGGAAAAAGTGAGCTCCTAGCCAAGCAAATAATAAAACCATAGTGTCACTGATCATAATCTTCCAAAATATCCAGTTGAATCCTAATTTCTAATCATTCCTTCATCAGTGTACCTATGGCATCATTGGCAACCAGAACGCTCACCACCTGTCCCTCAGGGGGCCTTTTTGATAGTTCCTAGCTCATAGTACCCGACAATATATTCACTTATAAAAATCAAGATGGAATCTCCGTTGAAGATCAGCAAGATCAACCAATAGATCCATATAAAAGAGCCATGGACTCATCCATTGGGGACCAGCAAGGCCAATCAACCAGATCCATGCCCGATTTCAGAAAACAACTCTTACTCCTTGTTCCAATATCTTTCCTGATGCACGTGTGGGTATCTTCGGTGACCCAGAGCCCGAGCACCGTATGGTCAACACCCTCTAGGATCCTTCGCAGGTGACCAAGCGCTTCACTCATAGGTTGCTTCCTTGGTCCCTCATCCACCGTATTACTGGAAGCTCAAGCGGTCAAGACCTCAGCCGACCTTGCTACGCGAGACGTCCCTCCATTGACTCGTCGTTAGCTGTTGCAACTTTATTAGTTAGGTCACCACGACCTCATTCCTTCACAAGACGGTCAAAAATGCTTCCCCAGTATTTTTGACATAAAACAGTCATTTAAAAACAAGTCATAAATACAGTTCCTATAATGAAATCTTTTCTTTCATATTGTTCCATATCCGTCCACATTACTTAATCCACTTAGGTCACCATGACCTCATTCCTTCACAAGACGGTCAAAAATGCTTCCCCAGCATTTTTGACATAAAACAGTCATTTTAAAATAGGTCATAAATACAGTTCCTATAATGAACTCTCGTCTTTTATATTGTTCCACATCCGTCCACATTACTTAATCCATATCCAATTCATATGTATACCCATTCTCATCCAATCACATCATTTTCCATGTCATCACATCTTTCCTCATTTATTTTCATCACATCTCATCCACTCGCATCAACCCATATTCACATCCCATCACACCTCATTCATTTCACATCTATCTCAATTTACATCACATCTCATCGTATTCATTCTTATCCCGATTCACATCTTATCCATTCACATCCCGATTCACATCACATCCATCTCATTCATTCACTCACATTGATATCACATCCTTTCACATACACATCCACATCCATTCTTCCACATATCATGCATTTACATCCGATTCGCATGACATCACATCTCATTCATTCACATCTCGATTCACATCACATCACATCTCATTCATTCACTCGCATCGATATCACATCCTTTCACATACACATCCATATCCATTCTTCCACATACACAACCACATCCATTCTTCCACATACACAACCACATCCATTCTTCCACATACAAATCCTCATTCACTCTTCCACATACACATCCACATCCATTCTTGCACATACACATACACATCCACATTCATTCTTCCACATACACATACACATCCATTCTTCCACAAACACATCCACATTCATTCTCATCCTATCGCATCCCGTTTACATCTTATCACATCCTATCACATCCCATATACATCTTATCGCATCCTATTTTCACCTTATCTAATCCATTCA
This sequence comes from Cibotium barometz, assembly GCF_041138505.1. NCBI lineage: Eukaryota > Viridiplantae > Streptophyta > Polypodiopsida > Cyatheales > Cibotiaceae > Cibotium > Cibotium barometz. The sequence goes on along the minus strand of NC_141098.1, from coordinate 19,124,300 downwards.
CATACTATTCCCATTTAATAGCTTTTTCTAGGTTGATCTCGATAATGGGACTTTTTCTAAATTTCTGCCAATTGCTTGGTCTAAATAAAGGTTCTTTTTCTCGACGACTATTTCCATATTCATTCTCAATTTATCAAATGGATTATATTCAATATTCCTCTTTTGAATAAAAAAATTCATGGGATTTACAAAAATCAATTCTACCCATATTTTCACTTTTGATTAATTAATTATAAATTGAATTATACTAAAAATTCTTCTTCTTCTCATTTAATTTCTTGGATCTCAAATACCATGGGAACTCCTCTTTTTGCATTTAATTAATTGCATTCCAATGTCATGGGTATCCCTCTTTTATCATCAAATATTTCTCGTAAAGTAATTTCATCTAAAATAAAATACCCATTAATTCAATATGCTAGGAATTTCTCTTTTCCCATCTAAATGATGGAATTCCAAATGTCATAGGAATTCCTCTTTTAACATTTAAATATTTCTCATGGATAAAATAAATTTTTCTAAAATTCATCTTTGAATTTAATTAAAATACTCATTACTTCCAATATGCTAGGAATTTCTCTTTTTCCATCTAAATGATGGAATTCCAAATTTCATAGGAATTCCTCTTTTAACATTTAAATATTTCTCAGATAAAATAAATTTATCTAAAATTTATCTTTGAATTTGATTAAAATACTCATTAATTCCAATATGCTAGAAATTTCTCTTTTCCCATCTAAATGATTGAATTTCAAATGTCATCAGAAATTCTATTTTAACATTTAAATATTTCTCATAGATAAAATAAATTTATCTAAATTTTATCTTTGAATTTAATTAAAATACTCATTAATTCCAATATGCTATGAATTTCTCTTTTTCCATCTAAATAGTTGAATTCCAATATGGTGGGAATTCCTCTTTCATCATTTAAATTTATCTGTGCAAAAAGATAAATTTAACTAAAATCCTTCTTTAATTTTTAAGTAAAATATACATTATTTTAGCATCCTAATTTTTCTCTTACTTCATTGGAATAAATGGATTTCCATTGTCATGGGGATTACTCTTTTAACATAAAAATGGATTACTAGAAATTTCTCTTTTTTCTAATTAACTATTTATGCATAAACATAAAAATTAAATTTTCCATGATTATAATGAGAATCATTCAATTAATCTAGGATGATTAATCCTAGAATATGGTAGGAAGTCCTCTTTTCATATTCTTAATGAAAATGATTTATGTGTTAATTTTTAAAAAATTTTACCATAGCTCCACTGCTATTACTGATAATTCTCAATAATTTGAAAGCATAAAGTTTAGTAATATCCCTATATGATTAGAATAACCATTAATTGGATAAATATCCAATTATGGACTTGATTCTTAATTTTTCCATAAATTAAATAGCATAAAAGCATTAAAAAGCCACTTATTTGGCCTCTAATTTGACAAGCATAGAAATTACTTTTAGATTAGAGAATTGTTTCATGAGAAGCTTCATTTGAATATAGAATAGGTCATAGGAATGACCATTCTTTGGGGGGGAGAGAGAGACATGATTAAAAAAACATTTAATTTAAGCATAAATGAAAATTTATGTGTTTTATCACCACAATTCATTAAAGAACTTCAATTGTATTAAAAAGCCATTCAATTGAATGCTTTTCAAGCTTGAGAGGGATTGAGAAGAGAGAAACATTTGGAGATTAAAGAAAAAAAACCATAAACCACATTTTACCTCCTAGATTGCTTGATTCTTTGATCAAAGTAGAGGCCCCCAACCAATCAATTGGTTTGGTATGTTGATGAAGTCTCCAAGGAAGATTGAAGAGAGAGAGAAGCTCCAATCTCTTCAATTTGTAGAGGATAATAGAAAATATCAAAATTTTAGTATAATACTAGCATGGTATAGTTCTCATATTTTTTTTACAAAGGTCTAAGGATCTATTTATAGGTGAGGGAGGCCTCTAACCAAGTCCAACTAGTTTCTAGAATTTTCCAGGTTCAATTTGGCTGAATTTGGACAAGATTTGTGGCTCCCTTTTGATTTGGTTTGATCTAGGATAGAGGAGAGATAAAAATATCACAATATTTTTGAGTTTAAAACTCCACCACACATGTGAAATAGGCACCTCCTTGAAGAGTCCCCTTCTCCTTACCAAGGTGTCAAAATTGAATCATTATCTCATTTGTTTTAGTAATACTCATAGTTTTGTACTAAATAAACCTTGTCCTTAGTTGACAACTCTTCATCTTATGTGAGCATTTACTCATTTTAGGGGGTTTTTCTTTTATAAATTGAATTTATCTCCTCCCCACACTTGGATTGATCCTATTGGTCCCATAGGAACCTTAATTGGAGCATAATTTAAAAATTTCTAAAAATCTGGACGCTTAGGCTAAGGTTCTTTATACTTTTTTTCAATTAATTCCAAACGCACATTGAAAAGTTCTTTTTGAATTTCTATTTCAGGGGAAACCATTTTAGACACTAGGCATATTTTTGTATCCAAAAATATCTCAATTTTGGATTACCTCTCTCTAGATATTTTCTCTCTCTAGGTCAAAATAGGATACAACAGAATCTTTCTTTTATTTCAAAGAGGGGAATAATTATAAGATCAGAAGGGGAGGTTCTTACACCTGTACACAAGTGTTGTCTCTAGGAATCAAGATTAGTAGTTGCCCAAATTATGATCAATTACCCTATGGGTAATTTGACTTTTAGAAGACCACGCTCCCCCTGTGGGATAGGACTAGGTCTTACCTACAAATTATATCCTTGAATCTTTACATGGTCAAGGTGTCAACGAGTAGGAAAGTTTCTCCAAGCTAAGACTTAGTAGACTATCTTAAGTGTTTTTCCTATTTTGGAAGGGGGAAACCTTACAATTAGTATCAGAACAAAGGCTAACTATCAAGGGATTCAAACAAGTGATTGTTTGTCGTATGAGGATAAATCAATCATCTCTACTGGCCATAGAAATGGTTTGAATACCCTCACATGTTGAGACAATCATCCTATGAAATTGTGCTTGTATCTTGCGGGTGCACGGGCGAGATATTTGTACAATAAATTTGCGAAATAAGATTGGGAAGGAAACCTTTAGAGGATAAAAAACATAGGGTGATCAAATTAAGAAACTAGTGGAGACTGAATGACTAGAAGAATAGATCGAAACTTTGTTTAGAGAAATTTTTAAGATATATCTCATTAATTCGTATATTTATAAATTATTAAGATTATAACTCCATTAAGGTTTGAATAGTTGACGTATGAATGCCATCCATTGGATGCTTTACACTAGGACGATCGTCCAAGATCTTGAACCCATCTCAGACAAAGATGGGTCTAACTTGGGATGTGTAATTCCTAGAGGATCATCCTATTAGATGTGTTAATCCCAAGATACTAGATGTGTAATTTTTAAAAAACTAATATCTCAGATGTGTTAATCCTTATTATCTTTGGATGTGTCAATCCCAAGGCACTAGATGTGTAATTCTTTTAAAAAAAAATAAAGATCTCACATGTATTAATCCAGAGTGCCTTCAGATGTGGTGCTATGATAAGTATTTGATAGTTTTGAACTTTTCATGGTTACAATGAAAGAAGAAAGTTGAGTGTTGCATGTCAAAATCATAAGAAATGCCGAATTAGTTGGAAGCACTGTTGTTAATCTAACCACTCGAACTAGAATCAGTTATGGGATGCCATGAAAGTACACCTTCGTGAAAGGTTTTTTCCTCCAGGATTTTGAGAGGATAAAATGAATGAATTTTTGGAGCTAACCCAAGAAGGGAAGACCCTAGAAGGATGGATGAATAAGCCTATCATAGTGTGTAGACATCCCTCTGAGGGACAAGAGGAGGATTGAGCGACGGAGTGCCTGAGAGGGCAATAGGCCGGCTTGAGTCCTCGCCAATGCAGCCAACAATAAGGTGTATGGTCCCATAGGGTTTTACCCCACCATGTAGAGACTGGAAGGCGGAATTCCAAATCATCGATAGTATAAAGGAAAAGAATAAGAGAGCCGGTTTGGCTTGTATGGAATTGATTCATGTATAAACTTTTTTTTATAAATCTTGCAAGTCTTTGGCATTATTGTACTGTGGAAAAAGGCTGTTTTAACAAACCTTGTGATTTAAAAGGACCTTAATTAAGGAACATGTTTATTTATGTCAAACAATGTGATAGGATTAATTAGAAAACAAATTGATGTATGAGTAGAATGGAAAGTGGGAGGATGGAATGCCCCGATGGCACGATCCTACCGCGACGGGTGGACCCAATTAGTCGGGTAGCTTTCCAACAAATTAAGTGAAAGCCCTATGCTAGATAAATAGGTTCTCGTGCAATACTATTCTAGGAGACTAGGCCAGCGGGCATTTGTGCCTTGCATAGATGAGGAAAAAATCCTTGTCTCTAGGAATCAAGATTAGTAGTTTCCCAAATCATGATCAATTACCCTATGGATAATTTGACTTTTAAAGACCCACACTCCCCCGCCCACCCTAGTGTGTAGACATCCCTCTGAGGGCAAGAGGATTGAGCGACGGAGCTTGAGAGGGTGCTAGGCCGGCTTGAGTCCTCGTCGCACGTAGGGTTTTGCTCAGCATGCTGGAAGGCCGAATTTTAGATCATCGATAATATAAAGGAAAAGAATAAGAGAGCCCATTTGGCTTGTATGGAATTGATTCATGTATAAACTTTTTTTATAAATCTTGTCTTTGGCATTATTGTACCATGAAAAAAGACTGTTTTAACAAACCTTGTGAAAAGGGCCTTAATTAAGGAATATGTTTATTTATGTCAAATAGTTTGGTAGGATTAATTAGAAAACAAATTGACACGTAAGTAGGGTGGAAAGTGGGAGGATGGAAAGCCTCGAACGGGTGGACCCGATTAGTAGGTAGCTTTCCAAGTGAAAGCCCTATGCTAGATAAATAGGTTCTAGGGCAACTCTATTCTACGAGACTAGTAAGCCAGCGGGTGGCTGTGCCTTGCATGGATGAGGAAGAAAGCGTTGTCTCTAGGAATCAAGATTAATAGTTGCCCAAATTATGATTAATTACCCTATGGGCAATTTGACTTTTAGAAGACCACACTCCCCCTGCGGGATAGGACTAGGTCTTACCTACAAATCGTATCCTTGAATCTTTATATGCTCAAGGTGCGACGAGTAGGAAATTTTCTCCAAGCTAAGACTTAGTAGACTATCTTAAGTGTTTGCCCTATTTTGGAAGGGGAGAACCTTACAATTAGAACACAGAGCAAAGGCTGACTATCAAGGGATTAAAACAAGTCATTGTTTGTCATATGAGGATGAATCAATCATCTCTAGTGGCCATAGAAATGGTTTGAATATCCTCACATGTTGAGACAATCATCCTATGAAATTGTGCTTGTATCTTGGGGATGCATGGGCAAGATATTTGTATAAAAAATTTGAGAAATAATATTGGGGAGGAAACCTTTAGAGAATAAAAAACATAGGGTGAGCAAATTAAGAAACTAATGGAGACTGAATGACTAGAAGGATAGATCGAAACTTTGTTTAGAGAAATTTTCAGGATATATCTCATTAATTCGCATATTTATAAATTATTAAGATTATAACTCCAGTAAGGTTAGAATAGGTAACATATGAATGCCATCCATTGGATGCTTTACACTAGGACAATTGTCCAAGATCTTGAACCCACCTCAAACAAATGTGTCATTTTTAAAAAACTAATCATCTCAAATGTGTTAATCCTGATAATCTTTGGATGTGTCATCCCCAAGGCACGAGATGTGTATTTCTTTTAAAAAAAATGAAGATCTCAGATGTATTAATCTAGAGTGCCTTCATATGTGGTTCTATGATAAGTATTTTGATAGTTTTGAACTTTTCATGGATACAATGAAAGAAGAAAGTTGAGTGTTGCATGTCAAAATCATAAGAAATGCCGAATTAGTTGGAAGCACTGTTGTCAATCTAACCACTTGAACCAAAATCAGTTATGGGATGCCATGAAAGTACACCTTTTGTCCTCCAAGATTTTGAGAGGATAAAATGAATAAAATTTTGGAGCTAACCGAAGAAGGGAAGACCTTGGAAGAATACCACAAAAATCTTGCTAAAACGTCTCCGATTAGCTCCAAATATGGATGAATAAGCCCACCGTAGTGTGTAGACATTCCTCTCAGGGGTAGGCGGATTGAGCCATGAAGCCTGAGAGGGCGACAAGCCGGCTTGAGTCCTTGCCAGCGCGGCTGATGATGAGGTGTATGGTCCCATATGGTTTTGCCCAGCATGTAGAGGCTGGAAGGCCGAATTCTAGATCATCGGTAGTATAAAGAAAAAGAATAAGAGAGCCGGTTTGGCTTGTATGGAATTGATTCATGTATAAACTTTTTTTTATAAATCTTGCAAGTCTTTGCCATTACTGTACTATGAAAAAGGAACTTAATTAAGGAACATGTTTATTTATGTCAAACAGTGTGGTAGGATTAATTAGAAATCAAATTGATGCATGAGTAGGGTAGAAAGTGGGAGGATGGAATGTCCCGACAGCACCATCCTACGGACGCGTGGACCGGATTAGTCGAGTAGCTTTCCAACAGATTAAGTGAAAGCCCTACGCTAGAAAAATAGGTTCCTACAAATTGTATCCTTGAATCTTTACATGCTCAAGATGCGACGAGTAGGAAATTTTCTCCAAGCTAAGACTTAGAAGACTATCTTTAGTGTTTCCGCTTATTTGGAAGGGGGGAGCCTTACAATTGGTATCAGAGCAAAGGCTAACTATCAAGGGATGAAAACAAGTGATTGTTTGTCATATGAGGATGAATTAATCATCTCTACTACTAGCCATAAAAATGGTTTGAATATCCTCACATGTTAAGATAATCATCCTATGAAATTGTGCTTGTATCTTGGGGGTGCACGGGAAAGATATTTGTACAATAAATTTGAGAAATAAGATTGGGGAGGAAACCTTTTGAGGAAAAAAAACATAGGGTGATTAAATTAAGAAACTAGTGAGAGACTGAATGACTAGAAAGATAGACCGAAACTTTGTTTAGAGAAATTTTTAGAATATATCTCATTAATTTGTATATTATAAATTATTAAGATTATAACTCCATTAAGGTTTGAATAGTTGACTTATGAATGCCATCCATTGGATGCTTTACACTAGGACGATCGTCCAAGATCTTGAACCAAACATGGGTCTAACTTAGGATGTGTAACTCCCAGAGGATCATGCTATTAGATATGTTAATCCCAAGATACTAGATGTGTAATTTTTAAAAAACTAATTATCTCAAACGTGTTAATCCTGATAATCTTTGGATGTGTCAATCCCAAGGCACCAGATGTGTAAGTCTTTAAAAGAAATGAAGATCTCAAATGTATTAATCTTGAGTGCCTTCAGATGTGGTGCTATGATAAGTATTTGATAGTTTTGAACTTTTTATGGATACAATGAAAGAAGAAAGATGATCGTTGCTCATCTAAAAATCATAAGAAATGCCAAATTAGTTAGAAGCACTGTTGTCAATCTAACCACTCAAACGAGAATCAGTTATGGGATGCCATGAAAGTACACCTTCGTGAAAGGTTTTGTTCTGTAGGATTTTAAGAGGATAAAATGAATGAATTTTTGGAGCTAACCCAAGGAGGGAAGACCCTAGAAGAATACCACCAAAATCTTGCTGAACTTCTTTGATTAGCTATAGAGATGGATGAATAAGCCCACTATAGTGTGTAGACATCCCTTTGAGGGGGGCAGGAGGATTGAGTAACGGAGCCTGAGAGGGCAACAAGCCAGCTTAAATCCTTGCCAGCACGGCCGATAATGAGGTGTATGGTCCCATAGGGTTTTGCCCAGCATGTAGAGTCTAGAAGACCGAATTCTAGATCATTGGCAGTATAAAGGAAAAGAATAAGAGAGCCAGTTTGGCTTGTATGGAATTGATTCATGTATAAATATTTTTTTATAAATCTTGCAAGTCCTTGGCATTATTGTACTGTGGAAAAAGGCTGTTTTAACGAACCTTGTGAAAAGGGCCTTAATTAAGGAACATGTTTATTTATGTCAAACAGCGTGCTAGGATTAATTAGAAAAAAAATTGACACGTGAGTAGGGTGAAAAGTGGGAGGATGGAATGCCGCGACGACACCATCCTACGGACGGGTGGACCCAATTAGTCGGGTATCTTTCCAATAGATTAAGTGAGAGCCCTACGCTAGATAAATAGGTTCTCGGGCAAACTATTCTAGGAGACTTGGCCAACGGGCGGCTGTGCCTTGCATGGATGAGGAAAAAAGCGATGTCTCCAGGAATCAAGATTAGTAGTTGTCCAAATCATGATCAATTACACTATGGGTAATTTGACTTTTAAAGAACCACGCTCCCCCTCTGCGAGATAAGACTAGGTCTTACCTACAAATCGTATCCTTGAATCTTTACATGGTCAAGGTGCGACGAGTAGGAAATTTTTTCCAAGATAAGACTTCGTAGACTATCTAAAGTGTTTCCGCTATTTGGGAAGGGGGAGCCTTACAATTGGTATCAGAGCAAAGGCTAACTATCAAGGGACTAAAACAAGTGATTGTTTGTCATATGAGGATGAATCAATCATATCTTGTGGCCATAGAAATGGTTTGAATATTCTCACATGTCGAGACAATCATCCTATGAAATTGTGCTTGTATCTTGGGGGTGCACGCTGTCGTGACACGTGGACGGTGTTGTTGGGAAAGTACAGGACTTCTAGCTGTGAGAGTAGGTACCAAATTCCACAAGGAAACTTACACACAAAATTCTCCAAGGAGCATAGGACATATCCATTTTTAATGACATATACATGTGTCGGTTCACCTCAATACATCCTTGAATTCAACCTGATGATTGCACAAAAATTGTGTTCCAAGTGCTTATCCTTTTCCAAGCATAGATTCACTGGCTCCTCTTTCCAAATCCCTCAAAACCAATCACATGTAGGCATAACATAACCTTCAAATATTTCCAACATACATGTGACCATTTACATTCCATACATCCAGTGTCATCAAATTCATCATCTCATGATGTTCTTTATCACCTGAAAACCTGTTCTTAAATTCTAACATCTCACAAACAAACGACGATATATGGCATAACTATTACATATTCACATGATTCTAAGAAATCCCATGACTTGCATTCCGAATCCATTTGGGCAGAAAACAAAATCAAATTTCTAGAATCCTTACTGCATTTTTGATGTCTTGAATCCGCGTATTTTGATGCTTCGATATCACAACACTTCATATCCAAGTTTCTTTTGATTTACAAAACCTTTAAAGGTTTTTAAAGCTTTACGATTTTCCAAATCGTAAGTAGGATAGTCAAATAAAATAATAATAAAAAACCCACAACTTATCTGAAAGTATTAAGGCGAATTTCTCTTGGATTTTTGCTAATTCCCACACGGTCGCTTTGCTGCAGACGGCGCATAGCAGAATACAAGTTTATGATGAAGCATATCACTTGGTAGTACTCGTTTTGCTCTTCAATTGTAACTCCTACACGCCATGGACAGTCGCCACCAGCCTGGAATTAAACTCTCTGGTCAAAGGCGCCTCTGGTCTTCATTTTTTTTTCTGCAGACGGCTCTCTGATATGCGCTCCCCCCCAATGCTTATCTGGTTTTTTCTTATTTTCTCTTCCCGCAAGGAGTTCGGCGCCCCACCACCTTTTGCAGCTATTTATTCGTATTTCCCTGTTTTAAAAAACAAGTGCGCCCCCTTTTTTTTTAATAAATCTCGGATATGCCTTCTTCGTTGCTGCCACGCAAGCTCTCCTTATAATACCTCTTATTAAAGGTTTGTGAGGCTGCCAAGATTGTATGCCAATTCACATTACTAGGATGAAATGGCATCTCCTTAATTAAAGCTACCGCCTTGTCTACATGGCCTGCCTGGCCAAGGAGATCAACAATGCAAGTGTAATGCTCAAGGGTTGGGATGAGACCATAGTCATTGCTAATGGCATCAAGGCACAACTGATCTTTTTCCATTAGACGTGCATGATTGCATGCATTTAGAACACTACCAAATGTAACCAGATTTGGCTTGATACCTTCCCGGATCATTCTGCCGAGCATATGAAAAACATTTTCACTTTGTCCAAGTTTAAAGTCTTCTGGCATCAAACCTTCCAGTAGCATCAGTTGAAAAAAATTCCAAAGTATTCTGATTATATCGATTCTGAGCAAGCACAGAAATCATGGCATTCCAAGACACAATATATCAAAAGGCATTCTTTCAAAACCAATCCTCACATCATACATACTTTTGCATTTCCATACACGTTAAGAAGGGTGTTCCCTACTACAAGGTCTTCCAAATGCATAAAACTCCATAATTCACACCACACTCATGTACAGAGGCTTTGAGACCTGGCTCAGCCTCAGCTTGTCTTATTGAACCTCATTTACAATATGAACATATGTACTCATGCATCATATAATGACTCGTCATGGCACTTAACCCCATGCATGCATTTGATGGCCTCACATGCATGGTTTCACACCATAGACATGCCATGGCACGACATCCACCCCCTCTAAACCTGCACATCCTCTGGTATGTGCCAAATCATCATCAAGATCCACATATATCTGGATGTCGTTCTCATCTTGAACATTATTAGGAAAATCATCCAGCCATATCCATATTATCATTATCAAACCTCTCATCCTGAGTTCCTTGTGAATCAAAAGGATCATTGTCAAGCCTTCTTTTAAACATCTTGATCCTTTTGCCTGCTACAAGATTCTTTATCTCTGTTCCATCAAGCTCACACAGAGTATACGTGGCGTTTCCATGCACATGCTTGACAATGTAAGGGCCAAACCATCTTTTTGCAAACTTCCTTTGAACAGTGAACTGGTTGTCAAGACTACTATCATACATCAGGACCCAATCACCTTCTTCAATAGGTTTTGGCTGGAGTCTGTGTCTTCTATCAAATCTTTCTTTATTTTTCAACCTTGCATCTTTCAAGCGAGCTTTAGCAAGCTCTACATCTTCAGGCCTCCTCTCCAACTGCCTTATTCGCAATGCAAGGAGGTCTTCCCTGCTCAATCCTTCCATCCAGGGCAATACATTCCAAGTTGGAACTACTTCTTCAACTGGCATTACTGGCTTCTGACCATACATTAATTCTGCAGGCATGTATCCTGTCTCACTGAGCTATGAGTTGTACGGTCAGCCCACAAAGCATATGGTAGCAGCCTTGGCCACTCTCGCATTCTTTCTCTGCATGCCTTAGCCAAAGCTTTAATGATTGGAGGATGTCCTCGTTCACTTTTACCATTGCCCTCAGGATTGTAAGCACATGTTAGGGACAGTTTGATGCCAATTCTAGAGAAGAATTCCCTTGCTTCTTCAACATCTAGCTCACCCCTATCAGCTGTTATTTTCCCAACACAACCATACCGACAAATCACATCTTCCAAGAGAAATTTGCATACTGTTTCCGTACTCTTTGTTCTAAGAGCACGCCCCTCTACCTGATTTGTCAAATCTTCTCTTGCTATGTACCGCATCTGCCAAATTCCCAAAGGCATTGTAACTAGATCCACTACCACCTTTATTTTGGTAAAGGTGGCCCACACACTTCGATATCCAGCCCAGAGACTCTCATGGAATTCTTTCACAAGCTTCCCTTGAGTCTCTTTATCACATATGACTCTCTGTGGCATAGCATTCCTCTGCTTAGGATGCTTCCAGAGGTACCCATCCTTTAGAAAATAACCATATGCTTTTCTGCGGATCCTCTTAAATTCTGAGTCAGACCAACTTCCCTGTCTTGTCAGAGTACTCAAGTATTGACCAATAAGCAACCAATCTCCTTCATACATTTCCTCAGTAAAAGACTCAAGTGTATTTGATAGGCAAATATGGTCCCCTTTTGCATATGCAGTAGTGTAGAACTTTGTACCCACATCATCAATGTCACTAATCATCTCTTTTTCATCTTTATACCTAGCTCTTGATAGCATATCTGCAACTGGATTATCTTTTCCCGCAATATGCTCAAACTCAGGATTTAGTGACTTGATATAAGCAATCCACCTAAGCATAGCAATATCTGGAGTGGATATTGCTAAGCAATCAGTTTCCACAAGTACAGATGCCCCAATAAGATATTCTTTTTCACATTTTAGAGCAGTGACTATTCCCCATAACTCTCTCTCGATCTGCGGATATTTTCTTTGTCGGATGCTTAATACTTTTGCTCCAAATCTGATTACATACCTGTGATCATCCTCATCATCTTGCCCTACTGCCCATCCTATCCCAGTAGGACTAGTATCAACTGTAACAATCACAGGCCTGCCACACTCATAATCTGCATTCCTCAGAGTAGGTGATGATTGGAGCAAACATTTCAGCTTTCGCATAGCTTTAATATGTACTGCACTCCACAGAAATTTTTGATTTTTCCTCAAAAGTTGATAAAGAGGATCTGCTACATGTGCATAATGTGGGATCCAAATAACATAAAAGACACATGCTCCAAGAAATCTCCTCAGCTCTGTAACATTAATGTATGTCTCTTTCATTCTTTGTATTGCATCTATCTTGGCTGGACAAGGTCGGCGTCCACTAGTACTACAAAGATGTCCCACTATTAGCACTTCACCAACCCCAAATACTGATTTCAGTCCAGACAAAGTAAGATTCACTTCTTCAAGCCTGGATAGAATCATATCACAATCCTTTATATGATTTGCCACAAACTTGCGGCACCCCTTTGAATCCAAATCCTCATCTTTGTCTTTCTCATCACAGCCTTTTACTGGCACATCATCCAGAAATGGCATAGTTATTTGTGGTATGAAGTCTTGTAAGACTTTATTCATTCCATTCATCATATGTGCCACCGAGTTGGTGGCTCCCTGTGGTAAGGTACACATCCTTACTAATCCCAAAGGAGTTCTCATTGTGGTCAAGTCCCTGCTTTGTATATCCAGCTGGAACTGATCATATCCCGAATACAGATCACCCATAGAGTATATAGCTTTTCCTGCAAATGCTTCTGCAAACTCATCCACAATCGGACCTGCTCCCACATTCCTGATTGTGACTTTGTTTACAGGTTGCATGTCTTAAATAAAGCGCAATGTCCCATTTTTCTTTGGCACAGTAAACCATCTGTTGGAATATGGAGTGCATGATGGCTCCAAAATTCCCATCCTGATCTTTTCTTTTAGTAATTCCATCAGCTTTGGCAAGAGAGCCTTTGGTACTGGAATTGGCCGCAGGTTCCAGGGCACATGTGGAACAGTAAAGATCACCATTGGTGCTGTTACACTTGGATCAACGCAGCCTATCTCATGCGGCTGAAAAGCAAAGGCTTTCCCATGTTTCACAAGCATTCCCTCAAAGCATTTCTTTTCAACTGGCAACAGAAAATCCTCCTCACCAATCTTCAGCTCTTTTAGAGTTTCCTGTGTAAACTTATGCCCAATTTTCTTCGGATCTCTAAGATTTGGTTGCATAGAAGCTTCATCTATTTTCTCCTTGCTTCCTGGTGGCAAAGGCAAGGCAATTGGTTTCACCTTCTTTGCAACTGTTTTGTACTTTGTATCAACATGAGCATCCATCTCGCAATTCATGTTTTTGCATTCCACCCCCTCAAATTCCCGGATTATATCATACATCTCCACAGATGACACCTCTATCATCTCATTTCCACCCTGTAAGCATGCTCTTCCCATATCAAAAAGCACATCCATAGTATCTACAAATGACACCTCATCAAGCACCACTAAAATAAACTCATTCTTCTCCAAAAGACCACACTGCTCAAAATTTTTTTGTTCATTTTGTACATGTCTACGCATGCCACGCTTCAAATCCTTGCTTTCTACAAAGACCAGTGACCCATAAGCTAGAGAATCCCTGAAAATTTGCTGAAAAGTTATTTACGTTGATTGAGTCCTGCGAGAACTCATTTCCCCTTGTACCATTGGAATCCCGCTTTACAATGGCACCTGGCCAAAATCCCTCATCTGCCTGTAATTCATGAATTCTCTATTTATCTTTGGAAGTGACTGTGCTCGAAGAGACTCACGATTCCTTTCATGGTTAATGCAAACTGTCAAAAACTGAACAGCTTTTTTGCCATCTTTACTCCTTATTCTCGCATATGCCGAGCCATCATCCAAAACCTTTGTTTCCATCCTTACAGCTGTAATGTAGGGTTGCCCAAGGATGAGGGGATACGATGACATCTCCTGAACAAAGAAGTTCTGATCATCTTTCACATCTCCTATTGTTACCCTTACATTTGGACATGCTGCATAGAGCTCTCCAGATGAGTTATTAGCTGCTTTAATCATCCACCCATGATCTACATCCATTGGCCACTTACATTTGTTGTAGAGATTTTTAGCCATAAGATTTATTTCAGACCCATGATCAATTAGAGCAACGTATGGCTCTTCCAAATCTCCTATTTTCACAAGGGTTTCAGTGGTTGCTCTTGCCCAATGGCTCCTGGAGTAATGACTCTTTGTAAGAACTTCTTTTTCACCATCCTCTTCCTCAAAGCGCACTTGTCGTGCCCCATCAGCAGAGTGATTACATTCCACCACATTTTCCCTCTCTTCCTTTTGCTGTACCTGTACTCCATGAGTCTTGGAAGTGCTTGCCTCCCCTTGTGATGGAATATTTTCAATTATGGATTGCCTTTTCCTTCGTATAATATCAATTATCTCATCATGGAATTCTTTCTTTGCAATTCCCAAGACTTTCCCTAGTGTAAATTCCACCCTGCTGTTTAGAATCCTCTCTTCAAGCACCTTTTTGAGATCTGTTGTGGCTTCAATATCAGATTGAAGCTTGTAGAGTGGACTTTTCCCTTTACCCTTCTCCTTCTCATGCTTCATTTTTGCTGGCACTTCTTCCATTGATACTTCCTGTGGAGGTCTGCTATGCGGTGGAGGCATATGTGATGGCCCAGGATCCTTCTTTTCACTTCCACGTGTAACTCTTTTTGATGGCCCTCCTTCCTCATTTTCCCTTTTACGCTTCTCCTCTGCCTGTGCCTCATTATTTTGGCATTTAGCAATGTAGGCATGAACATATAAAGAATCCACAGGCTCCTCCCAGCCAGTCTCAAGACGTATACAGTCACCTGCCTCATGCAAAGCTTGCTTAGACACCTTCTTTGATGCAATTAATTCCATTGTTGATGGCCAAAAGTCTTCATTCTCATAATCTTCATCATTCTCAGATCCCTGCTTTGATTGACCAGCCTTTAATCCATAGGTTGCTGCCTCAACCATAGAGATGGTATGACTAGCAGCCATATCCTCAACCAGCTTTTTCATCCCTCCCTTCCCAAAGTTTGTACTCAATGGAAGTCCAGTCTCTGTAAGGTGGATTTTCCCATCTTTGAAAAACACAAGTTGATTTTTAAGGGCTTCTTTATAGCTAGCACAATCTTTCTTTGCATGTTCTGGGTCATCACACCATATGCATCTGTATGTAAACCCTTCTTTACTTTGAGGCCTTTGCATAGAAGCCTGCCCTAATGGTAGCCCTTTTTCTTCAATCCTGGACATCTTCAATTTTAAGTCCCGCATGCCCTTGATAAGTTCTTCCATCGGCCCTTCTACCTTTGGGATTGCAGCAGCTGGTTTTGGTAGATTCTCAGGGGTAACAGCAGTTATAGGAGTTCCCGAGCTCATCACCATTTTATCCCTCCTTCGTTGCCGCTTTGCTAGCATAGTGACCGCATCCTCAACATCATTCCAATCACTCTTTAGTCCCTGCTCTGTATCCTTGTCCTCAAGGAGAATTTCCAGTTTTTCTTGGAGATCTTTCCCAGCTGCTTGTAAGAAGAGCTTTGTTTTTTCTCTGTCCAAAGTTGTGCGCTCTATCCTTGACAGCTGGGCATAGCGCTTCTCAAACTCTCTTAGCAGCTCTATGGCAGAAATTCCCATTTTAGGTTTTGTAACCCATTCCAAGAAAGTTCGTTTGGTCACTCGCTCAGAATCCTCCATGAAATATTCGTCCTTTAAAGCAAGCTTGAACTCCTCCCAATTTCTGCCACCATGTGCTGTCTGCAATCCTCTTATGCGCTCTCTTATTTCAGGAACACATACCAGCTCAAAACTTCGAACCATATCCTTCTCAGTCACCCTGTTTAGCTCCATTTCCTTTATGTAATTGCGCAGGTACTTTGTGATATCCTTTCCATCAAATTGATCCACCTTTTTCACAATTGATTGTAGTGCTTTGGTCGTGGAAATTTGTCCCCTCTCAGCAGCTTGCTGCTGTTGCATGTACATAGTAAACATCTGAAACATTTGCATAACTCCGGGATCAAAATGAACCCCCTGACCCTCAGAATTCTCAGCCATAGCTTCCCTGTATATTTCACCACACTCTCACCCCAGCAGTTTCACGTCGGGTTCACCAGAGCTGTCGTGACGTGGACGGTGTTGCTGGGAAAATACAGGACTTCTAGCTGTGAGAGTAGGTACCAAATTCCACAAGGAAACTTACACACAAAATTCTCCAAGGAGCATAGGACATATCCATTTTTAATGACATATACATGTGTCGGTTCACCTCAATACATCCTTGAATTCAACCTGATGATTGCACAAAAATTGTGTTCCAAGTGCTTATCCTTTTCCAAGCATAGATTCACTGGCTCCTCTTTCCAAATCCCTCAAAACCAATCACATGTAGGCATAACATAACCTTCAAATATTTCCAACATACATGTGACCATTTACATTCCATACATCCAGTGTCATCAAATTCATCATCTCATGATGTTCTTTATCACCTGAAAACCTGTTCTTAAATTCTAACATCTCACAAACAAAAGACGATATATGGCATAACTATTACATATTCACATGATTCTAAGAAATCCCATGACTTGCATTCCGAATCCATTTGGGCAGAAAACAAAATCAAATTTCTAGAATCCTTACTGCATTTTTGATGTCTTGAATCCGCGTATTTTTGATGCTTCGATATCACAACACTTCATATCCAAGTTTCTTTTGATTTACAAAACCTTTAAAGGTTTTTAAAGCTTTACGATTTTCCAAATCGTAAGTAGGATAGTCAAATAAAATAATAATAAAAAACCCACAACTTAACTGAAAGTATTAAGGTGAATTTCTCTTGGATTTTTGCTAATTCCCACATGGTCGCTTTGCTGCAGACGGCGCATAGCAGAATACAAGTTTATGATGAAGCATATCACTTGGTAGTACTCGTTTTGCTCTTCAATTGTAACTCCTACATGCCATGGACAGTCGCCGCCAGCCTGGAATTAAACTCTCTGGTCAAAGGCGCCTCTGGTCTTCATTTTTTTTTCTGCAGACGGCTCTCTGATATGCGCTCCCCCCCCAATGCTTATCTGGTTTTTTCTTATTTTCTCTTCCCGCAAGGAGTTCGGCGCCCACCACCTTTTGCAGCTATTTATTCGTATTTCCCTGTTTTAAAAAACAAGTGCGCCCCTTTTTTTTTAAATAAATCTCAGATATGCCTTCTTCGTTGCTGCCACGCAAGCTCTCCTTATAATACCTCTTATTAAAGGTTTGTGAGGCTGCCAAGATTGTATGCCAATTCACATTACTAGGATGAAATGGCATCTCCTTAATTAAAGCTACCGCCTTGTCTACATGGCCTGCCCGACCAAGGAGATCAACAATGCAAGTGTAATGCTCAAGAGTTGGGATGAGACCATAGTCATTGCTAATGGCATCAAGGCACAACTGATCTTTTTCCATTAGACGTGCATGACTGCATGCATTTAGAACACTACCAAATGTAACCAAATTTGGCTTGATACCTTCCCGGATCATTCTGCCAAGCATATGAAAAACATTTTCACTCTCTCCAAGTTTAAAGTCTTCTGGCATCAAACCTTCCAGTAGCATCAGTTGAAAAAAATTCCAAAGTATTCTGATTATATCGATTCTGAGCAAGCACAGAAATCATGGCATTCCAAGACACAATATCTCAAAAGGCATTGTTTCAAAACCAATCCTCACATCATACATACTTTTGCATTTCCATACACGTTAAGAAGGGTGTTCCCTACTACAAGGTCTTCCAAATGCATAAAACTCCATAATTCACACCACACTCATGTACAGAGGCTTTGAGACCTGGCTCAGCCTCAGCTTGTCTTATTGAACCTCATTTACAATATGAACATATGTACTCAGGCATCATATAATGACTCGTCATGGCACTTAACCCCATGCATCTGGATTGCATTTGATGGCCTCACATGCATGGTTTCACACCATAGACGTGCCATGGCACGACAACGCGCAAGATATTTGTAAAATAAATTTAAAAAATAAGATTGGGGAGGAAACCTTTTGAGGAAAAAAAACATAGGGTGATCAAATTAAGAAACTAGTGAGAGACTGAATAACTAGAAGGATAGACTGAAACTTTGTTTAGAGAAATTTTTAGGATATATCTTATTAATTTGCATATTATAAATTATTAAGATTATAACTCCATTAAGATTTAAATAGTTGACATATGAATGCCATCCATTGGATGCTTTACACTAGGATCATCGTCCAAGATCTTGAACCCATATCAGATAAACATGGGTCTAACTTGGGTTGGGTAATTCCTAGAGGATCTTGCTACTAGATGTGTTAATCCCAAGATGCAAAATGCATAATTTTTAAAAAGCTAATTGTCTCATATGTGTTGATCCTGATAATCTTTGGATGTGTCGATCCTAAGGCCCCAGGATGTGTAACTCTTAAAAAAAATGAAGATCTCAGATGTATTAATCTCGAGTGCCTTCAGATGTGGTGCTATGATAAGTATTTGATAGTTTTGAACTTTTCATGGATACACTTAAAGAAGAAAGTTCACCCTTGCTCGTCTAAAAATCATAAGTTCACCCTTTCATGGATAGAACCTTGTGAAAAGGGCCTTAATTAAGGAATATGTTTATTTATGTCAAATAGTTTGGTAGGATTAATTAGAAAATCAATTGACGCGTGAGTAGGGTGGAAAGTGGGAGGATGGAAAGCCTTGAGACGGCACCATCCTCCTATAGATCGATGGACCCGATTAGTTAGGTATCTTTTCAATACAGATTAAGTGAAAGCCCTATGCTAGATAAATAGGTTCTGGGAAACTCTATTCTAGGAGACTAGGCCAACGGGTTGCTGTGCCTTGCATGGAGACGAGGAAAAAAGTGTTGTCTCTAGGAATCAAGATTAGTAGTTGCCCAAATTATGATCAATTATCCTATGGGTAATTTGACTTTTAGAAGACCACGCTCCCCCTGTGGGATAGGACTAGGTCATACCTACAAATCGTATCCTTGAATCTTTACATGGTCAAGGTGTCGATGAGTAGGAAATTTTCTCCAAACTAAGACTTTGTAGACTATCTTAAGTGTTTGCCCTATTTTGGAAGGGGGGAACCTTACAATTAGTATCAAAGCAAAGGCTAACTATCAAGGGCCTTCAGATGTGGTGCTATGATAAGTATTTGTTTTGAACTTTTCATGGATATAATGAAAAAAGAAAGTTGACTGTTGCACGTCAAAATCATAAGAAATGCCGAATTAGTTGGAAGCACTATTGTCAATCTAACCACTCAAAACAAAATCAGTTATACGGGATGCCGTGAAAGTACATCTTCGTGAAAGGTTTTGTCCTCCAGGATTTTGAGAGGATAAAATGAATGAATTTTTGGAGCTAACCTAAGAAGGGAAGACCCTAGAAGAATACCATGAAAATCTTGCGATTAGCTCCAGATATGGATGAATAAGCCCATCGTAGTGTGTAGACATCCCTCTAGGAGGGGTAGGAGGATTGAGCGACGGAGCCTGAGAGGGCGACAGGCCGGCTTGAGTCCTCGCCAGTGCAGTCGACGATGAGGTGTATGGTCCCATAGTGTTTTGACCAGCATGTAGAGGCTGGAAGGCCAAATTCTAGATCATCGGAAGTATAAAGGTAAAGAATAAGAGAGCCGATTTGGCTTCGTATGGAAATGATTCATGTATAACATTTTTTTTTATAAATCTTGCAAGTCTTTGGCATTATTATACTATAAAAAAAGGTTGTTTTAACA
Organism: Cibotium barometz; assembly: GCF_041138505.1. NCBI lineage: Eukaryota > Viridiplantae > Streptophyta > Polypodiopsida > Cyatheales > Cibotiaceae > Cibotium > Cibotium barometz. The sequence continues at coordinate 19,104,155 of NC_141098.1, read as the reverse complement.
AACCTTATGAAAAGGGCCTTAATTAAGGAACATGTTTATTTATGTCAAACAGTGTGGTAGGATTAGTTCGAAAAGAAATTGACACGTGAGTAGGGTGGAAAGTGGGAGGTTAGAATGCCCCGATGGCACCATCTTACGGATAGGTGGACCCGATCAGTCGGGTAGCTTTCCAATAGATTAAGGGAAAGCCCTACGCTAGATAAATAGGTTCTCGGGCAACACTATTCTAGGAGACTAGGCCAGTGGGTGGTTGTGCCTTGCATTGATGAGGAAAAAACCGATCTCTAGGAATCAAGATTAGTAGTTGCCCAAATCATGATCAATTACCCTATGGGTAATTTGACTAGGTCTTACCTACAAATCGTATCCTTGAATCTTTACATGGTCAAGGTGTAACGAGTAGGAAAATTTCTCCAAGCTAAGACTTAATAGACTATCTTAAGTGTTTCCGCTATTTTGGAAGGGGGGAGCCTTACAATTGGTAGCAAAGGAAAGGCTAACTATCAAGGAATTTTGTCATATGAGGATGACTCAATCATCTCTACTAGCCATAGAAATGGTTTTAATATCCTCACATGTTGTCGTCTAAAAATCATAATAAGAAATGCAAAATTAGTTGGAAGCATTGTTGTCAATCTAACCACTCAAACCAGAATGAGTTATGGGATGCCATGAAAGTACATCTTTGTGAAAGGTTTTTTCCTCCACGATTTTGAGAGGATAAAATGAATGAAATTTTGGAGATAATCCAAGAAGGGAAGACCCTGGAAGAATACCACCAAAATCTTTCTAAAACTTCTTCGATTAGCTCCAGCGATGGATGAGGTAACTCTTCTCCACCAACGATTCATTTGGAAGCTTAATCTACCTTTAAATAACCTAGTCAAGAATGCAAAACCATCCTCTATTTCAGAAGCCATAATTATAGCCAAAAACAATGATAAAGTTTTTTTATGTAGAGGGTGTCGACGAGAAGGACATGAGTTATTCCATGTTAATCAAGAAGAGATCCCCTAATTTTCAAGAGGAACATCAAGCCCACCCTTGGCTACAAGGAATCATGAGCTAAAGTAAAATTAGGTCAAGAAATAGGATAACGAGGTTAAAGATAATCGAATTCAACAAGTATTTCTATGAGTAAATAGAAGAGGATTGGTGCAAGATTCATGTGAAGTAATGTACATGATGAATAGAGGTATTCTAGAAGACGATGTCGTGACGTGGACGGTGTCACTGGGAAAGTGCGAGACTTCTAGCTGTGAGAGTAGCTTCTAATCCCCAGCAAGGAAACACACACACATAACTCTTCAAGGAGCATAAGACATCTCCATTTTTGATGACATATACATGTGCCAATTCACTTCAATACATCCCCAAATTCAGCCTGATGATTGCACATAAATTGTGTATCAAGAGCATGTCCAGTTCCAAGCATAGATTTCCTGACTCCTTTTTCCAAATGCCTCAAACCAATCACATGTAGGCATAACACATTCTACAAATGATTTCCATATACATGTGACCATTCACATCACATGTACCATATAATGCCAATTCCATCATTTTAAAATGTCTCTTGATCACCTGAAAACCTGCTTTCAGATTCCAACAACTCACAAGGCAAAAGATGGCACATGGCGCATGTACAACATATTCATCTGTCTTTTAAAAAAAATCACCATGTCTAACAATCCAAAATCAAGTGCCTTTCTATTCCATGGTTCTTCAAAACCATATATACTTTCAAAGCCTTCTTGTTTTTTTAAAAAAAACTTCTATACGATTTTTCAAATTGTAAGTAACATTAAACAAAAATTTCACTTACCTGAGTAAAAAAAAGCGAATTTTTCTTTTGATTTCGCTATTTCCCATGCACTGCCATTTGCACCAGGATCAAAACACGTCATATAATGTGTGATTTTTTTGTAGATCATCACCTTTGATAGCGCTTCATTCACCTTTTAGTTCTAACCCCAAGAAGCTCCATACAGTAGCCGCCTTCTCATTTTTAAAATCTCTGGTTACATGTAGCTCTGGTTCTCATTTTCTGCACACACCCCACTGATATGCGCCATTTTTTTGGTTTTTCTCTCTTTCCCGCAAGGGATTCGGGTGCACTTCCCTTTTGCAGCTAATATTTCGTATTTCCCAAAATTCAAATACACTTGCGCCTCCTTTTTTTTAGCTTTAAATTCGGATATCTCCTTTTTTGTTATTGCCACGCAAGCTGCCGCCTTCATATACCTCCTATACATCTGATATATCTACTCCTTGTATGCATATGCATGGACCAAAGCAGCATCAAACATCATGCACATATCATAAATCTACTAAAGCATGCATCATGCATGCACTACCATAAGAGGTAATCACTGACTCGACCCATCAATACCATAGAGAAGCTACTACACATCATGCACATGGGTAGCCATTTACATCATTTACATAACCCTTTGACGAGCCACCCATACCATCATGCACATAGCCACGCAGACCATGTACATAATTGAGTGTTTCCAACTTACCCATGAGGTCTGAGTAACAGCAGAACCACCCCCACTACCTCCCTACTCACAAGGGCCATCTTGAAATAGCTCTCACTAGCATAGTTGCCACTAGGTTCACCATCCATGGGCATGAAGATATTGTTGAAGGGATCATTCTGCCTATGAGGATACACAAAGACTTTGAATGTGTGCAGCATCTTATTGAAGTCCTCCTTGTTTTGCTCATTCTGAGTAAGAACTGAAATCATGGCATTCCAAGACACAATATCTCAAAAGGGCATTCTTCAAAACCAATCCTTATATCATACATGCTCTCACATTTCCATACATGTTGAGAAGGGTGTTCCCTACTATAAGGTCTACCATAAGCATAAAGCTCCATAATTCACACCACACTCATGTACAGAAGCTTCGAGACCTGACTCAGCCTCAGCTCGTCTTATTGAACCTAATTTACAATATGAACATATGTACTTAGGCATCATATAATGACTCAAGTCATGGCACTTAATCCCATGCATCTGGATTTGCATTTAATGGCCTCATATGCATGGTTTCACACCATAGACGTGCCATGGCACGACATCCACCCCCTCTAAACCTGCACATCCTCTGGTATGTGCCAAATCATCATCAAGATCCACATATATCTGGATGTCGTCTTCATCTTCTACATTATCAGGGAAATCATCCTCTTCCTCTTCAGCCATATCCATGCTATCACTATCAAGCCTCTCATCTTGAGTCTCCTGTGAATCAAAAGGATCACTGTCATGTCTTCTTTTAAACATCTTGATCCTTTTGCCTGCTACAAGATTCTTTATCTCTATTCCATCAAGCTCACACAGGGTATACGTGGCATTTCCATGCACATGCTTGACAATGTAAGGGCCAAACCATCTTTTTGCAAACTTCCTTTGCACAGTGAACTGGTTGTCAAGACTACTATCATACATTAGGACCCAATCACCTTCTTCAATAGGTTTTGGCCGGAGTCTGTGTCTTTTATCAAATCTTTCTTTATTTTTCAACCTTGCATCTTTCAAACGAGCTTTAGCAAGCTCTACATCTTCAGGCCTCCTCTCCAGCTTGCTTATTCGCAATGCAAGGAGGTCTTCCCTGTTCAATCCTTCCACCCAGGGTAATACATTCCAAGTTGGAACTACTTCTTCAACTGGCATTACTGGCTTCTGACCATACATTAATTCTACAGGCATGTATCCTGTCTCACTGAGCTATGAGTTGTATGGTCAGCCCACAAAGCATATGGTAGCAGCCTTGGCCACTCTCGCATTCTTTCTCTGCATGCCTTAGCCAAAGCTTTAATGATTGGAGGATGTCCTCATTCACTTTTACCATTGCCCTCAGGGTTGTAAGCACATGTTAGGGATAGTTTGATGCCAATTCTAGAGAAGAATTCCTTTGCTTCTTCAACATCTAGCTTACCCCTATCAGCTGTTATTTTCCCAACACAACCATACCGGCAAATCACATCTTCCAAGAGAAATTTGCATACTACTTCCGTACTCTTTGTTCTAAGAGCACGCCCCTCAACCTGATTTGTCAAATCTTCTCTTGCAAGTGCTATGTACCGCATCTGCCGAATTCCCAAGGGCATTGTAACTAGATCCACTATCCATTTGTAGTGCATGGCAGGTGGGTAGGTCGGTTGCAAGCCATCACGATGTCGCACATTTGAGTACATTTGACATACCATGCATGTTTCCACATATTGGGAAATATCCTTGTACATTCCTTTCCACCAATATCTTTCCTTTATTTTGGATAAGGTGGCCCACACACTTCGATGTCTAGCCCAGAGACTCTCATGGAATTTTTTCATGAGCTTCCCTTGAGTCTCTTTATCACATATGACTCTCTGTGGCATAGCATTCCTCTGCTTAGGATGCTTCCAGAGGTACCCATCCTTTAGAAAATAACCATATGCTTTTCTGCGGATCCTCTTAAATTCTGAGTCAGACCAATTTTCCTGTCTTGTCAAAGTACTCAAGTATTGACCAATAAGCAACCAATCTCCTTCATACATTTCCTCACTAAAAGACTCAAGTGCATTTGATAAGCAAGTATGGTCCCCTTTTGCATATGCAGTAGTATAGAATCTTGTACCTACATCATCAATGTCACTAATCATCCCTTCTTCATCTTCATACCTGGCTCTTGATAGCATATCTGCAACTGGGTTATCTTTTCCTGCAATATGCTCAAACTCAGGATTTAGTGACTTGATATAGGCAATCCACCTAAGCATAGCGATATCTGGAGTGGTGCAGCTTGCAATCATCCCAAGGAGTGGCAAGCAATCAGTTTCCACAAATACAGATGCCCCAATAAGATATTCTTTTTTACATTTTAGAGCAGTGACTATTCCCCATAACTCCCTCTTGATCTGCGGATATTTTTGCTGACGAATGCTTAATACCTTTGCTCCAAATCTGATTACATACCTGTGATCATCCTCATCATCTTGTCCTACTGCCCAACCTATCCCAGTAGAACTAGTATCAACTGTAACAATCATAGGCCTGCCACACTCATAATCTGCCTTCCTTAGAGTAGGTGATGATTGGAGCAAACATTTCAGCTTCCGCATAGCTTTAATATGTACTGCACTCCACAAAAATTTTTGATTTTTCCTCAAAAGTTGATAAAGAGGATCTGCTACATGTGCATAATGTGGGATCCAAATAACATAAAAGACACATGCACCAAGAAATCTCCTCAGCTCTGTAACATTAATGCATATCTCTTTCATTCTTTGTATTGCATCTATCTTGGCTGGACAAGGTCGGCGTCCATTAGTACTAAAAAGATGCCCCACTATTAGCACTTCACTAACCCCAAACACTGATTTCGATCCAGACAAAGTAAGATTCACCTCTTCAAGCCTGGATAGAATCATATCACAATCTTTTATATGATTTGCCACAAACTTGCGGCACCCCCTCGAATCCAAATCCTCATCTTTATTTTTCTCATCACAGCCCTTTATTGGCACATCATCCAGAAAAGGCATAGTTATTTGTGGTATGAAGTCTCGCAAGACTTTATTCATTCCATTCATCATATGTGCCACTGAGTTGGTGGCTTCCTATGGTAAGATACACATTCTTACCAATCCCAAAGGACTTTTCATTGTGGTCAAGTCCCTGCTTTGTATATCCAGCTGAAACTAATCATATCCCGAATACAGATCACCCATAGAGTATATAGCTTTCCTTGCAAATGCTTCTGCAAACTCGTCCACAATTGGACCTGCTCCCACATTCCTGATTGTGACCTTGTTTACAGGTTGCATGTCTTAAATGAAGCACAATGTTCCATTTTTCTTTGGCACGGTAAACCATCTGTTGGAGTATGGAGCGCATGATGGCTCCAAAATTCCTATCCTGATCTTTTCTTTTAGTAATTCTATCAGCTTTGGCAAGAGAGCCTTTGGTACTGGAATTGGCCGCAGGTTCCAGGGCACATGTGGAACAGTGAAGATCACCATTGGTGCTATTATGCTTGGATCAACACAGCCTATCTCATTTGGCTGAAAAGCAAAGGCCTTCCCATATTTTACAAGCATCTCCTCAAAACATTCCCTTTCAACTGGCAACAGAAAATCCTTTTCACCAATCTTCAGCTCTTTTAGGGTTTCTTGTGTAAACTTATGTCCAATTTTCTTCGGATCTCTGAGATTCGGTTGCATAGAGGCTTCATCTAATTTCTCCCTTTTCACAAGGTTCATTAAAACAGCCTTTTTTCATAGTACAATAATGCCAAAGTTGTACAAGCTTTTTAAAAAAAGTTTATACATGAATCAATTCCATACAAGCCAAATCGGCTCTCTTATTCTTTTCCTTTATACTGCCAATGATTTAGAATCCAACCTTCAAGCCTCTGCCTCCCTACTACGGGACATGCACCTCATCGTCGAGGCCGCGCTTGCCACCACGAGGACGTAAGCCGGCCTGTCGCCTCGCGAGGCTCCGTCGCTCGATCCTCCCGCCCCTTAGAGGGATGTCTACACACTAGGGTGGGCTTATTCACCGCACTAGCCGGGGCCCACAAAACTAGATAGCATCACAATCACTCGCCTCAATCGGAGAACCTCATTCTCCCAATGGTATGAGGGATACATACCATGGGCCGACTCCGGGTCTTACTAACGTCTCTGCCGTCCGGCTACACAAGCACAAGAACTATTCTTGTCTTCTTATTTCTTTTAGGATTTTTGGAGCTACTATTTTTACTCTATTACTTTCCTAATGTTTCTAGCCTTATTGCCTCACTGTTCTCTAAGTGCACTCTCTTTCCTTCTTGAAATCTATATTAAAAGAGACACATACATGACTCCAGAGGGACCTTACAATCTCCCTATTCGAGATGTCCTCATCTCGCGAGCTGGGACAGTATCTAAGTAAATCCTCCTCTCTCTTCCAAAGTGGTGTCCCCCCACTAGTTAGAAATCTTCTTTTATCTAAAAATTGTTCCTAAAAAGTCCCTTATTTCATGTGTTTGACTCGTTTTGTTGTGCCCTCAAACGGTCTTTATTAGTCTAAAGTTAATTGGCCTTATTATCCTGAGTTCATGCATCCATTATACATGTCATACAATATGAACCTTTTTATTAAAAAAATCATAATCCTTCCTTACGAATTCCTTATTCTATATCCCCATGTAATATGGTACTTAATAATTTGTCATGGAAAAACGTGAGGGAATAATCCTTTACGAAATCTAACCTACGATAGCAATTGCATAATCTTAGTATCGTCTTCTAGAATACCTCTATTCATCATGTACATTACTTCACATGAATCTTGCACCAATCCTTTTCTATTTACTCATAGAAATACTTGTTGAATTCGATTATCTTTAACCTCGTTATCCCTATTTCTTGACCTAATTTTACTCTAGCTCATGATTCCTTGTAGTAGCCAAGGGTGGGCTTGACGTTCCTCTTGAAAATTAGGGGACCTCTTCTTGATTAACATGGAAGAACTCATGTACACTATTTTAGGAGACTAGGCCAGCGGAGGACTGTGGCTTGCATGGATGAGGAAGAAAGCGTTGTCTCTAGGAATCAAGATTATTTATAGGAATCAAGACTAGGCCAGCGGGAGGACTGTGGCTTGCATGGATGAGGAAGAAAGCGTTGTCTCTAGGAATCAAGATTATTTATCTAACATAGGGCTTTCTCTTAATCTGTTGGAAAGCTACGTGACTAATCGGGTCCACCCATCCATAGGATGGTGCCATCTTGAGTTTATACATGAATCAATTTCATACAAGCCAAACCGGCTCTCTGATTCTTTTCCTTTATACTGCTGATGATCTAGAATCCGGCCTTCCAGTCTCTACATTCTAGGCAAAACCTTACGGGACATACACCTCATCGTCGGGGCCGTGCTCGCCACCCACGAGAATGCAAGCCGGCATGTCACCCTCTCAGGCTCCGTCACTCGATCCTCCCGCCCCTCAGAGGGATGTCTCTACACACTAGGGTGGGCTTATTCCACTGCACTAGCCTGGGCCCTCAAAACTAGACAGCATCACAATCACTCGCCTCAATCGGAGACCCTCATTCTCCCAATGGTATGACAGATACCATGGGCCGACTCCAGGCCTTACTAGCGTCTGCCGTCCGGCTACACAAGCACAAGAACTATTCTTGTCTTCTTATTTCTTTTAGGATTTTTGGAGCTATTATTTTTACTCTATTACTTTCCTAATGTTTCTAGCCTTATTGCCTCACTCTTCTCTAAGTGCACTCTCTTTCCTTCTTGAAATTTATATTAAAAGAGATACATACATGACTTGGGAGGGACCTACAATCTCCCCCACTTAAAAGATTCGAGATGTCCTCATCTCGCGAGCTGGGATAGTATTTAAGTAAATCCTCCTCTCTCTTCCAAAGTGGTGTCCCCCCACTAGTTAGAAATCTTCTTTTATCTAAAAATTGTTCCTAAAAAGTTCCTTATTTCATGTGTTTGGCTCTTTTTGCCCCAAACGGTCTTTATTAGTCTAAAGTTAATTGGCCTTATTATCCTAAGTTCATGCATCCATTATACCTTTCATACAATATGAACCTTTTTATTAAAAAAATCATAATCCTTCTTTACGAATTCCTTATTCTATATCCCCATGTAATATGGTACTTAATAATTTGTCATGGAAAAACGTGAGAGAATAATCCTTTACAAAATCTAACCTACGATAGCAATTGCATAATCTTAGTATCCTCTTCTAGAATACCTCTATTCATCATGTACATTACTTCACATGAATCTTGCACCAATCCTCTTCTATTTACTCATAGAAATACTTGTTGAATTCGATTATCTTTAACCTCGTTACCCCTATTTCTTGACCTAATTTTACTCTAGCTCATGATTCCTTGTAGTAGCCAAGGGTAGGCTTGACGTTCCTCTTGAAAATTAGGGGACCTCTTCTTGATTAACATGGAAGAACTCATGTCCTTCTCGACACCCTCTACATAAAGAGACTTTATCATAGTCTTTGGCTATAATTATGGCTTTTGAAATAGAGGATGGTTTTGCATTCTTGACGAGGTTATTCAAAGGTAGATTAAGCTTCCAAATGAATCGTTGGTGGAGAAGAGTTACCTCATCCATCTCTGGAGCTAATAGGAGAAGTTTTAGCAAGATTTTGGTGGTATTCTTCCAGGGTCTTCCCTTCTTGGGTTATCTCCAAAAATTCATTCATTTTATCCTCTTGAAATCGTGGAGGAAAAAACCTTTCACGAAGGTGTACTTTCATGGCATCCCATAACTCATTCTGGTTCGAGTGGTTAGATTGACAGCAGCAATGCTTCCAACCAATTTTGCATTTCTTATAAATTTCAAACGACAACATGTGAGGATATTCAAACCATTTCTATGGCCAGCAGAGATGATTGATTCATCCTCATATGACAAACAATCACTTATTCTAATCCCTTGATAGTTAGCCTTTGCTCTGATACCAATTGTAAGGCTCCCCCCTTCCAAAATAGCAAAAACACTTAAGATAGTCTACTCATGCGTCAATTTGTTTTTCGAAGTAATCCTACCACACTGTTTGACATAAATAAACATGTTCCTTAATTAAGGCCCTTTTCACAAGGTTCGTTAAAACAGTTATTTTTCACAGAACAATAATGCCAAAGACTTGCAAGATTTATAAAGAAAATGTTATACATGAATCATTTCCATCCAATCCAAACCGGCTCTCTTATTCTTTTTCTTTATGTATTGCCGATGATCTAGAATTTGACCTTCTAGCCTCTACATGCTGGTCAAAACCCTATGGGACCATACACCTCATTGTCGGTCGCACTGGCAAAAGAGGACTCAAGCCGGCCTGTCGCCCTCTCAGGCTCCGTCGCTCAATCCTTCTGCCCCTCAGAGGGATGTCTATACACTCCGGTGGGCTTATTCGTCCATCTCTGGAGCTAATCAGAGAAGTTTTAGCAAGATTTTTGTGGTATTCTTCCAGAGTCTTCCCTTCTTGGGTTAGCTCCAAAATTTCATTCATTTTATCCTCTCAAAATCTTGGAGGACAAAACCTTTACTTTCATGGCATCCCATAACTGATTCTGGTTCGAGTGGTTAGATTGACAAAAGTGCTTCCAACTAATTTGACATTTCTTATATGATTTTGACGTGCAACAATCAACTTTCTTCTTTCATTGTATCCACCATGAAAAGTTCAAAACTATCAAATACTTATCATAGCACCACATCTGAAGGCACTCTGGATTATATACATCTGAGATCATTTTTTTTAAAAGAATTACACATCTAGTGCCTTGGGATTGACACATCCAAAGATTATCAGGATTAACACATCTGAGATAATTAGTTTTTTAAAAATTACACATATAGTATCTTGGGATTAGCACATCTAATAGCATGATCCTCTGGGAATCACACATCCCAAGTTAGATCCATCTTTGTCTAGATGGGTTAAGGATCTTGGACGATCATCCTAGTGTAAAGCATCCAATGGTGGATGGCATTCATACGTCAACTATTCAAACCTTAATGGAGTTATAATCTTAATAATTTATAATATGCAAATTAATGAGATATATCCTAAAAATTTCTCTAAACAAAGTTTCAGTCTATCCTTCTAGTCATTCAGCCTCCACCAGTTTCTTAATTTGATCACCCTATGTTTTTAATCCTCTAAAGGTTTCCTCCCCAATCTTAATTTTTAAATTTATTTTACAAATATCTTGCCCGTGCACCCCGAAGATACAAGCACAATTTCATAGGATGATTGTCTCAACATGTGAGGATATTCAAACCATTTCTATGGCTAGTAGAGATGATTGATTCATCCTCATATGACAAACAATCACTTGTTTTAATCTTAATAAAGCTTGATGTTCGAGTGGTTAGATTGACAACAATGCTTCCAACTAATTTTGCATTTCTTATGATTTTTAGACGACATGTGAGGATGTTCAAACCATTTCTATGGCCAATAGAGATGATTGATTCATCCTCATATGACAAACAATCACTTGTTTAAATCCCTTTAGTTAGCCTTTGCTGCTCTGATACAAATTGTAATGCTCCTCCCCTTCCAAAATAGCAGAAACACTTAAGATAGTCTACTAAGTCTTAGCTTGGAGAAATTTTCCTACTCGTCGCACCTTGACCATGTAAAGGTTCAAGGATACGATTTGTATCCCGTCAGGGGGAGCGTGGTCTTCTAAAAGTCAAATTACCCATAGGGTAATTGATCATTGACATAAATAAACATGTTCCTTAATTAAGGCCCTTTTCACAAGGTTCGTTAAAACAACCTTTTTTCACAGTACAATAATGCCAAAGACTTGCAAGATTTATAAAAAAAATAATATACATGAATCATTTTCATACAAGCCAAACCGGCTCTCTTATTCTCTTTCTTTATATTACCGATGCTCTAGAATTCGGCCTTCCAGCAACCTCTACATACTAGTCAAAACCCTATGGGACCATACACCTCATCGTCGGCCGCACTGGCAAAGAGGACTCAAGCCAGCCTGTCCCTCAGAGAGGGACGTCTACACACTACGGTGGGCTTATTCATCCATCTCAGGGTTTATCGCTCAATCCTCCTGCCCCTCAGAGAGGGACGTCTACACACTACGGTGGGCTTATTCATCCATCTCTAGAGCTAATCGGAGAAGTTTTAGCAAGATTTTGGTGGTATTCTTCCAGGGTCTTCCCTTCTTGGGTTAGCTCCAAAAATTCATTCATTTTATCTTCTTGAAATCCTGGAGGACAAAACCTTTCATGAAGGTGTACTTTCATGGCATCCCATAACTGATTCTGGTTCAAGTGGTTAGATTGACAACAATGCTTCCAACTAATTCATCATTTCTTATGATTTTGACGTGCAACAGTCAACTTTCTTCTTTCATTCTATCTATGAAAAGTTCAAAACTATCAATACTTATCATAGCACCACATTTGAAGGGACTTTGGATTAATACATCTGAGATCTTCATTTTTTTTAAAAGAATTACACATCTAGTGCCTTGGGATTGACACATCCAAAGATTATCAGGATTAACACATCTGAGATGATTAGTTTTTTAAAAATTACACATATAGTATCTTGGGATTAGCACATCTAATAGCATGATCCTCTGGGAATCACACATCCCAAGTTAGATCCATCTTTGTCTAGATGGGTTAAGGATCTTGGACGATCATCCTAGTGTAAAGCATCCAATGGTGGATGGCATTCATACGTCAACTATTCAAACCTTAATGGAGTTATAATCTTAATAATTTATAATATGCAAATTAATGAGATATATCCTAAAAATTTCTCTAAACAAAGTTTCAGTCTATCCTTCTAGTCATTCAGCCTCCACCAGTTTCTTAATTTGATCACCCTATGTTTTTAATCCTCTAAAGGTTTCCTCCCCAATCTTAATTTTTAAATTTATTTTACAAATATCTTGCCCGTGCACCCCGAAGATACAAGCACAATTTCATAGGATGATTGTCTCAACATGTGAGGATATTCAAACCATTTCTATGGCTAGTAGAGATGATTGATTCATCCTCATATGACAAACAATCACTTGTTTTAATCTTAATAAAGCTTGATGTTCGAGTGGTTAGATTGACAACAATGCTTCCAACTAATTTTGCATTTCTTATGATTTTTAGACGACATGTGAGGATGTTCAAACCATTTCTATGGCCAATAGAGATGATTGATTCATCCTCATATGACAAACAATCACTTGTTTAAATCCCTTTAGTTAGCCTTTGCTGCTCTGATACAAATTGTAATGCTCCTCCCCTTCCAAAATAGCAGAAACACTTAAGATAGTCTACTAAGTCTTAGCTTGGAGAAATTTTCCTACTCGTCGCACCTTGACCATGTAAAGGTTCAAGGATACGATTTGTATCCCGTCAGGGGGAGCGTGGTCTTCTAAAAGTCAAATTACCCATAGGGTAATTGATCATTGACATAAATAAACATGTTCCTTAATTAAGGCCCTTTTCACAAGGTTCGTTAAAACAACCTTTTTTCACAGTACAATAATGCCAAAGACTTGCAAGATTTATAAAAAAAATAATATACATGAATCATTTTCATACAAGCCAAACCGGCTCTCTTATTCTCTTTCTTTATATTACCGATGCTCTAGAATTCGGCCTTCCAGCAACCTCTACATGCTAGTCAAAACCCTATGGGACCATACACCTCATCATCGGCCGCACTGGCAAAGAGGACTCAAGCCAGCCTGTCCCTCAGAGAGGGACGTCTACACACTACGGTGGGCTTATTCATCCATCTCAGGGTTTATCGCTCAATCCTCCTGCCCCTCAGAGAGGGACGTCTACACACTACGGTGGGCTTATTCATCCATCTCTAGAGCTAATCGGAGAAGTTTTAGCAAGATTTTGGTGGTATTCTTCCAGGGTCTTCCCTTCTTGGGTTAGCTCCAAAAATTCATTCATTTTATCTTCTTGAAATCCTGGAGGACAAAACCTTTCATGAAGGTGTACTTTCATGGCATCCCATAACTGATTCTGGTTCAAGTGGTTAGATTGACAACAATGCTTCCAACTAATTCATCATTTCTTATGATTTTGACATGAAACAGTCAACTTTCTTCTTTCATTCTATCCATGAAAAGTTCAAAACTATCAATACTTATCATAGCACCACATTTGAAGGCACTTTGGATTAATACATCTGAGATCTTCATTTTTTTTAAAAGAATTACACATCTAGTGCCTTGGGATTGACACATCCAAAGATTATCAGGATTAACACATCTGAGATGATTAGTTTTTTAAAAATTACACATCTAGTATCTTGGGATTAACACATCTAAGAGCATGATCCTCTGGGAATTACACATCTAATAGCATGATCCTCTGGGAATTACACATCCCAAGTTAGTCCCATCTTTGTTTAGATGGGTTCAAGAGCATAAATGGATGCATAAAAGAAATTCTTTTATATTGAAAGCATGATTTTCATCATAAATGATTTGTATGCATAAACATATGCATAAAATATATTTTTATTTTAAAAGTGTGATTTTCATCATAAATGATTTTTATGCATAAATGGATGCATAAAAGAAATTCTTTTATATTAAAAGAGTGATTTTCATCTAAATGATTTGTATGCATAAACATATGCATAAAAGATATTTTTTATATTAAAAGTGTTATTTTTATCATAAATGATTTTTATGCATAAATGGATGCATAAAAGAAATTCTTTTATATTAAAAGAGTGATTTGCATCATAAATGATTTATATGCATAAAAGATATTTTTTATATTAAAAGTGTTATTTTTATCATAAATGATTTTTATGCATAAATGGATGCATAAAAGAGATTCTTTTATTTTAAAAGAGTGATTTTTATCATAAATGATTTGTATGCAAAAACATATGCATAAAAGATATTTTTAATATTAAAAGTATGATTTTCATCATAAATGATTTTTATGCATAAATGGATGCATAAAAGAAAATTTTTATATTAAAAGAGTGATTTTCATCATAAATGATTTGTATGCCTAACAATATGCATAAAAGATATTTTTATTTTAAAAGTGTGATTTTCATCATAAATGATTTTTATGCATAAATGGATGCATAAAAGAAATTCTTTTATATTAAAAGAGTGATTTTCATCATAAATCATTTATATGCATAAAATATTTTTTTATATTAAAAGTGTAATTTTCATCATAAATGGAGTTTATGCATAAATTAGTTGCATAAGAGAAATTCATTTATTCTAAAAGTGTAATTCCTACTAGACTAATCATCTTAGATGTGTTAATCTTGATAATCTTTGGATGTGTCAATCCCAAGGCACTAGATGTGTAATTCTTTTAAAAAAATGAAGATCTCAGATGTATTAATCTTGAGTGCCCTCAGATGTGTGCTATGATAAGTATTTGATAGTTTTGAACCTTTCATGGATACAATGAAAGAAGAAAGTTGACTGTTGCACGTCAAAATCATGAGAAATGCCGAATTAGTTGTAGGCACTATTGTCAATCTAACCACTCGAACCATAATCAGATGGATGAATAAGACATCCCTCTGAGGGATAGGAGGATTGAGCGACGGAGCCTTAAAGGGAAACAGGCACGCATGGCGGAGGATGAGCTGCATGGTCCCATAGGTTTTGCCCAGCATGTAGAGGCTGGAAGGCCGAATTTAAGGTCATCGACAGTATAAAGGAAAAGAATAAGAGAGCCGGTTTAGCTTGTATGGAATTGATTCATGTATAAATTTTTTTTAATCAAGTCCTTGGCATTATTGTACTATGGAAAAAGGCTGTTTTAACGAACCTTGTGAAAAGGGTCTTAATTAAGGAACACGTTTATTTATGTCAAATAGTGTGGTAGGATTAATTAGAAAACAAATTGTCGTGTTGAGTAACGTGGAAAGTGGGAGGATGGAATGCCCCGACGGCACCATCCTACGGAGGAGGGGTGGACCCGATTAGTCGGGTAGCTTTCCAACAGATTAAGTGAAAACCCTACGCTAGATAAATAGGTTCGTGGGGCAACATTGTTCTAGGAGACTAGGGCAATGGGCAGCTGTGCCTTGCATGGATGAGGAAAAAAGCGATGTCTCCAGGAATCAAGATTAGTAGTTGCCCAAATCATGATCAATTACGCTATGGGTAATTTGACTTTTAAAGAACCACGCTCTCCCTGTGGGATAAGACTAGGTCTTACCTACAAATCGTATCCTTGAATCTTTACATGGTCAAGGTGTGACGAGTAGGAAATTTTCTCCAAGATAAGACTTCGTACACTATCTTAAGTGTTTCCGCTATTTACCTAATGGGGGGACACCACTTTGGAAGAGAGAGGAGGATTTACTTAGATACTATCCCAGCTTGCGAGATGAGGACATTTCGAATCTTTTAAGTGGGGGAGACTGTAAGGTCCCTCCCGAGTCATGTATGTGTCTCTTTTAATATAGATTTCAAGAAGGAAAGAGAGTGCACTTAGAGAAGAGTGAGGCAATAAGGCTAGAAACATTAGGAAAGTGATAGAGTAAAAATAGTAGCTCCAAAAATTCTAAAAGAAATAGGAAGACAAGAATAGTTCTTGTGCTTGTGTAGCCAGATGGCAGAGACGTTAGTAAGGCCCGGAGTCGGCCCATGGTATCCCTCATACCATTGGGAGAATGAGGTTCTCCGATTGAGGCGAGTGATTGTGATGCTATCTAGTTTTGAGGGCCCAGGCTAGTGCAGTGAATAAGCCCACCCTAGTGTGTAGACATCCCTTTGAGGGGGTAGGAGGATCAAGCGACGGAGCCTGAGAGGGCAATAGGCCAGCTTGCATCCTCGTGGTGGGTAGCGAGCGTGGCCCTGACGATGAGGTGTATGTCCCGTAGGGTTTTGCCCAAAATGTAGAGGCTAGAAGGCCGGATTCTAGATCATCGGTAGTATAAAGGAAAAGAATAAGAGAGCCGGTTTGGCTTGTATGGAATTGATTCATGTATAAAGTTTTTTTATAAAGCTTGTCTTTGGCATTATTGTACTGTGAAAAAAGGCTGTTTTAAACAAACCTTGTCAAAAGGGTCTTAATTAAGGATTATATTTATTTATGTCAAACAGTTTATTGGTAGGAATAATTAGAAAATAAATTGACACATGAGTAGGGTGGAAAGTGGGAGGATGGAAAACCTCAAGATGGCACCATCTGAACGGGTGGAGCCGATTAGTCAGGTAGCTTTCCAACAGATTAAGTGAAAGCCCTATGTTAGATAAATAGGATTTGGGTGGGCAACACTATTCTAGGAGACTAGCAGACGGCTGTGCCTTGCATGGATGAGGAAGAAAGCGTTGTCTCTAGAAATCAAGATTAGTAGTTGCCCAAATTATGATCAATTACCCTATGTGCAATTTGACTTTTAGAAGACTACGCTCCCCTTGCGGGATAGGACTAGGTCTTACCTACAAATCGTATTCTTGAATCTTTACATGCTCAAGGTGCGACGAGTAGGAAATTTTCTCCAAGCTAAGACTTAGTAGACTATCTTAAGTGTTTGCCCTATTTTGGAAGGGGAGAACCTTACAATTAGTAACAGAGCAAAGGCTGACTATCAAGGGATTAAAACAAGTGATTGTTTGTCATATGAGGATGAATCAATCATCTCTACTGGCCATAGAAATGGTTTGAATATCCTCACATGTTGAGACAATCATCCTATGAAATTGTGCTTGTATCTTGGGCGTGCACAGGCAAGATATTTGTACAATAAATTTGAATAATAGGATTGGGGAGGAAACCTTTTACGGATAAAAAACATAGGGTGATCAAATTAAGAAACTAGTGGAGACTGAATAACTAGAAGGATAGACCAAAACTTTGTTTAGAGAAATTGTGAGGATATATCTCATTAACTCGCATATTATAAATTATTAAGATTATAACTCCATTAAGGTTTGGATAGTTGACGTATGATTGCCATCCGTTGGATGCTTTACACTAGGACGATCGTCCAAGATCTTGAGCCCATCTTAGACAAACACGGGTCTAACTTGGGATGTGTAATTCCCAGAGGATCATGCTATTAGACGTGTTAATCCCAAGATACTAGATGTGTCATTTTTAAAATACTAATCATCTCAGATGTGGTAATCCTGATAATCTTTGGATGTGTCAATCCCAAGGCATTAGATGTGTAATTCTTTTAAAAAAATGAAGATCTCCGACGTATTAATCCAGAGTGCCCTCAGATGTGGTGCTATGATAAGTATGATAGTTTTGAACTTTTCATGGATACAATGAAAGAAGAAAGTTGATGGTTGCATGTCAAAATCATAAGAAATGCCAAATTAGTTGGAAGCACTATTGTCAATCTAACCACTCAAACCTTATGGGATGCCATGAAAGTACACCTTCGTGAAAGGTTTTGTCCTCCAGGATTTTGAGAGTATAAGATGAATGAATTTTTGGAGCTAACCCAAGAAGGGAAGACCTTGGAAGAATACCACCAAAATCTTGCTAAAACTTCTCTGATTAGCTCCAAAGATGGATGAATAAGCCCACTGTAGTGTGTAGACATCCCTCTGAGTGGCAGGAGGATTGAGTGTGACGGAGCCTGAGAGGGCGACAGGCGGGCTTGAGTCCTTGCCAGCGCAGCCGACGATGAGGTGTATGGTCCCATAGAGTTTTGCCCAGCATGTAAATACTGGAAGGCCAAATTCTAGACTATCGGTAGTATAAAGGAAAAGAATAAGAGAGCCAGTTTAGCTTGTATGGAATTGATTCATGTATAAACTTTTTTTTATAAATCTTGCAAGTCCTTGGCATTATTGTACTATGGAAAAAGGCTGTTTTAACGAACCTTGTGAAAAGGGCCTTAATTAAGGAACATGTTTATTTATTTCTAACTAGTGGGGAGACACCACTTTGAAGTAGAGAGGTCTTCAAAAATGTCCCTCGAATACATTTGGAATAGGGAAACCAAATGTAGTGAAGCCGGCAAACTCCTCCAAAAATAGCATGTAGGACTGTTATGGCAGTCATGTTGTCGATGAAGCTTCCCTTGAAATTCTTCATGAAACCTCCATAAAAATGAGCTGCAATTGATGCGTAGCCATACCCAAAAGGGTCCCACATATTTATCATCGAATCAAATGATCTTCCAAGTGTGTTGGAGTAGATTGGTAACCCCAACAATAGATCCAACCAAA
Organism: Cibotium barometz; assembly: GCF_041138505.1. Lineage (NCBI taxonomy): Eukaryota > Viridiplantae > Streptophyta > Polypodiopsida > Cyatheales > Cibotiaceae > Cibotium > Cibotium barometz. The sequence goes on along the minus strand of NC_141098.1, from coordinate 19,085,429 downwards.
GCTGTCCAGAAATTACAGTAGCACATATGAAACCTCATGATGTGCCCATTCTTCATATAATAATCATGCCACTTGATCAAGGAATACTTCCATCAAGTAAACCATGTTGTTGAACATACTCCATTGATTGCCAAGTAGCCTCATCTATGGGCAAGCGCTTCCATTTCACAAGGAATTCGTCAATGTTCCGGTTCCTCAAAACCCTTGTCCTCTTGTCCACAATCCTCTCCGGCTCATAGATAATCTCTCCCTCTTCATCCATCTCGGTGGTAACTCTTCAATCTCTTGAGGAAGAGATCCCACAAACCTCTTAAGATTGGATACATGAAACATATTATGAATCCTTGTAGAAGGAGGTAGGTCAAGCTTATAAGCCAAGTCACCCACTTTCTCGACTACCAAATATGGTCCATAGTATCTATGTGCCAACTTGGAATATGTAGGATGAGGTTGGAACCAAATACACCTTATCCTTGTGCCATAGTAGACCATTCCGAAGCTTATAATGAGAAAATTCTTCACCATTTCCTTGCTGTAATTTTTTGTAAATATGGGCAGCACTCTATTTTAGCATATTGTCCCTCAAAATGCATGCATGATCCCTTCCACCGGGGTTGAAAGGAAACTCATCCTCTTCTTTGACAAAAGAATGACCCTCCAAGTCTTCTTCATGTGTCTCCTCGCTGCAATCTTCAAACTCTTCCACATCATGAGATGACTTGGAATCATCATCCTTATCCATAATGATCATAGGAGCCACCACTTTCTTTGATTTGCAAATGTGCCCGGGTGACCACTTCTCTTTGCATTTAAAATATAGGCCTTTGCTCCTCAATTCCTCAATCTTAGGATCATCCATCCATTGAGTCTTCTTGAATGGTTGAGGAGGCTCCTTCACAAACCCATTGCTCTTCTTAGCATCATTTATGAGCTCCACTTGTGGATTGTCCACTTCCAAAAGATGTATGGAATTCGGAAGTGTAAGTGGATGTAGAAGAAGGTAGACTTTTTCCCACATTTTAAGAAGTGTGAAATGGCTTATGAAAAGGTACATTGGGCTGAACCCTCTTATACTTTGGCTCATATAGCTCCACCAACCTCATAGCCTCTTTGATAGTGCTTGGTCTTTGTGGTGCTGAGACATCCGCTTTGATGTATGAATCTAGACCATGCACAAACTTCTTCAATCGCATGCCTTCATTGAGTCCATCCACGAACATAGAGAGCTTCATGAACCTCTTGATGTACTCTCTAACCGACATACCCTTTTGTGTGAGTTCATACCATTCTTCATGGTATCGGTCAAGAACCAAAGGCGACACAAATGTCATATTCATTTTATGCTTGAGTTTTTCCCAAGTATGTGGCATAACTCCTTCCTTGAGCATATGTCTCCACCATTGATGTGCATAGTCTTCCAAATGCAAGGATGCAAAATGCACTTTGTCTCTTTCAGTCTTCGGATAGAGTTGAAAGTATGTATCCAACTTATTCATCCATTCTTCCAACTCATGTGGGGCTGAACCATCATCCTTTACATCCTTTGACATGGTTGACGATGCATTCTCATGATGGTGCGAGGGCTTGTGCTTTTGTATTTGCACAAAAGATCCAAGGAATTGTGCAAAGTCCTTGTATCCCCTCTTGAGGAAATTTGGCATTTCCATCCACCTATCATGAGCTTCTCTTTGTCTCTCAATGAATGACATATGTTCCCAATCAAGCTCAACCACATCATCCATATCATACACCTCCTCTTCAAGCATGGAGGACTGATTTGCTTTGGGATGCAAAGGTACTCTTCTCGGATCCCCAAAATTTGACTCCTCATGTCTCAATGTAGGTGCATGTTGCTTTCCATCCAATCATCGAGAAGAACTCGCTTGGAATGTAGTAGGCTTCATCTCCCGCATAGAAGGCTTCCTAGCATCCGCCATGAATCCACAAGTGACATTCTTGGTTGAATGTTCATGTGTTACCTTGGGAGAAACCTCTTGTACCATGGGTAGCTTGCCTTCCCTATGGCCTTCAAAAGCTGTCCCAAATTGCTTGCCTTTATGTAAAGCACCATGACCACTATCATAGGAAGGTTGGCTCATTGGCCGAGCGACCCTTTCTTCCAAACCTTCCATCCTTGTAGCCATAGTGTCAAGCCTACCATTGACTTCCACCCTTGTAGCCATCGTGTCCATCTTAGCATTCATTTCCATCAGCATTTGCATGATCGATTCCACCCTTGTAGCCATCGTGTCCATCTTAGCATTCATTTCCATCAGCATTTGCATGATCGAATCGATAGGGATAGCATGCGAAGATTGTGGGGTGTGCTTATGGGCACTTCCGACATTCAACTCCTCATTCCCTTCTCTTGAAGTATGCCCAGAAGTATCCCCTTCTCTTGAAGTGTGCCCAAGAGTATCCTCCGGAGCATCCAAAATTCCTTGTTCCATCATTGCCTCTTCATCTTCTACCTCTTCGGAAGCCAAAGTGTTGCGCCTCGGTCGCCCTTTTGGCTTCGGCCCCATGGAAACCTTCAGTTTCAAAAATTTGGCTCTAAATTGAGGTAGGAATGTCCGATTGAAGTGATCTAAAGCTTGTTGGAGAGCTAATGAAGTGTACTAGACCACTATGCAAAGACTTATAAGAGATGAGGTCTGCTACTATTCTTTGTTTTAGGGTTTATAGGGTTATAGACTGAAACAGTATTTTGGGTATAACTTGAGCTAGAGATATCCAAATGCAAAACTTTCTAGCTCAAATCAAAGCCCTTAATGAGTACTACAAGCCTATGTAATTGGATATAGAATATTTTTAAACCCCTTTGACTGAATTAGGGTTTACTCTTTCTGCAAAAATCCTAAATTCTACCCTAAAGAGATATCGAAATGCGGAGGTTAAGGGCTCGTTGGGTAGCTCTAAGGAAGCACTAAGAGCTCATATGGTCCTTTTAAGTAAGTCCAAAAGGGTTAGGACTGAATTAGGGTTTTTGGGAACCTGCAGATTCTTGCCAAAGTGACCCCTTTTTGTGCCCAATTGATCCTTGTTTGCTCCCAAACCAATGTCAACACCTTCCGCACCTCATTGGCATCCCAAGGTCTGCAAATTATGCTCCACAAGCAAAATTTGAGAAAATTTTGACATAGTCTCCTTTGTTTTAGGAGCTAAATCTCAAATTTTCTCAAATAACAATGCAAAAATCCATGATCCTCTTATCAATTTCCATGAGATGTCCATGTTAAGGTGCCATTGCCATGTACATAAACCAAGAGGATCGTCGGTGTAGCGCATTGAAGCTTGCCGATCTCCCGGCCAAGCTCTTCTCACCCCCGTACCTAGTTCGAACCAAGGCACGGGTTGAGGCCAAGTCTTCACCTCCAAACCTAATCCTCCACTGTACCGCTTTACCAAGGCACTCACGACACGGTGGATTCAAGCCATGATCTTCCCCGGGCCTCTTCTCCAATGCCCGAGGTACCTCACAACATACTAGTTTCTAGAAATTGAAGTGAGTGGAAACAATTGTGAGGTGCATATAGCTTGAATCTAAAAATGAGGTGGATCACTTACAAGGATGTGGCATGACTCATGCCCATTACAATATACTCATAAACCATTATGCATGAACTCATGCTTATCCACATAGCTCCAAATGTCCACCATTCGTCCAAAGATCCAACATCAATCAACAAGTGAGGTAATACCATATACCAATGATATCAACATCCAATTTGTATCACTTCCATAAGCATTGCTTATGAGTAATTGGCATCAAATGGCATTCAAGGGCATCAACTTGCATTTGAATGTAGCATTACCAATTGATTCCAATCACACATCAAGCTCTTCCCATGCATAGAATCACATCCATCATAACCATCAAGAGTATGTGAATCAATCTCTACACCATCTCATATGCATGTCCCATAGCATGAATAAGACCAACACCATAGGATATGCCAATAGAAGCATAGACATCATCAATGGGATGTAATGTGTCTAAATGCTTCAATATCCCTTCAATAGTTCATAAAGATGTCATCATTTCAACCATGGAATTACAATGAATAATGGATAAGCTTCCCTATGCAAGAAGCTCACCATCATGTGCATGATTATTAGGGTTTTAAAAGGGATGACAATCCTTGATTCTTCAATGAAATTGCTTGAAAACTTGGAAGGCCTCTTACCACTTGATGCACATAAAGCTAGTTGATGAAGCATTCCCTTGACATGAAGCTTGATGTAGATAGAATCCAAGCCATCCAAAATCTCCAATTAGAATCCCTCATCACTAAAAAGATCCGAGAAATCACCAAAATAATACCAAATTCTATGGCTTTGAAGCAATAGCTTCAAATGGTAGCAAAAGGAAGATCAATGGCCGTCTTCAAAGCCTCTCAAGGGCCGTGTATTCTGCGCATAATGGACTATGCTACCAAAAATGCCATCGCTATAGCCAGCAGCCCTACTCTTCTGTCGCTAGCCACCAGCTGCAGTCTCTTTCGTCACTAGCCACATAGTCTCTGCTCCATCGCTAGCTAGCAGTCCTACTCAGTCTCTTTTGTTGCTACTCAAGCTCAGCTTCCGCCACAATTCCTTGTACGCATATGTCTGCCATCAGCGCTACTCAATGTAGTCTTTCGCCACACATTATGCATCTACAAATGATGCTTGGATTATAGCTATAACTGCAGACCATCCGCCATTATAGCATTATTGCATTATAGCTATACCTGCTACCAGCCACCATAGCTTATACTAGTGCTGTGCAGACGACGTCATCTTGAGAATCCTTTATATGCTGACCAAGGCGCTGCGTTGAGCATTGTACTAAAATTTTTCCTATCAGCAGCAGCAGCGAAGCTCACACCGCCATCGCCATGACTATCGAGAAAGAGTGGGAGTCCCTCGTCTACATGGCCAAGGTCATCGATTCACGAAACGTTGTCGTTGTAGTCGTGTTGAACGGCACACAAATCTCTTCAGAAACGACAACCTATACCCTACGAGCTTGCAAAATGGTCGATTCGGATCGCTGCTAGGCGTGCTTGGGCTGTCGATTCGAATCGCTGCCATAGCCGATCTGAATCGCTGCTAGATGTGCTTGGCCTGTCGATTCAAATCGCTGCCATAGCTGATCTGAATCGCTGCTAGACGTGTTTGGACTATTGATTCGAATCGCTGCCATAGCCATGTCTCTTTCCCCAAACCAAACCCTAGTAAAAACGACCAAGGAGAGACAGGAAGCAATCATGGAGAATCACAGACTAGAGAAGAAGAATGCTTCAAGAATGCTTCAAGAAAGGTCTAATGGTTGGCCTGCCTAGGGTTTTCATGAAAATGAGGAAGAAGAAAAGAAATGTGCAGAAATTTTCAAAAATATGCATGTAAATTGGTACTCTATGTGTTCCTCTCCTCAAGCTCAACAAAAGCCCTAGCAAATGTAAGCAAAACGGGGCAAAGAGGAGAAGTAATGGCTATGGAAAGCTTGGAAAAGAAGCACAAAAGATAAACGTGATTAACAGAGAGATTAAAAGATGATTAATTTAAAATTTTCCCAATTTTTGTACCCCGTCCCAAAAATTTGGTCGAGTGTCCAAATTAGGTCTAAATGAGCTAAATCTCCATAAAATCACATGAAATGATATCTCCCCTCCACTAATCTCCAAAGATTAGCAAAAATTAAGTAAGATTAAGCCAAAACTCCAAGAAATCAAGAGAAAATTTAGAAAATTATCAAGAAAATGACTAATCTCATGCCCAACCAAAACCTTGATAATAGATCAAAATCAAGGCTCTGATACCAAATGAAATGGATCTAGAGTAAAATATGGAATCAAACACATCAAAGCAAGAATCTAGCATCCATTAATCATGAGATTAGTGATCAAATGGCTCATCACATGAATATGCAAAAGAGAGAGAAAATCTATAAGTGCATGTAGCAAGAGAAGATGCACAAATAGCCTAAGTGTGTTTAACCTCTCACCAAGAGGATGACCATGGAAGGCCATATCTCCATAGATGGAGCCCAAAGGTACAAGATGACCAAAATTAGTAAAAGTGTCAAAAGGTCATACCAAAGTATCCCAAGCCCTATTTATAGTCACTATCTCCTTTTGCCCATGGGCCCCTATGTACATGTGGAAATCAAGCTCTATGGTTCATGACATTGAGTTCTTCCCAAGTATGTGGCATAACTCCTTCCTTGAGCATATGTCTCCACCATTGATGTGCATAGTCTTCCAAATGCAAGGATGCAAAATGCACTTTGTCCCTTTCATTCTTTGGATAGAGCTAAAAGTATGTATCCAACTTATTCATCCATTCTTCCAACTCATGTGGGGCTGCACCATCACCCTTGAACTTAGAGAGTGAAATCTTGTCCTTTACATCCTTTGACATGGTTGACGATGCATTCTTATGATGGTGCGAGGGCTTGTGCTTTTGCATTTGCACAAAAGATCCAAGGAATTGTGCAAAATCCTTGTACTCCCTCTTGAGGAAATTTGGCATTTCCATCCACCTATCATGAGCTTCTCTTTGTCTCTCAATGAATGACATATGTTCCCAATCAAGCTCAACCACATCATCCATATCATACACCTCCTCTTCAAGCATGGAGAACTGATTTGCTTTGGGATGCAAAGGTACTCTCTTCGGATCCCCAAGATTTGACTCCTCATGTCTGAATGTAGGTGCATGTTGCTTTCCATCCAATCGAGAAGAACCCGCTTGGAATGTAGTAGGCTTCATCTCCTGCATAGAAGGCTTTCTAGCATCCGCCATGAATCCGAAAGTGACATTCTTGGTGGAATGCTCATGTGTTACCTTGGGAGAAACCTCTTGTACCATGGGTACCTTGCCTTCCCTATGGCCTTCAAAAGCTGTCCCAAATTGCTTGCCTTTATGTAAAGCACTATGACCACTATCATAGGAAGGTTGGCTCATTGGCCGAGCGACCCTCTCTTCCAAAACTTCCATCCTTGTAGCCATAGTGTCAAGCCTACCATTGACTTCCACCCTTGTAGCCATCGTGTTCATCTTAGCATTCATTTCCATCAGCATTTGCATGATCGAATCGATGGGGATGGTATGCGAAGATTGTGGGGTGTGCTTATGGGCTCTTCTGACATTCAACTCCTCATTCCCTTCTCTTGAAGTATGCCCAAAAGTATCCCCTTCTCTTGAAGTGTGCCCAAGAATATCCTTCGGAGCATCCAAAATTCCTTGTTCCATCATTGCCTCTTCACCCTCTACCTCGTCGGAAGCCAAAGTGTTGCGCCTCGGTCGCCCTTTTGGCTTCGGCCCCATGGAAACCTTCGGTTTCAGAAATTTGGCTGTAAATTGAGGTAGGGATGTCCGATTGAAGTGATCTAAAGCTTGTTGGAAAGCTAATGAAGTGTACTAGACCACTATGCAAAGACCCATAATAAGAGATGTGGTGTGCTACTATTCTCTAGGCTGAAACGGTATTTTGGGTACAACTTGAGCTAGAAATACCCAAATGCAAAACTTTTTAGCTCAAATGGAAGCCTTCAATGAGTACTACAAGCCTATGCAATTGGATCTAGAAGACCTTCAAACCCCTGACTGAATTAGGGTTTACTTTTTTTGCAAAACCCTGAATTCTACCCTAAAGAGATATTAAAATGCGGAGGTTAAGGGCTCGTTGGGTAGCTCTAAGAAAGCACTAAGAGCTCATATAGTCCCTTTTAATTCAGTCCAAAAGGGTTGGGATTGAATTAGGGTTTTTGTGAATCTACAGATTCTTGCCAAAATGACCCTTTTTGTGCCTAATTGATCTTTGTTTGCTCCCAAACCAATGTCAACACCTTCCACATCTCATTGGCATCCCAAGGTCTGCAAATTATGCTCCACAAGCTTCAATTGTCCATGTATGACCAAAAATTTGAGAAAATTTTGACAGACTTCTTTGTTTTAGGAGCTAAATCTCAAATTTTCTCAAGTAACAATGCAAAAATCCATAATCCTCTTATCAATTCCCATCCATTACATAGTATGTGCCTCAACTTGCATCACCAAAAGGTATACAAATTCCTTGCAATTCCAAGCATTCACCATACGTTTCCCATGGCATAATGCAAGATCAATTCCCATGAGATGTCTATATTAAGGCGCCACTGACATGTACATAAACCAAGAGGATGATTCTCGGATGATTGTGCGAAGAAGATCGTCGGTGTAGCGTGTTCTCACCCCCGTAGTCCGAAGCAAGGTACGGGTTGAGGCCAAGTCTTCACCTCCACACCTAATCCTCCATCGTATCGCTTTACCACGACACTCACGACATGGTGGATTCAAGCCATGCTCCTCCCCTGGGCCTCTTCGCCAACACCTGAGGTACCCTCACCAACATATCTAGTTTCTAGAAATTGAAGTGAGTGCAAACAATTGTGAGGTGCATATAGCTTGAATATGAAAATGAGGCTGATCACTTACAAGGATGTGGCATGACTCATGCCCATTACAATATACTCATAAACCATTATGCATGAACTCATGCTTATCCACATAGCTCCAAATGTCCACCATTTATCCAAAGATCCAACATCAATCAATAAGCACAAATGAGGTAATGCCATATACCAATGACATCAATATCCAATTGGCATCACTCCCAAAAGCATTGCTTATGAGTAATTGGCATCAAATGGCATTCAAGGGCATCAACTTGCATTTGAATGTAGCATTATCAATTGATTCCAATCACACATCAAGCTCTTCCAATGCTCAATAGCATCATTCCAATGCATAAAAGCATCATGTCCATAGCAAAAACCTTCTCATTATTACCCAACATGTGGCTCAATCAATGCATCCAAGCATATGCATTCCTTCATCCATTTATGCATGGATTCATCAAAGAATCTTGCATTTGTCTCCCAAATGGCCACATGACATCCAAATGGGTGTGATTAAAGAAAGATGTGAGCAATAAGAGCATGTAATCACTTTCCAATGGATCATGAGTTATGTAAGAATGGTAAAATTCTATAAATTAGGGTTTTCATTCATGAATAACTGCAATTTGTCCATAGCATGAGGATTAATCACCAATGCTTGAGAAAATGGCCATAGCAACTCACCAATGGTATTCCGAAAGCTTCAATGGTTGGATTGTTGCTTGATAGAGCCTCCAATGGAACCAAATCTTGAAGATTTTTGTAATTTTTGAGGGCTGCTCAAACCTCCTCTTCTCCCTCTCCAATAGCAATGAAAAACTCCCCGAAATCCACCAAAAAGATACCAAACATCATGGCTAACAACCAAATGGAAGAAATGAGATGAAATGGAATCTCCTTCTTGTGATTATGGCCGTGAGGCGGCTTGGGAAAAATGGCGCTCCACGCCTAGCTTCATGGTCAAACGAAAGCAAAATCAACTCCAAGTCTAGCCCTCATTAGCCATAGAATACACCTGTAGCCATTTAGAGTGAGTGGAGATGGACAATGGTGAGAGCTGTGAGAGATACTAGGGTCTGGAGCAAAGGGAAAGAAATTTTCAGAAAAATGCATGTAAATTGGTACTCTATGTGTTCCTCTCCTCAAGATCAACAAAAGCCCTAGCAAATGGGAGCAAAACGGGGAAAAAATGAGAAGTAATGGCTATGGAAAGCTTGGAAAAGAAGCACAAAAGATAAACGTGATTAACAGAGAGATTAACAGGTGATTAATTTATTTTTTTTTTAATTTTTATACCCCGCCCCAAATAATTGATCCAAGGTACCCAAATTAGATCCAATTGAGCTAAATCCCCATGAAATCACATGAAATCACATGAAATGATGCCTCCCCTCCACTAATCTCCAAAGATTAAGTAGAAATTAAGCAAGATTAAGCCAAAACTCCAAGAAATCAAGAGAAAATTCAAAAAATTATCAAGAAAATGACTATTCTCATGCCCAAAACCTTGATAATGGATCAAATCAAGGCTCTGATACCAAATTAAATGGATCTAGAGTAAAATATTGAATCAAACACATCAAAGCAAGAATCTAGCATCCATTAATCATGAGATTAGTTAACAAATGGCTCATCACATGAATCTAGCATCCATTAATCATGAGATTAGTTATCAAATGGCTCATCACATGAATACACAAGAGAGAGGAAATCTATAAGTGCATGTAGCAAGAGAAGATGCACAAATAGCCTAAGTGTGTTTGACCTCTCACCAAGAGTAAGGCTTTCAAGCTAGCCATGAACTTGACCATGGAAGGCCAAACCTCCATTGATGGAGCCCGAAGGTACAAGATGACCAAAATTAGTAAAAGTGTTAAAAGATGTCAAAAGATCCTACCAATGTACCCCAAGCCCTATTTATAGTCACTTTCTCCTTTTGCCCATGGGACCCTATGTACATGTGGAAATCAAGCTCTATGGTTCATGACACATAGAAATTGAATATAATGAATATAACACTTAAAAAAAATCCAATATGCATCTTTCTATGCATAGAATTTAAATCTAATTAAAATAAGACTTTTATAATAAAAAATATCCAATATGCATCTTTCTATGCATAGAAATTGAATCTAATGAAAGTAACACTTTTATAATAAAAAATATCCAATATACATCTTTCTATGCATAGAAATTGAATCTAATGAAAATAACACTTTTATAATTTAAAAAAATCCAATATGCATCTTTTTATGCATAGAAATTGAATCTAATGAAAATAACACTTTTATAATAACAAAATATCCAATATGCATCTTTCTATGCAGAGAAATTGAATCTAATGAAAATATTAATTTTATAATAAAAAATATCCAATATGCATCTTTCTATGCATAGAAATTGAATCTAATGAAAATAACACTTTTATATAAGGAAAAAATCCAATATGCATCTTTCTATGCATAGAATTTAAATCTAATAAAAATAACACTTTATAATAAAAAAAACTATCCAATAGGCATCTTTTTATGCATAAAAATTGAATCTAATGAAAATAACACTTTTATAATTAAAAAAATATCCAATATGCATCTTTCTATGCATAGAAATTGAATCTAATGAAAATAACACTTTTATAATAAAAACAATATCCAATATGCATCTTTCTATGCATAGAAGTTGAATCTAATAAAAATAACACTTTTATATAAAAGAAAATCCTTTTATGCAAAAAAATCAATTTAATAGGAATAACACTTTTAAATTAAAAAGAATTCCTTTTAGAATGCACAAACGGTGGGGATTATTCTTTTTGAATAACATAAAGATAAAACTTATTTTCACCAAATTTAAGAAAATTTTACCATAACCTCCTTTGTATGGTTGACCATTTCTCACTTTTACATTATAAATATCACTTTATTTCAAATCCAAGTTGAAGTAAAACACTTTAACTACTCAATTCTCACTTTCAAGTGAGTAAACAATAAGAAAGATTAAGTCACTTTAGAATATAGATATGCACACACTCCTCTTTAAAACTTTAACTTATAAAACAATCCATTGACAAATAACTGGTTACAGATGTCATAACTCAAAATTTCCTTCCAGTCTTTATTTCTTAACCAAAACAGTATCACTCTCGACTCTCCGTTGAGACCAGCTAGTCAGTAAGAGATCTAGTAATAGATTACAATAAACATTGGTCCATCATACAATATCTTCCACGACATACGCATGGGTGTCCTCGGCATCACGAGCCTGTGCATCGCTTGGTCAACCCCCCAGAATCCTCCTTATGTGTCCTGGCACTTTCACTTAGGGACCGCTTCGTCAGCCCTCGTCCATCGTACCAGAAGCACACCATTTTAACCATACCGAGGCTGGTCAAAGACCTGGGCAGGCTTTGCCACGTGAGCTGTCCTTTGAACACTCCTCGCCAACTGTTGCAATCGAACTTTCCTTAGAAAAACACATATACCAAATGCTCCCTCCAGCATTTTGGTATAAGACAGTCCTATAAGAAAATAGGGTTTCTAAGCAAGTTTTCAGTTTTGATTTTCTTTGAATATAATGAGTATATCTTAAATCGTTATCCCAAGACTTCTTGATCGTAGGTCTGAACTCCAAACAAAAATACTCAAATTTTGTACCCTTGATCCTTAGATAAATTTAAAGGATCTCAACTTAGTTTCAGATTTGGTGGGTGATTTGAGTGTATTTTCCTAAATTGGTCACATCGTCTTTCCTTGAAACTGACGAAGAGTTTGGTCTTGGTCAAAGTCTGATTTTGGGTTCAAGTCTAGTAAGGTTTTTCTTGAACTACCTTTCTCGAAAAGGGGGGTGATATTTCAATTACTATTTTATTGAATTTCATTTATTAAATATTAACTTAACTGATTTTCTAAACTAATCACGAATTCCTATGAGGAATAAATTAATCAATTTATCTAAATTTCTGACTTCGATAGATTTTTTAAATTTTCTCATTACCATCCGAGTGAATATGAAACGATACAATTTTCTCATTACCATCCGAGTGAATATGAAACGATACATTCTCATTACCATCTCTCACAGTGTATTTACTTATTCATTTATCGATTATTCATGGAAATTAAACATAGAATCAAAGAGAACTCTAATTTTGATATAAATATTTCTTTATGCATAAAATCCAACTTCAATGAAAATAACACTTTTACATAAAAGAAAATCCTTTTATGCATCTATTTATGCATAAAATCAATTTAATACTAATAACACTTTTATAATAAAAAATATCCAATATGCATCTTTCAATGCATAGAAATTGAATCTAATGAAAATAACACTTTTATAATAATAAAAATATTCAATATTGTTGAAATTTGAGCATTGTGATGAGCTATGGTGGATCGTACACTAGAATCAACATCATTAACAAAGTGATTAGCAAATAATTAAGATGTAATTAGTGGGTAATTAGTAAATAGATTAATGTAGGCATGGATACTCAAAAACCAGCAACAAATTATCATTAGGGTTATGCCTCAATTTATAGAGTTTACATCAAGCATCTAATCCCACTGATTTCTCCATGATTCACTCCACCTCTTTTCCCTGATTCTCTCCACCTCTTCACTTTTCCCAGAATATCTCCACACTTCCTAGAATATCTCCACACTTCCTAAATCTTCTCATGCTACCCTTTATTCTCTCCCAGTAGATTCTTCTTACCTTTTCACAGGTTCTTTCACATTTACACATTCTCTTTTACAACCTCTAACCAAGGGCTTGTTCCCGCACACACCCTATTCACTTGTATTTTCAACAAATATGCATCTTTCTATGCATATAAATTGAATCTAATAAAAATAACACTTTAATAATTAAAAATATCCAATATGCATCTTTCTATGCATAGAAATTGAATCTAATATAAAAAACACTTTAATAATAACAAAATATCCAATATGCATCTTTCTATGCATAGAAATTGAATCTAATGAAAAAAACACTTTTATAATAAAAAAATATCCAATATGTATCTTTCTATGCATAGAAATTGAATCTAATGAAAATAACACTTAAAAAAATCCAATATGCATCTTTCTATGCATAGAATTTAAATCTAATGAAAATAACACTTTTATAATAAAAAAATATCCAATATGCATCTTTCTATGCATAGAAATTGAATCTAATGAAAATAACATTTTTATAATAAAAAAATATCCAATATGCATCTTTCTATGCATAGAAATTGAATCTAATGAAAATAACACTTTTATAATTAAAAAAAAATATCCAATATGTATCTTTCTATGCATAGAAATTGAATCTAATGAAAATAACACTTTTATTTAAAAAAAATCCAATATGCATCTTTCTATGCATAGAAGTTGAATCTAATGAAAATAACACTTTTATATAAAAGAAAATCCTTTTATACATCTATTTATGCAAAAGATTCAATTTAATAGGAATAACACTTTTAACTTTAAAAGAATTCCTTTTAGAATGCACAAACGGTGGGGATTATACTTTTTGAATAACATAAAGATAAAACTTATTTCCACAAAATTTAAGAAAATTTTACCATAACCTTCTTTGTATGGCTGACCATTTCTCAATTTTTACATTATAAATATCACTTTAATTCAAATCCAAGTTGAAATAAAACACTTTAATCTACTCAATTCTCACTTTCAAGTGAGTAAATAATAAGAAAGATTAAGTTAATTTATTTGTTACTCATTTTAGGATAAAGAAAGGCTAAAATTCTTAATGAAGAGAAGGGGGAAGCCTTTTCATTAAAGCCTAACATCCAAAATCACATTAAAAAGCAAGAATTCAAAAAAACCATAGATTAGAAATAAAAAAAAAGTAGAATTTCTAACTTACATGGAGTTTTGTGAGCTTTCCTTTGGCTTGAGGGATTGAGGGTTCTACTCTTGTTTGGATCAACAGTGGCCACCAATTCTTTGTAGAGGAATTAGTAAAAAAACAAGTAAATTATCAAATGAATTCAATGTTTTTGGCTTTTCTGGGGAGGAGTAGAGTAACAGTGCATAAACACTATTAAGCTTTTACAAAGGGGAAGGCTTCTATTTAAAGGAAAAAGTGAGCCTCTAACCAAGCAAACTGATTCTAGAATTTTCCAGATTAGTTTGGTTAATTTTTGACCATTTTTAGGTCAGTTCAGCTTACTTTTTCGAACTAGACTTGAATTAGGAGAGAGGAGAGATGAAATATCTCATTATTTGAGAGTTTAAAAGTCCACCACACATGTGAAATAGGCACCTCCTTCATGAGGAGAAATCCCCACTCTGAGGTGTCAAAATTTTATTTTTTTAGTATTTCCTTTGGTCTTTAGTCCACTCTTCATCTTAGGTGAGTATTTACTCATTTTTGGGGGGTTGTTCTTTATTTCTTGAATTTATCTCCTCCCTACATTTGGATTGGTTATTACCAAGGCGGTCTTGAGCTTATCAAAAGCACTATGACACACCTAGCAAACCATTGAAAAGATATATTCTTCTTGAGAAGATTAGTCAGTGGGGGGAAGCTATGAGAGCATACTTAGGTATAAAAATTCTATACCAACCAGTTAGTCCCAAGAATCCTCTGACTTCTTTCACTGTCTTAGGTTCAGGCCAATCTATGACTGCCTGGACTTTAGAAAAATCTGGAAAAATCCCATCTTTGGATACTAGGAAGCCCAAGTATTCAACATGGTCGGCAGAGAAAGTACATTTGCTCTTTTTTGCAAAGACTTGGTGCTTCCTTAGAATCTCAAGAACTTTTCGGACGTGAGCTTCATGGTCAGCTACATTCTTTGAGTAAATCAAAATATCATCAAAGAAAACAAGAACAAAATTATCCAAGTATTCTCTGAGAATGTCCTGCATTAGGCGATTGAATGTAGCTGGGCCATTCGTCAAACCAAATGGCATGACTATAAATTTATAGTGCCCATACCGAGCATTGATGGCTGTCTTTGGGATATCTTGCTCATTAATCCTGATTTGATAATACCCTGATTTGAGATATATCTTTGTGAAGATCTGGGCTCCATTTAGCCTTTCCAGAAGCTCATCAATTCTGGGGATAGGATACTTATTCTTAACCTATTAGCTGATTGAGACCTCTGTAGTCCACACAGAGTCTTAGCATTCCATCTTTCTTTTTTTGAACGAGAACTTGCGCTCCCCAAGGTGAAACATTGGGTCTTACAAACCCTTCTTTTTTTGAAAGAGAACTCGCGCTCCCCAAGGTGAAACTCACGCTCCCCAAGGTGAAACATTGGGTCTTACAAACCCTTGTTCTAATAGCTGCCTAAGCTATTCCTTGAGTTCAGTGGCTTCAGGGACTAGCATTCTATACGTGCACTGGGCTACTGGTTGAGCTCCGGGGTCAATTCAATCACATGATCTACTTCCCAAATCGGAGGCATCTCTGTTAACTCTGCTAGGAATAAATCATCATATTCACTTAACCATTTTGGTTCTTTAGCTTTTAACTTTGTGTCTACTGGATTCATTTTGACAACGTAAATGAGTTGCTTCTTTCTAAGTCCTTTTGGTAACTTGGAAGATTTTACTACTTGGGGATCCTGAATTTTCGTTTCCTTGAACTTTGTTTCTGTGAAGGTCACGGAAGGAAATGGTTCCATTGTGACAGTGAATGTCACCTTGATTTTTGTGGAGCCAATCCATTCCAAGGATCCCGTCAAAAACTCCCAAAGGTAGGACTCTGAATATACGATCTGTCTCATGGTGAGTGAAAAGGATCTTCCCACTAGCCAATTTAGCTTGCATAGGTCTCCCTGTAAGAATGGAAGACCCTAGAAGAATACCACAAAAATCTTGCTTAAACTTCTTCAATTAGCTCCAGAGATGGATGAATAAGCCCACCGTAGTGTGTAGACGTCCCTCTGAGGAGCAAGAGGATTCAGCGGGAGCTTGAGAGGGCGATAGACCCGGCTTGAGTCCTCTTCGCCAGTGCGGCTGACGATGAGGTGTATGGTCCCATAGGGTTTTGACCAGCATGTAGAGGCTGGAAGGCCGAATTCTAGATCATCGGCAGTATAAAGGAAAAGAATAAGAGAGCCGGTTTGGCTTGTATGGAAATGATTCATGTATATCATTTTTTTTTTATAAATCTTGCAAGTCTTTGTTGGCATTATTGTACTATGAAAAAAGGCTGTTTTGTGAAAAGGGCGTTAATTAAGGAACATGTTTAATTATGTCAAACAGTGTGGTAGGATTACTTTTCAAAAACAAATTGATGCGTGAGTCCCTAGGGTGGAAAGTGGGAGAATAAAGTGCCCCGACTGCACCATCCTACGGACAGGTGGATGCGATGAGTCAAGTAGCATTCAAATAGATGAAGGGAAAGCCCTATGCTAGATTATTAGGTCCTCGGGCAACACTATTCTAGGAGACTAGGCTAGTGGGCGGCTGTGCCTTGCATGGATGAGGAAAAAAGCGATGTCTCTAAGATTCAAGATTAGTAGTTGCCCAAATCATGATCAATTACCCTATGGGTAATTTAACTTTAAGAAGACCACGCTCCCCCTGCGGGATAGGACTAGGTCTTACCTACTACAAATTGTATCCTTGAATCTTTACATGGTCAAGGTGCGACGAGTAGGAAAATTTCTCCAAACTAAGACTTAGTAGACTATCTTAAGTGTTTCCACTATTTTTGAAGGGGGGAGCCTTACAATTGGTATCAGAGCAAAGGTTAACTATCAAGGCATTAAAACAAGTGATTGTTTGTCATATGACGATGAATCAATCATCTCTACTGGCCATAGAAATGGTTTGAATATCCTCACATGTTGTCGTCTAAAAATCATAAGAAATGCAAAATTAGTTGGAAGCATTATTGTCAATCTAACCACTCAAAACAGAATGAGCTATGGGATGCCATGAAAGTACACCTTCGTCAAAGGTTTTTTCCTCCACGATTTTGAGAGGATAAAATGAATGAATTTTTGGAGATAACCTATATAGAGGAAGGCTTATTAATGAGAGTGAATGCCCTAGATCCCATGAAAGCATGCTCCAAAATATCATTCATTTTATCCTCTCAAAATCCTGGAGAACAAAACCTTTCACGAAGGTGTACTTTCATGGCATCCCATAACTGATTCTGGTTCGAGTGGTTAGATTGACAACAGTGCTTCTAACTAATTTGGCATTTCTTATGATTTTGACGTGCAAAAGTCAACTTTCTTTGCTCATTGTATCCCCCATGAAAAGTTCAAAACTATCAAATACTTATCATAGCACCACATCTGAAGGCACTCTGGATTAATACATCTGAGATCTTCATTTTTTTAAAAAGAATTATAGATCTAGTGCCTTGGGATTGACACATCCAAAGATTATCAAGATTAACACATCTGAGATGATTAGTTTTTTTGAAAATTACACATCTAGTATCTTGGGAGTAACACATCTAATAACATGATCCTCTAAAAACTACACATCCGAGACCCATCTTTGTCTAGATGGGTTCAAGATCTTGGATGATCATCCTAGTGTAAAGCATCCAATGGATGGCATTTATACATCAACTATTCAAACCTTAATGGAGTTATAATCTTAATAATTTATAATATACAAATTAATGAGATAAATCCTAAAAATTTCTCTAAACAAAGTTTAGTCTATCCTTCTAGTCATTCAGTCTCCACTAGTTTCTTAATTGATCACCCTATGTTTTTTATCCTAAAAAGGTTTCCTTCCCAATCTTATTTTTTAAATTTTATATACAAATATCTTGCCCGTGCACCCCTAAGATACAATAGGATGATTATCTCAACATGTGAGGATATTCAAAACATGTGAGGATATTCAAACCATTTGTATGGCCAGTAGAGATGATGATTCATCCTCATATGACAACCATTCACTTGTTTTAATCCCTTGATAGTTAGCCTTTGCTCTTATACTAATTGTAAGGTTTCTCCCTTCAAAAATAGGGCAAACACTTAAGATAGTCTACTAAGTTTTAGCTCTTGGAGAAAATTTCCTACTCGACACTTTGACCATGTAAAGATTGAAGGATACGATTTGTAGGTATGACCTAGTCCTATCCCACAGGGGGAGCGTGGCCTTCTAAAAGTCAAATTACCCATAGGGTAATTGATCATAATTTACTAATATTGATTCCTAGAGACAATGCTTTCTTCCTCATCCATGCAAGGCACAGCCGCCCATTTTAGTCTCCTAGAATAGAGTTTCCCCAGAACCTATTTATCTAGCATAGGGCTTTCACTTAATCTGTTGGAAAGCTACTTGACTAATCGGGTCCACCCGCATGTAGGAGGATGGTGCTGTCTCGAGGCTTTCCATCCTCCCACTTTCCACCCTACTCATGCGTCAATTTATTTTCTCATCAATCTTACCAAACTGTTTGACATAAATAAACATATTCCTTAATTAAGGCCCTTTTCACAAGGTTGTATCCATGAAAGGGTGAACTTATGATTTTTAGACGAGCAAGGGTGAATTTTCTTCTTTCAGTGTATCTATGAAAAGTTCAAAACTATCAAATACTTATCATTGCACCACATCTGAAGACACTCGAGATTAATACATCTGAGATCTCCATTTTTATAAGAATTACACATCTGGGGCCTTGGGGATTGACACATCCAAAGATTATCAGGATTACCACGTCTCAGACGATTAGTTTTTTAGAAATTACACATCAAGTATCTTGGGATTAACA
This sequence comes from Cibotium barometz, assembly GCF_041138505.1. NCBI lineage: Eukaryota > Viridiplantae > Streptophyta > Polypodiopsida > Cyatheales > Cibotiaceae > Cibotium > Cibotium barometz. The sequence goes on along the minus strand of NC_141098.1, from coordinate 19,066,275 downwards.
CATCTAATAGCATGATCCTCTAGGAATTACACATCCCAAGTTGGACCCATGTTTGTGTGAGATGGGTTCAGGATCTTGGACGATGATCCTAGTGTAAAGCATCTAATGGATGGCATTCATATGTCAACTATTCAAACCTTAATGGAGTTATAATCTTAATAATTTATAATATGCAAATTAATGAGATATATCCTGAAATTTTCTCTAAACAAAGTTTAAGTCTATCCTTCTAGTCATTCAGTCTCTCACTAGTTTCTTAATTTGATCACCCTATGTTTTTTTTCCTCAAAAGGTTTCCTCTCAAATTTATTGTACAAATATCTTGTGCATGCACCCCCAAGATACAAGAACAATTTCATAGGATGATTGTCTCAACATGTGAGAATATTCAAAGCATTTCTATGGCCAGAAGATATGATTGATTCATCCTCATATGACAAACAACCACTTGTTTTAATCCCTTGATAGTTAGTCTTTGCTTTGATACCAATTGTAAGGCTCCCCCTTCCAGAATAGCAGAAACACTTAAGATAGTCTACGAAGTATTATCTTGGAGAAAATTTCCTACTCGTCGCCTTGACCATGTAAAGATTCAAGGATACGATTTGTAGGTAAGACCTAGTCCTATCATCCCGCATGGGGAGCGTGGTTCTTTAAAAGTCAAATTACCCATAGCGTAATTGATTATGTTTTGGGCAACTACTAATCTTGATTCCTGGAGACATCGCTTTTTTCCTCATCCATGCAAGGCACAGCTGCCAGTTGGCCTAGTCTCCTAGAATAGTGTTGCCCGAGAGCCTATTTATCTAGCGTAGGGAGCTTTCACTTAATCTGTTGGAAAGCTACCCGACTAATCGGGTCCACCGGTCCTCCGTAGGATGGTGCCATCTCTTGGAGCATTCCATCCTCTCACTTTCCACCCTACTCATGTGTCAATTTGTTTTCTAATTAATCCTACCACACTTTTTGACATAAATAAACATGTTTCTTAATTAAGTCCCTTTTCACAAGGTTTGTTAAAATAACCTTTTTTCACAGTACAATAATGCCAAGGACTTGCAAGATTTATAAAAAAAATGTTATACATGAATCATTTCCATACAAGCCAAACCGGCTCTCTTATTCTTTTCCTTTATACTACCGATGATCTAGAATTCGGCCTTCCAGCCTCTACAGGCTGGGCAAAACCCTATGGGACCATACACCTCATCGTTTACCACGCTAGCAAGGACTCAAGCCCACCTGTCGCCCTCTCAGGCTCCGTCGCTCAATCCTCCTGCCCCTCAGAGGGATATCCGTCTACACACTACGGGGTGGGCTTATTCATCCATCTTTGGAGCTAATTGGAGAAGTTTTAGCAAGATTTTGGTGGTATTCTTTCAGGGTCTTCCCTTCTTAGGTTAGCTCCTTAATAAGGCCCTTTTGTTCACAAGGTTCGTTAAAACAGCCTTTTTCCACAGTACAATAATGCCAAGGACTTGCAAGATTTATAAAAAAAGTTTATACATGAATCAATTCCATACAAGTAAACCGGCTCTCTTATTCTTTTCCTTTATACTGCCGATGATCTAGAATTGGGCCTTCTAGCCTCTACATGCTAGGCAAAACCCTATGGGACCATACACCTCATCGTCGACCGCGCTCGCACAAGGACTCAAGCCCGCTTGTCGCCCTCTCAGGCTCTGTCCTCGCTCAATCCTCCTGCCCCTCAAAGGGATGTCTACACACTACCGTGGGCTTATTCATCCATCTCTCGAGCTAATCAAAGAAGTTTTAGGAAGATTTTGGTGGTATTCTTCCAAGGTCTTCCCTTCTTGGATTAGCTTCAAAAACTCATTCATTTTATCCTCTCAAAATCCTGGAGGACAAAACCTTTCACGAAGGTATACTTTCATGGCATCCCATAACTGATTATGGTTGGAGTGGTGAGATTGACAATAGTGCTTCCAACTAATTTGACATTTCTTATGATTTTGACGTGCAACGGTAAACTTTCTTCTTTCATTGTATCCATGAAAAGTTCAAAACTATCAAATACTTATCATAGCACCACATTTGAGGGCAGTCTGGATTAATACATCTGAGATCTTCATTTTTTTTAAAAGAATTACACATCTAGTGCCTTAGGATGACATGTCTGAGATGATTTTTTAAAAATGACACATCTAGTATCTTGGGATTAACACATCTAATAGCATGATCCTCTGGTAATTACACATCCCAAGTTATACCCATGTTTGTCTGAGATGGGCTCAAGATCTTGGACGATCGTCCTAGTATAAAGCATCCAATGGATGGCATTCATACATTACCTATTCAAACCTTAATGGAGTTATAATATTAATAATTTATAATATGTGAGTTAATGAGATATATCTTAAAAATTTCTCTAAACAAAGTTTCGGTCTATCCTTCTAGTTATTCAGTCTCCACTAGTTATTCAGTCTCCACTCTCCACTAGTTATTCAGTCTCCAACACTAGTTTCTTAATTTGATCACCCTATGTTTTTTATCCTCAAAAGGTTTCTTCCCTAATTTTATTATTCAAATTTATTGTACAAATGTCTTGCCTGTGCACCCCCAAGATACAAGCACAATTTCATAGAATGATTGTCTCAACATGTGAGGATATTCAAACCGTTTCTATGGCCAGTAGAGATGATTGATTCATCCTCATATGACAAACAATCACTTGTTTTAATCCCTTGATAGTTAGCCTTTGCTTTGATATTAATTGTAAGGTTCCTCTCTTCCAAAATAGGAAAAACACTTAAGATAGTATACTAAGTCTTAGCTTAAAGAAAATTTCCTACTCATCGACACCTTGACCATGTAAAGATTCAAGAATACGATTTGTAGGTAAGACCTAGTCCTATCGCGTAGTACGGGGAGCGTGGTCTTCTAAAACTCAAATCACCTATAGGGTTATTGATCATAATTTGGGCAACTACTAATCTTGATTCCTAGAGACAACGCTTTCTTCCTCATCCATGCAAGGCACAGTCGTCCGCTGGCCTACTAGTCTCCTAGAAGAGTGTTACCCTAGAACCTATTTATCTAACATAAGGCTTTCACTTAATCTATTGGAAAGCTACCTGACTAATCAGGTCCACCCGTCTGTAGGATGGTGCCATCTCGAGGGCTTTCCATCTTCCCACTTTCCACCCTACTCATGCGTCAATTTGTTTTCTAATTACTACCAAACTATTTGGGTGACATAAATAAACATAATCCTTAATTAAGACCCTTTTTACAAGGTTCGTTTTAAAACAACCTTTTTTCACACTACAATAGTGCCAAAGACAAGATTTATAAAAAAAAGTTTATACATGAATCAATTCCATACAAGCCAAACCGGCTCTCTTATTCTTTTCCTTTATACTGCCGATGATCTAGAATCCGGCCTTCCAGTCTCTACATTCTGGGCAAAACCCACAAGGATGCAAGCTGGCCTTTTGCCCTCTTAGGCCTACTCCATTGCCCGATACTCCCGCCCCTTAGAGGGATGTCTACACACTAGGGTGTGCTTATTCACCGCACTAGCCTGGGCCCTCAAAACTAGACAGCATCACAATCACTCGCCTCAATCGGAGAACCTCATTCTCCCAATGGTATGAGGGATACCATGCGCCAACTCCAAGCCTTACTAATGTCTTTGCTGTCCGGCTACACAAGCACAAGAACTATTCTTGTCTTCTTATTTCTTTTAGGATTTTTGGAGCTACTATTTTTACTCTATTACTTTCATAATGTTTCTAGCCTTATTGCCTCACTCTTCTCTAAGTGCACTCTCTTTCCTTCTTGAAATCTATATTAAAAGAGACACATACATGACTCGGGAGGGACCTTACAATCTCCCCTACTTAAAAGATTCGAGATGTCCTCATCTCGTGAGCTCGGATAGTATCTAAGTAAATCCTCCTCTCTCTTCCAAAGTGGTGTCCCCACTAGGTAGAAATCTTCTTTTACCTAAAAATTGTTCCTTAAAGAGTCCCTTATTTCACGTGTTTGGTTCGTTTTGTTGTGCCCCCAAACGGTCTTTTTTAGTCTAAAGTTAATTGGCCTTAATATCCTAAGTTCATGCATCCATATACCTCTCATACAATATGAACCTTTTTATTTAAAAAATCATAATACTTCCTTACAAATTCCTTATTATTCTATATCCCTATGTAGTATGGTACTTAATAATTTGTCATGGAAAAACGTAAGGGAATAATCCTTTACGCAATCTAACCTACGATACCAATTGCATAATCTTAGTATCGTTGTCGTGCCATGGCACGTCTATGGTGTGAAACCATGCATATGAGGCCATTAAATGCCAGATGCATGGGATTAAGTGCCATGACTTGAGTCATTATATGATGCTTAAGTACATATGTTCGTATTGTAAATGAGGTTCAATAAGACGAGCTGAGGCTGAGTCAGGTCTCGAAGCTTCTATACATGAGTGTGGTGTGAATTATGGAGCTTTATGCTTATGGTAGACCTTATAGTAGGGAACACCCTTCTCAACATGTATGGAAATGTGAGAGCATGTATGATATAAGGATTGGTTTTGAAGAATGCCCTTTTGAGATATTGTGTCTTGGAATGCCATGATTTCAGTTCTTACTCGGAATGAGCAAAACAAGGAGGACTTCAATAAGATGCTGCACACATTCAAAGTCTTTGTGTATCCTCATAGGTAGAATGATCCCTTCAACAATATCTTCATGCCCATGGATGGTGAACCTAGTGGCAACTATGCTAGTGAGAGCTATTTCAAGATGGCCCTTGTGAGTAGGGAGGTGGTGGGGGTGGTTCTGCTGTTACTCAGACCTCATGGGTAAGTTGGAAACACTGAATTATGTACATGGTCTGCGTGGCTATGTGCATGATGGTATGGGTGGCTCGTCAAAGGGTTATGTAAATGATGTAAATGGCTACCCATGTGCATGATGTGTAGTAGCTTCATTATGGTATCGATGGGTCGAGTCAGTGATTACCTCTTATGGGAGTGCATGCATGATGCATGCTTTAGTAGATTTATGATATGTGCATGATGTTTGATGCTGCTTTGGTCCATGCATATGCATACGAGGAGTAGATATATCAGATGTATAGGAGGTATATGAAGGCGGCAGCTTGCGTGGCAATAACAAAAAAGGAGATATCCGAATTTAAAGCTAAAAAAAGGAGGCGCAAGTGTATTTGAATTTTGGGAAATATGAAATATTAGCTGCAAAAGGGAAGTGCGTCCGAATCCCTTGCGGGAAAGAGAGAAAAACCAGAAAAATGGCGCATATCAGTGGGGTGTGTGCAGAAAATGAGAACCAGAGCTACATGTAACCAGAGATTTTAAAAATGAGAAGGCGGCTACTGTATGGAGCTTCTTGGGGTTAGAATTAAAAGGTGAATGAAGCGCTATCAAAGGTGATGATCTACAAAAAAATCACACATTATATGACGTGTTCTGATCCTGGCGCAAACGGCAGTGCATGGGAAATAGCGAAATCAAAAGAAAAATTCGCTTTTTTTTTACTCAGATAAGTGAAATTTTTGTTTAATGTTACTTACGATTTGAAAAATCGTATAGAAGTTTTTTTTAAAAAAACAAGAAGGCTTTGAAAGTATATATGGTTTTGAAGAACCATGGAATAGAAAGGCACTTGATTTTGGATTGTTAGACATGGTGATTTTTTTTTAAAAGATAGATGAATATGTTGTACATGCGCCATGTGCCATCTTTTGCCTTGTGAGTTGTTGGAATCTGAAAGCAGGTTTTCAGGTGATCAAGAGACATTTTAAAATGATGGAATGGGCATTATATGGTACATGTGATGTGAATGGTCACATGTATATGGAAATCATTTGTAGAATGTGTTATGCCTACATGTGATTGGTTTGAGGCATTTGGATACATGTGATTGGTTTGAGGCATTTGGAAAAAGGAGTCTGGAAATCTATGCTTGGAACTGGACATGCTCTTGATACACAATTTATGTGCAATCATCAGGCTGAATTTGAAGTGAATTGGCACATGTATATGTCATCAAAAATGGAGATGTCTTATGCTCCTTGAAGAGTTATGTGTGTGTGTTTCCTTGCTGGGGATTAGAAGCTACTCTCATAGCTAGAAGTCTCGCACTTTCCCAGCGACACCGTCCACGTCACGACAGTTTTTTGGTGAACCCGACGTGAAACTGCTAGGGTGAGAGTGTGGTGAAATACACAGGGAAGCTATGGCTGAGAATCCTGAGGGTTAGGGGGTTCATTTTGACCCTGGGGTTATGCAAATGTTTCAGATGTTTACTATGTATATGCAACAGCAGCAAGCTGCTGAGAGGGGACAAATTTCCACGACTAAAGCACTGCAGTCAATTGTGAAAAAGGTGGATCAATTTGATGGTAAGGACATCACAAAGTACTTACGCAATTACACAAAGGAAATGGAGCTAAACAGGGTGACTGAGGAGGATATGGTTCGAAGCTTTGAGCTGGTATGTGTTCCTGAAATAAGAGAGCACATAAGAGGATTACAGACAGCACATGGTGGCAGAAATTGGGAGGAGTTCAAGCTTGCTTTAAAGGATGAATATTTCATGGAGGATTCCGAGCGGGTGACCAAACGAACTTTCTTGGAATGGGTCACAAAACCCAAAATGGGAATTTCTGCCTAAGAGAGTTTGAGAAGCGCTATGCCCAGCTGTCAAGGATTGAGCGCACAACCTTGGACAGGGAAAAAACAGAGCTCTTCTTACAAGCAGCTGGGAAAGATCTCCAAGAAAAACTGGAAATTCTCCTTGAGGATAAGGATACAGAGCAAGGGCTAAAGAATGATTGGAATGATGTCGAGGATGCGGTCACCATGCTAGCAAAGCAACAGCGAAGGAGGGATAAAATGGTGATGAGCTCGGCAACCCCTATAACTGCTGTTATCCCTGAGAATCTACCAAAACCAGCTGCTACAATCCCAAAGGTAGAAGGGCCGATGGATGAGCTTATTAAAGGCATGCGAGACCTAAAACTGAAGATGTCTAGGATTGAAGAAAAAGGGCTACCATTAGGGCAGGCTTCTATGCAAAGGCCTCAAAACAAAGAAGGGTTTACATTCAGATGTATATGGTGTGATGACCCAGAACATGCAAAGAAAGACTGTGCTAGCTATAGAGAAGCCCTCAAAAATCAACTTGTGTTTTTCAAAGATGGGAAAATCCACCTTACAGAGACTGGTCTTCCATTAAGCATAAACTTTGGGAAAGGAGGGATGAAAAAGCTGGTTGAGGATATGGCTGCTAGCCATGCTATCTCTATGGTTGTGGCAGCAACCTATGGGTTAAAGGCTGGTCAATCAAAGCAGGGATCTGAGAATGATGAAGATTATGAGAATGAAGATTTTTGGCCATCAACAATGGAATTAATTGCGTCAAAGAAGGTATCTAAGCAAGCTTTGCATGAGGCAGGCGACTGTATACGTCTTGAGACTGGCTGGGAGGAGCCTGTGGATTCTTTATCTGTTCATGCCTACATTGCTAAATGCCAGAATAATGAGGCACAGGTAGAGGAGAAGCGTAAAAGGGAAAATGAGGAAGGAGGGTCATCAAAAAGAGTTACCCGTGGAAGTGAAGAGAAGGATCCTGGGCCATCACATATGCCTCCACTACATAGCAAACCTCCACAGGAAGTATCAATAGAAGAACTGCCAGCAAAAATGAAGCATGAGAAGGAGAAGGGTAAAGGGAAAAGTCCACTCTACAAGCTTCAATCTGATATTGAAGCCGCAACAGATCTCAAAAAGGTGCTTGAAGAGAGGATTCTAAACAGCAGGGTGGAATTTACACTAGGGAAAGTCTTGGGGATTGCAAAGAAAAAAATCCATGATGAGATAATTGATATTATACGAAGGAAAAGGCAGTCCATAATTGAATCTATTCCATCACAAGGGGAGGCAAGCACTTCCAAGACTCATGGAGTACAGGTACAGCAAAAGGAAGAGAGAGAAAATGTGGTGGAATGTAATCACTCTGCTGAAGGGGCACGACAAGTGCGCTTTGTGGATGAGGATGATGAAAAAGAAGTTCTTACAAAGAGAGAGAGAGAGAGAGAGAGAGAGAGAGAGAGAGAGAGAGAGAGAGAGAGAGAGAGAGAGAAAATGTGGTGGAATGTAATCACTCTACTGAAGGGGCACGACAAGTGCGCTTTGTGGATGAGGATGATGAAAAAGAAGTTCTTACAAAGAGTCATTACTCCAAGAGCCATTGGGCAAGAGCAACCACTGAAACCCTTGTCAAGATAGGTGACTTGGAAGAGCCGTATGTCGCTCTAATTGATCATGGGTCTGAAATAAATCTTATGGCTAAAAATCTCTACAACAAATGTAAGTGGCCAATGGATGTAGATCATGGGTGGATGATTAAAGCAGCTAATAACTCATCTGGAGAGCTCTATGCAACATGTCCAAATGTAAGGGTAACTATAGGGGATGTGAAAGATGATCAGAACTTCTTTGTTTAGGAGATGTCATCGTATCCCCTCATCCTTGGGCAACCCTACATTACAGCTGTGAGGATGGAAACAAAAGTTTTGGATGATGGCTCGGCATATGCAAGAATAAGGAGTAAAGATGGCAAGAAAGCTGTTCAGTTCTTGACAGTTTGCATTAACCATGAAAGGAACCGTGAGTCTCTTCGAGCACGGTCACTCCCAAAGATAAATAGAGAATTCATGAACTACAGGGAGATGAGGGATTTTGGCCAGGTGCCATTGTAAAGCGGGATTCCAATGGTACAAGGAAAAATGAGTTCTCACAGGACTCAATCAATGTAAATAACTTTTCAGCAAATTTTCAGGGATTTTCTAGCTATGGGTCACTAGTCTTTGTAAAAAGCAAGGATTTGAAGCGTGGCATGCGTCGACATGTACAAAATAAACAAAAAAGTCTTAAGCAGTGTGGTCTTTTGGAGAAGAATGAGTTTATTTCAGGGGTGCTTGATGAGGTGTCATTTGTGGATACTATGGATGTGCTTTTTGCTATGGGAAGAGCATGCTTACAAGGTAGAAATGAGATGATAGAGGTGTCATCTGTGGGGATGTATGATATAATCTGGGAATTTGAGGGGATGGAATGTAAAAACATGCTCATGTTGATACAAAGTATAAAACGGTTGCAAAGAAGGTGAAACTAGTTGCCTTGCCCTTGCCACCAGGAAGCGCTTGCCACCACAAGGACGCAAGCCGGCTTGTCGCCCTCTCAGGCTCCGTCGCTCGATCCTCCCGCCCCTGTCCGAGGGATGTCTACACACTAGGATGGGCTTATTCACCGCACTAGCCGGGACCCTCAAAACTAGATAGCATCACAATCACTCGCCTCAATCGGAGAACCTCATTCTCCCAAAGGTATGAGGGATACATACCATGGGCCGACTCCGGGCCTTAGTAACGTCTTTGCCGTCTGGCTACACAGGCACAAGAACTATTCTTGTCTTCTTATTTCTTTTGGGATTTTTGGAGCTACTATTTTTACTCTATTACTTTCCTAATGTTTCTAGCCTTATTGCCTCACTATTCTCTAAGTGCACTCTCTTTCCTTCTTGAAATCTGAATTAAAAGAGACACATACATGACTCCAGAGGGACCTTACAATCTCCCCCCCACTTAAAAGATTTGAGATGTCCTCATCTCGTGAGCTGGGACAATATCTAAGTAAATCCTCCTCTCTCTTCCAAAGTGGTGTCCCCCCACTAGTTAGAAATCTTCTTTTCTCTAAAAATTGTTCCTAAAAAGTCCCTTATTTCATGTGTTTGGCTCGTTTTGTTGTGCCCCCAAATGGTCTTTATTAGTCTAAGTTAATTGGCCTTATTATCCTAAGTTCATGCATCCATTATACCTCTCATACAATATGAACCTTTTTATTAAAAAAATCATAATCCTTCCTTACGAATTCCTTATTCTATATCCCCATGTAATATGGTACTTAATAATTTGTCATGGAAAAACGTGAGGAAATAATCCTTTACGAAATCTAACCTACGATAGCAATTGCATAATCTTAGTATCGTCTTCTAGAATACCTCTATTCATCATGTACATTACTTCACATGAATCTTGCACCAATCCTCTTCTATTTACTCATAGAAGCACTTGTTGAATTTGATTATCTTTAACCTCGTTATCCCTATTTCTTGACCTAATTTTACTCTAGCTCATGATTCCTTGTAGTAGCCAAGGGTGGGCTTGACGTTCCTCTTGAAAATTAGGGGACCTCTTCTTGATTAACATGGAAGAACTCATGTCCTTCTCGACACCCTCTACATAAAAAGACTTTATCATAGTTTCTGGCTATATCTAGAACATCGACAGTATAAAGGAAAAGATAAAGAGAGCCGGTTTGGCTTGTATGGAATTGATTCATGTATAAACTTTTTTTATAAAGCTTGTACAACTTTGGCATTATTGTACTGTGAAAAAAGGCTTTTTTAACGAACCTTGTGAAAAGGACCTTAATTAAGGAATATGTTTATTTATGGATTAATTAGAAAACAAATTGACACGCGAGTAGGGCTGAAAGTGGGAGGATGGAAAGCCTGGAGATGATGACACCATCCTACGATGGGGGGTGCACTCGATTAGTCAGGTAGCTTTTCAACAAATTAAGTGAAAGCCCTATGTTAGATACATAGGTTGCCCAAATTATGATCAATTACCCTATGGGTAATTTGAGTTTTAGAAGACCACGCTCCCCGTGCGGGATAGGACTAGGTCTTACCTACAAATCATATCCTTGAGTCTTGACATGGTCAAGGTGTCCACGAGTAGGAAATTTTCTACAAGCTAAGACTTAGTAGACTATCTTAAGTGTTTCCCCTATTTTAGAAGGGAGGAACCTTACAATTAGTATCCAACCAAAGGCTAACTATCAAGGGATTAAAACAAGTGATTGTTTCTCATATAACGATGAATCAATCATCTCTACTGGCCATAGAAATGGTTTTAATATCCTCACATGTTGAGACAATCATCCCTATGAAATTGCGCTTGTATCTTGGGGGTGCACAGGCAAGATACTTGTACAATAAATTCGAATAATAGGATTGGGGAGGAAACCTTTTGAGGGTAAAAAACATCGGGTGATCAAATTAAGAAACTAGTGGAGACTGAATAATTAGAAGGATAGACCGAAACTTTGTTTAGAGAAATGTTCAGGATATATCTCATTAACTCGTATATCATAAATTATTAAGATTATAACTCCATTAAGGTTTGAATAGTTGGCGTATGAATGCCATCCATTGGATGTTTTACACTAGGACGATCGTCCAAGATCTTGAACCCATCTCAGACAAACATGGGTCTAACTTGGGATGTGTAATTCCCAGAGGATCATGCTATTAGATGTGTTAATCCCAAGATACTAGATGTGTCACTTTTAAAATACTAATCATCTCAGATGTGTTAATCTTTGGATGTGTCAATCCCAAGGCACTACATGTGTAATTCTTAAAAAAAATTGAAGATCTCAGATGTATTAATCCAGAGTGCCCTCAGATGTGGTGCTATGATAAGTATTTAATAGTTTTGAACTTTTCATGGATACAAGGAAAGAAGAAAGTTGAGCGTTGCACGTCAAAATCATAAGAAATGCCGAATTAGTTTGAAGCACTATTGTCAATCTAACCATTCGAACCATAATCAGTTATGGGATGCCATGAAAGTACACCTTCGTGAAAGGTTTTGTCCTCCAGTATTTTGAGAGGATAAAATGAATGAATTTTTGGAGCTAACCCAAGAAGGGAAGACCCTGGAAGAATACCATCAAAATCTTGCTAAAACTTCTTCTATTAGCTCCAAAGATGGATGAATAAGCCCACCGTAGTGTGTAGACATCCCTCTGAGGGGCAGGAGGATTGAGCGACAGAGCCTGAGAGGGCGACAGGCGGGCTTGAGTCCTTGCCAGTGCGGCCGACGAGACAAGGTGTATGGTCCCATAGGGTTTTGCCCAACAGCATGTAGAGCCTGGAAGACCCAATTCTAGATCATCAGCAGTATAAAGGAAAGGAATAAGAGAGCCGGTTTAGCTTGTATGGAATTGATTCATGTATAAACTTTTTTTTATAAATCTTGCAAGTCCTTGGCATTATTGTACTATAGAAAAAGGCTATTTTAATGAGCCTTGTGATGAGAAGGGCTTTAATTAAGGAACATGTTTATTTATGTCAAACAGCGTGGTAGGATTAATTAGAAAACAAATTGACGCGTGAGTAGGATGGAAAGTGGGAGGATGGAATGCCCTGACGACACCATCCTACGGAGGACGGGTGGACCCAATTAGTCGGATAGCTTTCCAACAATAGATTAAGTGAAAGCCCTATGCTAGATAAATAGGTTCTCGTGCAACACTATTCTAAGAGACTAGGCCAACGGGCAGTTGTGCCTTGCATGGATGAGGAAAAAAGTGATGTCTCTAGGAATCAAGATTAGTAGTTGCCCAAATCATGATCAATTATGCTATGGGTAATTTGACTTTTAAAGAACCACGCTCTCCTTGCGGGACAGGTCTAGGTCTTACCTACAAATCGTATCCTTGAATCTTTACATGGTCAAGGTGCGACGAGTAGGAAATTTTCTTCGAGATAAGAATTCATAGACTATCTTAAGTGTTTTCGCTATTTTGGAAAGGGAAGCATTACAATCGATATCAGAGCAGAGGCTAACTATCAAGGGATTAAAATAAGTGATTGTTTGTCGTATGACAATGAATCAATCATATCTTCTAGCCATAGAAATGGTTTCAATATTCTCACATGTTGAGACAATCATCCTATAAAATTGTGCTTGTATCTTGGGGGTGCATGTGCAAGATATTTGTAAAATAAATTTGAGAAATAAGATTGGGGAGGAAACCTTTTGAGGAAAAAAAACATAGGGTGATCAAATTAAGACGGCACCATCCTCCTACGGACAGGTGGACCCGATTAGTCAGATAGCTTTCTAACAGATTAAGTGAAAGCCCTATGCTAGATAAATAGGTTCTGGGGAAACTCTATTCTAGGAGAATAGGCCAACGGGTGGCTGTGCCTTGCATGGATGGGGAAGAAAGCGTTGTCTCTAGGAATCAAGATTAGTAGTTGCCCAAATTATGATCAATTACCCTATGGGTAATTTGACTTTTAGAAGACCACGCTTCCCCTATGGGATAGGACTAGGTCATACCTACAAATCGTATCCTTGAATCTTTACATGGTCAAGGTGTCGACGAGTAGTAAATTTTCTCCAAGGGCTAAGACTTAGTAGACTATCTTAAGTGTTTGCCCTATTTTGGAAGAGGGGAACCTTACAATTAGTATCAGAGCAAAGGCTAACTATCAAGGGATTAAAACAAGTGATTGTTTGTCATATGAGGATGAATCAATCATCTCTACTGGCCATAGAAATGGTTTGAATATCCTTACATGTCGTCGTCTAAAAATCATAAGAAATGCAAAATTGGTTGGAAGCATTGTTGTCAATCTAACCACTCGAACCAGAATGAGTTATGGGATGCCATGAAAGTACACCTTCGTGAAAGGTTTTTTCCTCCACAATTTTGAGAGGATAAAATGAATGAATTTTTGGAGATAACCCAAGAAGGGAAGACGCTGGAAGAATACCACCAAAATCTTGCTAAAACTTCTCCGATTAGCTCTAGAGATGGATGAGGTAACTCTTCTCCACCAACGATTCATTTGGAAGCTTAATCTACCTTTGAATAACCTCGTCAAGAATGCAAAACCATCCTCTATTTTAGAAGCCATAATTATAGCCAGAGACTATGATAAAGTTTTTTATGTAGAGGGTGTCGAGAAGGACATGATTTCTTCCTAATCAAGAAGAGGTCCCCTAATTTTCAAGAGGAATGTCAAGCCCACCCTTGGCTACTACAAGGAATCATGAGCTAGAGTAAAATTAGGTCAAGAAATAGGGATAGCGAGGTTAAAGATAATCAAATTCAACAAGTATATCTATGAGTAAAAAGAAGAGGATTGGTGCAAGATTGATGTAATGTAATGTACATGATTAATAGAGGTATTCTAGAAGACGATACTAAGATTATACAATTGCTATCGTAGGGTAGATTTCGTAAAGGATAATTCCCTTATGTTTTTCCATGAGGAATTATTAAGTACCATATTACATGGGGATATAGAATAAGAAATTTGTAAGGAAGGATTATGATTTTTTTAATAAAAAGGTTCATATTGTATGAGAGGTATAATGAATGCATGAACTTAGGATAATAAGGCCAATTAACTTTGGACTAATGACCATTTTGGGGCACAACAAAACGAGCCAAACACATGAAATAAGGGACTTTTTAGGAACAATTTTTAGATAAAAGAAGATTTCTAACTAGTGAGGGGACACCACTTTGGAAGAGAGAGGAGGATTTACTTAGATACTGTCCCAGCTCGCGAGATCTCGAATCTTTTAAGTGGGGGGGAGATTGTAAGGTCTCTCCGGAGTCATGTATGTGTCTCTTTTAATATAGATTTAAAGAAAGAAAGAGAGTGCACTTAGAGAACAGTGAGGTAATAAGGCTAGAAACATTAGGAAAGTAATAGAGTAAAAATAGTAGCTCCAAAAATCCTAAAAGAAATAAGAAGACAAGAATAGTTCTTGTGCTTGTGTAGCCGGACGACAGACATTAGTAAGCCCCAAAGTCAGCCTATGGTATGTATCCCTCATACCATTGGGAGAATGAGGTTCTCCAATTGAGGCGAGTGATTGTGATGTTGTCTAGTTTTGAGGGCCTTGGCTAGTGCGGTGAATAAGCCCACCCTAGTGTGTAAACATCCCTCTGAGAGGCGGGAGGATCGAGTGACAGAGCCTGAGAGGGCAACAGGCCAGCTTGCGTCCTTGTGGTGGCGAGCGCAGCCTCGACGATGAGATGCATGTCCCGTAGTAGGGATGTAGAGGCTAGAAGGTTGGATTCTAGATCATCGGCAGTATAAAGGAAAAGAATAAGAGAGCCGGTTTGGCTTGTATGGAATTGATTCATGTATAAACCTTTTTTATAAAGCTTGTACAACTTTGGCATTATTGTACTGTGAAAAAAGGCTGTTTTAACGAACCTTGTGAAAAGGGCCTTAATTAAGGAATATGTTTATTTATGTCAAACAGTTTGGTAGGATTAATTAGAAAACAAATTGACGCGTGAGTAGGGTGGAAAGTGGGAGGATGGAAAGCCTGGAGATGATGGCACCATCCTACAACAGTGGGTGGACCCGATTAGTCAGGTAGCTTTCCAACAAATTAAGTGAAAGCCCTATGCTAGATAAATAGGTTGCCCAAATGTTGAGACAATCATCCCTATGAAATTGCGCTTGTATCTTGGGGGTGCACAGGAAAGATACTTGTACAATAAATTTGAATAATAGGATTGGGGAGGAAACCTTTTGAGGATAAAAACCATAGGGTGATCAAATTAAGAAACTAGTGGAGACTGAATAACTAGAAGGATAGACCAAAACTTTGTTTAGAGAAATTTTTAAGATATATCTCATTAACTCGCATATTATAAATTATTAAGATTATAACTCCATTAAGGTTTGAATAGTTGGCATATGAATGCCATCCATCGGATGCTTTACACTAGGATGATCGTCCAAGATCTTGAGCCCATCTCAGACAAACATGGGTCTAACTTGGGATGTGTAATTCCTAGAGGATCATGCTATTAGATGCGTTAATCCCAAGATACTAGATGTGTCACTTTTAAAATACTAATCATCTCAGATGTGTTAATCTTTGGCTGTGTCAATCCTAAGGCACTAAATGTGTAATTCTTAAAAAAAATGAAGATCTCAGATGTATTAATCCAGAGTGCCCTGAGATGTGGTGCTATGATAAGTATTTGATAGTTTTGAACTTTTCATGGATACAAGGAAAGAAGAAAGTTGACCGTTGCACGTCAAAATCATAAGAAATGCCAAATTAGTTGGAAGCACTATTGTCAATCTAACCACTCGAACCATAAAATCAGTTATGGGATGCCATGAAAGTACACCTTCATGAAAGGTTTTGTCCTCCAAGATTTTGAGAGGATAAAATGAATGAATTTTTGGAGCTAACCCAAGAAGGGAAGACCCTGGAAGAATACCACCAAAATCTTGCTAAAACTTCTTCGATTAGCTCCAGAGATGGATGAATAAGCCCACCGTAGTGTGTAGACATCCCTCTGAGGGGCAGGAGGATTGAGTGACAGAGCCTGAGAGAGCGACAGGTGGGCGACAGGTGGGCTTGAGTCCTTGTTAGCACGGCCGACGACGAGGTGTATGGTCCCATAGGGTTTTTCCCAGTAGCATGTAGAGGCTGCAAGGTCCAATTCTAGATCATCGACAGTATAAAGGAAAAGAATAAGAGAGTCGGCTTAGCTTGTATGGAATTGATTCATGTATAAACTTTTTTTTATAAATCTTGCAAGTCCTTGGCATTATTGTACTGTGGAAAAAGGCTGTTTTAACGAGCCTTGTGATGAGAAGGGCCTTAATTAAGGAACATGTTTATTTATGTCAAACAGTGTGGTAGGATTAATTAGAAAACAAATTGACGCATGAGTAGGGTGGAAAGTGGGAGGATGGAATGGACTTAGACACCATCCTACGGAGGACGGGTGGACCCAATTAGTCGGGTAGCTTTCCAACAGATTCAGTGAAAGCCCTATGCTAGATAAATAGGTTCTCGGGCAACACTATTCTAGGAGACTAGGCCAACGGGCAGCTGTGCCTTCCATGGATGAGGAAAAAAGTGGTCTCTAGGAATCAAGATTAGTAGCCCAAATCATGATCAATTACGCTATGGGTAATTTGACTTTTAAAGAACCACGCTCTCCCTGCGGGATAGGTCTAGGTCTACCTACAAATCGTATCCTTGAATCTTTACATGGTCAAGGTGCGACGAGTAGAAAATTTTCTCCAAGATAAGATCTCGTAGACTATCTTAAGTGTTTTCGCTATTTTGGAAGGAGGAGCATTACAATCGGTATGAGAGCAAAGACTAACTCTATGAAGGGATTAAAACAAGTGATTGTTTGTCATATGAGGATGAATCAATCATATCTTCTGGCCATAGAAATGGTTTGAATATTCTCACATGTTGAGACAATCATCCTATAAAATTGTGCTTGTATCTTGGGGGTGCACATGCAAGATATTTGTACAATAAATTTGAGAAATAAGATTGGGGAGGAAACCTTTTGAGGAAAAAAAAACATAGGGTGATCAAATTAAGAAACCAGTGAGAGACTGAATGACTAAAAGGATCGATTGAAACTTTGTTTAGAGAAATTTTCAGGATATATCTCATTAATTCGCATATTATAAACTATTAAGATTATAACTCCATGAAGGTTTGAATAGTTGACGTATGAATGCCATCCATTGGACGCTTTACACTAGGATGATCGTCCAAGATCTTGAACCCATCTCAGACAAACATGGGTCTAACTTGGGATGTGTAATTCCTAGAGGATCATGCTAGTAGATGTGTTAATCCCAAGATAACAGATGTGTAATTTTTAAAAAACTAATCGTCTTAGATGTGTTAATATCCTGATAATCTTTGGATGTGTCAATCCCAAGCCCCAGATATGTAATTCTTAAAAAAATGAAGAGTTCAGATGTATTAATCCAGAGTGCCTTCAGATGTGGTGCTATGATAAGTATTTGATAGTTTTGAACTTTCTGGAAGAAGAAAGTTCACCCTTGCTCGTCTAAAAATCATAAGTTCACACTTTCATGTGCGGATGCAACCTTGTGAAAAGGGCCTTAATTAAGGAATATGTTTATTTATGTCAAAGAGTTTGGTAGGATTAATTAGAAAATAAATTGACGCGTGAGTAGGGTGGAAAGTGGGAGGATGGAAAGCCTCGAGACGGCACCATCCTCTACGGACGGGTGGACCCGATTAGTCAAGTAGCTTTTTAACAGATTAAGTGAATGCCCTATGCTATATAAATAGGTTCTGGGGAAACTCCATTCTAAGAGACTAGGCCAACGGGTGGCTATGCCTTGCATGGATGGGGAAGAAAGCGTTGTCTCTAGGAATCAAGATTAGTAGTTGCCCAAATTATGATCAATTACCCTATGGGTAATTTCACTTTTAGAAGACCGTGCTCCCACTGCAGGCAGGATAGGACTAGGTCATACCTACAAATCGTATCCTTGAATCTTTACATGGTCAAGGTGTCGAAGAGTAGGAAATTTTCTCCAAGAGCTAAGACTTAGTAGACTATCTTAAGTGTTTGCCCTATTTTGGAAGAGGTGAACCTTACAATTAGTATCAGAGCAAAGGCTAACTATCAAGGGATTAAAACAAGTGATTGTTTGTCATATGAGGATGAATCAATCATCTCTACTTACCATAGAAATGGTTTGAATACCCTTACATGTTGTCATCTAAAAATCATAAGAAATGCAAAATTGGTTGGAAGCATTGTTGTCAATCTAACCACTCGAACCAAAATGAGTTATGGGATGCCATGAAAGTACACCTTCATGAAAGGTTTTTTTCCTCCACGATTTTGAGAGGATAAAATGAATGAATTTTTGGAGATAACCCAAGAAGGGAAGACCTTGGAAGAATACCACCAAAATCTTGCTAAAACTTCTCCGATTAGCTCCAGAGATGGATGAGGTAACTCTTCTCCACCAACGATTCATTTGGAAGCTTAATCTACTTTTCAATAACCTCGTCAAGAATGCAAAACCATCCTCTGTTTTAGAGGCCATAATTATAGCCAGAGACTAGGATAAAGTCTTTTTATGTAGAGGGTGTCGAGAAGAACATGAGTTCTTCCATGAGTTCTTCCATGTTAATCAAGAAGAGGTCCCCTAACTTTCAAGAGGAACGTCAAGCCCACCCTTGGCTACTACAAGGAATCATGAGCTAGAGTAAAATTAGGTCAAGAAATAGGGATAACGAGGTTAAAGATAATCAAATTCAACAAGTATTTATATGAGTAAATAGAAGAGGATTGGTGCAACATTCATGTGAAGTAATATTAGTACATGATGAATAGAGGTATTCTAGAAGACGATACTAAGATTATGCAATTGCTATCGTAGGTTAGATTTCGTAAAGGATTATTCCCTCACATTTTTCCATGACAAATTATTAAGTACCATATTACATGGGGATATAGAATAAGGAATTCGTAAGGAAGGATTACGATTTTTTAAATAAAAAGGTTCATATTGTATGAGAGGTATAATGGATGCATGAACTTAGGATAATAAGGCCAATTAACTTTAGACTAATAAAGACCGTTTGGGGGCACAACAAAACGAGCCAAACACATGAAATAAGGGACTTTTTAGGAATAATTTTTAGATAAAAGAAGATTTCTAACTAGTGGGGAGACACCACTTTGGAAGAGAGAGGAGGATTTACTTAGATACTGTCCCAGCTCGCGAGATGAGGACATCTCGAATCTTTTAAGTGGGGGGGGAGATTGTAAGGTCTTTCCGGAGTCATGTATGTGTCTCTTTTAATATAAATTTCAAGAAGGAAAGAGAGTGCACTTAGAGAACAGTGAAGCAATAAGGCTAGAAACATTAGGAAAGTAATAGAGTAAAAATAGTAGCTCCAAAAATCCTAAAAGAAAAAAGAAGACAAGAATAGTTCGTGTGCTTGTGTAGCCGGACGGCAGAGACGTTGGTCAGGCAGGGAGGCGGCCCATGGTATGTATCCCTCATACCATTGGGAGAATAAGGTTCTCCGATCGAGGCGAGTGATTGTGATGCTATCTAGTTTTGAGGCCCCGGACTAGTGCAGTGAATAAGCTCACCCTAGTGTGTAGACATCCCTCTTAGGGGCAGGAGGATCAAGCGACGGAACCTGAGAGGCCGACAGGCCGGCTTGCATCCTCGTGGTGGCGAGCGCGGCCTCGACGATGAGGTGCATGTCCCTGTAGTAGGGATGTAGAGGCTGGAAGGTTGGATTCTAGATCATCGGCAGTATTATAAAGGAAAAGAATAAGAGAGCCGATTTGGCTTGTATGGAATTGATTCATGTATAAACTTCTTTTATAAAGCTTATACAACTTTGGCATTATTGTACTGTGAAAAAAGGCTGTTTTAAACGAACCTTGTGAAAAGGGCCTTATAATTAAGGAATATGTTTATTTATGTCAACAAACAGTTTGGTAGGATTAATTAGAAAACAAATTGACACGTGAGTAGGGTGGAAAGTGGGAGGATGGAAAGCCTGGAGATGATGGCACCATCCTACGACAACGACGGGTGGACCCGATTAGTCAGGTAGCTTTCCAACAAATTAAGTGAAAGCCCTATGCTAGATAAATAGGTTGCCCAAATTATGATCAATTACCCTATAGGTAATTTGAGTTTTAGAAGACCACATTCCCCGTGCGGGATAGGACTAGGTCTTACCTACAAATCGTATCGTTGAATCTTGACATGGTCAAAGTGTCCACGAGTAGGAAGTTTTCTCCAAGCTAAGACTTAGTAGACTATCTTAAGTGTTTCCTCTATTTTAAAGGGGAGGAACCTTACAATTAGTATCCAAGCAAAGGCTAACTATCAAGGGATTAAAACAAGTGATTGTTTGTCATTTGAGGATGACTCAATCATCTCGATTGGCCATAGAAATGGTTTTAATATCCTCACATGTTGAGACAATCGTCCCTATGAAATTGCGCTTGTATCTTGGGGGTGTACAGGAAAGATACTTGTACAATAAATTTGAATAATAGAATTAGGGAGGAAACCTTTTTAGGATAAAAAAACATAGGGTGATCAAATTAAGAAACTAGTGGAGACTCAGAAGGATAGACCGAAACTTTGTTTAGAGAAATTTTTAAGATATATCTCATTAACTTGCATATTATAAAATATTAAGATTATAACTCCATTAAGGTTTGAATAGTTGGCGTATGAATGCCATCCATTGGATGCTTTACACTAGGATGATCGTCCAAGATCTTGAGTCCATCTTAGACAAACATGGGTCTAACTTGGGATGTGTAATTCCTAGGGGAACCTTACAATTAGTATCAGAGCAAAGGCTAACTATCAAGGGATTAAAACAAGTTATTGTTTGTCATATGAGGATGAATCAATCATCTCTACTGGCCATAGAAATGGTTTGAATATCTTTACATGTTGTCGTCTAAAAGTCATAAGAAATACAAAACTGGTTGGAAGCATTGTTGTCAATCTAACCACTCGAACCAGAATGAGTTATGGGATGCCATGAAAGTACACCTTCGTGAAAGGTTTTTTTCTCCACGATTTTGAGAGGATAAAATGAATGAATTTTTGGAGATAACCCAAGAAGGGAAGACCCTGGAAGAATACCACCAAAATCTTGCTAAAACTTCTCCGATTAGCTCCAGAGATGGATGAGGTAACTCTTCTCCACCAATGATTCATTTGGAAGCTTAATCTACCTTTGAATAAACTCGTCAAGAATGCAAAACCATCCTCTATTTCAGAAGCCATAATTATAGCCAGAGACTATGATAAAGTTTTTTTATGTAGAGGGTGTCGAGAAGGACATGATTTCGTCCATGTTAATCAAGAAGAGGTCCCCTAATTTTCAAGAGGAACGTCAAGCCCACCCTTGGCTACTACAAGGAATCATGAGCTAGAGTAAAATTAGGTCAAGAAATAGGGATAACGAGGTTAAAGATAATCAAATTCAACAAGTATTTCTATGAGTAAATAGAAGAAGATTGGTGCAAGATTCATGTGAAGAAGTAATGTACATGATGAATAGAGGTATTCTAGAAGACGATACTAAGATTATGCAATTGCTATCGTAGGTTAGATTTCGTAAAGGATTATTCCCTCATGTTTTTCCATGACAAATTATTAAGTACCATATTACATGGGGATATAGAATAAGGAATTCGTAAGGAAGAATTACGATTTTTTTAATAAAAAGGTTCATATTGTATGAGAGATATAATGGATGCATGAACTTAGGATAATAAGGCCAATTAACTTTAGACTAATAAAGACCGTTCGGGGGCACAACAAAACGAGGCAAACACATGAAATAAGGGACTTTTTAGGAATAATTTTTAGATAAAAGAAGATTTCTAACTAGTGGGGGGACACCACTTTGGAAGAGAGAGGAGGATTTACTTAGATACTGTCCTAGCTCGCGAGATGAGGGTATCTCGAATCTTTTAAGTGGGGGGAGAGATTGTAAAGTCTCTCCGGAGTCATGTATGTGTCTCTTTTAATATAGATTTCAAGAAGGAAAGAGAGTGCACTTAGAGAAGAGTGAGGCAATAAGGCTAGAAACATTAGGAAAGTAATAGAGTAAAAATAGTAGCTCCAAAAATCCTAAAAGAAAAAAGAAGACAAGAATAGTTCTTGTGCTTGTGTAGCCGGACGGCAGAGACGTTAGTAAGGCTGGGAGTCGGCCCATGGTATGTATCCCTCATACCATTGGGAGAATGAGGTTCTCCGATCGAGGCGAGTGATTGTGATGCTGTCTAGTTTAGAGGCCCCGGACTAGTGCAGTGAATAAGCCCACCCTAGTGTGTAGACATCTCTCTTAGGGGCAGGAGGATCAAGCGACGGAGAGGCCGACAGGCCGGCTTGCATCCTCGTGGTGGCGAGCGCGGCCTCGACGATGAGGTGCATGTCCCTGTAGTAGGGATGTAGAGGCTGGAAGGTTGGATTCTAGATCATCGGCAGTATTATAAAGGAAAAGAATAAGAGAGCCGATTTGGCTTGTATGGAATTGATTCATGTATAAACTTCTTTTATAAAGCTTATACAACTTTGGCATTATTGTACTGTGAAAAAAGGCTGTTTTAAACGAACCTTGTGAAAAGGGCCTTAATTAAGGAATATGTTTATTTATTTATGTCAACAAACAGTTTGGTAGGATTAATTAGAAAACAAATTGACACGTGAGTAGGGTGGAAAGTGGGAGGATGGAAAGCCTGGAGATGAAGGCACCATCCTACGACAACGGCGGGTGGACCCGATTAGTCAGGTAGCTTTCCAACAAATTAAGTGAAAGCCCTATGCTAGATAAATAGGTTGCCCAAATTATGATCAATTATCCTATAGGTAATTTGAGTTTTAGAAGACCACATTCCCCGTGCGGGATAGGACTAGGTCTTACCTACAAATCGTATCGTTGAATCTTGACATGGTCAAAGTGTCCACGAGTAGGAAGTTTTCTCCAAGCTAAGACTTAGTAGACTATCTTAAGTGTTTCCTCTATTTTAAAGGGGAGGAACCTTACAATTAGTATCCAAGCAAAGGCTAACTATCAAGGGATTAAAACAAGTGATTGTTTGTCATTTGAGGATGACTCAATCATCTCGATTGGCCATAGAAATGGTTTTAATATCCTCACATGTTGAGACAATCGTCCCTATGAAATTGCGCTTGTATCTTGGGGGTGTACAGGAAAGATACTTGTACAATAAATTTGAATAATAGAATTAGGGAGGAAACCTTTTTAGGATAAAAAAACATAGGGTGATCAAATTAAGAAACTAGTGGAGACTCAGAAGGATAGACCGAAACTTTGTTTAGAGAAATTTTTAAGATATATCTCATTAACTTGCATATTATAAAATATTAAGATTATAACTCCATTAAGGTTTGAATAGTTGGCGTATGAATGCCATCCATTGGATGCTTTACACTAGGATGATCGTCCAAGATCTTGAGTCCATCTTAGACAAACATGGGTCTAACTTGGGATGTGTAATTCCTAGGGGAACCTTACAATTAGTATCAGAGCAAAGGCTAACTATCAAGGGATTAAAACAAGTTATTGTTTGTCATATGAGGATGAATCAATCATCTCTACTGGCCATAGAAATGGTTTGAATATCTTTACATGTTGTCGTCTAAAAGTCATAAGAAATACAAAACTGGTTGGAAGCATTGTTGTCAATCTAACCACTCGAACCAGAATGAGTTATGGGATGCCATGAAAGTACACCTTCGTGAAAGGTTTTTTTCTCCACGATTTTGAGAGGATAAAATGAATGAATTTTTGGAGATAACCCAAGAAGGGAAGACCCTGGAAGAATACCACCAAAATCTTGCTAAAACTTCTCCGATTAGCTCCAGAGATGGATGAGGTAACTCTTCTCCACCAATGATTCATTTGGAAGCTTAATCTACCTTTGAATAAACTCGTCAAGAATGCAAAACCATCCTCTATTTCAGAAGCCATAATTATAGCCAGAGACTATGATAAAGTTTTTTTATGTAGAGGGTGTCGAGAAGGACATGATTTCGTCCATGTTAATCAAGAAGAGGTCCCCTAATTTTCAAGAGGAACGTCAAGCCCACCCTTGGCTACTACAAGGAATCATGAGCTAGAGTAAAATTAGGTCAAGAAATAGGGATAACGAGGTTAAAGATAATCAAATTCAACAAGTATTTCTATGAGTAAATAGAAGAAGATTGGTGCAAGATTCATGTGAAGAAGTAATGTACATGATGAATAGAGGTATTCTAGAAGACGATACTAAGATTATGCAATTGCTATCGTAGGTTAGATTTCGTAAAGGATTATTCCCTCATGTTTTTCCATGACAAATTATTAAGTACCATATTACATGGGGATATAGAATAAGGAATTCGTAAGGAAGAATTACGATTTTTTTAATAAAAAGGTTCATATTGTATGAGAGATATAATGGATGCATGAACTTAGGATAATAAGGCCAATTAACTTTAGACTAATAAAGACCGTTCGGGGGCACAACAAAACGAGGCAAACACATGAAATAAGGGACTTTTTAGGAATAATTTTTAGATAAAAGAAGATTTCTAACTAGTGGGGGGACACCACTTTGGAAGAGAGAGGAGGATTTACTTAGATACTGTCCTAGCTCGCGAGATGAGGGTATCTCGAATCTTTTAAGTGGGGGGAGAGATTGTAAAGTCTCTCCGGAGTCATGTATGTGTCTCTTTTAATATAGATTTCAAGAAGGAAAGAGAGTGCACTTAGAGAAGAGTGAGGCAATAAGGCTAGAAACATTAGGAAAGTAATAGAGTAAAAATAGTAGCTCCAAAAATCCTAAAAGAAAAAAGAAGACAAGAATAGTTCTTGTGCTTGTGTAGCCGGACGGCAGAGACGTTAGTAAGGCTGGGAGTCGGCCCATGGTATGTATCCCTCATACCATTGGGAGAATGAGGTTCTCCGATCGAGGCGAGTGATTGTGATGCTGTCTAGTTTAGAGGCCCCGGACTAGTGCAGTGAATAAGCCCACCCTAGTGTGTAGACATCTCTCTTAGGGGCAGGAGGATCAAGCGACGGAGAGGCCGACAGGCCGGCTTGCATCCTCGTGGTGGCGAGCGCGGCCTCGACGATGAGGTGCATGTCCCTGTAGTAGGGATGTAGAGGCTGGAAGGTTGGATTCTAGATCATCGGCAGTATTATAAAGGAAAAGAATAAGAGAGCCGATTTGGCTTGTA
Source organism: Cibotium barometz (assembly GCF_041138505.1). NCBI lineage: Eukaryota > Viridiplantae > Streptophyta > Polypodiopsida > Cyatheales > Cibotiaceae > Cibotium > Cibotium barometz. Next base: position 19,040,827 of record NC_141098.1, on the reverse strand, counting down.
TGGAATTGATTCATGTATAAACTTCTTTTATAAAGCTTATACAACTTTGGCATTATTGTACTGTGAAAAAAGGCTGTTTTAAACGAACCTTGTGAAAAGGGCCTTAATTAAGGAATATGTTTATTTATTTATGTCAACAAACAGTTTGGTAGGATTAATTAGAAAACAAATTGACACGTGAGTAGGGTGGAAAGTGGGAGGATGGAAAGCCTGGAGATGAAGGCACCATCCTACGACAACGGCGGGTGGACCCGATTAGTCAGGTAGCTTTCCAACAAATTAAGTGAAAGCCCTATGCTAGATAAATAGGTTGCCCAAATTATGATCAATTATCCTATAGGTAATTTGAGTTTTAGAAGACCACATTCCCCGTGCGGGATAGGACTAGGTCTTACCTACAAATCGTATCGTTGAATCTTGACATGGTCAAAGTGTCCACGAGTAGGAAGTTTTCTCCAAGCTAAGACTTAGTAGACTATCTTAAGTGTTTCCTCTATTTTAAAGGGGAGGAACCTTACAATTAGTATCCAAGCAAAGGCTAACTATCAAGGGATTGAAACAAGTGATTGTTTGTCATTTGAGGATGACTCAATCATCTCGATTGGCCATAGAAATGGTTTTAATATCCTCACATGTTGAGACAATCATCCCTATGAAATTGCGCTTGTATCTTGGGGGTGTACAGGAAAGATACTTGTACAATAAATTTGAATAATAGAATTAGGGAGGAAACCTTTTTAGGATAAAAAAACATAGGGTGATCAAATTAAGAAACTAGTGGAGACTCAGAAGGATAGACCGAAACTTTGTTTAGAGAAATTTTTAAGATATATCTCATTAACTTGCATATTATAAAATATTAAGATTATAACTCCATTAAGGTTTGAATAGTTGGTGTATGAATGCCATCCATTGGATGCTTTACACTAGGATGATCGTCCAAGATCTTGAGTCCATCTTAGACAAACATGGGTCTAACTTGGGATGTGTAATTCCTAGGGGAACCTTACAATTAGTATCAGAGCAAAGGCTAACTATCAAGGGATTAAAACAAGTTATTGTTTGTCATATGAGGATGAATCAATCATCTCTACTGGCCATAGAAATGGTTTGAATATCTTTACATGTTGTCGTCTAAAAATCATAAGAAATACAAAATTGGTTGGAAGCATTGTTGTCAATCTAACCACTCGAACCAGAATGAGTTATGGGATGCCATGAAAGTACACCTCCGTGAAAGGTTTTTTTCTCCACGATTTTGAGAGGATAAAATGAATGAATTTTTGGAGATAACCCAAGAAGGGAAGACCCTGGAAGAATACCACCAAAATCTTGCTAAAACTTCTCCGATTAGCTCCAGAGATGGATGAGGTAACTCTTCTCCACCAATGATTCATTTGGAAGCTTAATCTACCTTTGAATAAACTCGTCAAGAATGCAAAACCATCCTCTATTTCAGAAGCCATAATTATAGCCAGAGACTATGATAAAGTTTTTTTTATGTAGAGGGTGTCGAGAAGGACATGATTTCGTCCATGTTAATCAAGAAGAGGTCCCCTAATTTTCAAGAGGAACGTCAAGCCCACCCTTGGCTACTACAAGGAATCATGAGCTAGAGTAAAATTAGGTCAAGAAATAGGGATAACGAGGTTAAAGATAATCAAATTCAACAAGTATTTCTATGAGTAAATAGAAGAAGATTGGTGCAAGATTCATGTGAAGAAGTAATGTACATGATGAATAGAGGTATTCTAGAAGACGATACTAAGATTATGCAATTGCTATCGTAGGTTAGATTTCGTAAAGGATTATTCCCTCACGTTTTTCCATGACAAATTATTAAGTACCATATTACATGGGGATATAGAATAAGGAATCCGTAAGGAAGAATTACGATTTTTTTAATAAAAAGGTTCATATTGTATGAGAGATATAATGGATGCATGAACTTAGGATAAATTGGCCAATTAACTTTAGACTAATAAAGACCGTTTGGGGGCACAACAAAACGAGGCAAACACATGAAATAAGGGAATTTTTAGGAACAATTTTTAGTTAAAAGAAGATTTCTAGCTAGTGGGGGACACCACTTTGGAAGAGAGAGGAGGATTTACTTAGATACTGTCCCAGCTCGCGAGATGAGGACATCTCGAATCTTTTAAGTGGGGGGGAGATTGTAAGGTCTCTCCGGAGTCATGTATGTGTCTCTTTTAATATAGATTTCAAGAAGGAAAGAGAGTGCACTTAGAGAAGAGTGAGACAATAAGGCTAGAAACATTAGGAAAGTAATAGAGTAAAAATAGTAGCTCCAAAAATCCTAAAAGAAATAAGAAGACAAGAATAGTTCTTGTGGTAGGATTAATTAGAAAACAAATTGACGCGCGAGTAGGGTGGAAAGTGGGAGGATGGAAAGCCTGGAGATGATGGCACCATCGTACGACAGTGAGTGGACCCGATTAGTCAGGTAGCTTTCCAACAAATTAAGTGAAAGCCCTATGTTAGATAAATAGGTTGCCCAAATTATGATCAATTACCCTATGGGTACTTTGAGTTTTAGAAGACCACGCTCCCCGTGCGGGATAGCACTACCTACAAATCATATCCTTGAATATTTACATGGTCAAGGTGTCCACGAGTAGGAAATTTTCTCCAAGTTAACTTAGTACACTATCTTAAGTGTTTCCCCTATTTTAGAAGGGAGGAACCTTACAATTAGTATCCAAGCAAAGGCTAACTATCAAGGGATTAAAACAAGTGATTGTTTGTCATTTAAGGATGAATCAATCATCTCTACTGGCCATAGAAATGGTTTTAATATCCTCACATGTTGAGACAATCATCCCTATGAAATTGTGCTTGTATCTTGGGGGTGCACAGGAAAGATACTTGTACAATAAATTTAAATAATAGGATTGGGGAGGAAACCTTTTGAGGATAAAAAACATAGGGTGATCAAATTAAGAAACTAGTGGAGACTGAATAACTAGAAGGATAGACCGAAACTTTGAATATTATAAATTATTAAGATTATAACTCCATTGAGGTTTGAATAGTTGGCATATGAATGCCATCCATCGGATGCTTTACACTAGGATGATCGCATATTATAAATCATTAAGATTATAACTCCATTGAGGTTTGAATAGTTGGCATATGAATGCCATCCATCGGATGCTTTACACTAGGATGATTGTCCAAGATCTTGAGCCCATCTCAGACAAACATGGGTCTAACTTGGGATGTGTAATTCCTAGAGGATCATGCTATTAGATGTGTTAATCCCAAGATACTAGATGTGTCACTTTTAAAATACTAATCATCTCAGATGTGTTAATCTTTGGATGTGTCAATCCCAAGGCACTAGATGTGTAATTCTTTAAAAAAATTGAAGATCTCAGATGTATTAATCCAGAGTGCCCTGAGATGTGGTGCTATGATAAGTATTTGATAGTTTTGAACTTTTCATGGATACAAGGAAAGAAGAAAGTTGACCGTTGCACGTCAAAATCATAAGAAATGCCAAATTAGTTGGAAGCACTATTGTCAATCTAACCACTCGAACCATAAAATTAGTTATGGGATGCCATGAAAGTACACATTCGTGAAAGGTTTTGTCCTCCAAGATTTTGAGAGGATAAAATGAATGAATTTTTGGAGCTAACCCACGAAGGGAAGACCCTGGAAGAATACCACCAAAATCTTCGATTAGCTCCAGAGATGGATGAATAAGCCCACTGTAGTGTGTAGACATCCCTCTGAGGGGTAGGAGGATTGAGCGACGGAGCCTGAGAGGGTGACAGGTGGGCTTGAGTCCTTGCCAGCGTGGCCGACGACGAGGTGTATGGTCCCATAGGGTTTTTCCCAGCAGCATGTAGAGGCTGAAAGGCCCAATTCTAGATCATCGGTAGTATAAAGGAAAAGAATAAGAGAGTCGGTTTAGCTTGTATGGAATTGATTTATGTATGAACTTTTTTTTATAAATCTTGTAAGTCCTTGGCATTATTGTACTGTGGAAAAAGGTTGTTTTAACGAGCCTTGTGATGAGAAGGGCCTTAATTAAGGAACATGTTTATTTATGTCAAATAGTCTGGTTGGATTAATTAGAAAACAAATTGACGCATGAGTAGGGTGGAAAGTGGGAGGATGGAATGCCCTTAGATACCATCCTACGGAGGACGGGTGGACCCAATTAGTCGGGTAGCTTTCCAACAGATTAAGTGAAAGCCCTACGCTAGATAAATAGGTTCTCGGGCAACACTATTCTAGAAGACTAGGCCAACGGGCAGCTGTGCCTTGCATGGATGCGGAAAAAAGTGATGTCTCTAGGAATCAAGATTAGTAGCCCAAATCATGATCAATTACGCTATGGGTAATTTGACTTTTAAAGAACCACACTCTCCCTGCGGGACAGGTCTAGGTCTTACCTAATCGTATCCTTGAATCTTTACATGGTCAAGGTGCGATGAGTAGAAAATTTTCTCCGAGATAAGACCTCGTAGACTATCTTAAGTGTTTTCGCTATTTTGGAAGGAGGAGCATTACAATCGGTATCAGAGCAAAGGCTAACTCTATGAAGGGATTAAAACAAGTGATTGTTTGTCATATGAGGATGAATCAATCATATCTTCTGGCCATAGAAATGGTTTCACATGTTAGAGAAATTTTCAGGATATATCTCATTAATTTGCATATTATAAATTATTAAGATTATAACTCCATTAAGGTTTGAATAGTTGACGTATGAATGCCATCCATTGGATGCTTTACACTAGGATGATCGTCCAAGATCTTGAACCCATTCAGACAAACATGGGTCTAACTTGGGATGTGTAATTCCTAGAGGATCATGCTAGTAGATGTGTTAATCCCAATATAACAGATGTGTAATTTTTAAAAAACTAATCGTCTTAGACGTGTTAATATCCTGATAATTTTTGGATGTGTCAATCCCAAGGCCCTAGATGTGTAATTCTTAAAAAAATAAAAATCTCAGATGTATTAATCCGGAGTGCCTTCAGATGTGGTGCTATGATAAGTATTTGATAGTTTTGAACTTTCTGAAAGAAGAAAGTTCACCCTTGCTCATCTAAAAATCATAAGTTCACCCTTTCATGTGCGGATACAACCTTGTGAAAAGGGCCTTAATTAAGGAATATGTTTATTTATGTCAAACAGTTTGGTAGGATTAATTAGAAAATAAATTGACGCGTGAGTAGGGTGGAAAGTGGGAGGATGGAAAGCCTCGAGACGGCACCATCCTCCTACGAACGGGTGGACCCGATTAGTCAGGTAACTTTCTAACATATTAAGTGAAAGCCCTATGCTAGATAAATAGGTTCTGGGGAAACTCCATTCTAAGAGAGTAGGCCAACGGGCGGCTATGCCTTGCATGGATGGGGAAGAAAGCGTTGTCTCTAGGAATCAAGATTAGTAGTTGCCCAAATTATGATCAATTACCCTATGGGTAATTTGACTTTTAGAAGACCACGCTCCCCCTGCGGGATAGGACTAGGTCATACCTACAAATCGTATCCTTGAATCTTTACATGGTCAAGGTGTGGACGAGTAGGAAATTTTCTCCAAGAGCTAAGACTTAGTAGACTATCTTAAGTGTTTGCCCTATTTTGGAAGAGGGGAACCTTACAATTAGTATCAGAGCAAAGGCTAACTATCAAGGGATTAAAACAAGTGATTGTTTGTCATATGAGGATGAATCAATCATCTCTACTTGCCATAGAAATGGTTTGAATACCCTTACATGTTGTCATCTAAAAATCATAAGAAATGCAAAATTGGTTGGAAGCATTGTTGTCAATCTAACCACTCGAACCAGAATGAGTTATGGGATGCCATGAAAGTACACCTTCATGAAAGGTTTTTTTCCTTCACGATTTCGAGAGGATAAAATGAATGAATTTTTGGAGATAACCCAAGAAGGGAAGACCCTGGAAGAATACCACCAAAATCTTGCTAAAACTTCTCCGATTAGCTCCAGAGATGGATGAGGTAACTCTTCTACACCAACGATTCATTTGGAAGCTTAATCTACCTTTGAATAACCTCGTCACAAGAATGCAAAACCATCCTCTATTTTAGAGGCCATAATTATAGCCAGAGACTAGGATAAAGTTTTTTATGTAGAGGGTGTCGAGAAGGACATGAGTTCTTCCATGTTAATCAAGAAGAGGTCCCCTAATTTTCAAGAGGAACGTCAAGCCCACCCTTGGCTACTACAAGGAATCATGAGCTAGAGTAAAATTAGGTCAAGAAATACGGATAACGAGGTTAAAGATAATCAAATTCAACAAGTATTTCTATGAGTAAATAGAAGAGGATTGGTGCAAGATTCATGTGAAGTAATGTACATGATGAATAGAGGTATTCTAGAAGACGATACTAAGATTATGAAATTGCTATCGTAGGTTAGATTTCGTAAAGGATTATTCCCTCACGTTTTTCCATGACAAATTAGTAAGTACCATAGTATATGGGGATATAGAATAAGGAATTCGTAAGGAAGGATTACGATTGTTTTAATAAAAAGGTTCATATTGTATGAGAGGTATAATGGATCCATGAACTTAGGATAATAACGCCAATTAACTTTAGACTAATAAAGACCGTTTGGGGGCACAACAAAATGAGCCAAACACATGAAATAAGAGACTTTTTAGAAACAATTTTTAGATAAAAGAAGATCTCTAACTAGTGGGGGGACACCACTTTGGAAGAGAGAGGAGGATTTACTTAGATACTGTCCCAGCTCGCGAGATGAGGACATCTCGAATTTTTTAAGTGGGGGGGACAGATTGTAAGGTCTCTTCGAAGTCATGTGTGTGTCTCTTTTAATATAGATTTCAAGAAGGAAAAAGAGTGCACTTAGAGAACAGTGAGGCAATAAGGCTAGAAACATTAGGAAAGTAATAGCGTAAAAATAGTAGCTCCAAAAATCCTAAAACAAAAAAGAAGACAAGAATAGTTCTTGTGCTTGTGTAGCCGGACGGCAAAGACGTTAGTAAGGCTGGGAGTCGGCGCATGGTATGTATCCCTCGTACCATTGGGAGAATGAGGTTTTTTGATCGAGAGGCGAGTGATTGTGATGCTATCTAGTTTTGAGGGCCCCAGCTAGTGCAGTGAATAAGCGCACCCTAGTGTGTAGACATCCCGCTGAGGGGCAGGAGGATCAAGCGACAGAGCCTGAGAGGCCGACAGGCCGGCTTGCATCCTCATGGTGGCGAGTGCGGCCTCGACGATGAGGTGCATGTCCCGTAGTAGCGATGTAGAGGCCAGAAGGTTGGATTCTTGACCATCGGGAGTACAAAGGAAAAGAATAAGAGAGCCGATTTGGCTTGTATGGAATTGATTCATGTATAAACTTTTTTTATAAAGCTTATATAACTTTGGCATTATTATACTGTGAAAAAAGGTTGTTTTAACAAACCTTGTGAAAAGGGCCTTAATTAAGGAATCAATCTATTTATGTCAAACAGTTTGGTAGGATTAATTAGAAAACAAATTGACGCGTGATTAGGGTGGAAAGTGGGAGGATGGAAAGCCTGGAGATGATGGCACCATCCTACGACGACGGCGGGTGGACCCGATTAGTCAGGTAGCTTTCCAACAAATTAAGTGAAAGCCCTATGTTAGATAAATAGGTTGCCCAAATTATGATCAATTACCCTATGGGTAATTTGAGTTTTAGAAGACCACGCTCCCCGTGCGGGATAGGACTAGGTCTTACCTACAAATCGTATCCTTGAATCTTGACATGGTCAAGGTGTTCACGAGTAGGAAGTTTTCTCCAAGCTAAGACTTAGTAGACTATCTTAAGTGTTTCCCCTATTTTAGAAGGGAGGAACCTTACAATTAGTATCCAAGCAAAGGCTAACTATCAAGGGATTAAAGCAAGTGATTGTTTGTCATATGAGGATGAATCAATCATCTCGACTGGCCATAGAAATCCTTTTAATATCCTCACATGTTGAGACAATCATCCCTATGAAATTGTGCTTGTATCTTCAAGGTGCACAGGAAAGATACTTGTACAATAAATTTTTATAATAGGATTGGGGAGGAAACCTTTTGAGGATTAAAAACATAGGCTGATCAAATTAAGAAACATGTGGAGACTGAATAACTAGAAGGATAGACCGAAACTTTGTTTAGAGAAATTTTCAGGATATATCTCATTAACTCGCATATTATAAATTATTAAGATTATAACTCCATTACGGTTTGAATAGTTGTTGGCGTATGAATGCCATCCATTGGATGCTTTACACTAGGATGATCGTCCAAGATCTTGAGCCCATCTCAGACAAACATGGGTCTAACTTGGGATATGTAATTCCCAGGGGAACCTTACAATTAGTATCAGAGAAAAGGCTAACTATTAAGGGATTAAAACATGTGATTGTTTGTCATATGAGGATGAATCAATCATCTCTACTGGCCATAGAAATGGTTTGAATATCTTTACATGTCGTCTAAAAATCATAAAAAATGCAAAATTGGTTGGAAGCATTGTTGTCAATCTAACCACTCGAACCAGAATGAGTTATGGGATGCCATGAAAGTACACCTTCGTGAAAGGTTTTTTTCTCCACGATTTCGAGAGGATAAAATGAATGAATTTTTGGAGATAACCCAAGAAGGGAAGACCCTGGAAGAATACCACCAAAATCTTGCTAAAACTTCTCCGATTAGCTCCAGAGATGGATGAGGTAACTCTTCTCCACCAATGATTCATTTGGAAGCTTAATCTACCTTTGAATAACCTTGTCAAGAATGGAAAACCATCCCCTATTTCAGAAGCCATAATTATAGCCAGAGACTATGATAAAGTTTTTTTATGTAGAGGGTGTCGAGAAGGACATGAGTTCTTCCATGTTAATCAAGAAGAGGTCCCCTAATTTTCAAGAGGAACGTCAAGCCCACCCTTGGCTACTACAAGGAATCAGGAGCTAGAGTAAAATTAGGTCAAGAAATAGGGATAACGAGGTTAAAGATAATCAAATTTAACAAGTATTATTATGAGTAAATAGAAGAGGATTGGTGCAACATTCATGTGAAGTAATGTACATGATGAATAGAGGTATTCTAGAAGACGATACTAAGATTATGCAATTGCTATCGTAGGTTAGATTTCGTAAAGGATTATTCCCTCACGTTTTTCCATGACAAATTATTAAGTACCATATTACATGGGGATATAGAATAAGGAATTCGTAAGGAAGGATTACGATTTTTTTAATAAAAAGGTTCATATTGTATGAGAGGTATAATGGATGCATGAACTTAGGATAATAAGACCAATTAACTTTAGAAAGACCGTTTGGGGGCACAACAAAACGAGCCAAACACATGAAATAAGAGACTTTTTAGGAACAATTTTTAGATAAAAGAAGATTTCTAGCTAGTGGGGGGACACCACTTTGGAAGATAGAGGAGGATTTACTTAGATATTGTCCCAGCTCGCGAGATGAGGACATCTCGAATCTTTTAAGTGGGGGGGAGATTGCAAGGTCCCTCCGGAGTCATGTATGTGTCTCTTTTAATATAGATTTCAAGAAGAAAAGAGAGTGCACTTAGAGAAGAGTGAGGCAATAAGGCTAGAAACATTAGGAAAGTAATAGAGTAAAAATAGTAGCTCCAAAAATCCTAAAAGAAATAAGAAGACAAGAATAGTTCTTGTGGTAGGATTAATTAGAAAACAAATTGACGTGCGAGTAGGGTGGAAAGTGGGAGGATGGAAAGCCTGGAGATGATGACACCATCCTACGATGGCGGGTGCACTCGATTAGTCAGGTAGCTTTTCAACAAATTAAGTGAAAGCCCTATGTTAGATACATAGGTTGCCCAAATTATGATCAATTACCCTATGGGTAATTTGAGTTTTAGAAGACCACGCTCCCCGTGCGGGATAGGACTAGGTCTTACCTACAAATGGTATCCTTGAATATTTACATGGTCAAGGTGTCCACGAGTAGGAAATTTTCTCCAAGCTAAGACTTAGTAGACTATCTTAAGTGTTTCCCCTATTTTAGAAGGGAGGAACCTTACAATTAGTATCCAAGCAAAGGCTAACTATCAAGGGATTAAAGCAAGTGATTGTTTGTCATATGAGGATGAATCAATCATCTCGACTGGCCATAGAAATTGTTTTAATATCCTCACATGTTGAGACAATCATGCCTATGAAATTGTGCTTGTATCTTTGGGGTGCACAGGAAAGATACTTGTACAATAAATTTGAATAATAGGATTGGGGAGGAAACCTTTTGAGGATTAAAAACATAGGGTGATCAAATTAAGAAACATCTGGAGACTGAATAACTAGAAGGATAGACCGAAACTTTGTTTAGAGAAATTTTTAGGATATATCTCTTTAACTCGCATATTATAAATTATTAAGATTATAACTCCATTACGGTTTGAATAGTTGGCGTATGAATGCCATCCATTGGATGCTTTACACTAGGATGATCGTCCAAGATCTTGAGCCCATCTCAGACAAACATGGGTCTAACTTGGGATATGTAATTCCCAGGGGAAAGTACACCTTCGTGAAAGGTTTTTTTCTCCACGATTTTGAGAGGATAAAATGAATGAATTTTTGGAGATAACCCAAGAAGGGAAGACCCTGGAAGAATACCACCAAAATCTTGCTAAAACTTCTCCGATTAGCTCCAGAGATGGATGAGGTAACTCTTCTCCACCAACGATTCATTTGGAAGCTTAATCTACCTTTGAATAACCTTGTCAAGAATGGAAAACCATCCCCTATTTCAGAAGCCATAATTATAGCCAGAGACTATGATAAAGTGTTTTTATGTAGAGGGTGTCGAGAAGGACATGAGTTCTTCCATGTTAATCAAGAAGAGGTCCCCTAATTTTCAAGAGGAACGTCAAGCCCACCCTTGGCTACTACAAGGAATCATGAGCGAGAGTAAAATTAGGTCAAGAAATAGGGATAACGAGGTTAAAGATAATCAAATTCAACAAGTATTTCTATGAGTAAATAGAAGAGGATTGGTGCAACATTCATGTGAAGTAATGTACATGATGAATAGAGGTATTCTAGAAGACGATACTAAGATTATGCAATTGCTATCGTAGGTTAGATTTCGTAAAGGATTATTCCCTCACGTTTTTCCATGACAAATTATTAAGTACCATATTACATGGGGATATAGAATAAGGAATTTGTAAGGAAGGATTAGGATTTTTTTAATAAAAAGGTTCATATTGTATGAGAGGTATAATGGATGCATGAACTTAGGATAATAAGATCAATTAACTTTAGAAACACCATTTGGGGGCACAACAAAACGAGTCAAACACATGAAATAAGAGACTTTTTAGGAACAATTTTTAGATAAAAGAAGATTTCTAGCTAGTGGGGGGACACCACTTTGGAAGATAGAGGAGGATTTACTTAGATATTGTCCCAGCTCGCGAGATGAGGACATCTTGAATCTTTTAAGTGGGGGGGAGATTGTAAGGTCCCTCCGGAGTCATGTATGTGTCTCATTTAATATAGATTTCAAGAAGAAAAGAGAGTGCACTTAGAGAAGAGTGTAGGAATCAAGATTAGTAGTTGCCCAAATCATGATCAATTACACTGGGTAATTAGACTTTTAAAGAACTACGCTCTCCCTGCAGGACAGGTCTAGGTCTTACGTACAAATCGTATCCTTGAATCTTTACATAGTCAAGGTGCAACGAGTAGGAAATTTTCTCAGAGATAAGACTTTGTAGACGATCTTAAGTGTTTCCGCTATTTTGGAAGGAGGAGCATTACAATCGGTATCAGAGCAAAGGCTAACTCTATCAAGGGATTAAAACAAGTGATTGTTTGTCATATGAGGATGAATCAATGTGTTAATCCCAAGATACTAGATGTGTCACTTTTAAAATACTAATCATCTCATATGTGTTAATCTTTGGATGTGTCAATCCCAAGGCACTAGATGTGTAATTCTTTAAAAAAAATGATCGCAGATGTATTAATCTAGAGTGCCCTGAGATGTGGTGCTATGATAAGTATTTGATAGTTTTGAACTTTTCATGGATACAAGGGAAGAAGAAAGTTGAGCGTTGCACTTCAAAATCATAAGAAATGCCGAATTAGTTGGAAGCACTATTGTCAATCTAACCAGTCGAACCATAAAATCAGTTATGGGATGCCATGAAAGTACAAAGGTTTTGTCCTCCAAGATTTTGAGAGGATAAAATGAATGAATTTTTGGAGCTAACCCAAGAAGGAAAGACCCTGGAAGAATACCACCGAAATCTTGCTAAGACTTCTTCGATTAGCTCCAGAGATGGATGAATAAGCCCACCGTAGTGTGTAGACATCCCTCTGAGCGACAGGAGGATTGAGCGACGGAGCCTGAGAGGGCGATAGGCGGGCTTGAGTCCTTGCCAGCGCAGCCGACGACGATGTGTATGGTCCCATAGGGTTTTGCCCACAGCAGCATCATGTAGAGGCTAGAAGGCCCAATTCTAGATCATCGGTAGTATAAAGGAAAAGAATAAGATAGCCGGCTCAGCTTGTATGGAATTGATTCATATATAAACTTTTTTTTGTAAATCTTGCAAGTCCTTGGCATTATTGTTCTGTGGAAAAAGGCTGTTTTAACGAACCTTGTGATGAGAAGGGCCTTAATTAAGGAACATGTTTATTTATGTCAATTAGTGCGATAGGATTAATTAGAAAACAAATTGACGCGTGAGTAGGGTGGAAAGTGGGAGGATGGAATGCCCTGACGACACCATCCTATGGAGGATAGGTGGACCCAATTAGTCAGGCAGCTTTCCAACACTATTTTAGGAGACTAGGAAAACGGGCAGCTGTGCCTTACATGGATGAGGAAAAAAGTGATGTCTCCAGGAATCCAGATTAGTAGTTGCCCAAATCATGATCAATTACGCTATGGGTAATTTGACTTTTAAAGAACCACGCTCTCCCTGCAGGACAGGTCTAGGTCTTACCTACAAATCGTATCCTTGAATCTTTACATGGTCAAGGTGCAACGAGTAGGAAATTTTCTCCGAGATAAGACTTTGTATACGATCTTAAGTGTTTCCGCTATTTTGAAAGGAGGAGCATTACAATCGGTATTAGAGCAAAGGCTAACTCTATCAAGGGATTAAAACAAGTGATTCATATGAGGATCCACGCGTAAGATATTTGTACAATAAATTTGAGAAATAAGATTGGAGAGGAAACCTTTTGAGAAAAAAAACATAGGGTGATCAAATTAAGAAACCAGTGAGATTGAATGACTAGAAGGATCGACTGAAACTTTGTTTAGAGAAATTTTTAGCATATATCTCATTAATTTCCATATTATAAATTATTAAGATTATAACTCCATTAAGGTTTGAATGGTTGATGTATAAATGCCATCCATTGGATGCTTTACACTAGGATGATCGTCCAAGATCTTGAACCCATCTTAGACAAACATGGGTCTAACTTGGGATGTGTAATTCCTAGAGGATCATGCTAGTAGATGTGTTATTCCCATGATACCAGATGTGTAATTTTTAAAAAACTAATCGTCTCAGACGTGTTAATATCCTGATAATCTTTGGACGTGTCAATCCCAAGACCCCAGATGTGTAATTCTTAAAAAAATAAAGATCTCCGATGTACTAATCCCGAGTGCCTTCAGATGTGGTGCTATGATAAGTATTTGATAGTTTTGAACTTTCTGAAAGAAGAAAGTTCACCCTTGCTCATCTAAAAATCATAAGTTCACCCTTTCATGTGTGGATACAACCTTGTGAAAAGGGCCTTAATTAAGGAATATGTTTATTTATGTCAAATAGTTTGGTAGGATTAATTAGAAAATAAATTGACACGAGTAGGGTGGAAAGTGGGAGGATGGAAAGCCTCGAGATGGCACCATCCTCCTACGGACGGGAAAACCCAATTAGTCAGGTAGCTTTCCAACAGATTAAGTGAAAGCACTATGCTAGATAAATAGGTTATGGGGAAACTCTATTCTAGGAGACTAGGCCAACGAGCAGCTGTGCCTTGCATGGATGGGGAAGAAAGCGTTGTCTCTAGGAATCAAGATTAGTAGTTGCCCAAATTATGATCAATTACCCTATGGGTAATTTGACTTTTAGAAGACCACGCTCCCCCTGCGGGATAGGACTAGGTCATACCTACAAATCGTATCCTTGAATCTTTACATGGCAAGGTGTCAACGAGTAGGAAATTTTCTCCAAGAGCTAAGACTTAGTAGACTATCTTAAGTGTTTGCCCTATTTTGGAAGAGGGGAACCTTACAATTAGTATCACAGCAAAGGGTAACTATCGAGGGATTAAAGCAAGTGATTGTTTGTCATATGAGGATGAATCAATCAACTCTACTGGCCATAGAAATGGTTTGAATATCCTTACATGTTGTCGTCTAAAAATCATAAGAAATGCAAAATTGGTTGGAAGCATTGTTGTCTATCTAACCACTCGAACAAGAATTGCAAAATTGGTTGGAAGTTATGGGATGCCATGAAACAACAAAACGAGCCAAACACATGAAATAAGGGACTTTTTAAGAACAATTTTTAGATAAAAGAAGATTTCTAGCTAGTGGGGGGACACCAGTTTGGAAGAGAGAAGGATTTACTTAGATACTGTCCCAGCTCGCGAGATGAGGACACCTCGAATCTTTTAAGTGGGGGGGAGATTGTAAGGTCTCTCTGGAGTCATGTATGTGTCTCTTTTAATATAGATTTCAAGAAGGAAAGAGAGTGCACTTAGAGAAGAGTGAGGCAATAAGGCTAGAAACATTAGGAAAGTAATAGAGTAAAAATAGTAGCTCCAAAAATCCTAAGAGAAATAAAAAGACAAGAATAGTTCTTGTGGTAGGATTAATTAGAAAACAAATTGACGCGCGAGTAGGGTGGAAAGTGGGAGGATGGAAAGCCTGGAGATGATGGCACCATCCTACGACAGTGGGTGGACCCGATTAGTCAGGTAGCTTTCCAACAAATTAAGTGAAAGCCCTATGTTAGATAAATAGGTTGCCCAAATTATGATCAATTACCCTATGGGTAATTTGAGTTTTAGAAGACCACGCTCCCCGTGTGGGATAGGACTAGGTCTTACCTACAAATCGTATCCTTGAATATTTACATGGTCAAGCTGTCCACGAGTAGGAAATTTTCTCCAAGCTAAGACTTAGTAGACTATCTTAAGTGTTTCCCCTATTTTAGAAGGGAGGAACCTTACAATTAGTATCCAAGCAAAGGCTAACTATCAAGGGATTAAAGCAAGTGATTGTTTGTCATATGAGGAAGAATCAATCATCTCTACTAGCCATAGAAATGGTTTTAATATCCTCACATGTTGAGACAATCATGCCTATGAAATTGCGCTTGTATCTTGGGGGTGCATAGGAAAGATACTTATACAATAAATTTGAATAATAGGATTGGGGAGGAAACCTTTTGAGGATTAAAAACATAGGGTGATCAAATTAAGAAACTAGTGGAGACTTAATAACTAGAAGGATAGACCGAAACTTTGTTTAGAGAAATTTTTAAGATATATCTCATTAACTCGCATATTATAAATTATTAAGATTATAACTCCATTGAGGTTTGAATAGTTGGCATATGAATGCCATCCATCGGATGCTTTACACTAGGATGATCGTGCAAGATCATGAGCCCATCTCAGACAAACATGGGTCTAACTTGGGATATGTAATTCCCAGAGGATCATGCTAATAGATGTGTTAATCCCAAGATACTAGATGTGTCACTTTTAAAATACTAATCATCTCAGATGTGTTAATCTTTGGATGTGTCAATCCCAAGGCACTAGATGTGTAATTCTTTAAAAAAAATGAAGATCTCAGATGTATTAATCCAGAGTGGCCTGAGATGTGGTGCTATGATAAGTATTTGATAGTTTTGAACTTTTCATGGATACAAGGAAAGAAGAAAGTTGACCGTTGCACGTCAAAATCGTAAGAAATGCCGAATTAGTTGGAAGCACTATTGTCAATCTAACCACTCGAACCATAAAATCAGTTATGGGATGCCATGAAAGTACACCTTCGTTAAAGGTTTTGTCCTCCAAGATTTTGAGAGGATAAAATGAATGAATTTTTGGAGCTAACCCAAGAAGGGAAGACCCTGGAAGAATACCACCAAAATCTTGCTAAAACTTCTTCGACTAGCTCTAGAGATGGATGAATAAGCCCACCGTAGTGTGTAGACATCCCTCTGAGGGACAGGAGGATTGAGCGACGGAGCCTGAGAGGGCGACAGGTGGGCTTGAGTCCTTGTCAGCGCGGCCGACGACGAGGTGTATGGTCCCATAGGGTTTTTCCCAGCAGCATGTAGAGGCTGAAAGGCCCAATTCTAGATCATCGGTAGTATAAAGGAAAAGAATAAGAGAGCCGGTTTAGCTTGTATAGAATTGATTCATGTATAAACTTTTTTTTATAAATCTTGCAAGTCCTTGGCATTATTGTACTGTGGAAAAAGGCTGTTTTAACGAGCCTTGTGATGAGAAGGGCCTTAATTAAGGAACATGTTTATTTATGTCAAACAATCTGGTAGGATTAATTAGAAAACAAATTGACGCATGAGTAGGGTGGAAAGTGGGAGGATGGAATGCCCTTAGATACCATCCTACGGAGGACGGGTGGACCCAATTAGTCAGGTAGCTTTCCAACAAATTAAGTGAAAGCCCTACGCTAGATAAATAGGTTCTCGGGCAACACTATTCTAGGAGACTAGGCCAACGGGCAGTTGTGCCTTGCATGGATGCAGAAAAAAGTGATGTCTCTAGGAATCAAGATTAGTCGCCCAAATCATGATCCATTATGCTATGGGTAATTTGACTTTTAAAGAACCACGCTCTCCCTGCGGGACAGGTCTAGGTCTTACCTACAAATCGTATCCTTGAATCTTTACATGGTCAAGGTCTTACGAGTAGAAAATTTTCTCTGAGATAAGACCTCGTAGACTATCTTAAGTGTTTCCGCTATTTTGGAAGGAAGAGCATTACAATCGGTATCAGAGCAAAGGCTAACTCTATCAAGGGACTAAAACAAGTGATTGTTTGTCATATGAGGATGAATCAGTCATATCTTCTGGCCATAGAAATGGTTTGAATATTCTCACATGTTGAGACAATCATCCTATAAAATTGTGCTTGTATCTTGGGGGTGCACGTGCAAGATATTTGTACAATAAATTTGAGAAATAAGATTGGGGAGGAAACCTTTTGAGGATAAAAAACAAAGGGTGATCAAATTAAGAACCAGTGAGAGACTGAATGACTAAAATGATCGATTGAAACTTTGTTTAGAGAAATTTTCAGGATATATCTCATTAATTTGCATATTATAAATTATTAAGATTATAACTCCATTAAGGTTTGAATAGTTGATGTATGAATGCCATCCATTGGATGCTTTACACTAGGATGATCGTCCAAGATCTTGAACCCATTCAGACAAAAATGGGTCTAACTTGGGATGTGTAATTCCTAGAGGATCATGCTAGTAGATGTGTTAATCCCAAGATAACACATGTGTAATTTTTAAAAAACTAATCGTCTTAGACGTGTTAATATCCTGATAATTTTTGGACGTGTCAATCCCAAGGACCTAGATGTGTAATTCTTAAAAAAATAAAAATCTCAGATGTATTAATCCGGAGTGCCTTCAGATGTGGTGCTATAATAAGTATTTGATAGTTTTGAACTTTCTGAAAGAAGAAAGTTCACCCTTGCTCATCTAAAAATCATAAGTTCACCCTTTCATGTGCGGATACAACCTTGTGAAAAGGGCCTTAATTAAGGAATATGTTTATTTATGTCAAACAGTTTGGTAGGATTAATTAGAAAATAAATTGATGCGTGAGTAGGGTGGAAAGTGGGAGGATGGAAAGCCTCGAGACGGCACCATCCTACTACGAACGGGTGGACCCGATTAGTCAGGTAACTTTCTAACAGATTAAGTGAAAGCCCTGAAAGCCCTATGCTAAATAAATAGGTTCTGGGGAAACTCCATTCTAAGAGAGTAGGCCAACGGTCGGCTATGCCTTGCATGGATGGGGAAGAAAGCGTTGTCTCTAGGAATCAAGATTAGTAGTTACCCAAATTATGATCAATTACCCTATGGGTAATTTGACTTTTAGAAGACCACGCTCCCCCTGCAGGATAGGACTAGGTCATACCTACAAATCGTATCCTTGAATCTTTACATGGTCAAGGTGTGGACGAGTAGGAAATTTTCTCCAAGAGCTAAGACTTAGTAGACTATCTTAAGTGTTTGCCCTATTTTGGAAGAGGGGAACCTTACAATTAGTATCAGAGCAAAGGCTAACTATCAAGGGATTAAAACAAGTGATTGTTTGTCATATGAGGATGAATCAATCATCTCTACTTGCCATAGAAATGGTTTGAATACCCTTACATGTCATCTAAAAATCATAAGAAATGCAAAATTGGTTGGAAGCATTGTTGTCAATCTAACCACTCGAACCAGAATGAGTTATGGGATGCCATGAAAGTACACCTTCATGAAAGGTTTTTTTCCTTCACGATTTCAAGAGGATAAAATGAATGAATTTTTGGAGATAACCCAAGAAGGGAAGACCCTGGAAGAATACCACCAAAATCTTGCTAAAACTTCTTCGATTAGCTCCAGAGATGGATGAGGTAACTCTTCTACACCAACGATTCATTTGGAAGCTTAATCTACCTTTGAATAACCTCGTCACAAGAATGCAAAACCATCCTCTATTTTAGAGGCCATAATTATAGCCAGAGACTAGGATAAAGTTTTTTTATGTAGAGGGTGTCGAGAAGGACATGAGTTCTGACATGAGTTCTTCCATGTTAATCAAGAAGAGGTCCCCTAATTTTCAAGAGGAACATCAAGCCCACCCTTGGCTACTACAAGGAATCATGAGCTAGAGTAAAATTAGGTCAAGAAATACGGATAAGGAGGTTAAAGATAATCAAATTCAACAAGTATTTCTATGAGTAAATAGAAGAGGATTGGTGCAAGATTCATGTGAAGTAATGTACATGATGAATAGAGGTATTCTAGAAGACGATACTAAGATTATGAAATTGCTATCGTAGGTTAGATTTCATAAAGGATTATTCCCTCACGTTTTTCCATGACAAATGAGTAAGTACCATATTACATGGGGATATAGAATAAGGAATTCGTAAGGAAGGATTACGATTGTTTTAATAAAAAGGTTCATATTGTATGAGAGGTATAATGGATGCATGAACTTAGGATAATAACGCCAATTAACTTTAGACTAATAAAGACCGTTTGGGGGCACAACAAAATGAGCCAAACACATGAAATAAGAGACTTTTTAGGAACAATTTTTAGATAAAAGAAGATCTCTAACTAGTGGGGGGACACCACTTTGGAAGAGAGAGGAGGATTTACTTAGATACTGTCCCAGCTCGCGAGATGAGGACATCTCGAATTTTTTAAGTGGGGGGGCAGATTGTAAGGTCTCTTCGAAGTCATGTATGTGTCTCTTTTAATATAGATTTCAAGAAGGAAAGAGAGTGCACTTAGAGAACAGTGAGGCAATAAGGCTAGAAACATTAGGAAAGTAATAGAGTAAAAATAGTAGCTCTAAAAATCCTAAAACAAAAAAGAAGACAAGAATAGTTCTTGTGCTTATGTAGCCGGACGGCAAAGACGTTAGTAAGGCTGGGAGTCGGCGCATGGTATGTATCCCTCGTACCATTGGGAGAATGAGGTTCTTCGATCGAGAGGCGAGTGATTGTGATGCTATCTAGTTTTGAAGGCCCCGGCTAGTGCAGTGAATAAGCGCACCCTAGTGTGTAGACATCCCTCTGAGGGGCAGGAGGATCAAGCGACAGAGCCTGAGAGGCCGACAAGCCGGCTTGCATCCTCATGGTGGGGAGTGCTGCCTCGACGATGAGGTGCATGTCCCGTAGTAGCGATGTAGAGGCCGGAAGGTTGGATTCTAGACCATTGGGAGTACAAAGAAAAAGAATAAGAGAGCCGATTTGGCTTGTATGGAATTGATTCATGTATAAATTTTTTTATAAAGCTTATACAACTTTGGCATTGTTGTACTTTGAAAAAAGGCTGTTTTAACGAACCTTGTGAAAAGGGCCTTAATTAAGCAATCAGTCTATTTATGTCAAACAGTTTGGTAGGATTAATTAGAAAACAAATTGACGCGTGAGTAGGGTGGAAAGTGGGAGGATGGAAAGCCTGGAGATGATGGCACCATCCTACGACGACGGCGGGTGGACCCGATTAGTCAGGTAGCTTTCCAACAAATTAAGTGAAAGCCCTATGTTAGATAAATAGGTTGCCCAAATTATGATCAATTACCCTATGGGTAATTTGAGTTTTAGAAGACCACGCTCCCCGTGCGGGATAGGACTAGGTCTTACCTACAAATCGTATCCTTGAATCTTGACATGGTCAAGGTGTTCACGAGTAGGAAGTTTTCTCCAAGCTAAGACTTAGTAGACTATCTTAAGTGTTTCCCCTATTTTAGAAGGGAGGAACCTTACAATTAGTATCCAAGCAAAGGCTAACTATCAAGGGATTAAAGCAAGTGATTGTTTGTCATATGAGGATGAATCAATCATCTCGACTGGCCATAGAAATCGTTTTAATATCCTCACATGTTGAGACAATCATCCCTATGAAATTGTGCTTGTATCTTCAGGGTGCACAGGAAAGATACTTGTACAATAAATTTGAATAATAGGATTGGGGAGGAAACCTTTTGAGGATTAAAAACATAGGGTGATCAAATTAAGAAACATGTGGAGACTGAATAACTAGAAGGATAGACTGAAACTTTGTTTAGAAAAATTTTCAGGATATATCTCATTAACTCGCATATTATAAATTATTAAGATTATAACTCCATTATGGTTTGAATAGTTGTTGGCGTATGAATGCCATCCATTGATTGCTTTACACTAGGATGATCGTCCAAGATCTTGAGCCCATCTCAGACAAACATGGGTCTAACTTGGGATATGTAATTCCTAGGGGAACCTTACAATTAGTATCAGAGAAAAGGCTAACTATTAAGGGATTAAAACATGTGATTGTTTGTCATATGAGGATGAATCAATCATCTCTACTGGCCATAGAAATGGTTTGAATATCTTTACATGTCGTCTAAAAATCATAAAAAATGCAAAATTGGTTGGAAGCATTGTTGTCAATCTAACCACTCGAACCAGAATGAGTTATGGGATGCCATGAAAGTACACCTTCGTAAAAGGTCTTTTTCTCCACAATTTTGAGAGGATAAAATGAATGAATTTTTGGAGATAACCCAAGAAGGGAAGACCGTGGAAGAATACCACCAAAATCTTGCTAAAACTTCTCCGATTAGCTCCAGAGATGGATGAGGTAACTCTTCTCCACCAACGATTCATTTGGAAGCTTAATCTACCTTTGAATAACCTTGTCAAGAATGGAAAACCATCCCCTATTTCAGAAGCCATAATTATAGCCAGAGACTATGATAAAGTGTTTTTATGTAGAGGGTGTCGAGAAGGACATGAGTTCTTCCATGTTAATCAAGAAGAGGTCCCCTAAGTTTCAAGAGGAACATCAAGGCCACCCTTGGCTACTACAAGGAATCATGAGCTAGAGTAAAATTAGGTCAAGAAATAGGGATAACGAGGTTAAAGATAATCAAATTCAACAAGTATTTCTATGAGTAAATAGAAGAGGATTGGTGCAACATTCATGTGAAGTAATGTACATGATGAATAGAGGTATTCTAGAAGACGATACTAAGATTATGCAATTGCTATCATAGGTTAGATTTCGTAAAGGATTATTCTCTCACGTTTTTCCATGACAAATTATTAAGTACCATATTACATGGGGATATAGAAAAAGGAATTCGTAAGGAAGGATTACGATTTTTTTAATAAAAAGGTTCATATTGTATGAGAGGTATAATGGATGCATGAACTTAGGATAATAAGACCAATTAACTTTAGAAAGACCGTTTGGGGGCACAACAAAACGAGCCAAACACATGAAATAAGAGACTTTTTAGGAACAATTTTTAGATAAAAGAAGATTTCTAGCTAGTGGGGGGATACCACTTTGGAAGATAGAGGAGGATTTACTTAGATATTGTCCCAGCTCGCGAGATGAGGACATCTTGAATCTTTTAAGTGGGGGAGAGATTTTAAGGTCCCTCCGGAGTCATGTATGTGTCTCTTTTAATATAGATTTCAAGAAGAAAAGAGAGTGCACTTAGAGAAGAGTGAGGCAATAAGGCTAGAAACATTAGGAAAGTAATAGAGTAAAAATAGTAGCTCCAACAATCCTAAAAGAAATAAGAAGACAAGAATAATTCTTGTGGTAGGATTAATTAGAAAACAAATTGACGCGCGAGTAGGGTGGAAAGTGGGAGGATGGAAAGCCTGGAGATGATGGCACCATCCTACGACAGTGGGTGGATCCGATTAGTCAGGTAGCTTTCCAACAAATTAAGTGAAAGCCCTATGTTAGATAAATAGGTTGCCCAAATTATGATCAATTACCCTATGGGTAATTTGAGTTTTAGAAGACCACGCTCCCCGTGCGGGATAGGACTAGGTCTTACCTACAAATCGTATCCTTGAATATTTACATGGTCAAGGTGTCCACGAGTAGGAAATTTTCTCCAAGATAAGACTTAGTAGACTATCTTAAGTGTTTCCCCTATTTTAGAAGGGAGGAACCTTACAATTAGTATCCAAGCAAAGGCTAACTATCAAGGGATTAAAGCAAGTGATTGTTTGTCATATGAGGATGAATCAATCATCTCGACTGGCCATAGAAATCGTTTTAATATCCTCACATGTTGAGACAATCATCCCTATGAAATTGTGCTTGTATCTTTGGGGTGCACAGGAAAGATACTTGTACAATAAATTTGAATAATAGGATTGGGGAGGAAACCTTTTGAGGATTAAAAACATAGGGTGATCAAATTAAGAAACATGTGGAGACTGAATAACTAGAAGGATAGACCGAAACTTTGTTTAGAGAAATCTTCAGGATATATCTCATTAACTCGCATATTATAAATTATTAAGATTATAACTCCGTTACGGTTTGAATAGTTGGCGTATGAATGCCATCCATTGGATGCTTTACACTAGGATGATCGTCCAAGATCTTGAGCCCATCTCAGACAAACATGGGTCTAACTTGGGATATGTAATTCCCAGGGGAACCTTACAATTAGTATCATAGAAAAGGCTAACTATTAAGGGATTAAAACATGTGATTGTTTGTCATATGAGGATGAATCAATCATCTCTACTGGCCATAGAAATGGTTTGAATATCTTTACATGTCTAAAAATCATAAAAAATGCAAAATTGGTTGGAAGCATTGTTGTCAATCTAACCACTCGAACCAGAATGAGTTATGGGATGCCATGAAAGTACACCTTCGTGAAAGGTTTTTTTCTCCACGATTTCGAGAGGATAAAATGAATGAATTTTTGGAGATAACCCAAGAAGGGAAGACCGTGGAAGAATACCACCAAAATCTTGCTAAAACTTCTCCGATTAGCTCCAGAGATGGATGAGGTAACTCTTCTCCACCAACGATTCATTTGGAAGCTTAATCTACCTTTGAATAACCTTGTCAAGAATGGAAAACCATCCCCTATTTCAGAAGCCATAATTATAGCCAGAGACTATGATAAAGTGTTTTTATGTAGAGGGTGTCGAGAAGGACATGAGTTCTTCCATGTTAATCAAGAAGAGGTCCCCTAATTTTCAAGAGGAACGTCAAGCCCACCCTTGGCTACTACAAGGAATCATGAGCGAGAGTAAAATTAGGTCAAGAAATAGGGATAACGAGGTTAAAGATAATCAAATTCAACAAGTATTTCTATGAGTAAATAGAAGAGGATTGGCGCAACATTCATGTGAAGTAATGTACATGATGAATAGAGGTATTCTAGAAGACGATACTAAGATTATGCAATTGCTATCATAGGTTAGATTTCGTAAAGGATTATTTCCTCACGTTTTTCCATGACAAATTATTAAGTACCATATTACATGGGGATATAGAATAAGGAATTTGTAAGGAAGGATTACGATTTTTTTAATAAAAAGGTTCATATTGTATGAGAGGTATAATGGATGCATGAACTTAGGATAATAAGATCAATTAACTTTAGAAAGACCGTTTGGGGGCACAACAAAACGAGTCAAACACATGAAATAAGAGACTTTTTAGGAACAATTTTTAGATAAAAGAAGATTTCTAGCTAGTGGGGGGACACCACTTTGGAAGATAGAGGAGGATTTACTTAGATATTGTCTCAGCTCGCGAGATGAGGACATCTTGAATCTTTTAAGTGGGGGGGAGATTGTAAGGTCCCTCCGGAGTCATGTATGTGTCTCTTTTAATATAGATTTCAAGAAGAAAAGAGAGTGCACTTAGAGAAGAGTGAGGCAATAAGGCTAGAAACATTAGGAAAGTAATAGAGTAAAAATAGTAGCTCCAAAAATCCTAAAAGAAATAAGAAGACAAGAATAGTTCTTGTGGAATTAGAAAACAAATTGACGCGCAATTAGGGTGGAAAGTGGGAGGATGGAAAGCCTGGAGATGATGGCACCATCCTACGACAGTGGGTGGATCCGATTAGTCAGGTAGCTTTCCAACAAATTAAGTGAAAGCCCTATGTTAGATAAATAGGTTGCCCAAATTATGATCAATTACCCTATGGGTAATTTGAGTTTTAGAAGACCACGCTCCCCGTACAGGATAGGACTAGGTCTTACCTACAAATCGTATCCTTGAATATTTACATGGTCAAGGTGTCCACAAGTAGGAAATTTTCTCGAAGCTAAGACTTAGTAGACTATCTTAAGTGTTTCCCCTATTTTAGAAGGGAGGAACCTTACAATTAGTATCCAAGCAAAGGCTAACTATCAAGGGATTAAAACAAGTGATTGTTTGTCATATGAGGATGAATCAATCATCTCTACTGGCCATAGAAATGGTTTTAATCATCCCTATGAAATTGCGCTTGTATCTTGGGGGTGCACAGGAAAGATACTTGTACAATAAATTTGAATAATAGGATTGGGGAGGAAACCTTTTGAGGATTAAAAACATAGGGTGATCAAATTAAGAAACATGTGGAGACTGAATAACTAGAAGGATAGACCGAAACTTTGTTTAGAGAAATCTTCAGGATATATCTCATTAACTCGCATATTATAAATTATTAAGATTATAACTCCATTAAGGTTTGAATAGTTGGCATATGAATGCCATCCATCGGATGCTTTACACTAGGATGATCGTCCAAGATCTTAAGCCCATCTCAGACAAACATGGGGCTAACTTGGGATGTGTAATTCCCAGAGGATCATGCTATTAGATGTGTTAATCCCAACATACTAGATGTGTCACTTTTAAAATACTAATCATCTCACATGTGTTAATCTTTGGATGTGTCAATCCCAAGGCACTAGATGTGTAATTTTTTTAAAAAAATGAAGATCTCAGATGTATTAATCTAGAGTGCCCTGAGATGTGGTGCTATGATAAGTATTTGATAGTTTTGAACTTTTCATGGATACAAGGAAAGAAGAAAGTTGATCGTTGCACGTCAAAATCATAAGAAATGCCGAATTAGTTGGAAGCACTATTGTCAATCTAACCACTCGAACCATAAAATCAGTTATGGGATGCCATGAAAGTACACCTTCGTGAAAGGTTTTGTCCTCCAAGATTTTGAGAGGATAAAATGAATGAATTTTTGGAGCTAACCCAGGAAAGGAAGACCCTCGAAGAATACCACCAAAATTTTGCTAAAACTCGATTAGCTCTAGAGATGGATGAATAAGCCCACCGTAGTGTGTAGACATCCCTCTGAGGGGCAGGAGGATTGAGCGACGGAGCCTGAGAGGGTGATAGGTGGGCTTGAGTCCTTGCCAGCGCGGCCGACGACGAGGTGTATGGTCCCATAGGGTTTTTCCCAGCAGCATGTAGAGGCTGAAAGGCCCAATTCTAGATCATCGACAGTATGAAGGAAAAGAATAAGAGAGCCGGTTTAGCTTGTATGGAATTGATTCATGTATAAACTTTTTTTTATAAATCTTGCAAGTCCTTGGCATTATTGTACTGTGGAAAAAGGCTGTTTTAACGAGCCTTGTGATGAGAAGGGCCTTAATTAAGGAACATGTTTATTTATGTCAAGCAGTGTGGTAGGATTAATTAGAAAACAAATTGACGCATGAGTAGGGTGGAAATTGGAAATTGGAATGCCCTTAGACACCATCCTACGGAGGATGGGTGGACCCAATTAGTCGGGTAGCTTTCCACCAACAGATTAAGTGAAAGCCCTACGCTAGATAAATAGGTTCTCGGGCAACACTATTCTAGGAGACTAGGCCAACGGGCAGCTGTGCCTTGCATGGATGAGGAAAAAAGTGATGTCTCTAGGAATCAAGATTAGTAGTTGCCCAAATCATGATCAATTACACTGGGTAATTAGACTTTTAAAGAACTACGCTCTCCCTGCAGGACAGGTCTAGGTCTTACGTACAAATCGTATCCTTGAATCTTTACATAGTCAAGGTGCAACGAGTAGGAAATTTTCTCAGAGATAAGACTTTGTAGACGATCTTAAGTGTTTCCGCTATTTTGGAAGGAGGAGCATTACAATCGGTATCAGAGCAAAGGCTAACTCTATCAAGGGATTAAAACAAGTGATTGTTTGTCATATGAGGATGAATCAATGTGTTAATCCCAAGATACTAGATGTGTCACTTTTAAAATACTAATCATCTCATATGTGTTAATCTTTGGATGTGTCAATCCCAAGGCACTAGATGTGTAATTGTTTAAAAAAAATGATCGCAGATGTATTAATCTAGAGTGCCCTGAGATGTGGTGCTATGATAAGTATTTGATAGTTTTGAACTTTTCATGGATACAAGGAAAGAAGAAAGTTGAGCGTTGCACTTCAAAATCATAAGAAATGCCGAATTAGTTGGAAGCACTATTGTCAATCTAACTAGTCAAACCATAAAATCAGTTATGGGATGCCATGAAAGTACAAAGGTTTTGTCCTCCAAGATTTTGAGAGGATAAAATGAATGAATTTTTGGAGCTAACCCAAGAAGGAAAGACCCTGGAAGAATACCACCGAAATCTCGCTAAGACTTCTTCGATTAGCTCCAAAGATGGATGAATAAGCCCACCGTAGTGTGTAGACATCCCTCTGAGCGACAGGAGGATTGAGCGACGGAGCCTGAGAGGGCGATAGGCGGGCTTGAGTCCTTGCCAGCGCAGCCGACGACGATGTGTATGGTCCCATAGGGTTTTGCCCACAGCACCATCATGTAGAGGCTAGAAGGCCCAATTCTAGATCATCGGTAGTATAAAGGAAAAGAATAAGATAGCCGGCTCAGCTTGTATGGAATTGATTCATATATAAACTTTTTTTTGTAAATCTTGCAAGTCCTTGGCATTATTGTTCTGTGAAAAAAGGCTGTTTTAACGAACCTTGTGATGAGAAGGGCCTTAATTAAGGAACATGTTTATTTATGTCAATTAGTGCGGTAGGATTAATTAGAAAACAAATTGACGCGAGAGTAGGGTGGAAAGTGGGAGGATGGAATGCCCCGACGACACCATCCTATGGAGGATAGGTGGACCCAATTAGTCAGGCAGCTTTCCAACACTATTCTAGGAGACTAGGAAAACCGGCAGCTGTGCCTTGCATGGATGAGGAAAAAAGTGATGTCTCCAGGAATCCAGATTAGTAGTTGCCCAAATCATGATCAATTACGCTATGGGTAATTTGACTTTTAAAGAACCACGCTCTCCCTGCAGGACAGGTCTAGGTCTTACCTACAAATCGTATCCTTGAATCTTTACATGGTCAAGGTGCAACGAGTAGGAAATTTTCTCCGAGATAAGACTTTGTATACGATCTTAAGTGTTTCCGCTATTTTGGAAGGAGGAGCATTACAATCGGTATTAGAGCAAAGGCTAACTCTATCAAGGGATTAAAACAAGTGATTCATATGAGGATCAATCAATCATATCTTCTAGCCATAGAAATGGTTTGAACATTCTCAAATGTTGAGACAATCATCCTATAAAATTGTGCTTGTATCTTGGGGGTGCACGCGTAAAATATTTGTACAATAAATTTGAGAAATAAGATTGGAGAGGAAACCTTTTGAGAAAAAAAACATAGGGTGATCAAATTAAGAAACCAGTGAGAGATTGAATGACTAGAAGGATCGACTGAAACTTTGTTTAGAGAAATTTTTAGCATATATCTCATTAATTTGTATATTATAAATTATTAAGATTATAACTCCATTAAGGTTTGAATGGTTGATGTATAAATGCCATCCATTGGATGCTTTACACTAGGATGATCGTCCAAGATCTTGAACCCATCTTAGACAAACATGGGTCTAACTTGGGATGTGTAATTCCTAGAGGATCATGCTAGTAGATGTGTTATTCCCATGAGACCAGATGTGTAATTTTTAAAAAACTAATCGTCTCAGACGTGTTAATATCCTGATAATCTTTGGACGTGTCAATCCCAAGACCCCAGATGTGTAATTCTTAAAAAAATAAAGATCTCCGATGTACTAATCCCGAGTGCCTTCAGATGTGGTGCTATGATAAGTATTTGATAGTTTTGAACTTTCTGAAAGAAGAAAGTTCACCCTTGCTCATCTAAAAATCATAAGTTCACCCTTTCATGTGTGGATACAACCTTGTGAAAAGGGCCTTAATTAAGGAATATGTTTATTTATGTCAAATAGTTTGGTAGGATTAATTAGAAAATAAATTGACACGAGTAGGGTGGAAAGTGGGAGGATGGAAAGCCTCGAGATGGCACCATCCTCCTACGGACGGGAAAACCCGATTAGTCAGGTAGCTTTCCAACAGATTAAGTGAAAGCACTATGCTAGATAAATAGGTTATGGGGAAACTCTATTCTAGGAGACTAGGCCAACGGGCAGCTGTGCCTTGCATGGATGGGGAAGAAAGCGTTGTCTCTAGGAATCAAGATTAGTAGTTGCCCAAATTATGATCAATTACCCTATGGGTAATTTGACTTTTAGAAGACCACGCTCCCCCTGCGGGATAGGACTAGGTCATACCTACAAATCGTATCCTTGAATCTTTACATGGCAAGGTGTCAACGAGTAGGAAATTTTCTCCAAGAGCTAAGACTTAGTAGACTATCTTAAGTGTTTGCCCTATTTTGGAAGAGGGGAACCTTACAATTAGTATCACAGCAAAGGGTAACTATCGAGGGATTAAAGCAAGTGATTGTTTGTCATATGAGGATGAATCAATCAACTCTACTGGCCATAGAAATGGTTTGAATATCCTTACATGTTGTCGTCTAAAAATCATAAGAAATGCAAAATTGGTTGGAAGCATTGTTGTCAATATAACCACTCGAACCAGAATGAGTTATGGGATGCCATGAAAGTACACCTTTGTGAAAGGTTTTTTCCTCCAGGATTTTGAGAGGATAAAATGAATGAATTTTTGGAGATAATCCAAGAAGGGAAGACCCTGGAAGAATACCACCAAAATCTTGCTACCGATTAGGTCCAGAGATGGATGAGGTAACTCTTCTCTACCAACGATTCATTTGGAAGCTTAATCTACCTTTGAAAAACCTCGTCAAGAATGCAAAACCATCCTCTATTTCACAAGCCATAATTATAGCCAGAGACTATGATAAAGTCTTTTTATGTGGAGGGTGTCGAGAAGGACATGAGTTCTTCCATGTTAATCAAGAAGAGGTCCCTTTATTTTTAAGAGGAACATCAAGTCCACCCTTGGTTACTACAAGGAATCATGAGCTAGAGTAAAATTAGGTCAAGAAATACGGATAACGAGTTAAAGATAATCAAATTCAACAAGTATTTCTATGAGTAAATAGAAGAGGATTGGTGCAAGATTCATGTGAAGTAATGTACATGATGAATAGAGGTATTCTAGAAGACGATACTAAGATTATGCAATTGCTATCGTAGGTTTGATTTCGTAAAGGATTATTCCCTCACGTTTTTCCATGATAAATTATTAAGTACCATATTACATGGGGATATAGAATAAGGAATTCGTAAGGAAGGATTACAATTCTTTTAATAAAAAGGTTCATACTGTATGAGAGGTATAATGAATGCATGAACTTAGGATAATAAGGCCAATTAACTTTAGACTAATAAAGACCGTTTGGGGGCACAACAAAACGAGCCAAACACATGAAATAAGGGACTTTTTAGAAACAATTTTTAGATAAAAGAAGATTTCTAACTAGTGGGGGGACACCACTTTGGAAGATAGAGGAGGATTTACTTAGATACTGTCCCAGCTCGCGAGATGAGGACATCTCGAATCTTTTAAGTGGGGGGGAGATTGTAAA
This sequence comes from Cibotium barometz, assembly GCF_041138505.1. Taxonomy (NCBI): domain Eukaryota; kingdom Viridiplantae; phylum Streptophyta; class Polypodiopsida; order Cyatheales; family Cibotiaceae; genus Cibotium; species Cibotium barometz. Next base: position 19,010,350 of record NC_141098.1, on the reverse strand, counting down.
GTCTCTCCGGAGTCATGTATGTGTCTCTTTTAATATAGATTTCAAGAAGGAAAGAGAGTGCACTTAGAGAAGAGTGAGGCAATAAGGCTAGAAACATTAGGAAAGTAATAGAGTAAAAATAGTAGCTGCAAAAATCCTAAAAGAAAAAAGAAGACAAGAATAGTTCTTGTGCTTGTGTAGCCAGACGGCAGAGACGTTAGTAAGGCTGGGAGTCGGCCCATGGTATGTATCCCTCATACCATTGGGAGAATGAGGTTCTTCGATCGAGGCGAGTGATTGTGATGCTGTCTAGTTTTGAGGCCCCGGACTAGTGCAGTGAATAAGCCCACCCTAGTGTGTAGACATCTCTCTTAGGGGCAGGAGGATCAAGCGACGGAGAGGCCGACAGGCCGGCTTGCATCCTCGTGGTGGCGAGCGCGGCCTCGATGATGAGGTGCATGTCCCATAGTAGGGATGTAGAGGCTGGAAGGTTGGATTCTAGATCATCGGCAGTATAAAAGAAAAGAATAAGAGAGCCGATTTGGCTTGTATGGAATTGATTCATGTATAAACTTTATTTATAAAACTTATACAACTTTGGCATTATTGTACTGTGAAAAAAGAATGTTTCAACAACGAATCTTGTGAAAAGGGCCTTAATTAAAGAATATGTTTATTTATGTCAAACAGTTTGGTAGGATTAATTAGAAAACAAATTGACGCGTGAGTAGGATGGAAAGTGGGAGGATGGAAAGCCTGGAGATGATGGCACCATCCTACGACAACGGCGGGTGGACCCGATTAGTCAGGTAGCTTTCCAACAAATTAAAGAATATGTTTATTTATGTCAAACAGTTTGGTAGGATTAATTAGAAAACAAATTGACGCGTGAGTAGGGTGGAAAGTGGGAGGATGGAAAGCCTGGAGATGATGGCACCATCCTACGACAACGGCGGGTGGACCCGATTAGTCAGGTAGCTTTCCAACAAATTAAGTGAAAGCCCTATGCTAGATAAATAAGTTGCCCAAATTATGATCAATTACCCTATGGGTGATTTGAGTTTTAGAAGACCATGCTCCCGGTGCGCGGGATAGCACTAGGTCTTACCTATAAATCATATCCTTGAATATTGACATGGTCAAGGTGTCCACGAGTAGGAAGTTTTCTCCAAGCTAAGACTTAGTAGACTATCTTAAGTGTTTCCCCTATTTTAGAAGGGAGGAACCTTACAATTAGTATCCAAGCAAAGGCTAACTATCAAGGGATTAAAACAAGTGATTGTTTGTCATTTGAGAATGAATCAATCATCTCTACTGGCCATAGAAATGCTTTTAATATCCTCACATGTCGAGACAATGATCCCTATGAAATTGCGCTTGTATCTTGGGGGTGCACAGGAAAGATACTTGTACAATAAATTTGAATAATAGAATTGGGGAGGAAACCTTTTGAGGATAAAAAACATAGGGTGATCAAATTAAGAAACTAATGGAGACTGAATAACCAGAAGGATAGACCGAAACTTTGTTTAGAGAAATTTTCAGGATATATCTCATTAACTTGCATATTATAAATTATTAAGATTATAACTCCATTAAGGTTTGAATAGTTGGCGTATGAATGCCATCCATTGGATGCTTTACACTAGGATGATCGTCCAAGATCTTGAGTCCATCTTAGATAAACATGGGTCTAACTTGGGATGTGTAATTCCTAGGGGAACCTTACAATTAGTATCAGAGCAAAGGCTAACTATCAAGGGATTAAAACAAATTATTGTTTGTCATATGAGGATGAATCAATCATCTCTACTGACCATAGAAATGGTTTGAATATCTTTACATGTCGTCTAAAAATCATAAGAAATACAAAATTGGTTGGAAGCATTGTTGTCAATCTAACCACTCGAACCAGAATGAGTTATGGGATGCCATAAAAGTACACCTTCGTGAAAGGTTTTTTTCTCCACGATTTTGAGAGGATAAAATGAATGAATTTTTGGAGATAACCCAAGAAGGGAAGACCCTGGAAGAATACCACCAAAATCTTGCTAAAACTTCTCCGATTAGCTCCAGAGATGGATGAGGTAACTCTTCTTCTCCAATGATTCATTTGGAAGCTTAATCTACCTTTGAATAACCTCGTCAAGAATGCAAAACCATCCTCTATTTCAAAAGCCATAATTATAGCCAGAGACTATGATAAAGTTTTTTTTATGTAGAGGGTGTCGAGAAGGACATGATTTCTTCCATGTTAATCAAGAAGAGGTCCCCTAATTTTCAAGAGGAACGTCAAACCCACCCTTGGCTACTACAAGGAATCATGAGCTAGATTAAAATTAGGTCAAGAAATAGGGATAACGAGGTTAAAGATAATCAAATTCAACAAGTATTTCTATGAGTAAATAGAAGAGGATTGGTGCAAGATTCATGTGAAGAAGTAATGTACATGATGAATAGAGGTATTCTAGAAGACGATACTAAGATTATGCAATTGCTATCGTAGGTTAGATTTCGTAAAGGATTATTCTCTCACGTTTTTCCATGACAAATTATTAAGTACCATATTACATGGGGATATAGAATAAGGAATTTGTAAGGAAGAATTACGATTTTTTTAATAAAAAGGTTCATATTGTATGAGAGGTATAATGGATGCATGAACTTAGGATAATAAGGCCAATTAACTTTAGACTAATAAAGACCGTTTGAGGGCACAACAAAACGAGCCAAACACATGAAATAAGGGACTTTTTAAGAACAATTTTTAGATAAAAGAAGATTTCTAGCTAGTGGGGGGACACCACTTTGGAAGAGAGAGGAGGATTTACTTAGATACTGTCCCAGCTTGCGAGATGAGGACACCTTGAATCTTTTAAGTGGGGGGGAGATTGTAAGGTCTCTCCAGAGTCATGTATCTGTCTCTTTTAATATAGATTTCAAGAAGGAAAGAGAGTGCACTTAGAGAAGAGTGAGGCAATAAGGCTAGAAACATTAGGAAAGTAATAGAGTAAAAATAGTAGCTCCAAAAATCCTAAAAGAAATAAAAAGACAAGAATAGTTCTTGTGGTAGGATTAATTAGAAAACAAATTGACGGGCGAGTAGGGTGGAAAGTGGGAGGATGGAAAGCCAGGAGATGATGCCACCATCCTACGACAGTGGGTGGACCCGATTAGTCAGTTAGCTTTCCAACAAATTAAGTGAAAGCCCTATGTTAGATAAATAGGTTGCCCAAATTATGATCAATTACCCTATGGGTAATTTGAGTTTTAGAAGACCACGCTCCCCGTGCGGGATAGGACTAGGTCTTACCTACAAATCGTATCCTTGAATATTTACATGGTCAAGGTGTCCACGAGTAGGAAATTTTCTCCAAGCTAAGACTTAGTAGACTATCTTAAGTGTTTCCCCTATTTTAGAAGGGAGGAACCTTACAATTAGTATCCAAGCAAAGGCTAACTATCAAGGGATTAAAGCAAGTGATTGTTTGTCATATGAGGAAGAATCAATCATCTCTACTAGCCATAGAAATGGTTTTAATATCCTCACATGTTGAGACAATCATGCCTATGAAATTGCGCTTGTATCTTGGGGGTGCACAGGAAAGATACTTATACAATAAATTTGAATAATAGGATTGGGGAGGAAACCTTTTGAGGATTAAAAACATAGGGTGATCAAATTAAGAAACTAGTGGAGACTTAATAACTAGAAGGATAGACCGAAACTTTGTTTAGAGAAATTTTTAAGATATATCTCAGTAACTCGCATATTATAAATTATTAAGATTATAACTCCATTGAGGTTTGAATAGTTGGCATATGAATGCCATCCATCGGATGCTTTACACTAGGATGATCGTGCAAGATCGTGAGCCCATCTCAGACAAACATGGGTCTAACTTGGGATATGTAATTCCCAGAGGATCATGCTATTAGATGTGTTAATCCCAAGATACTAGATGTGTCACTTTTAAAATACTAATCATCTCAGATGTGTTAATCTTTGGATGTGTCAATCCCAAGGCACTAGATGTGTAATTCTTTAAAAAAAATGAAGATCTCAGATGTATTAATCCAGAGTGCCCTGAGATGTGGTGCTATGATAAGTATTTGATAGTTTTGAACTTTTCATGGATACAAGGAAAGAAGAAAGTTGACCGTTGCACGTCAAAATCGTAAGAAATGCCGAATTAGTTGGAAGCACTATTGTCAATCTAACCACTCGAACCATAAAATCAGTTATGGGATGCCATGAAAGTACACCTTCGTGAAGGGTTTTGTCCTCCAAGATTTTGAGAGGATAAAATGAATGAATTTTTGGAGCTAACCCAGGAAGGGAAGACCCTGGAAGAATACCACCAAAATCTTGCTAAAACTTCTTCGACTAGCTCCAGAGATGGATGAATAAGCCCACCGTAGTGTGTAGACATCCCTCTGAGGGGCAGGAGGATTGAGCGACGGAGCCTGAGAGGGCGACAGGTGGGCTTGAGTCCTTGTCAGCGCGGTCGACGACGAGGTGTATGGTCCCATAGGGTTTTTCCCAGCAGCATGTAGAGGCTGAAAGGCCCAATTCTAGATCATCGGTAGTATAAAGGAAAAGAATACGAGAGCCGGTTTAGCTTGTATAGAATTGATTCATGTATAAACTTTTTTTTATAAATCTTGCAAGTCCTTGGCATTATTGTACTGTGGAAAAAGGCTGTTTTAACGAGCCTTGTGATGAGAAGGGCCTTAATTAAGAAACATGTTTATTTATGTCAAACAATCTGGTAGGATTAATTAGAAAACAAATTGACGCATGAGTAGGGTGGAAAGTGGGAGGATGGAATGCCCTTAGATACCATCCTACGGAGGACGGGTGGACCCAATTAGTCAGGTAGCTTTCCAACAAATTAAGTGAAAGCCCTACGCTAGATAAATAGGTTCTCGGGCAACACTATTCTAGGAGACTAGGCCAACGGGCAGTTGTGCCTTGCATGGATGCAGAAAAAAGTGATGTCTCTAGGAATCAAGATTAATGGCCCAAATCATGATCCATTATGCTATGGGTAATTTGACTTTTAAAGAACCACGCTCTCCCTGCGGGACAGGTCTAGGTCTTACCTACAAATCGTATCCTTGAATCTTTACATGGTCAAGGTGTTACGAGTAGAAAATTTTCTCTGAGATAAGACCTCGTGACTATCTTAAGTGTTTCCGCTATTTTGGAAGGTGGAGCATTACAATCGGTATCAGAGCAAAGGCTAACTCTATCAAGGGATTAAAACAAGTGATTGTTTGTCATATGAGGAATGAATCAGTCATATCTTCTGGCCATAGAAATGGTTTGAATATTCTCACATGTTGAGACAATCATCCTATAAAATTGTGCTTGTATCTTGGGGGTGCACGTGCAAGATATTTGTACAATAAATTTGAGAAATAAGATTGGGGAGGAAACCTTTTGAGGATAAAAAACATAGGGTGATCAAATTAAGAAACCAGTGAGAGACTGAATGACTAAAATGATCGATTGAAACTTTGTTTACAGAAATTTTCAGGATATATCTCATTAATTTGCATATTATAAATTATTAAGATTATAACTCCATTAAGGTTTGAATAGTTGACGTATGAATGCCATCCATTGGATGCTTTACACTAGGATGATCGTCCAAGATCTTGAACCCATTCAGACAAAAATGGGTCTAACTTGGGATGTGTAATTCCTAGAGGATCATGCTAGTAGATGTGTTAATCCCAAGATAACACATGTGTAATTTTTAAAAAACTAATCGTCTTAGATGTGTTAATATCCTGATAATTTTTGGATGTGTCAATCCCAAGGCCCTAGATGTGTAATTCTTTAAAAAATAAAAATCTTAGATGTATTAATCCGGAGTGCCTTCAGATGTGGTGCTATAATAAGTATTTGATAGTTTTGAACTTTTTGAAAGAAAGTTCACCCTTGCTCATCTAAAAATCATAAGTTCACCCTTTCATGTGCGGATACAACCTTGTGAAAAGGGCCTTAATTAAGGAATATGTTTATTTATGTCAAACAGTTTGGTAGGATTAATTAGAAAATCAATTGACGCGTGAGTAGGGTGGAAAGTGGGAGGATGGAAAGCCTCGAGACGGCACCATCCTCCTACGAACGGGTGGACCCGATTAGTCAGGTAACTTTCTAACAGATTAAGTGAAAGCCCTATGCTAGATAAATAGGTTCTGGGGAAACTCCATTCTAAGAGAGTAGGCCAACGAGCGGCTATGCCTTGCATGGATGGGGAAGAAAGCGTTGTCTCTAGGAATCAAGATTAGTAGTTACCCAAATTATGATCAATTACCCTATGGGTAATTTGACTTTTAGAAGACCACGCTCCCCCTGCGGGATAGGACTAGGTCATACCTACAAATCGTATCCTTGAATCTTTACATGGTCAAGGTGTGGACGAGTAGGAAATTTTCTCCAAGAGCTAAGACTTAGTAGACTATCTTAAGTGTTTGCCCTATTTTGGAAGAGGGGAACCTTACAATTAGTATCAGAGCAAAGGCTAACTATCAAGGGATTAAAACAAGTGATTGTTTGTCATATGAGGATGAATCAATCATCTCTACTTGCCATAGAAATGGTTTGAATACCCTTACATGTTGTCATCTAAAAATCATAAGAAATGCAAAATTGGTTGGAAGCATTGTTGTCAATCTAACCACTCAGACCAGTATGAGTTATGGGATGCCATGAAAGTACACCTTCATGAAAGGTTTTTTTCTTTCACGATTTCGAGAGGATAAAATGAATGAATTTTTGGAGATAACCCAAGAAGGGAAGACCCTGGAAGAATACCACCAAAATCTTGCTAAAACTTCTTCGATTAGCTCCAGAGATGGATGAGGTAACTCTTCTACACCAACGATTCATTTGGAAGCTTAATCTACCTTTGAATAACCTCGTCACAAGAATGCAAAACCATCCTCTATTTTAGAGGCCATAATTATAGCCAGAGACTAGGATAAAGTTTTTTATGTAGAGGGTGTCGAGAAGGACATGAGTTCTGACATGAGTTCTTCCATGTTAATCAAAAAGAGGTCCCCTAATTTTCAAGAGGAACGTCAAGCCCACCCTTGGCTACTACAAGGAATCATGAGCTAGAGTAAAATTAGGTCAAGAAATATGGATAAGGAGGTTAAAGATAATCAAATTCAACAAGTATTTCTATGAGTAAATAGAAGAGGATTGGTGCAACATTCATGTGAAGTAATGTACATGATGAATAGAGGTATTCTAGAAGACGATACTAAGATTATGAAATTGCTATCGTAGGTTAGATTTCATAAAGGATTATTCCCTCACGTTTTTCCATGACAAATTATTAAGTACCATATTACATGGGGATATAGAATAAGGAATTCGTAAGGAAGGATTACGATTGTTTTAATAAAAAGGTTCATATTGTATGAGAGGTATAATGGATGCATGAACTTAGGATAATAACGCCAATTAACTTTAGACTAATAAAGACCGTTTGGGGGCACAACAAAATGAGCCAAACACATGAAATAAGAGACTTTTTAGGAACAATTTTTAGATAAAAGAAGATCTCTAACTAGTGGGGGGACACCACTTTGGAAGAGAGAGGAGGATTTACTTAGATACTGTCCCAGCTCGCGAGATGAGGACATCTCGAATTTTTTAAGTGGGGGGGCAGATTGTAAGGTCTCTTCGAAGTCATGTATGTGTCTCTTTTAATATAGATTTCAAGAAGGAAAGAGAGTGCACTTAGAGAACAGTGAGGCAATAAGGCTAGAAACATTAGGAAAGTAATAGAGTAAAAATAGTAGCTCTAAAAATCCTAAAACAAAAAAGAAGACAAGAATAGTTCTTGTGCTTATGTAGCCGGACGGCAAAGACGTTAGTAAGGCTGGGAGTCGGCGCATGGTATGTATCCCTCGTACCATTGGGAGAATGAGGTTCTTCGATCGAGAGGCGAGTGATTGTGATGCTATCTAGTTTTGAGGGCCCCATCTAGTGCAGTGAATAAGCGCACCCTAGTGTGTAGACATCCCTCTGAGGGGCAGGAGGATCAAGCGACAGAGCCTGAGAGGCCGACAAGCCGGCTTGCATCCTCATGGTGGGGAGAGCGGCCTCGACGATGAGGTGCATGTCCCGTAGTAGCGATGTAGAGGCCGGAAGGTTGGATTCTAGACCATCGGGAGTACAAAGGAAAAGAATAAGAGAGCCGATTTGGCTTGTATAGAATTGATTCATGTATAAATTTTTTTATAAATCTTATACAACTTTGGCATTGTTGTACTTTGAAAAAAGGTTGTTTTAACGAACCTTGTGAAAAGGGCCTTAATTAAGGAATCAGTCTATTTATGTCAAACAGTTTGGTAGGATTAATTAGAAAACAAATTGACGCGTGAGTAGGGTGGAAAGTGGGAGGATGGAAAGCCTGGAGATGATGGCACCATCCTACGACGACGGCGGCGGGTGGACCCGATTAGTCAGGTAGCTTTCCAACAAATTAAGTGAAAGCCCTATGTTAGATAAATAGGTTGCCCAAATTATGATCAATTACCCTATGGGTAATTTGAGTTTTAGAAGACCACGCTCCCCGTGCGGGATAGGACTAGGTCTTACCTACAAATCGTATCCTTGAATCTTGACATGGTCAAGGTGTTCACGAGTAGGAAGTTTTCTCCAAGCTAAGAATTAGTAGACTATTTTAAGTGTTTCCCCTATTTTAGAAGGGAGGAACCTTACAATTAGTATCCAAGCAAAGGCTAACTATCAAGGGATTAAAGCAAGTGATTGTTTGTCATATGAGGATGAATCAATCATCTCGACTGGCCATAGAAATCGTTTTAATATCCTCACATGTTGAGACAATCATCCCTATGAAATTGGGCTTGTATCTTTGGGGTGCACAGGAAAGATACTTGTACAATAAATTTGAATAATAGGATTGGGGAGGAAACCTTTTGAGGATTAAAAACATAGGGTGATCAAATTAAGAAACATGTGGAGACTGAATAACTAGAAGGATAGACCGAAACTTTGTTTAGAGAAATTTTCAGGATATATCTCATTAACTCGCATATTATAAATTATTAAGATTATAACTCCATTACGGTTTGAATAGTTGTTGGCGTATGAATGCCATCCATTGATTGCTTTACACTAGGATGATCGTCCAAGATCTTGAGCCCATCTCAGACAAACATGGGTCTAACTTGGGATATGTAATTCCTAGGGGAACCTTACAATTAGTATCAGAGAAAAGGCTAACTATTAAGGGATTAAAACATGTGATTGTTTGTCATATGAGGATGAATCAATCATCTCTACTGGCCATAGAAATGGTTTGAATATCTTTACATGTCGTCTAAAAATCATAAAAAATGGAAAATTGGTTGGAAGCATTGTTGTCAATCTAACCACTCGAACCAGAATGAGTTATGGGATGCCATGAAAGTACACCTTCGTGAAAGGTCTTTTTCTCCATAATTTCGAGAGGATAAAATGAATGAATTTTTGGAGATAACCCAAGAAGGGAAGACCGTGGAAGAATACCACCAAAAACTTGCTAAAACTTCTCCGATTAGCTCCAGAGATGGATGAGGTAACTCTTCTCCACCAACGATTCATTTGGAAGCTTAATCTACCTTTGAATAACCTTGTCAAGAATGGAAAACCATCCCCTATTTCAGAAGCCATAATTATAGCCAGAGACTATGATAAAGTGTTTTTATGTAGAGGGTGTCGAGAAGGACATGAGTTCTTCCATGTTAATCAAGAAGAGGTCCCCTAATTTTCAAGAGGAACGTCAAGGCCACCCTTGGCTACTACAAGGAATCATGAGCTAGAGTAAAATTAGGTCAAGAAATAGGGATAACGAGGTTAAAGATAATCAAATTCAACAAGTATTTCTATGAGTAAATAGAAGAGGATTGGTGCAACATTCATGTGAAGTAATGTACATGATGAATAGAGGTATTCTAGAAGACGATACTAAGATTATGCAATTGCTATCATAGGTTAGATTTCGTAAAGGATTATTCCCTCACGTTTTTCCATGACAAATTATTAAGTACCATATTACATGGGGATATAGAAAAAGGAATTCGTAAGGAAGGATTACGATTTTTTTAATAAAAAGGTTCATATTGTATGAGAGGTATAATGGATGCATGAACTTAGGATAATAAGACCAATTAACTTTAGAAAGACCGTTTGGGGGCACAACAAAACAAGCCAAACACATGAAATAAGAGACTTTTTAGGAACAATTTTTAGATAAAAGAAGATTTCTAGCTAGTGGGGGGACACCACTTTGGAAGATAGAGGAGGATTTACTTAGATATTGTCCCAGCTCGCGAGATGAGGACATCTTGAATCTTTTAAGTGGGGGAGAGATTTTAAGGTCCCTCCGGAGTCATGTATGTGTCTCTTTTAATATAGATTTCAAGAAGAAAAGAGAGTGCACTTAGAGAAGAGTGAGGCAATAAGGCTAGAAACATTAGGAAAGTAATAGAGTAAAAATAGTAGCTCCAAAAATCCTAAAAGAAATAAGAAGACAAGAATAATTCTTGTGGTAGGATTAATTAGAAAACAAATTGACGCGCGAGTAGGGTGGAAAGTGGGAGGATGGAAAGCCTGGAGATGATGCCACCATCCTACGACAGTGGGTGGACCCGATTAGTCAGGTAGCTTTCCAACAAATTAAGTGAAAGCCCTATGTTAGATAAATAGGTTGCCCAAATTATGATCAATTACCCTATGGGTAATTTGAGTTTTAGAAGACCACGCTCCCCGTGCGGGATAGGACTAGGTCTTACCTACAAATCGTATCCTTGAATATTTACATAGTCAAGCTGTCCACGAGTAGGAAATTTTCTCCAAGCTAAGACTTAGTAGACTATCTTAAGTGTTTCCCCTATTTTAGAAGGGAGGAACCTTACAATTAGTATCCAAGCAAAGGCTAACTATCAAGGGATTAAAGCAAGTGATTGTTTGTCATATGAGGAAGAATCAATCATCTCTACTAGCCATAGAAATGGTTTTAATATCCTCACATGTTGAGACAATCATGCCTATGAAATTGCGCTTGTATCTTGGGGGTGCACAGGAAAGATACTTATACAATAAATTTGAATAATAGGATTGGGGAGGAAACCTTTTGAGGATTAAAAACATAGGGTGATCAAATTAAGAAACTAGTGGAGACTTAATAACTAGAAGGATAGACCGAAACTTTGTTTAGAGAAATCTTCAGGATATATCTCATTAACTCGCATATTATAAATTATTAAGATTATAACTCCATTATGGTTTGAATAGTTGGCGTATGAATGCCATCCATTGGATGCTTTACACTAGGATGATCGTCCAAGATCTTGAGCCCATCTCAGACAAACATGGGTCTAACTTGGGATATGTAATTCCCAGGGGAACCTTACAATTAGTATCAAAGAAAAGGTTAACTATTAAGGGATTAAAACATGTGATTGTTTGTCATATGAGGATGAATCAATTATCTCTACTGGCCATAGAAATGGTTTGAATATCTTTACATGTCTAAAAATCATAAAAAATGCAAAATTGGTTGGAAGCATTGTTGTCAATCTAACCACTCGAACCAGAATGAGTTATGGGATGCCATGAAAGTACACCTTCGTGAAAGGTTTTTTTCTCCACGATTTCGAGAGGATAAAATGAATGAATTATTGGAGATAACCCAAGAAGGGAAGACCGTGGAACAATACCACCAAAATCTTGCTAAAACTTCTCCGATTAGCTCCAGAGATGGATGAGGTAACTCTTCTCCACCAACGATTCATTTGGAAGCTTAATCTACCTTTGAATAACCTTGTCAAGAATGGAAAACCATTCCCTATTTCAGAAGCCATAATTATAGCCAGAGACTATGATAACGTGTTTTTATGTAGTGGGTGTCGAGAAGGACATGAGTTCTTCCATGTTAATCAAGAAGAGGTCCCCTAATTTTCAAGAGGAACGTCAAGCCCACCCTTGGCTACTACAAGGAATCATGAGCGAGAGTAAAATTAGGTCAAGAAATAGGGATAACGAGGTTAAAGATAATCAAATTCAACAAGTATTTCTATGAGTAAATAGAAGAGGATTGGTGCAACATTCATGTGAAGTAATGTACATGATGAATAGAGGTATTCTAGAAGACGATACTAAGATTATGCAATTGCTATCGTAGGTTAGATTTCATAAAGGATTATTCCCTCACGTTTTTCCATGACAAATTATTAAGTACCATATTACATGGGGATATAGAATAAGGAATTTGTAAGGAAGGATTACGATTTTTTTAATAAAAAGGTTCATATTGTATGAGAGGTATAATGGATGCATGAACTTAGGATAATAAGATCAATTAACTTTAGAAAGACCGTTTGGGGGCACAACAAAACGAGCCAAACACATGAAATAAGAGACTTTTTAGGAACAATTTTTAGATAAAAGAAGATTTCTAGCTAGTGGGGGGACACCACTTTGGAAGATAGAGGAGGATTTACTTAGATATTGTCCCAGCTCGCGAGATGAGGACATCTTGAATCTTTTAAGTGGGGGGGAGATTGTAAGATCCCTCCGGAGTCATGTATGTGTCTCTTTTAATATAGATTTCAAGAAGAAAAGAGAGTGCACTTAGAGAAGAGTGAGGCAATAAGGCTAGAAACATTAGGAAAGTAATAGAGTAAAAATAGTAGCTCCAAAAATCCTAAAAGAAATAAGAAGACAAGAATAGTTCTTGTGGAATTAGAAAACAAATTGACGCGCGAGTAGGGTGGAAAGTGGGAGGATGGAAAGCCTGGAGATGATGGCACCATCCTACGACAGTGGGTGGATCCGATTAGTCAGGTAGCTTTCCAACAAATTAAGTGAAAGCCCTATGTTAGATAAATAGGTTGCCCAAATTATGATCAATTACCCTATGGGTAATTTGAGTTTTAGAAGACCACGCTCCCCGTGCGGGATAGGACTAGGTCTTACCTACAAATCGTATCCTTGAATATTTACATGGTCAAGGTGTCCACGAGTAGGAAATTTTCTCCAAGCTAAGACTTAGTAGACTATCTTAAGTGTTTCCCCTATTTTAGAAGGGAGGAACCTTACAATTAGTATCCAAGCAAAGGCTATAATCCAGAGTGCCCTGAGATGTGGTGCTATGATAAGTATTTGATAGTTTTGAACTTTTCATGGATACAAGGAAAGAAGAAAGTTGATCGTTGCACGTCAAAATCATAAGAAATGCCGAATTAGTTGGAAGCACTATTGTCAATCTAACCACTCGAACCATAAAATCAGTTATGGGATGCCATGAAAGTACACCTTCGTGAAAGGTTTTATCCTCCAAGATTTTGAGAGGATAAAATGAATGAATTTTTGGAGCTAACCCAGGAAAGGAAGACCCTGGAAGAATACCACCAAAATTATGCTAAAACTCGATTAGCTCTAGAGATGGATGAATAAGCCCACCGTAGTGTGTAGACATCCCTCTGAGGGGCAAGAGGATTGAGCGACGGAGCCTGAGAGGGTGATAGGTGGGCTTGAGTCCTTGCCAGCGCGGCCGACGACGAGGTGTATGGTCCCATAGGGTTTTTTCCAGCAGCATGTAGAGGCTGAAAGGCCCAATTCTAGATCATCGACAGTATGAAGGAAAAGAATAAGAGAGCCGGTTTAGCTTGTATGGAATTGATTCATGTATAAACTTTTTTTTATAAATCTTGCAAGTCCTTGGCATTATTGTACTGTGGAAAAAGGCTGTTTTGACGAGCCTTGTGATGAGAAGGGCCTTAATTAAGGAACATGTTTATTTATGTCAAGCAGTGTGGTAGGATTAATTAGAAAACAAATTGACGCATGAGTAGGGTGGAAATTGGAAATTGGAATGCCCTTAGACACCATCTTACGGAGGATGGTCCGACCCAATTAGTCGGGTAGCTTTCCACCAACAGATTAAGTGAAAGCCCTACGCTAGATAAATAGGTTCTCGGGCAACACTATTCTAGGAGACTAGGCCAACGGGCAGCTGTGCCTTGCATGGATGAGGAAAAAAGTGATGTCTCTAGGAATCAAGATTAGTAGTTGCCCAAATCATGATCAATTACACTGGGTAATTAGACTTTTAAAGAACTACGCTCTCCCTGCAGGACAGGTCTAGGTCTTACGTACAAATCGTATCCTTGAATCTTTACATAGTCAAGGTGCAACGAGTAGGAAATTTTCTCAGAGATAAGACTTTGTAGACGATCTTAAGTGTTTCCGCTATTTTGGAAGGAGGAGCATTACAATCGGTATCAGAGCAAAGGCTAACTCTATCAAGGGATTAAAACAAGTGATTGTTTGTCATATGAGGATGAATCAATGTGTTAATCCCAAGATACTAGATGTGTCACTTTTAAAATACTAATCATCTCATATGTTTTAATCTTTGGATGTGTCAATCCCAAGGCACTAGATGTGTAATTGTTTAAAAAAAATGATCGCAGATGTATTAATCTAGAGTGCCCTGAGATGTGGTGCTATGATAAGTATTTGATAGTTTTGAACTTTTCATGGATACAAGGAAAGAAGAAAGTTGAGCGTTGCACTTTAAAATCATAAGAAATGCCGAATTAGTTGGAAGCACTATTGTCAATCTAACCAGTCGAACCATAAAATCAGTTATGGGATGCCATGAAAGTACAAAGGTTTTGTCCTCCAAGATTTTGAGAGGATAAAATGAATGAATTTTTGGAGCTAACCCAAGAAGGAAAGACCCTGGAAGAATACCACCGAAATCTGGCTAAGACTTCTTCGATTAGCTCCAGAGATGGATGAATAAGCCCACCGTAGTGTGTAGACATCCCTCTGAGCGACAGGATGATTGAGCGACGGAGCCTGAGAGGGCGATAGGCGGGCTTGAGTCCTTGCCAGCGCAGCCGACGACGACGTGTATGGTCCCATAGGGTTTTGCCCACAGCAGCATCATGTAGAGGCTAGAAGGCCCAATTCTAGATCATCGGTAGTATAAAGGAAAAGAATAAGATAGCCGGCTCAGCTTGTATGGAATTGATTCATATATAAACTTTTTTTTGTAAATCTTGCAAGTCCTTGGCATTATTGTAGTGTGGAAAAAGGCTGTTTTAACGAACCTTGTGATGAGAAGGGCCTTAATTAAGGAACATGTTCATTTATGTCAATTAGTGCGGTAGGATTAATTAGAAAGCAAATTGACGCGTGAGTAGGGTGGAAAGTGGGAGGATGGAATGCCCTGACGACACCATCCTATGGAGGATAGGTGGACCCAATTAGTCAGGCAGCTTTCCAACACTATTCTAGGAGACTAGGAAAACGGGCAGCTGTGCCTTGCATGGATGAGGAAAAAAGTGATGTCTCCAGGAATCCAGATTAGTAGTTGCCCAAATCATGATCAATTACGCTATGGGTAATTTGACTTTTAAAGAACCACACTCTCCCTGCAGGACAGGTCTAGGTCTTACCTACAAATCGTATCCTTGAATCTTTACATGGTCAAGGTGCAACGAGTAGGAAATTTTCTCCGAGATAAGACTTTGTATACGATCTTAAGTGTTTCCGCTATTTTGGAAGGAGGAGCATTACAATCGGTATTAGAGAAAAGGGTAACTCTATCAAGGGATTAAAACAAGTGATTCATATGAGGATCAATCAATCATATCTTCTAGCCATAGAAATGGTTTGAATATTCTCAAATGTTGAGACAATCATCCTATAAAATTGTGCTTGTATCTTGGGGGTGCACGCGTAAGATATTTGTACAATAAATTTGAGAAATAAGATTGGAGAGGAAACCTTTTGAGAAAAAAAACATAGGGTGATCAAATTAAGAAACCAGTGAGAGATTGAATGACTAGAAGGATCGACTAAAACTTTGTTTAGAGAAATTTTTAGCATATATCTCATTAATTTGCATATTATAAATTATTAAGATTATAACTCCATTAAGGTTTGAATGGTTGATGTATAAATGCCATCCATTGGATGCTTTACACTAGGATGATCGTCCAAGATCTTGAACCCATCTTAGACAAACATGGGTCTAACTTGGGATGTGTAATTCCTAGAGGATCATGCTAGTAGATGTGTTATTCCCATGATACCAGATGTGTAATTTTTAAAAAACTAATCGTCTCAGACGTGTTAATCTTTGGACGTGTCAATCCCAAGACCCCAGATGTGTAATTCTTAAAAAAATAAAGATCTCCGATGTACTAATCCCGAGTGCCTTCAGATGTGGTGCTATGATAAGTATTTGATAGTTTTGAACTTTCTGAAAGAAGAAAGTTCACCCTTGCTCATCTAAAAATCATAAGTTCACCCTTTCATGTGTGGATACAACCTTGTGAAAAGGGCCTTAATTCAGGAATATGTTTATTTATGTCAGATAGTTTGGTAGGATTAATTAGAAAATAAATTGACACGAGTAGGGTGGAAAGTGGGAGGATGGAAAGCCTCGAGATGGCACCATCCTCCTACGGACGGGAAAACCCGATTAGTCAGGTAGCTTTCCAACAGATTAAGTGAAAGCACTATGCTAGATAAATAGGTTCTGGGGAAACTCTATTCTAGGAGACTAGGCCAACGGGCAGCTGTGCCTTGCATGGATGGGGAAGAAAGCGTTGTCTCTAGGAATCAAGATTAGTAGTTGCCCAAATTATGATCAATTACCCTATGGGTAATTTGACTTTTAGAAGACCACGCTCCCCCTGCAGGATAGGACTAGGTCATACCTACAAATCGTATCCTTGAATCTTTACATGGTCAAGGTGTCAACGAGTAGGAAATTTTCTCCAAGAGCTAAGACTTAGTAGACTATCTTAAATGTTTGCCCTATTTTGGAAGAGGGGAACCTTACAATTAGTATCACAGCAAAGGGTAACTATCAAGGGATTAAAGCAAGTGATTGTTTGTCATATGAGGATGAATCAATCAACTCTACTGGCCATAGAAATGGTTTGAATATCCTTACATGTTGTCGTCTAAAAATCATAAGAAATGCAAAATTGGTTGGAAGCATTGTTGTCAATCTAACCACTCGAACCAGAATGAGTTATGGGATGCCATGAAAGTACACCTTTGTGAAAGGTTTTTTCCTCCAGGATTTTGAGAGGATAAAATGAATGAATTTTTGGAGATAATCCAAGAAGGGAAGACCCTGGAAGAATACCACCAAAATCTTGCTACCGATTAGCTCTAGAGATGGATGAGGTAACTCTTCTCTACCAACAATTCATTTGGAAGCTTAATCTACCTTTGAAAAACCTCGTCAAGAATGCAAAACCATCCTCTATTTCACAAGCCATAATTATAGCCAGAGACTATGATAAAGTCTTTTTATGTGGAGGGTGTCGAGAAGGACATGAGTTCTTCCATGTTAATCAAGAAGAGGTCCCTTTATTTTCAAGAGGAACATCAAGTCCACCCTTGGCTACTACAAGGAATCATGAGCTAGAGTAAAATTAGGTTAAGAATTAGGGATAACGAGGTTAAAGATAATCAAATTCAACAAGTATTTCTATGAGTAAATAGAAGAGGATTGGTGCAAGATTCATGTGAAGTAATGTACATGATGAATAGAGGAATTCTAGAAGACGATACTGAGATTATGCAATTGGTATTGTAGGTTAGATTGCATAAAGGATTATTCCCTCATGTTTTTCCATGACAAATTATTAAGTACCATATTACATGGGGATATAGAATAAAGAATTCGTGAGGAAGGATTACAATTTTTTTAATAAAAAGGTTCATATTGTATGAGAGGTATAATGGATCCATGAACTTAGGATAATAACGCCAATTAACTTTAGACTAATAAAGACCGTTTGGGGGCACAACAAAACGAGCCAAACACATGAAATAAGGGACTTTTTAGGAACAATTTTTAGATAAAAGAAGATTTCTAACTAGTGGGGGGACACCACTTTGGAAGAGAGAGGAGGATTTACTTAGATACTGTCCCAGCTCGCGAGATGAGGACATCTCGAATCTTTAATGTGGGAGAGATTGTGTTTTTGCTATTTTGGAAGGGGGAGCCTGAGAGGGCGACAGGACAGCTTGAGTCCTTGTGGTGGCGAGCGCGGCCTCGACGATGAGGTGCATGTCCCGTAGTAGGGATGTTAGAGGCTCGAAGGTTGGATTCTAGATCATTGGCAGTATAAAGGAAAAGAATAAGAGAGCCGGTTTGGCTTGTATGGCATTGATTCATGTATAAACTTTTTTTATCAAGCTTGTACAACTTTGGCATTATTGTACTGTGTAAGAAGGCTGTTTTAACGAACCTTGTGAAAAGGGCCTTAAATAAAGAATATGTTTATTTATGTCAAACAGTTTGGTAGGATTAATTAGAGATCAAATTGATGCATGAGTAGGGTGGAAAGTGGGAGGATGGAAAGTCTCGAGATGATGGCACCATCCTACGACGGTAAGTGGACCCGATTAGTCAGGTAGCTTTCCAACAAATTAAGTGAAAGCCCTATGTTACATAAATAGGTCGCCCAAATTATGATCAATTAATAACCCTATGGGTAATTTGAGTTTTAGAAGACCACGCTCCCCGTGCGTGATAGGACTAGGGTTTACCTACAAATCGTATCCTTGAATCTTTACATGGTCAAGGTGTCCACGAGAAGGAAATTTTCTCCAAGCTAAGACTTAGTAGACTATCTTAAGTGTTTCCCCTATTTTCGAAGGGAGGAACCTAACAATTAGTATCCAAGCAAAGGCTAACTATCAAGGGATTAAAACAAGTGATTGTTTGTCATATGAGGTCATAAGAATCAATCATTTCTACTGGCCATAGAAATGGTTTTAATATCCTCACATGTTAAGACAATCATACCTATGAAATTGCGCTTGTATCTTGGGGGTGCACAGGCAAGATACTTGTATAATAAATTTGAATAATAGGATTGGGGAGGAAACCTTTTGAGGATAAAAAACATAGGGTTATCAAATTAAGAAACTAGTGGAGACTGAATAACTAGAAGGATAGACTGAAACTTTGTTTAGATAAATTTTTAGGATATATCTCATTAACTTGCACTAGGATGATCATCCAAGATCTTGAGCCCATCTCAGACAAACATGGGTCTAACTTGGGATGTGTAATTCCCAGAGGATCATGCTATTAGATGTGTTAATCCCAAGATACTAGATGTGTCACTTTTAAAATACTAATTATCTCAGATGTGTTAATCTTTGGATGTGTCAATCCCAAGGCACTAGATGTGTAATTGTTAAAAAAATGAAGATCTGAGATGTATTAATCCAGAGTGTTCTCGGATGTGGTGCTATGATAAGTATTGATAGTTTTGAACTTTTCATGGATACAAGGAAAGAAGAAAGTTGAGCGTTGCACTTCAAAATCATAAGAAATGCCGAATTAGTTGGAAGCACTATTGTCAATCTAACCAGTCGAACCATAAAATCAGTTATGGGATGCCATGAAAGTACACCTTCGTGAAAGGTTTTGTCCTCCAAGATTTTGAGAGGATAAAATGAATGAATTTTTGGAGCTAACCCAAGAAGGGAAGACCCTGGAAGAATACCACCAAAATCTTGCTAAAACTTCTTCGATTAGCTCCAGAGATGGATGAATAAGCCCACTGTAGTGTGTAGACATCCCTCTGAGGGGCAGGAGGATTGAGCGACGGAGCCTGAGAGGGCGACAGGCGGGCTTGAGTCCTTGCCAGCGCAGCCGACGATGAGGTGTATGGTCCCATAGGGTTTTGCCTAGCAGCATGTAGAGGCTGAAAGGCCCAATTCTAGATCATCGACAGTATAAAGGAAAAGAATAAGAGAGCCAGTTTAGCTTGTATGGAATTGATTCATGTATAAACTTTTCTTTTATAAATCTTGCAAGTCCTTGGCATTATTGTACTGTGGAAAAAGGTTGTTTTAACGAGCCTTGTGATGAGAAGGGCCTTAATTAAGGAACATGTTTATTTATGTCAAACAGTGTGGTGGGATTAATTAGAAAACAAATTGACGCATGAGTAGAGTGGAAAGTGGGAGGATGGAATGCCCTGAGACACCATCCTACGGAGGACGGGTGGACCCAATTAGTCGGGTAGCTTTCCAACATATTAAGTGAAAGCCCTACGCTAGATAAATAGGTTCTCGGGCAACACTATTCTAGGAGACTAGGTGTAAGGTTCCTCCCTTCCAAGATGAGAGAAACACTTAAGATAGTCCGCTAAGTCTTATCTTGGGAAAAACCTCCTATTCATCGACACCTTGACCCTGCAGAGATTCAAGGATACGATTTATAGGTATGACCTAGCTCTATCCCGCAGGGGGAGCGTGATTTTCTAAACATCAAATCACCCATAGGGTAATTGATCATAAATTGGGCAACTACTAGACTTGATTTCTAGGGACAACGCTTTTTTCCTCATCTTACCCAAGGCACAGCCGCCCGCTGGCCTAGTCTTCTAGAATAGAGTTGCCCAGGAACCTAACTATCTAGCGTAGGCTTTTACTTAATTTGTTGTACTTAATCTGTTGGAAAACTACCCGACTAATCAGGTCCACCCGTCCGTAGGATGGTGCCGTCAGGGCATTCCATCCTCCCACTTTCCACCCTACTCACGCATCAATTTATTTTCTAATTAATCCTACCACACTGTTTGACATAAATAAACATATTCCTTAATTAAGGCCCTTTTTCACAAGGTTCGTTAAAACAGCCTTCTTACACAATACAATCATACCAAAGACAAGATGTAATTATATAAAAAGTTTATACATGAACCAATTCCATACAAGCCAAACTGGCTCTCTTATTTTTATTCTGCCGATGATCTAGAATTCGGCCTTCCAGCCTCTACATGCTGGGCAAAACCCTACGGGACCATACACCTCATCGTTAGCCGCTGGCGAGGACTCAAGCCGGCCTATCGCCCTCTCAAGCTCCATCGCTCGATCCTCCCGCCCCTTAGAGGGATGTCTGCACACTAGGGTGGGCTTATTTACCGCACTAGCCTGGGCCCTCAGAACTAGGCAGCCTCATAATCTCTCGCCTCAATCGGCGATCCTTATTCTCCCAAAGGTATGAGGGATACCTTGGGCCATTCCCGGGCTTTGCTAACGACGCCGCCCGGCTACACAAGCACGGAACGGAGTTAGCATTGAAGCCAAAAAAAAATCTTGAATTCTAAAGATAACATCTTCAATGCAATTTACTAAATATTCATAGATCATGAAGATAACAATTTCAACGCAATTTATCGAATACAACATCACATAATTCATAACTTCATATAATTTTTACGTCGTCATTTTAAGAGGAAAAGACACCATTCATTAACACTAATTTAAGAAAAATCTCTTCTTTTTAAAAATTAACCAAGCTAACCTGGCCACCGTTTCCTTGAGGGGTTTGAAAAGGGAGGACTGGAGCCGCGTTGGGCGCATCTTCCCCGATCTCGTTGTTACGTGCTCCTCTTGAGGCAATATTTTGTCGTCTCCGAGATGAGGCCATCTTAGGCGTCGCCTTGTAGAGCTCGCTGCTGCGATCGAAACGCTTCAGTTGGATCTAAATTCCAAGCTCGTTTGCTCACCGTATGAGCAAAAGAATATGGCGCACGAACCCTTGCTTGAGTCAAAAAACCCTTACTAAAGTCTACGCAAATGGGGGGGAAATTGTGAGATGTCCTTAAGGGCAAAGGCAAAAACGTGGAGAGGGCTGGGAGGGGTTGTTGCAAGCCTCTCTGTAAGTCTATTCACACGGGGGGGAGAAGAGTTAAGGACACTGGCTCTTAGCGTGAGGGGGATGGAGGAAAATTGGCTTATCTGAAAAGAGCCAAATGAGGGGGTGTGAGAGGGATGGCTGCAAGGGCGGCTGTACTTGCAGCAAGTACGCTACACAGGGACGGACAGCGGTACGGACAAGGTGAACGCTACACAAAAATGCGTGCCATCTGAGGAGCACCCCGGGGGTTTATATAGCAGAGGGGTGAGGGTACGGGTGCTGCGCAAAGCAAGGACGAAAGGACGGTGTATCTTCAAAGGCTATGGATCAGTGGCCTGCATGGGTCCAGGGGAAAGGTACGGTGTCGGGTTGTCCGAGAAAGGAGTGGTACGCATGTACCTTATCTGGTCTGGGGCAGCATGGGTGTCCATGTAAGGATACGCGTGGACCATACAGTGGTGGGCGGCCGTCCTTTGGTTCTTGGGCAGTCATTGTTCGGGCACCCTAGTAAGTGTGTACGAACCAAATTTTGGGGTGTGATACCCAAATTTGGGATGCCCGCCTCGATTTGCGTGTCGCGGACCGCCCCGGGGGGCGAATTTTTTTTTTTTGTTCGGGAGGTTCATTAGGGAAAAACGGAGCTCATTTTGGGGCCCTATAAGAAATTCACTATTTTTCAATTTATTTCTCTCCTAAAAGATCTCAAAAATAATAAAATATGGAAACGTGGCTCAGAACTGTCAGTAAGGACCACTGAACTGTCAGTTCAGAAAAGAATAAGATAATCTTTTGTCTAACTAACACGATTTTGCATTAAATATCTCCTTAATTTTTTTTGTTTCTCGAAGATTTCGCATCTCTTTTGACGACGTAAAGGCAGGCCTCTCATAAAGAATCCATCACTGAACTTAATGATTGTATGGATACCGCCACACTTCCACAATTCATGTTACAAAAAGACTATGAGATTGACAAGCCAACTTTGCAACCTCAGAAGCACAGAAATGGCCGATACTAGTGAGTTACAATCTCAGAAGAAGCGATTATATCATCTTCACATCGACTTAGAAGAACAATATGCTCCAGCACAAAAAAGACGAAAGGATACGGTGCTAAATGCTCAACAACGGAAAAATATGAGAAGAGAAGGGCTCCAACATATTGACTTATGGTGTGATGGAAGTATATATCCAAAATGTCTAGTAAAAAACTCTACACCTCCATTTATCAATCCAACCACACTATTGAGGTTTGCGGGCGATGGACAAAATGGACTTCTTGGTTATATTTCAGCACAGTCTGCATTTGCAGAAACATATAAAACAATGTACCTACAAGAAAAGGGAGCCAGGATTCAAGAGATAGCTATTCGTGCAAAATTGGAGCAGCAGTTGCAGAATGAAATTGAGGAGCATTCAAAGAGTAAAAAAGAGTTAACAAGATCAAGAAGGAAGAGAACCATGCTTGGAGACAGACAACGAAGTAGGAAGATTAAAAACATTGCAAATTTGAAGGCTGGGACTGGTGGATGCAAGCGAAGAATTCAGGAAGCAAGGTTAGTTTGTAATTTTTTATTTTTTAAACTCAAAAATATCCTCAAATGACTATATCTATTTTGTCCATTAATGCAAAACAGGATTGGAAGTGTTGAATAATATAGGCATATTGTGTTGTTACTATATTGTTATTATAGGAAATTATTGGAGCCTGCAAAAGAAAATATGGATCCCAACCTTCTTCCAGTTAAACAAATGAAAGGATTGCTTTCTTGTGGTGTAGCAAAAGGTTTGATTGAAGAAAAAAAATACAAAACAATCAAACGCAATGTTGTAGAGGACTTTATATCCAATAATCAAGTTGATGGTACTACAATCCAAGAGACTCTTGATGTTAGTGGAGTTAGCAGGAAGGGATATAGTTCGATTTTCCATGCGATATCCTCAACTTTGAGAGATCAAAGGATTAAACCTCACCCTATGTTTTTTATCCTCAAAAGGTTTCCTCCCCAATCCTATTATTCAAATTTATTGTACAAGTATCTTGCCTGTGCACCCCTAGGATACAAGCTCAATTTCATAGGGATGATCGTCTTAACATGTGAGGATATTAAAACCATTTCTATGGCCAGTACAAATGATTGATTCATAGGACCTCATATGACAAACAATCACTTGTTTTAATCCCTTGATAGTTAGCCTTTGCTTAGATACTAATTGTAAGGTTCCTCCCTTCTAAAATAGGGGAAACACTTAAGATAGTCTACTAAGTCTTAGCTTGCAGAAAATTTCCTGAACGTGGGGACACCTTGACCATGTAAAGATTCAAGGATATGATTTGTAGGTAAGACCTAGTCCTATACCACACGAGGAGCGTGGTATTCTAAAACTCAAATTACCCATAGGGTAATTGATCATAATTTGGGCAATCTATTTATCTAACATAGGGCTTTCACTTAATTTGTTGGAAAGCTACCTGACTAATCGGGTCCACCCGCCATCGTAGGATGGTGCCATCATCTCCAGGCTTTCCATCCTCCCACTTTCCACCCTACTCACGTATCAATTTGTTTTCTAATTAATCCTACCAAACTGTTTGACATAAATAAACATATTCCTTAATTAAGGCTCTTGTCACAAGGTTCGTTAAAACAGTCTTTTTTCACAGTACAATAATGCCAAAGTTGTACAAGCTTTATAAAAAAAGTTTATACATGAATCAATTCCATACAAGCCAAACCGGCTCTCTTATTCTTTTCCTTTATACTACCGATGATCTAGAATCCAACCTTCCAGCCTCTACATCCCTACTACGGGACATGCACCTCATCGTTGAGGCCGCGCTTGCCACCACGAGGACGCAAGCCGCTTGTCACCCTCTCAGGCTCCGTCGCTTGATCCTCCTGCCCCTCCGAGGGATGTCTACACACTAGGGTGGGCTTATTCACTGCACTAGCCGTGGCCCTTAAAACTAGACAGCATCACAATCACTCGCCTCAATCGGAGAACCTCATTCTCCCAATGGTACAAGGGATACATACCATGGGCCGACTCCGGGCCTTACTAACGTCTCTGCCATCCGGCTACACAAGCACAAGAACTATTCTTGTCTTCTTATTTCTTTTAGGATTTTCGGAGCTACTATTTTCACTCTATTACTTTCCTAATATTTCTAGCCTTATTGCCTCACTCTTCTCTAAGTCCACTCTCTTTCCTTCTTGAAATCTATATTAAAAGAGACACATACATGACTCCGGAGGGAACTTACAATCTCCCCCCCACTTAAAAGATTCGAGATGTCCTCATCTCGCGAGCTGGGACAGTATCTAAGTAAATCCTCCTCTCTCTTCCAAAGTGGCGTCCCCCCACTAGTTAGAAATCTTCTTTTATCTAAAAATTGTTCCTAAAAAGTCCCTTATTTCAGGTGTTTGGCTCGTTTTGTTGTGCCCCCAAACGGTCTTTATTAGTCTAAAGTTAATTGGCCTTATTATCCTAAGTTCATGCATCCATTATACCTCTGTACAATATGAACCTTTTTATTAAAAAAATCATAATCTTTCCTTACGAATTCCTTATTCTATATCCCCATGTAATATGGTACTTAATAATTTGTCATGGAAAAACGTGAGGGAATAATCCTTTACGAAATCTAACCTATGATAGCAATTGCATAATCTTAGTATCGTCTTCTAGAATACCTCTATTCATCATGTACATTACTTCACATGAAACTTGCACCAATCCTCTTCTATTTACTCATAGAAATACTTGTTGGATTCGATTATCTTTAACCTCGTTATCCCTATTTCTTGACCTAATTTTACTCTAGCTCATGATTCCTTGTAGTAGCCAAGGGTGGGCTTGATGTTCCTCTTGAAAATTAGGGGATCTCTTCTTGATTAACATGGAAGAACTCATGTCCTTCTCGACACCCTCTACATAAAAAGACTTTATCATAGTCTCTGGCTATAATTATGGCTTCTGAAATAGAGGATGGTTTTGCATTCTTGACGAGGTTATTCAAAGGTAGATTAAGCTTCCAAATGAATCATTGGTAGAGAAGAGTTACCTCATCCACCTCTGGAGCTAATCGGAGAAGTTTTAGCAAGATTTTGGTGGTATTCTTCCAGGGTCTTCCCTTCTTGGGTTATCTCCAAAAATTCATTCATTTTATCCTCTCGAAATCGTGGAGGAAAAGACCTTTCAGGAAGGTGTACTTTCATGGCATCCCATAACTTATTCTGGTTCGAGTGGTTAGATTGACAACAATGCTTCCAACCAATTTTGCATTTCTTATGATTTTTATATGACAACATGTAAGGATATTCAAACCATTTCTATGGCCAGTAGAGATGATTGATTCATCCTCATATGACAAACAATCATCTGTTTTAATCCCTTGATAGTTAGCCTTTGCTCTGATACTAATTGTAAGGTCCCCCTCTTCCAAAATAGGGCAAACACTTAAGATAGTCTACTAAGTCTTAGCTCTTGGAGAAAATTTCCTACTCGTCGACACCTTGACCATGTAAAGATTCAAGGATACGATTTGTAGGTATGACCTAGTCCTATCCCACAGGGGGAGCGTGGTCTTCTAAAAGTCAAATTACCCATAGGGTAATTGATCATAATTTGGGCAACTACTAATCTTGATTCCTAGAGAACGCTTTCTTCCCCATCCATGCAAGGCACAGCCACTCGTTGGCCTAGTCTCCTAGAATAGAGTTTCCTCAGAACCTATTTATCTAGCATAGGGCTTTCACTTAATCTATTGGAAAGCTACCTGACTAATCGGGTTCACCCATCCATAGGAGGATGGTGCCGTCTCGAGGCTTTCCATCCTCCCACTTTCCACCCTACTCACGCGTCAATTTATTCTCTAATTAATCGTACCAAACTGTTTGACATGAATAGACATATTCCTTAATTAAGGCCCTTTTCACAAGATTGTATCTGCACATGAAAGGGTGAACTTATGATTTTTAGATGAGCAAGGGTGAACTTTCTTCTTTCAGAAAGTTCAAAATTTATTTGGACCTGTTGAATGAGAGCTTGATCACTTCTTGATGTCCATAGGCTCAATCCATGTTGCACCAAGCTGCATACACACTGAAATGACTAAAGGCATGCTGAAGTATGCTGTCTCTAGAATTTGCAGCAAAACGCGAGGAGAGTGCTTTAGAAATCTCAAACAGCCCAAATCGCATTTTGTTGCAAATTTGAAAATGCTTCTTCATCCACCCATTTCATTGTGATTTTGTAACTTTCTAGGCTATTCAAGGCTGCATAGTTCTTGCATAAACTCAATACATATTGTTTATAGTTGAAAAGACAGAGAATTCATTGTAGGGATGCAATAGCATGTTGTTTCAGGTATTTGCAGAAAAACGCGATTATGAGCTGTTAGAAATTTCAAATCATCATAATTGCGTTTTGTTGCAAATTGTTCAATTTTGCTTTATCCAATTTGTCATCGCCTTCTTTTATCATTCCATGTTGTCCATGGTTCTAATCTTTTTCTATTGCTTTGTATGAACCTTTTCAGAGTGATGGCAAGAACCAAGGCAACTACAAGGAGGTCTGGCAAGGGGCCAGGGCTTGCAGCAGCAGCAGCTGGGGCTGATGTCAAGGAATCTAGTGTGCCTCCAAAAGGAAGAGTTGCACATGGCAGGAAGGGGAAGCCAATGAGCATGCTACAACAAAAGTCCAAGAGGTTAAAACATTCTGCAGGTGTGCTAAAGGAGATCAGAAAACAACAAAAAGCTATAGGCTTTGCAATCCCCAAGGCACCTTTTCAGAGGCTAGTGAGAGAAATTTGTAATAGCTGGCACCTTGGTTTCAGGTGGAACAGGACTGCCATTCTTTCCTTACAGGAAATGGCAGAGGATTACTTGGAGAAGTACTTTGAAGATGCAATGCTTGTAGCAGCCCATGCTCACAGGGTAACTCTGATGGCCAAGGACTTCAACACATTGCCCAGAGTGAGGTGGAGGTGTGACAAGCTGGTCCATCCTGTGGAATGGCAGGACATTAAAATGAGAGACATATTATTAATTCCACCTACAAGGAAATTGAAGGCAGACAAGGTGAAGGTTGTTGAAGTGACCCACTCAATGAGCACCAGAGGGAAAGCTGCTTATGAGGAGTCACTGAAGCAGCAAATAGAAGAATCCAAATCTGCTATAGATGTGGAGACTGTACAGATGGAGCTACAGATACAGAGAAGGTTGCAGGAGCTGGGCCCTAACATAGTTGTCCATATTGAAGATGATTTTTCAGAGAATAATTTTGACTTGACAAAAGCATGCTTGGCAGCATTGGCTCATAAGAATGAGTATTGCTCAGATACTATCATTCTTGCAATGCTCTAGTAAGTGTCTTTTATTCTACATTTATTTGCAAAACAATCCTTATTGTACCTCCTCCCTTATACCTTACCTTAATTATTGTTTTGTCCAATGTAGCATGATGAGAAGCTGGCTGAACCATGCTGTACAGCATACAGTTTATATTATTGATCCTGCAATTTCCTTCAAGTTAAGAGATCCAAAGGAAACTCCCATGGATATTTCCAATTGGTTCAGACACTGTGATTTTGATCATGTTGATATTTTGCTACTTCCATACCATAACAAGTATGTGTGTGGCTGCTTCTTTTGGGATTTTTCTTCAAGATTGAGTACTCTTGTAGCCTTTGATTTCTTAATGCTTTTTTCCTTATGCAGTGACCACTGGAGCTTTGCTTCTATTGACATCCAGCAGAAGCAATGCTTTTTATTCAACTCTCTTAGAAACACACACAGAGAGGTTAAATTGTAAGTGGTTTGTGTGCTATTTTTAACTTTAAACTTCATTATTTGGATTTAATGCACACTAACTGAATTATATGTATTGCAGTTGTATTAGAAGACTTCTAGATGCATTGGATCAATGTCCTCCTAATGTCAATCTTTTGGATTCAATAGAGCCAATAGATTTAGAGGTAGAAAGTTGTTCCCTCTACTGATGTCTATTTCATGCTATGCCTTTGAACTTATTGAATAATTTTATTTTGTTCAGACATTAACAGTTTCTAACATATCTTTCCAACTATCCAGACACCACAACAAGATGATTCAAGTAGCTGTGGCTGGAGAGTGCTGATTAGTGCCAAATATATACTTTCAAGCTATTTTGAGATAGGACAGCCAGAGCTTGTAAGAAAAAATAATTTTCATTTAGCTTCAAAAAATTTGATATTGGTACAAAGTGTTCTAAATCATCATATCTCATTGCAGATGAGAGAAGATAGCTTCAACTCGAGCTATGTGTATAGTTTCAGAGCTGATATAATTTGGAAGTTTTTGAAGTATGCCTTCCCCAAACCTATTATACCAGCTACTGTCGAGTTGGGTGAGAGCTCTAAAGTCTGAGAAGGTGTCATACACCTTGATGACACAGATGATGCAGATGTGGTGCCACAAGAACAAGGACCTAGTGCTGATGAGGAGAAGCCACAAGAACAAGGACCTGCTGCTGCTGATGTTATTGAGGAAATGATGGAGCAGCAGCAAACAGATGCTCCAGGGGCAGTAGAGGAGACAATGGAGCAGCACCAGGAGACTGTACACGACAGGATGGAGCAGCAGAAAGTAGATTCTCCAAATAAAGATGATACGGTGAGCTTGGACCATGTAGAGTAGCCTCTAGATCAGCCTGTAGATAAATAGAAAATTGTTGTCAAGAATATGTTCTACATATGTAATTAAACACTTCTGTATAGAATTTTACATTTCTGAATATAATACCTTTGTTTATGGAGTCTGTGTTTCTCAATTTTTAAATTTTCAATGTCTTTGCATTTTATTGATCTCTCTCTTCTTTTGAGCACCTGCAAAAAAGCAATATGAAACAATAGGGTAAAGTAAACTAATAGCAGTGCTTAATGAGACTAGGATAAGTCACATGGTATACCTTCTTATTGTTGTAGATAAATAAAAAGTCCTTTGAAATAGAACCTTCTGTCTCAAATAGAATGTCATTGCGCAATTGAGCTAGGGAGCAACATTGTCTTAATGTGATATTGACTAGCACATCACCATTCTCAACAACATCAATATCAAGAAGTTTATTTTCTGCACCAAAAGAATCTTCATCTTGATCCATTGGGACTAGTTTTGTACCTAGCATTCGACTGCGCTTATAATAAAAAGAAAAAATGAAATTTTGTGATGCAACCATGTACTTCAGTTGCATAGAAGGTTGGACAACCTTACAAAACACTGAACTACATGTCTTCTTATCCCAACCTTTATCCAAAAATTGTGGCATGCATGCCAGACTTGTTGCTTTAACTGTGAACATTGTTTTTGAAACCTTCACTGGAAAGGTATTAAACAAGTCTACAAAAACTGTGAGAGGCATGCATAAAGAAATTTTTATTATCCTTGTGGCAATATTGGGCCTCAGAGCTTTCTGTACTTCTTTGAAAAGCTTGGCTCTATATGCCTCTGTAACACTAAAATGTGGGAGAGGCCAATCCACTGAATTCCATGCTGGAAGGTCTTGTTTTCTTAACACACCATGTGTGTTTGCATTGTCCAGCAACTGATAAAAATGATCAGTAAAAAATATACCGGATTGAGCTAGCTCTGTTGCACATCGACCTTCATATTGTTATTCTCCTATCGATCCATGCAAAACATCTATAAATCCCAGAATACAATCGATGTTTTGCCATGTCTCATATGATGAAGGGTATAAATCTGAAATAAAATAACACAAGAATATCAATAAGCAAAGAAAGAAAGCTTTGTCTTAAAAATCCATGCACCTCATAAAGAACAAAACCACAATAGAAAAATATACAATTAGGCCTGTGTTGCGGAAGATCATTTGGATAGTCTCGCAAGACAAGTTCTTTATGCATGTACACATGCTGAATCAAAACTTCTTTCACCGATATCTTTCCTCTGGTGATTTTAAAATCTCGTACTCTTCCCTTCCATGATGCCAAGAAAATGTTTTTTGTCTGGGGTCTCTTTCTTTTACTAGGTTGCATGAGCACCCATGCTCCTTTCGAAACAGTAAACCTTTCCCAAGTTCCTTCCGTTTTGACTGTACTTGAATTCTCTACTGAAGAAATAGAAGAAGCAGGTCGACGGGGTAAGGATGTGTGGTATAATTCTGCCTTCATAGCATTATCATCCACAGAGCGTCTTCCACAAGAACGACCATAGTTTTTATTCACCATGGATACCTTGTGAATCTGCAACCACAGCAAAGTAATGTAAACAAGATAACAAAGTGAAGTTTCAAGAAAGAGAAAGTGGGCAGACAGATAGTTGACAAGAAACATCTTACTCTAAGCCAAACAGGATCAAGGGAGCAGTTTTGGAAAAGAAGAGGTTGCTGCACAATGAGGCAGTGGTGTAGAATGGTAGACCTTTCGAAGGAAAGGCAGCACAACAATTCAAAGTTCAAAGGGAGGTGGAAGCGGGAAGGCCCTTGTCAGAGAAAATGTCAGACTAGATTCTATCTTCATGTCCAAAGATCTTGTGAGAATAAAAAACCAATCTCCACATTAATGTAGCACAGTTGTACCTACATAAAATATTGTTTCTTTTATCTATTTTCTTTTATTTTTGTGAATTTCCAACGTTACGTTGGCCCTCTGTTCATTGGTTGAGAGCTTATTTTTCCAAACCGTAAAAGGCCCCAAAATGAGCTCCCTTTTTCCCTAATGCTCCTGGTTGCAGGGGTTCAGACCGTTCATCAATCGGACGTGCGGTTGTGCATTTATTAAGGTTGAAAGGTCGCCGTTTTTTAACTAAAATGATTGAAATTAGCGTATAGGCTTGATTCGGTGTCCGTTTTGGATGCTGTAAAATCCTATATTAGGGTAAAATCATGCGCAAATTCCAAATTTGGGCTCAAAATTTGAAGATTCTAAGTAAAAATGACTCAAATAATAAAATCATTGATAAAAACTGATAATTACATGGACATTTCTTTATTAGTGAAGATGGGTATGTTACATCCTTCCCCCCTTAAAGAAATCGAGATGTCCTCATCTCGTCATGAATTGGGGATAATTAAGAGTGTAGCTTCATCTTCCCAAGTTGCATCCTCTTCACGGTAATCTTTCCACTGAACTAGATGTTCTACAAGAGTTCTATTTCGGAGTTGCCTTTCCCTAGAATCTATGATGCTACTGGGCTGTAATTGAAGGACTCCTTGAGTAGGGATTACAACTTGTTCATCATCAAGAATATGATCGAGACTGGGGACATATGGTTTTAACAAACTTACATGAAATACATTATGGACTTTGATATGGGCTGGGAGTTGGAGTTTATAGGCACTTTTACCTAGACACTTGATAACTGTATAAGGACCACAATACCTAGGGCTGAGCTTCTTATATTTTCCGAGTGATAGAGAACTTCGTTTGGGTCGGACTCATAGAAGAACTCTGTCTCCTTCCTTGAAGATCCTTTCAGACCTCTTGTTGTCAGCATAAAGCTTTTGTCGATCTTGGGCAGCTTTAATATCTTTTTGGATTGCCTTGGTTTGTTCCTCCATTTCTTCGAGCATTTTCCTGGATGCCTCAACTCTTATGGTTGGATCAGAGAAATTTAGAGGAGACAGGCATTCTTGCCCATAGAGTGCCTTGAATGGTGACATTCCTATGCTTTGATGATAAGATGTATTGTAGGCAAATTCTACCAGAGGAAGGTATTGAATCCACCTTCTCGGTTCCCGTCCACAATATGCTCTGAGAATGTCTTCAATTACTTGATTGACTCTCTCAGTCTGGCCATCGGTCTCTGGATGGTAAGCTGTGCTAAAGCAAAGTTGAGTTCCCAGGGCTTGAAATAAAGACTGCTAGAATTTTGAAGTGAAGTCAGAATCCCGATCACTTACTATCCTTTTTGGGAGACCATGAAGTTTGAGGACTTCCTTGATGAATATTCGAGCAACATCAGAAGCTTTGAAGGTCTTCTTTGCTGGTATAAGGTGAGCTACTTTGGTAAGTAAGTCCACTACTACTAGAATGGAGTCATATCCTCCTTGAACAGTGGGGAGACTTGTGACAAAATCCATACTAATACACTCCCACTTCATTTGGGGAATATCTAATGGTTGAAGTTTTCCAGGCATCTTGACCCTTTCAGCTTTGATCCTTTGGCATGAGAGACATTGCTTCAAGTACCGAAGCACATCATTTTTCAAGCCTGCCCAATGAAAGCTCCTTCTTACAGCATTTAATGTTTTTGCATAACCTGGGTGTCCTGCAGCAGGGCTATCATGAGCTTCATGGAGGATTAGTTTCTTTAAAGCAGGATCCTTAGGGATACATAGCCTGTGATTGAAGTAGAGGCTTCCTTCATGAGTGGAGTATCCCTTGATGATTAGATTCTTCTCTTTCTCTAAATGTCCCCCTTTTTCTACTAATTTTTTCATTCTCTGATAATCTGGATCATGAGATGAGACTTCTTCCACCTTGACCAGTATGGGATTATTTGGCATTGAAACGCATTCAAGAAAGATTTGCCGGCTAACTGCATCTGCTACCACATTATCTTTCCCAGGGTGAAATTTGATGTCGAAATCATATTCTTGTAGAATTTCAATCCATCTCCTTTGCCGCATGTTGAGGTTAGGCTGGGTGAAGATCCACTTTAGACTTTTGTGGTCAGTTACAAGCTGGAATTTGCCTCCCAAGAGATAATGTCTCCATAATTTGAGGCAATGAACAACTGCTAAGAGCTCCAAATCATGGGTGGCATAGTTTGCTTCATATTGCTTCAGCTTGCGGGAAGTATAAGCGACTGGTCTTCCTTCTTGACCTAAGACACCACCAAGTGCTAGACTACTAGCATCGGTAACCACTTCAAATTCCTTGGAGAAATCATGAAGCTTTAAAACTGGGACAGAAGTAATAATGACTTTCAACTAATCAAAGCTGTTTTGATGGATTGGCAACCACACTATTTTGCAATCCTTCTTAAGAAGGTCCGTCAAAGGTGCAGCTACCAAGGCATAATCTTTGATAAAAATCCTATACCAACCCGTGATTCCCAAAAATCCACGAACTTCACGAACTGATTTAGGGGGTGGCCATTCTAGAATATCCTTGACCTTGGCAAGGTCTACTGAGATGCCATCTTTGGAGACGATGAATCCAAGATACTCAATTTGATGAGTAAAGAAGGTACATTTGCTCTTCTTGGCATAGAGTTTGTGTCTGCGCAGCAATTGCAGAACTCTACGCACATGCTCCTCATGCTCTTCCATTGATTTGGAGTAGATTAAGATGTCATCAAAGAAAACAAGCACAAATTCATCCAAGTAAGGACAGAATATATCTTGCATTAGGCAGTTGAAGGTTACAGGAGCATTGGTTAACCCGAATGACATTACAGTAAACTCATAGTGGCCATAATGGGTATTGAAGGTTGTTTTGGGTATATCTGCTTCCTTGACTTTGATCTGATAGTAACCAGACCTCAAATCTATTTTTGAGAAGACTTTGGTCCCATGAAGCCTGTCAAGAAGTTCATCGATGCAAGGGATAGGATACTTATTCTTGACAGTGACTTGATTGAGCCCTCGATAATCTATGCAGAGGCGGAGAGTCCCGTCCTTCTTTTTTTAGAAAAGAACAGGTGCTCCCCAAGGAGAGCTACTGGGGCGTACAAATCCTTGTTCAATGAGTTGGAAAAGTTGCTCCTTAAGTTCAATGGCTTCAGGAAGGGACATTTTATAGGGAGTTTTTGAGATGGCGGGTTGAGCTCCAGGGATCACCTCGATTTCATGGTCGACTTCTCGAGGAGGCGGTAACCCTGTAAGCTCGTCAGGGAAGATGTCAGAGAACTCTCCAAGAGGGTTCTGTCTCCATACTAGGTTCAATGACTTTGTTGAGTTTGACTAAGAAAACTTGCTGACCCTTACGTGTTTCCTTGAGAAGATGTTTTGCCTTGACTACCCTAGACTTAGGTTTTCCTGTGATCCCCTAAACAGATATTACTTGGCCATGCTCATTTTCAAAAGTGATACTTCCCTGGTTACAATGAATGCTAGCTTTGTTTGCAATTAACCAATCCATCCCAAGGATTCCATCATAAATTCCTAGTGGCAAGACTCTAAAGTGACCATGAGTTTGCTCATTACCCAGCTCAAAATCAAGGTTTCCTATAGAGTGGCGAGATACTACTTCTTTCCCACTGGCTAACTCTACAATCATTTTTCTAGCTGTTTTTTGACTCAAGTTTAATTTTTGCAAGCACCTAGGAGAAAGGAATGAATGGGTACTGCCACAATCAATCAAAAGCTGAAATGGCTTACGGTGATGAGTGGCGGGGGTTTGGATTACACCAAATTGTTTATTCGGACCTTGGTGTTCTACTGCCGCATGGACGGTGGCGTGCTCTTCTTCAGCCGTTTCCAAGGTCGGTTCTTCACTTATAACACAAGCAGTTCTAGCAACTGTTCCTCCGCGGCCTCTGCCACGGCCACTGCCTCTTGCACCTTGGTGGGTAGGGGTTCCACGGCCTTGATTTCCTCTGTTACCTTGGGGAAATGATGTTGCCATCTTGGGACAATTGGCTCTAAAGTGTCTCGGCTCATTGCACTCAAAACACAGAGGGCCTTCTCTGGAAGAAGCAGCATACGAGCAGGGGGCAAAAGAGTTGCCTTGTCGCCCTCTGTTGTAGTAGGGGAAATTTTGTTGAGGTTTCTTGTAGGGTTGATCTTTAAGGTTTGCCTCAGGGTAAGATCTCTTTTGATTCTTCGGTTTGTTAGCCTTCATTTCTTTCACAAGGGGCTTTGCTCGTATGAGAGCATCCTATAATGTGCTTGGCCTCATTGCTTCAAGGCAGGAATCTAGGGGTTCATTTAGCCCTTGGCAGAAACGAGCCACTTGCTGGGAAGTAGTCATAGCTGGGGCATACTTCCGAAGGGTAATAAATTTGGAATAGTAGTCCTCAAGAGTTAAGCTGCACTGTCTAAGACTAAAAAACTCATTCATCTTTATGGATTCATGGGATGGAGGAAGATATATTTCCTTCACTGCCTGCTTGATGTCTTCCCACGTTTGAGAATGCTCGGTGACTTCCTTGTCACGGCACCACTGTTTCCACCAGAGTTTAGCATCTCCAATGAGGCGAAACTGTGCGAGCATAGACTGATTTGCTACTCCAGTACACCGGCAGCAGAGAAATAATCGTCCATCGCCTCAATCCAGACTTCAGCATCCTTCTCAACCTTTGAACCTTCTCCTTTAAAGGAGGGAGGTTGCATTTGCTTGAGCAGGAGCTTCTTCTCCTGGGTATCGGTGTAAAGCGCATTGGGAAGTGGAGGGTGGTCGTCCTGGCCATCATTGTAAAAACAATTTTAAGATTACAAGATTCTTATTTGCACAATGCTTAATTTGGAGAGTAAAACATTGAAATTATTTTATTTCCAAATATTTACAAGGACAAGTTTTATTACAACAAGGATCTGAGACTAATATAATTAGTCTTATTTGACATCCAGGGGAATTCCTAGGCTTGACTATGACATAAGGGTACAGCGGTCCACATGGGTGAAATATGGGGGTTCCGCTGTAGTCTCTAAGACTCTAAAAACTGATGGTAAGGGTGGTAAACTCTGGATTGGGGTAGATCCCAACACCGCTACTCTATCAGCAGGTAAGACCTGCATCACTTTGTCATACACCCAACGATCCTGAGGTATGCGAACCCCATCTATAGTCACCGAGGTGTCGGCCCTGGGGTACCGATGAACCAAAATAAGCGGATCATCTTCAACTTCTCAATCCAACGAATCCGCTTAAGGTCGGTGGTGAGGTTCCCAATTTGATCTGCTCGGATGAAGAAGTATCTCGGCCCACGACTCCAGAAATCTCTACCCCATCCTCTTTGAACACGAGAGAAATGAGGGAGGGATATCTTCTCTAATATCTGCACCATGGTGTCGCGGAACTCGAAATTCGAGGAGTGACTAGCAGTCTCGAAGATGCATTGAAAAACTAGAAACTTGGAGTAGGCATCTTCCTCTTCCTACAATCATTCAAACATCAATTCAACTTATTTGTTTTAGTAGGATGTCTTTACTAATTAGCATTATGTTAGGTAAAACATTTATTACAAAACAGTCCTTAAACTGCAATTCCTAGGAGCCAAACTTGCTCTGATACCAATTGTAAGCTTCCTCCCTTCCAAGATGAGAGAAACACTTAAGATAGTCCGCTAAGTCTTATCTTGGAAAAAACCTCCTATTTATCGACACCTTGACCCTGCAGAGATTCAAGGATACGATTTATAGGTATGACCTAGCTCTATCCCACAGGGGGAGCGTGATTTTCTAAACATCAAATCACCCATAGGGTAATTGATCATAAATTGGGCAACTACTAGACTTGATTTCTAGGGACAACGCTTTTTTTCTCATCTTATGCAAGGCACAGCCGCTGGCCTAGTCTTCTAGAATAGAGTTGCCCAGAAACCTAACTATCTAGCATAGGCTTTTACTTAATCTGTTGGAAAGCTACCCGACTAATCGGGTCCACCCGTCTGTAGGATGGTGTCGTCAGGGCATTCCATCCTCCCACTTTCCACCCTACTCACGCATCAATTTATTTTCTAATTAATCTTACCACACTATTTGACATAAATAAACATATTCCTTAATTAAGGCCCTTTTTCACAAGGTTCGTTAAAACAGCCTTCTTACACAATACAATCATACCAAAGACAAGATGTAATTATATAAAAAGTTTATACATGAACCAATTCCATACAAGCCAAATTGGCTCTCTTATTTTTATTCTGCCCATGATCTAGAATTCGGCCTTCCAGCCTCTACATGCTAGGCAAAACCCTACGGGACCATACACCTCATCGTCGGCCGCTCGCGAGGACTCAAGCCGGCCTGTCGCCCTCTCAGGCTCCATCGCTCGATCCTCCCGTCCCTCAGAGAAATGTTTGCACACTAGGGTGGGCTTATTTACCGCACTAGCCTAGGCCCTCAGAACTAGGCAGCCTTATAATCTCTCGCCTCAATCGGCGATCCTTATTCTCCCAAAGGTATGAGGGATACCTTGGGCCATTCTCGGGCTTTGCTAACGACGCCTCCCGGCTACACAAGCACGGAACGGAGTTAGCGTTGAAGCCAAAAAAAAATCTTGAATTCTAAAGATAACATCTTCAATGCAATTTACTAAATATTCATAATTCATGAAGATAACAATTTCAACGCAATTTATCGAATACATCACATAATTCATAACTTCATATAATTTTTATGTCGTCATTTGAAAAGACACCATTCATTAACACTAATTTAAGGAAAATCTCTTCTTTTTAAAAATTAACCAAGCTAACCTGGCCACCGTTTCCTTGAGGGGTTTGAAAAGGGAGGACTGGAGCCGCGTTGGGCGCATCTTCCCCCATCTCGTTGTTACGTGCTCCTCTTGAGGCAATATTTTGTCCTCTCCGAGATGAGGCCATCTTAGGCATCGCCTTGTAGAGCTCGCTGCTGCGATCGAAACGCTTCAGTCGGATCTGAATTCCGAGCTCGTTTGCTCATCGTATGAGCAAAAGAATATGGCGCACGAACCCTTGCTTGAGTCAAAAAACCCTTACTAAAGTCTACGCAAATGGGGGGGGGAAATTGTGAGATGTCCTTAAGGGCAAAGGCAAAAACGTGGAGAGGGCTGGAAGGGGTTGTTGCAAGCCTCTCTGTAAGTCTATTCACACGGGGGAGGGGGGGGAGAAGAGTTAAGGACACTGGCTCTTAGCAAGAGGGGGATGGAGGAAAATTGGCTTATCTGAAAAGAGCCAAATGAGGGGGTGTGAGAGGGGTGGCTGCAAGGGCGGCTATACTTGCAGCAAGTACGCTACACAGGGATGGACGGCGGTACAGATAGTGTGAACGCTACACAGAAATGCGTGCCGTTCTGAGGAGCACCCCGGGGGTTTATATAGCAGAGGGGTGAGGGTACGGGCGTTGCGCAAAGCAAGGACGAAAGGACGGTGTACCTTCAAAGGCTATGGATCAGTGGCCTGCATGGGTCCAGGGGAAAGGTACGGTGTCGGTTGTCCGGGAAAGGAGTGGTACGCATGTACCTTATTTGGTCTGGGGTAGCATGGGTATCCACGTAAGGGTACGCGTGACCATACAGTGAGCGGCCGTCCTTTGGTTCTTAGGCGGTCATTGTACGGGCACCCTAGTAAGTGTGTACGGACCAAATTTTGGAGTGGGGTACCCAAATTTGGGGCGTCCGTCTCGATTTATGTGCTGGACCGCCCCGGGGGACGAAATTTTTTTTTTGTTCGGGAGGTTCTCCTGGTCGCAGGGGTTTAGACCGTTCATCAATCGGACGTGCGGTCGTGCATTTATTAAGGTTTAAAGGTCGCCGTTTTTTAACTAAAATGATTGAAATTAGCGTTTAGGCTTGATCCGATGTCTGTTTTGGATGCTGTAAAATCCTATAGTAGGGTAAAATCGCGCGCAGATTCTAAATTTGGGCTCAAAATTTAAAGATTCTAAGTAGAAATGACTCAAATAATAAAATCATTGATTAAAACTCATAATTACATGGACATTTCTTTATTAGTGAAGATGGGTATGTTACACTAGGCCAACGGGCAGCTATGCCTTGCATGGATGAGGAAAAAAGTGATGTCTCTAGGAATCAAGATTAGTAGTTGCCCAAATCATAATCAATTACGCTATGGGTAATTTGACTTTTAAAGAACCACGCTCTCCCTGCGAGACAGGTCTAGGTCTTACCTACAAATCGAATCCTTGAATCTTTACATGGCCAAGGTGCGACAAGTAGGAAATTTTCTCCAAGATAAGACCTCATAGACTATCTTAAGTGTTTCCGCTATTTTGGAAGGAAGAGGATTTCAATCGGAATCAGAGCAAAGGCTAACTCTATCAAGGGATTAAAACAAGTGATTGTTTGTCATATGAGGATGAATCAATCATATCTTCTGGCCATAGAAATGGTTTGAATATTCTCACATGTTGAGACAATCATCCTATAAAATTGTGCTTGTATCTTGGGGGTGCACGTGCAAGATATTTGTACAATAAATTTGAGAAATAAGATTGGGGAGGAAACCTTTTGAGGAAAAAAAACATAAGGTGATCAAATAAAGAAACCAATGAGAGACTGAATGACTAGAAGGATCGTTTGAAACTTTGTTTAGAGAAATTTTCAGGATATATCTCATTACATCGCATATTATAAATTATTAAGATTATAACTCCATTAAGGTTTGAATAGTTGACGTATGAATGCCATCCATTGGATGCTTTACACTAGGATGATCGTCCAAGATCTTGAACCCATCTCAGACAAACATGGGTCTAACTTGGGATGTGTAATTCCTAGAGGATCATGCTGTTAGATGTGTTAATCCCAAGATACCAGATGTGTAATTCCTAGAGGATCATGCTGTTAGATGTGTTAATCCCAAGATACCAGATGTATAATTTTTAAAAAACTAATAGTCTCAGATGTGTTAATATCTTGATAATCTTTGGATGTGTCAATCCCAAGGCCCCAGATATGTAATTCTTAAAAAAATGAAGATCTCAGAGTATTAATCCCGAGTGCCAGTCTTCCTGCTTCTACATGCAGTGGAGAAAATCTAAAAAATGCATTTAATATTTATCATAATATCTAACCTATATCACATCAATCAGTTTCTTACCCTAATATACTATTAAACAAGAAGAAAAGGAAAAAGATTTTCTTACTAACCTGGAAGCTATCTGCAAGTGTGCTGTGCTGATGATGAGTATCCTGTGCTGGGGATGAACCTCTACTGCTGGTCTGGATGCTGATGGTGTAGTGTAGGGAGGTAGAGATGCAAGAGAACTGAGTTAGGAGAGTAGATTATTACAAAATACAAATAAAGGAGTTATTAAATACTACACGTGTGAAATATAGTCGTTTTTTAACACGTGTGGGTCCCACCAAATCTTTTGGAATTTGAAATTTGTGGGTCACTTTTTGCCTTGGAAATTGTGCCAATCATGATTTCATAATTAGATCCATTAACACTTTTCCCTCCCCGTCTTCCATCCCTGCCAGCACCCTCCCATCATCCTTTTCTTTCCCACTTTAAACACTTTCTACCCAACACACTCCATCCACTCTACAACCTGTCTGAAGACTACTACCATTACCAGATCTCCAGGTTAAAAGTGCTACAGCTCAAGTTTGGAAGAGAGCAGGAGAATCTCCAGGGCTACTCCAACAGTATGGAAGAGGAAAAGAAAGGTCAGAGATCTATACCCTTTCCAATGTTTTCTAATATATATTTCTTCCATTTGTAGAATTCTTGAATCTCAGTGCCTAGAAATCTAGCAGATCACCCTAGGATTTGATTAGAGATGGATATGAATAGGATTTAGAATTTTGCAACAAAATACAATTATAGTGGTTTACATTTTCCAAATGCTCCAAATCGCGTTTTCCTGCAAATTCTGATATTTGTTTTAGTTTTTATTTTTTCCTCCTTCTTTTAATCTCTTTTGCCCTGGGGAATTCCTCCTGGTATCATTTACTGTCTTGAACATTGTGAGATATCCCTAGCATTTGATTGGAGATGGATGTCAATAGAAATTTAGAATTTGCAACAAAATGCGAGGAGAGCACTTGACATTTTTCAAATGGATCTGCATCGCGTTTTGTTGCAAATTCTTGTGTCCCTTTTGGTTTTTACTGTTTCCTCATTGTTTTGCTTTCTATGTCCATGGGAATGTCTTTCTTGATGATGAGAAAGGTTTTTGCTTTGGAACAGTTGATTCTCAGGCCCCTCCTTTCAAGAGGAAGCTGGACTTTTCTGCTGCTATACTCAGACCACAGCAATCACCAGGTGATTCATGTGTGCTTATGAAGAGAGTTGTTTGGTGATATCCTATACATTATCTGATTGCATATGTGAGCATATAGAATTCATGTTATATAAATTTTGGTTCAGGCAAAAGCAAGAGACTAGAGCAGAAAGGTGAGTCTTCCCTTTCAAAACAAAGGGAACCAGAAGAGGACAAATCTCCAGATTTGCTCCTATTTGACTTTCTTCACAAGTGCAAGGCTCAGAGGAACTTCCACATATACCACAGTATTTTCAACAGGGAGTTCACTATGAGCTCTCTTTTGGACCATCACAGAGATTTCCTTTCAGACCATTGGGATACCTTCAAACAACTGACAGAGGCAGGAAGGATTGTGGAAGGTGAAAAGGTTTTTGTGCATTTAAATCATATTGTCTCCATTGACAGGCTGAGGTACCATGTGAATAGAAGGTTTGACAGCCTGCCTGAGGAATATAAATTCAGCTGTAACTTGCACACCAGAAAGTGTAGAGTGCTTGAGGAAAACATGGCATTCCTTATGTACATTGTCTTTCAACAGCAATCTCTAGAAGAGCAAGGGTAGGAGACTGAAGAAGAAGATATATCTGTAGAGCGGAGGTAAAAGAGGATATTCCTATGGCAACAGATATGGTAGAGCAGGAAGAAGATATCAACCTCGAGGATGAGGGGCTGCAAGTGGCTGCTCTTGACCTTGTTCAACTGAGGACTGAAACTCTTAGGGCAGCACAGCCAGTTGAAGATTTTGATGTTCAGAGCAGCAACTATGCAGTGCCCATGCTTCCAGGTGTCTTGATTGGTGGTAAAGATTATGTTTTCCTCCATGATATAGAGTGTATGTTCAATTTGAGGGAGAACTATGCCATTTCCCTTATTGCCCAGGCTTCAAGGCTTGACAAGGAGGTTGGCATAGAGGATGACCATTCACTGCTAGCTTTGGAAACAACTTTTGATCCTGCAGAGGCCCTTACTATTTGTTTCAAAGAGGCTGAAAGTTTCCAAGAGCCAGATGAAGCTGCCTTCCAGCTCACCCAGGAAGCTATGAATCTCTCAGCACTTCATAAGGAAAAACTTAAAGAAGAGGTTGGACTGGAGGGGAAAGGAATAAATCTTTGGAAAGATGAACTTCTTGTTGCTGATGAAAATGAGAGGGTATGATATTATTACTTCAAATCAAATACTTTATCTTGTGTTTAAATGTTTTGTAGTTATGTATCATTGTCTCACTACAATCTTTTGATACATGGCAGCTACAAATTGAGGATGACACATTCCTCCAGAGATCAAGTGGAAGCAGGCCGGCTGGGTTTGGCAAAATGTCAAACCTAGCTCATTATATTCATGATCTAGGCAGTGCTAAGATCTTGATTTACCATAGGCAGTTGAGCAACAATGGAGAAGCCATTGTTTACTTCTTTAAATGTTTGTCTAGGGTTTTAGGTGGACATGATCTTCCATGGCAAAAAGAAAAGATCATTTTAATAGAGAGGTTGTCCGCCATAGATATATTTGGGGATTATGTGAATAAGCAG
Organism: Cibotium barometz; assembly: GCF_041138505.1. Lineage (NCBI taxonomy): Eukaryota > Viridiplantae > Streptophyta > Polypodiopsida > Cyatheales > Cibotiaceae > Cibotium > Cibotium barometz. The sequence goes on along the minus strand of NC_141098.1, from coordinate 18,967,228 downwards.
GCCTCTAGGGCCTCTTACTTTTTGTCTTACACTTCTTATACATTAGCATGTGGTGTTAAGGAGCCCAAATGTCTAGAGGTCTATGGAAAACACAAGCTCATAAGGTTTCGAGAGCCACCCATGATTGCATCATGCCACACAATCCAAGAAGAAGAACACGTGGAGATAGCTGAAGACAAGGATACCCCTCTCAGACAAGCAACAGAGGCAAGCATTGATAAACAGAAAGTCGACATCAAGCCAATAAGGAAGAAAAAGAGTCCAATCAAGTTCAAAAAGAGAGTTCCGACTTGCAAGCCTTGGGAGTAATAGGATTTAGTCATCAAATATAGCACAAACATTATGTTGAAGTTGAACTGATTTGTACAAAGTCTTTGATCCTCATCAGTTCCTTGTCCGTACGGACGATCAGTACCCTTTTGCATTTGTCCCATCACCGTATGACACTTCAGTACTCTTCCCACACTCAAAAGCTTCTAAAAGTGTTTGACACTCAGTACTTTATTGGTAAGGATCAACAGTATGTCTAGCATAATTAAGTAGTATTGATTGAATTTTTTGTGTGTTAATATATGGATGTATTGATGCTTGTTAATATAGATCACATGTTTCACAAAAGAAATACTTTTGATGGAGTCTCAAAACATATAGGCATTACACCAAGAGTCACTTGTTCCACAGAATAAAAATCTATTGATTGAGTTTGAAAACATGTGGAGATAACACCAATAAGTTACAAACTGCTATTCATGTTTACTTGTCCATTTATGGTTTCTAAATATCTTCGAATCCCTCCACTGTCTATGTCTCTCTGCAGCCATTGAATTGTCCAAAGTTTGTCTTCGTCTTTGCTTTTGGGCTAGAATAAAAGCAAGCTTGACTTTGGAACTAGCAACTTTTCTTTTAGCATGCAGCCTTTGTAGAATGACTCGGTAAAACCATTGGAAGACTTCCTTCAGACTATTTGCCTTTTGACTCCCTCCATAGTGTTGTGTGTGTCTGAAAAATGCATTACGTGCCATGTAGTGAGACTTCTCCATGCCTTGGGTAGACCAAATTGCTGGGCATCCATACTTTTTGACAAAATAGGGAAGGTGGTTGTAGATGATATGCTGTTTTCACAAAGACATAAGAATGCATAGTAAGTTATAAAAGAAAAGAGGATCGCACTTAAGTAAAAGAAGAAGACATCACTTTACCATGTAGTGAGTTATATTGCAGGCTGTCCATGCGTCTTTCATTGACTTCCCAAAATGTTTAATTGCCTCTTCAAAGTTCTTGTAATCACTCTTTGTCCATGTTACATTGTCACAGAACATGAAGAGTTGATCAAGAGACCTCCACACCTCTGCCTTCACATTTCGTGCTTCCCCATCTACCTCATGATCTTTCACGGCATTATGGACTTGCTTCCACAATCCATAACTAATCCTTGAAACTGTTCTACCTTGCCTTACTTGCTTACTATTGTGTTTGGGTCGAGACAAGAATCTTCTTGCCTTAACACCACCAATAGAGGGCTTGATTGGTACCTCCTTGCCATTGGTAGACTTTTTAAAATCCTTTGTGATATGAGCATCACCTCCATGCAGACCTATATCGGATAACGCTTTTTCCAATGCATGAAGAGCATCCTTTCTATTTCTTTCGGGACGGAGTTTCCAAGCAAATCCAATATACAAAAATATCAATTTCTCAATAATTCGACATAGAGCATGCAATGTGCATATGTGAACATTACATAGTGGAATGTCAAGAATGGCCTTGAAGTCAGGGTCAACTTTATCTCTATTAGGTGCTCTCTTCCACCATTTGGAATCCATTACTTGCGCTGACTCTTTGCAGTAAAGACAAGGAGACTTTGAGTTACCTCCTTTACTAACATTATACATGCACTTAAGTGTTTTAAGATCCCCCGCCATATGCCACTCTACTTGAAAATCACCTTTTCCTGCAACATGGAGATTCTCTCCTTGTACTTGTCTTTTAATTATTCTTGGTATTTCCGTGTGGTGAAACACCCAATCTAGTGTTTCATGGTCTTCTGTCTTTACCTGTGATTATACAAAACAAAAGTCTTACTATAAAAGATTTGAAAACATTGACTAAAATCAAGTACGAAATAAAAAATGATCATACCTGGAATGAGCCCAACCACCATATGTGTTTCTCCGACTGCACACTAAAATCCTTCGAACTCGCTTCATTCAATGATGTATCAAGTGCTCCATTCATCAATGTGATAGTAATCCTTTCCATTTTCTTTTCCTTTACAACCTCACACTCATCCAGTTTGATAACAAATTTCAAAATGCCTTTGCACTCTTCAAATGTTATTCCATAAAACTCGACCATTCTTCTTTGAAGTTGTTGTAGATCTACAAATATATTGTTCCAAGGGTCATACACAGTGGTTTCTTTAGCACCATGAAATATTTCTTCAATATGGATATATGGTCCAATAAACTCATCTATACTTTCATTCAAATGACCTCTTATCTTCCACACTGTTGCTGGATTTGGCAGTAAAGCATCCCAAGTTAGACCCATGTTTGTCTGAGATGGGCTTAAGATCTTGGACGATCATCCTAGTGTAAAGCATCCGATGGATGGCATTCATATGCCAACTATTCAAACCTTAATGGAGTTATAATCTTAATAATTTATAATATGCGAGTTAATGAGATATATCTTAAAAATTTCTCTAAACAAAGTTTCGGTCTATTCTTCTAGTTATTCAGTCTCCACTAGTTTCTTAATTTGATCACCCTATGTTTTTTATCCTCAAAAGGTTTCCTTCCCAATCCTATTATTCAAATTTATTGTACAAGTATCTTTCCTGTGCACCCCTAAGATACAAGCGCAATTTCATAGGGATGATTGTCTCAACATGTGAGGATATTAAAACCATTTCTATGGCCAGTAGAGATGATTGATTCATCCTCATATGACAAACAATCACTTGTTTTAATCCCAAATTAAGAAACTAGTGGAGACTGAATAACTAGAAGGATAGACCGAAACTTTGTTTAGAGAAATTTTCAGGATATATATCTCATTAACTTGCATATTATAAATTAGTAAGATTATAACTCCATTAAGGTTTGAATAGTTGGCATATGAATGCCATCCATTGGATGCTTTACACTAGGACGATCGTCCAAGATCTTGAGCCCATCTCAGACAAACATGGGTCTAACTTGGGACGTGTAATTCCCAGAGGATCATGCTATTAGATGTGTTAATCCCAAGATACTAGATGTGTCACTTTTAAAATACTAATCATCTCAAATGTGTTAATCTTTGGATGTGTCAATCCCAAGGCACTAGATGTGTAATTCTTTAAAAAAAATAAAGATCTCAGATGTATGAATCCAGAGTGCCCTCAAATGTGGTGCTATGATAAGTATTTGATAGTTTTAAACTTTTCATGGATACAAGGAAAGAAGAAAGTTGATCGTTGCATGTCAAAATCATAAGAAATGCCGAATTAGTTGGAAGCACTATTGTCAATCTAACCACTCAAACCATAATCAGTTATGGGATGCCATGAAAGTACACTTTCGTGAAAGGTTTTGTCCTCCAGGATTTTGAGAGGATAAAATGAATGAATTTTTGGAGCTAACCCAAGAAGGGAAGACCCTGGAAGAATACCACCAAACTCTTGCTAAAACTTCTTCTATTAGCTCTAGAGATGGATGAATAAGCCCACCGTAGTGTGTAGACATCCCTCTGAGGGGGAGGAGGATTGAGCGACGGAGCCTGAGAGGGCGACAGGCGAGCTTGAGTCCTTGCCAGCGTGGTCGACGATGAGGTGTATGGTCCCATAGGGTTTTGCCCAGCAGCATGTAGAGGCTAGAAGGCCCAATTCTAGATCATCGGAAGTATAAAGGAAAAGAATAAGAGAGCTGGTTTAGGTTGTATGGAATTGATTCATGTATAAACTTTTTTTTATAAATCTTGCAAGTCCTTGGCATTATTGTACTGTGGAAAAAGGCTATTTTAATGAGCCTTGTGATGAGAAGGGCCTTAATTAAGGAACATGTTTATTTATGTCAAACAGTGTGGTAGGATTAATTAGAAAACAAATTGACGCATGAGTAGGGTGGAAAGTGGGAGGATGGAATGCCCTGACAACACCATCCTACGGAGGACGGGTGGACCCAATTAGTCAAGTAGCTTTCCAACAGATTAAGTGAAAGCCCTACGCTAGATCAATAGGTTCTCGGGCAACACTATTCTAGGAGACTAGGAAAACGGGCAGCTGTGCCTTGCATGGATGAGGAAAAAAGAGATGTCTCCAAGAATCAAGATTAGTAGCTGCCCAAATCATGATCAATTACGCTATGGGTAATTTGACTTTTAAAGAACCACGCTCTCCCTGGCGGGACAGGTCTAGGTCTTACCTACAAATCGTATCCTTGAATCTTTACATGGTCAAGGTGCGACGAGTAGGAAATTTTCTCCGAGATAAGACTTCGTAGACTATCTTAAGCATTTCCGCTATTTTGGAAGGAGGAGCATTACAATCGCTATCAGAGCAAAGGCTAACTCTATCTAGGGATTAAAACAAGTGATTGTTTGTCATATGAGGATGAATCAATCATATCTTCTGGCCATAGAAATGGTTTGAATATTCTCACACTTTGAGACAATCATCTTATAAAATTGTGCTTGTATCTTGGGGGTGCACGCACAAGATATTTGTTCAAAAAATTTGAGAAATAAGATTGGGGAGGAGGAAACCTTTTGAGGAAAAAAAACATAGGGTGATCAAATCAAGAAACCAGTGAGAGACTGAATGACTAGAAGGATCGACTGAAACTTTGTTTAGATAGATTTTCAGGATATATCTCATTAATTCGCATATTATAAATTATTACGATTAAGGTTTGAATAGTTGACGTATGAATGCCATCCATTGGATGCTTTACACTAGGATGATCGTCCAAGATCTTGAACCCATCTCAAACAAACATGGGTCTAACTTGGGATGTGTAATTCCTAGAGAATCATGCCAATAGATGTGTAAATCCCAAGATACCAGATGTGTAATTTCTCAGACGTGTTAATATCTTGATAATCTTTGAATGTATCAATCCCAAGGCCCCAGATGTGTAATTCTTAAAAAAATGAAGATCTCAGATGTATTAATCCCGAGTGCCTTCAGATGTGGTGCTATGATAAGTATTTGATAGTTTTGAACTTTTTGAAAGAAGAAAGTTCACCCTTGCTCGTCTAAAAATCATAAGTTCACCCTTTCATGTGCGAATGCAACCTTGTGAAAAGGGCCTTAATTAAGGAATATGTTTATTTATGTCAAACAGTTTGGTAGAATTAATTAGAAAATAAATTGACGCGTGAGTAGGGTGGAAAGTGGGAGGATGGAAGGCCTCAAGATGGCACCATCCTATTACGGACTGGTGGACCCGATTAGTCAGGTAGCTTTCCAATAGATTAAGTGAAAGCCCTATGCTAGATAAATAGGTTCTGAAAAAACTCTATTCTAGGAGACTAGGCCAACGGGCGGCTGTGCCTTGCATGGATGGGGAAGAAAACGTTGTCTCTAGGAATCAAGATTAGTAGTTGCCCAAATTATGGTCAATTACGCTATGGGTAATTTGACTTTTAGAAGACCATGCTCCCCCTGTGGGATAGGACTAGGTCATACCTACAAATCGTATCCTTGAAACTTTACATGGTCAAGGTGTTGACGAGTAGGAAATTTTCTCCAAGTGCTAAGACTTAGTAGACTATCTTAAGTACCTTACAATTAGTATCAGAGTAAAGGCTAACTATCAAGGGATTAAAACAAGTTGTTTGTCATATGAGGATGAATCAATCATCTCTACTGGCCCTAGAAATGGTTTGAATATCCTTACATGTCTAAAAATCATAAGAAATGCAAAATTGGTTGGAAGCATTATTGTCAATCTAACCACTCGAACCAGAATGAGTTATGGGATGCCATGAAAGTACACTTTCGTGAAAGGTTTTTTCCTCCACGATTTCGAGAGGATAAAATGAATGAATTTTTGGAGATAACCTAAGAAGGGAAGACCCTAGAAGAATACCACCAAAATATTGCTAAAACTTCTCCGATTAGCTCTAGAGATGGATGAGGTAACTCTTCTCCACCAACGATTCATTTGGAAGCTTAATCTACCTTTGAATAACCTCGTCAAGAATGCAAAACCATCCTCTATTTCAGAAGCCATAATTATAGCCAGAGACTATGATAAAGTGTTTTTATGTAGAGGGTGTCGAGAAGGACATGATTTCTTCCATGATAATCAAGAAGAGGTCCCCTAATTTTCAAGAGGAACGTCAAGCCCACCCTTGGCTACTACAAGGAATCATGAGCTAGAGTAAAATTAGGTCAAGAAATAGGGATAACGAGGTTAAAGATAATCGAATTCAACAAGTATTTCTATGAGTAAATAGAAGATGATTGGTGCAAGATTCATGTGAAGTAATGTACATGATGAATAGAGGTATTCTAGAAGAGGATACTAAGATTATGCAATTGCTATCGTATGTTAGATTTCGTAAAGGATTTTTTCCTCATGTTTTTCCATTAAGTACCATATTACATGGGGATATAGAATAAGGAATTCGTAAGGAAAGATTACGATTTTTTTAATAAAAAGGTTCATATTGTATGAGAGGTATAATGGATGCATGAACTTAGAATAATAAGGCCAATTAACTTTAGACTAATAAAGATCGTTTGGGGGCACAACAAAACGAGCCAAACACATGAAATAAGGGACTTTTTAGGAACAATTTTTAGATAAAAGAAGATTTCTAACTAGTGGGGGGACACCACTTTGGAAGAGAGGAGGATTTACTTAGATACTGTCCCAGCTCGTGAGATGAGGATATCTCGAATCTTTTAAGTGGGGGGGAGATTGTAAGGTCTCTTCAGAGTCATGTATGTGTCTCTTTTAATATAGATTACAAGAAGGAAAGAGAGTGCACTTAGAAAACAGTGAGGTAATAAGGCTAGAACCATTAGGCAAGTAATAGAGTAAAAATAGTAGCTCCAAAAATCCTAAAAGAAAAAAGAAGACAAGAATAGTTCTTGTGCTTGTGTAGCCGGACGGCAGAGATGTTAGTAAGGCACGGAGTCGGCCCATGGTTGTATCCCTCATACCATTGGGAGAATGAGGTTCTCCGATTGAGGCGAGTGATTGTGATGTCTAGTTTTGAGGGCCCCGGCTAGTGTGGTGAATAAGTCCACCCTAGTGTGTAGACATCCCTTTGAGGGGCGGGAGGATCGAGCGATGGAGCCTGAGAGGGCGACAGGCCATCTTGCATCCTCGTGGTGGCGAGCACCGCCTCGACGATGAGGTGCATGTCCCGTAGTAGCGAAATAGAGGCTGAAAGGTTGGATTCTAGATCATCGACAGTATAAAGTGAAAGAATAAGAGAGCCGGTTTGGCTTGTATGGAATTGATTCATGTATAAACTTTTTTTATAAAGCTTGTACAACTTTGGCATTATTGTACTGTGAAAAAAGGCTGTTTTAACGAACCTTGTGAAAAGGATCTTAATTAAGGAATATGTTTATTTATGTCAAACAATTTGGTAGGATTAATTAGAAAACAAATTGACGCGCGAGTAGGGCGGAAAGTGGGAGGATGGAAAGCCTAAAGATGATGGCACCATCCTACGATGGCGGGTGGACCCGTTTAGTCAGGTAGCTTTCCAACAAATTAAGTGAAATCCCTATGTTAGATAAATAGGTTGCCTAAATTATGATCAATTACCCTATGGGTAATTGGAGTTTTAGAAGACCACGCTCCCCGTGCGCGGGATAGGACTAGGTCTTACTACAAATCGTATCCTTGAATCTTTACATGGTCAAGGTGTCCACGAGTAGGAAATTTTCTGCAAGCTGACTTAGTAGACTATCTTAAGTGTTTCCCCTGTTTTAGAAGGGAGGAACCTTACAATTAGTATCCAAGCAAAGGCTAACTATCAAGGGATTAAAACAAGTATTGTTTGTCATATGAGGATGAATCAATCATCTCTACTAGCCATAGAAATGGTTTTAATATCTTCACATGTTGAGAAAATCATCCCTATGAAATTGCGCTTGTATCTTGGGGGTGCACAGGCAAGATACTTGTACAATAAATTTGAATAATAGGATTGGGGAGGAAACCTTTTGAGGATAAAAAACATAGGGTGATCAAATTAAGAAACTAGTGGAGCCTGAATAACTAGAAGGATAGACCGAAACTTTGTTTAGAGAAATGTTCATGATATATCTCATTAACTTGCATATTATAAATTATTAAGATTATAACTCCATTAAGGTTTGAATAGTTGGCGTATGAATGCCATCCATTGGATGCTTTACACTAGGACGATCGTCCAAGATCTTGAACCCATCTCAGACAAACATGGGTCTAACTTGGGATGTGTAATTCCCGGAGGATCATGCTATTAGATGTGTTAATCCCAAGATACTAGATGTGTCACTTTTAAAATACTAATCATCTCAGATGTGTTAATCTTTGGATGTGTTAATCCCAAGGCAATAGATGTGTAATTGTTAAAAAAAATGAAGATCACAGAATATTAATCCAGAGTGCCCTTAGATGTGGTGCTATGATAAGTATTTGATAGTTTTGAACTTTTCATGGATACAAGGAAAGAAGTTAAGTGTTGCACATCAAAATCATATGAAATGCCGAATTAGTTGGAAGCACTATTGTCAATCTAACCACTCGAACCATAATCAGTTATGGGATGCCATGAAAGTTCGTGAAAGGTTTTGTCCTCGAGTATTTTGAGAGGATAAAATGAATGAATTTTTGGAGCTAACCCAAGAAGGGAAGACCCTGGAAGAATACCACCAAAATCTTGCTAAAACTTCTTCGATTAACTCCAGAGATGGATGAATAAGCCCACCGTAGTGTGTAGACATACCTCTGAGGGGCAAGAGGATTAAGCGGCGGAGCCTGAGAGGGCGACAGGCAAGCTTGAGTACTTGCCAGCGCGATCGACGACGAGGTTTATGGTCCCATAGGGTTTTGCCCGGCAGCATGTAGAGGCTAGAAGGCCCAATTCTAGATCATCGGCAGTATAAAGGAAAAGAATAAGAGAGCCGGTTTAGCTTGTATGGAATTGATTCATGTATAAACTTTTTTTTATAAATCTTGCAAGTCCTTGGCATTATTGTACTGTAGAAAAAGGCTGTTTTAACGAGCCTTGTGATGAGGACCTTAATTAAGGAACATGTTTATTTATGTCAAACAGCGCGGTAGGATTAATTAGAAAACAAATTGACGCGTGAGTAGGGTGGAAAGTGGGAGGATGGAATGCCCTGACGACACCATCCTACGGAGGACGGGTGGACCCAATTAGTTGGATAGCTTTCCAACAGATTAAGTGAAAGTCCTACGCTAGATAAATAGGTTCTCGTGCAACACTATTCTAAGAGACTAGGCCAACGGGCAGCTGTGCCTTGCATGGATGAGGAAAAAAGTGGTCTCTAGTTAGTAGTTGCCCAAATGATGATCAATTATGCTATGGGTAATTTGACTTTTAAAGAACCACGCTCTCCTTGCGGGACAGGTCTAGGTCTTACCTACAAATCGTATCCTTGAATCTTTACATGGTCAAGGTGCGACGAGTAGGAAATTTTCTCCGAGACTTCGTAGACTATCTTAAGTGTTTCCGCTATTTTGGAAGGGGGAGCATTACAATCGATATCAAAGCAGAGGCTAACTATCAAGGGATTAAAACAAGTGATTGTTTGTCGTATGAGGATGAATCAATCATATCTTCTAGCCATAGAAATGGTTTGAATATTCTCACATGTTGAGACAATCATCCTATAAAATTGTGCTTGTATCTTGGGGGTGCACGCGCAAGATATTTGTACAATAAATTTAAGAAATAAGATTGGGGAGGAAACTTTTTGAGGATAAAAAACATAGGGTGATCAAATTAAGAAACCAGTGAGAGACTCAATGACTAGAAGGATCAACTGAAACTTTGTTTGGAGAAATTTTCAGGATATATCTCATTAATTTGTATATTATAAATTATTAAGATTATAACTCCATTAGGGTTTGAATAGTTGACGTATGAATGCCATCCATTGGATGCTTTACACTAGGATGATCGTCCAAGATCTTGAACCCATCTCAAACAAACATGGGTCTAACTTGGGATGTGTAATTCCTAGAGAATCATGCCAGTAGATGTGTAAATCCCAAGATACGAGATGTGTAATTTTTAAAAAACTAATCGTCTCAGATGTGTTAATATCCTGATAATCTTTGAATGTGTCAATCCCAAGGCCCCAGATGTGTAATTCTTAAAAAAATAAAGATCTCAGATGTATTAATCCCGAGTGCCTTCAGATGTGGTGCTATGATAAGTCTTTGATAGTTTTGAACTTTCTGAAAGAAGAAAGTTCACTCTTGCTCATCTCTAAAAATCATAAGTTCACCCTTTCATGTGCGGATACAACCTTGTGAAAAGGGCCTTAATTAAGGAATATGTTTATTTATGTCGAATAGTTTGGTAGGATTAATTAGAAAATAAATTGACACGTGAGTAGGGTGGAAAGTGGGAGGATGGAAAGCCTCGAGACGGCACCATCCTCTTACGAACAGGTGGACCTGATTAGTCAGGTAGCTTTCTAACAGATTAAGTGAAAGCCCTATGCTAGATAAATAGGTTCTGGGGAAAGTCTATTCTAGGAGACTAGGCCAACGGGCAGCTCTGCCTTGCATGGATGGGGAAGAAAGCGTTGTCTCTAGAAATCAAGATTAGTAGTTGCGGGATAGGACTAGGCCATACCTACAAATCGTATCCTTGAATCTTTACATGGTCAAGGTGTCGACGAGTAGGAAATTTCTCCAAGATCTAAGACTTAGTAGACAGACTATCTTAAGTGTTTGCCCTATTTTGGAAGAGGGAAACCTTACAATTAGTATCAGAGCAAAGGCTAACTATCAAGGGATTAAAACAAGTGATTGTTTGTCATATGAGGATGAATCAATCATCTCTACTGGGCCATAGAAATGGTTTGAATATCCTTACATGTTAAAAATCATAAGAAATGCAAAATTAGTTGGAAGCATTGTTGTCAATCTAACCACTCGAACCAGAATGAGTTATGGGATGCCATGAAAGTACACCTTCCTGAAAGGTTTTTTCCTCCATGATTTTGAGAGGATAAAATCAATGAAATTTTGGAGATAACCCAAGAAGGGAAGACCCTGGAAGAATACCACCAAAATCTTGCTAAAACTTCTCGGATTAGCTCCAGAGATGGATGAGGTAACTCTTCTCCATCAATGATTCATTTGGAAGCTTAATCTACCTTTGAATAACCTCGTCAAGAATGCAAAACCATCCTCTATTTCAGAATCCATAATTATAGCCAGAGACTATGATAAAGTTTTTTTATGTAGAGAAGGACATGAGTTCTTCCATGTTAATCAAGAAGAGGTCCCCTAATTTTCAAGAGGAACGTCAAGTCCACCACCCTTGGCTACTACAAGGAATCATGAGCAGGACATGAGTTCTTCCATGTTAATCAAGAAGAGAGGCTGTCGAGAAGGACATGAGTTCTTCCATGTTAATCAAGAAGAGGTCCCCTAATTTTCAAGAGGAATGTCAAGCCCACCACCCTTGTCTACTACAAGGAATCATGAGCTAGAGTAAAATTAGGTCAAGATATAGGGATAACGAGGTTAAAGATAATCAGATTCAACAAGTATTTCTATGAGTAAATAGAAGAGGATTGGTGTAACATTCATGTGAAGTAATGTACATGATGAATAGTGGTATTCTAGAAGACGATACTAAGATTATGCAATTGCTATCGTAGGTTAGATTTCGTAAAGGATTATTTCCTTATGTTTTTCCATGACAAATTATTAAGTACCATATTACATGGGGATATAGAATAAGGAATTCGTAAGGAAGGATTATGATTTTTTAAATAAAAAGGTTCATATTGTATGAGAGGTATAAAGGATGCATGAACTTAGGATAATAAGGCCAATTAACTTTAGACTAATAAAGACCATTTGAAGGCACAACAAAACAAGCCAAACACATGAAAAAAGGGACTATTTAGGAACAATTTTTAGATAAAAGAAGATTTCTAGCTAGTGGGGGGACACCACTTTGGAAGAGAGGAGGATTTACTTAGATACTGTCCTAGCTCGTGAGATGAGGATATCTCGAATCTTTTAAGTGGGGGAGAGATTGTAAGGTCTCTTCAGAGTCATGTATGTGTCTCTTTTAATATAGATTACAAGAAGGAAAGAGAGTGCACTTAGAAAACAGTGAGGTAATAAGGCTAGAAACATTAGGCAAGTAATAGAGTAAAAATAGTAGCTCCAAAAATCCTAAAAGAAAAAAGAAGACAAGAATAGTTCTTGTGCTTGTGTAGCTGGACGGCAGAGACATTAGTAAGGCTCGAAGTCGGCCCATGGTATGTATCCCTCATACCATTGGGAGAATGAGGTTCTCCGATTGAGGCGAGTGATTGTGATGTCTAGTTTTGAGGGCCCCGGTTAGTGTGGTGAATAAGTCCACCCTAGTGTGTAGACATCCCTTTGAGGGGCGGGAGGATCGAGCCGACGGAGCCTGAGAGGGCGACATGCCATCTTGCATCCTCGTGGTGGCGAGCGCCGCCTCGACGATGAGGTGCATGTCCCGTAGTAGCGAAATAGAGGCTGAAAGGTTGGATTCTAGATCATCGACAGTATAAAGTAAAAGAATAAGAGAGCCGGTTTGGCTTGTATGGAATTGATTCATGTATAAACTTTTTTTATAAAGCTTGTACAACTTTGGCATTATTGTACTGTGAATAAAGGCTGTTTAAATGAACCTTGTGAAAAGGGCCTTAATTAAGGAATAAGTTTATTTATGTCAAACAATTTGGTAGGATGAATTAAAAACAAATTGACGTGTGAGTAGGGTGGAAAGTGGGAGGATGGAAAGCTTGGAGATGATGGCACCATCCTACGACGGCGGGTGGACCCGATTAGTCAGGCAGCTTTCTAACAAATTAACTATAACAAATTAAGTGAAAGCCCTATGTTAGATAAATAGGTCGCCCAAATTATGATCAATTGATTACCCTATGGGTAATTTGAGTTTTAGAAGACCACGCTCCCCGTGCGGGATAGGACTAGGTCTTATCTACAAATCGTATCCTTGAATCTTTACATGGTCAAGATGTCCACGAGTAGGAAATTTTCTCCAAGCTAAGACTTAGTAGACTATCTTAAGTGTTTCCCCTATTTTAGAAGGAGGAACCTTACAATTAGTATCCAAGTAAAGGCTATCTATCAAGGGATTAAAACAAGTGATTGTTTGTCATATGAGGATGAATCAATCATTTCTACTGGCCATAGAAATGGTTTAAATATCCTCACATGTTGAGACAATCATCCCTATGAAATTGCGCTTGTATCTTGGGGGTGCACAGGCAAGATACTTGTACAATAAATTTGAATAATAGGATTGGGAAGGAAACCTTTTGAGGATAAAAAACATAGGGTGATCAAATTAAGAAACTAGTGGAGACTGAATAACTAGAAGGATAGACCGAAACTTTGTTTAGAGAAATTTTCAAGATATATCTCATTAACTCGCATATGATTAATTTTTAAGATTATAACTCCATTAAGATTTGAATAGTTGGCGTATGAATGCCATCCATTGGATGCTTTACACTAGGATGATCGTCCAAGATCTTGAGCCCATCTCAGACAAACATGGGTCTAACTTGGGATGTGTAATTCCTAGGGGAACCTTACAATTAGTATCAGAGCAAAGGCTAACTATCAAGGGATTAAAACAAGTGATTGTTTGTCATATGAGGATGAATCAATCATCTCTACTGGCCATAGAAATGGTTTCAATATCTTTACATGTTGTCGTCTAAAAATCATAAGAAATGCAAAACTGGTTGGAAGCATTGTTGTCAATCTAACCACTCGAACCAGAATGAGTTATGGGATGCCATGAAAGTACACCTTCGTGAAAGGTTTTTTCCTCCACGATTTCAAGAGGAGAAATAATTGAATTTTTGGGTCGAGATAACCCAAGAAGGGAAGACCCTGGAAGAATACCACCAAAATCTTGCTAAAACTTCTTCGATTAGCTCCAGAGATGGATGAGGTAACTCTTCTCCACCAACGATTCATTTGGAAGCTTAATCTACCTTTGAATAACGTCGTCAAGAATGCAAAACCATCCTCTATTTCAGAAGCCATAATTATAGCCAGAGACTATGATAAAGTTTTTTATGTAGAGGGTGTCGAGAAGGACATGATTTCTTCCATGTTAATCAAGAAGGTCCCCTAATTTTCAAGAGGAACGTCAAGCCCACCCTTGGCTACTACAAGGAATCATGAGCTAGAGTAAAATTAGGTCAAGAAATCGGGATAACGAGGTTAAAGATAATCAAATTCAACAAGTATTTCTATGAGTAAATAGAAGAGGATTGGTGCAAGGTTCATGTGAAGTAATGTACATGATGAATAGAGGTATTCTAAAAGACGATACTAAGATTATGCAATTGCTATCATAGGTTAGATTTCATAAAGGATTATTCTCTCACGTTTTTCTCTCACGTTTTTCCATGACAAATTATTAAGTACCATATTACATGGAGATATAGAATAAGGAATTCGTAAGGAAGGATTACGATTTTTTTAATAAAAAGGTTCATATTGTATGAGAGGTATAATGGATGCATGAACTTAGAATAATAAGGCCAATTAACTTTAGACTAAAAAAGACCGTTTGGGGGCACAACAAAACGAGCCAAACACATGAAATAAGGGACTTTTTAGGAACAATTTTTAGATAAAAGAAGATTTCTAGCTAGTGGGGGGACACCACTTTGGAAGAGAGAGGAGGATTTACTTAGATACTGTCCCAGCTCGCAAGATGAGGATATCTCGAATCTTTTTAGTGGGGGGGAAATTGTAAGGTCCCTCCGGAGTCATGTATGTGTCTCTTTTAATATAGATTTCAAGAAGGAAGAGAGTGCACTTAGAGAACAGTGAGGCAATAAGGCTAGAAACATTAGGAAAGTAATAGAGTAAAAATAGTAGCTCCAAAAATCCTAAAAGAAATAAGAAGACAAGAATAGTTCTTATGGTAGGATTATTTAGAAAATAAATTGACGCGCGAGTAGGCTGGAAAGTGGGAGGATGGAAAGCCTCGAGATGATGGCACCATCCTACGATGGGGGGTGGACCCGATTAGTCATGTAGCTTTCCAACAAATTAAGTGAAAGCCCTATGTTAGATAAATAGGTTACCCAAATTATGATCAATTAATTACCCTATGGGTAATTTGAGTTTTAGAAGACCGCTCCCCGTGTGGGATAGGACTAGGTCTTACCTACAAATCGTATCCTTGAATATTTCATGGTCAAGGTGTCCACGAATAGGAAATTTTCTCCAAGCTAAGACTTAGTAGATATCTTAAGTGTTTCCCCTATTTTAGAAGGGAGGAACCTTACAATTAGTATCCAAGCAAAGGCTAACTATCAAGGGATTAAAACAAGTGATTGTTTGTCATATGAGGATGAATCAATCATCTCTACTGGCCATAGAAATGGTTTTAATATCCTCACATGTTGAGTTAATCATCCCTATGAAATTGCGCTTGTATCTTGGGGGTGCACAGGCAAGATACTTGTACAATAAATTTGAATAATAGGATTGGGGAGGAAACCTTTTGAGGATAAAAAACATAGGGTGATCAAATTAAGAAACTAGTGGAGACTGAATAACTAGAAGGATAGACTGAAACTTTGTTTAGAGAAATTTTCAGGATATATCTTATTAACTCACATATTATAAATTATTAAGATTATAACTCCATTAAGGTTTGAATAGTTGGCTTATGAATGCCATCCATTGGATGCTTTACACTAGGACGATCGTCCAAGATCTTGAGCCCATCTCAGATAAACATGGGTCTAACTTGGGATGTGTAATTCCCAAAGGATCATGCTATTAGATGTGTTAATCCCAAGATACTAGATGTGTCACTTTTAAAATACTAATCATCTCATATGTGTTAATCTTTGGATGTGTCAATCCCAAGGCACTAGATGTGTAATTCTTTAAAAAAAATGATCTCAGATGTATTAATCCAGAGTGCCTTGAGATGTGGTGCTATGATAAGTATTTGATAGTTTTGAACTTTTCATGGATACAAGGAAAGAAGAAAGTTGACCGTTGCACGTCAAAATCATAAGAAATGCCGAATTAGTTGAAAGCACTATTATCAATCTAACCACTCGAACCATAAAATCAGTTATGGGATGCCATGAAAGTACACCTTCATGAAAGGTTTTGTCCTCCAAGATTTTGAGAGGATAAAATGAATGAATTTTTGGAGCTAACCCAAGAAGGGAAGACCCTGGAAGAATACCACCGCGAAATCTTGCTAAGACTTCTTCGATTAGCTCCAGAGATGGATGAATAAGCCCACCATAGTTTGTAGACATCCCTCTGAGGGACAAGAGGATTGAGCGACGGAGCCTGAGAGGGCGACAGGCGGGCGGGCTTGAGTCCTTGCCAGCACGGCCGACGACGAGGTGTATGGTCCCATAGGGTTTTGCCCACAGTAGCATGTAGAGGCTGGAAGGCCCAATTCTAGATCATCGGCAGTATAAAGGAAAAGAATAAGATAGCTGGTTCAGCTTGTATGGAATTGATTCATATATAAACGTTTTTTAAAAAATCTTGCAAGTCCTTGGCATTATTGTACTGTGGAAAAAGGCTGTTTTAACGAACCTTGTGATGAGAAGGGCCTTAATTAAGGAACATGTTTATTTATGTCAATTAGTGCGGTAGGATTAATTAGAAAACAAATTGACGCGTGAGTAGGGTGGAAAGTGGGAGGATGGAATGCCTTGACGACACCATCCTATGGAGGATGGGTGGAACCAATTAGTCAGGCAGCTTTCCAACACTATTCTAGGAGACTAGGAAAACGGGCAGCTGTGCCTTGCATGGATGAGGAAAAAAGTGATGTCTCCAGGAATCCAGATTAGTAGTTGCCCAAATCATGATCAATTACCCTATGGGTAATTTGACTTTTAAAGAACAACGCTCTTCCTGCAGGACAGGTCTAGGTCTTACCTACAAATCGTATCCTTGAATCTTTACATGGTCAAGGTGCAACGAGTAGGAAATTTTCTCTGAGACAAGACTTCATATACGATCTTAAGTGTTTCCGCTATTTTGGAAGGAGGAGCATTACAATCGGTATCAGAGCAAAACAAGTGATTAAAACAAGTGATTGTTTGTCATATGAGGATGAATCAATCATATCTTCTAGCCATAGAAATGGTTTGAATATTCTCACATGTTGAGACAATCATCCTATAAAATTGTGCTTGTATCTTGGGGGTGCACGCGTAAGATATTTGTACAATAAATTTGAGAAATAAGATTGGGGAGGAAACCTTTTGAGAAAAAAAAACATAGTGTGATCAAATTAAGAAACCAGTGAGAGACTGAATGACTAGAAGGATCGACTGAAACTTTGTTTAGAGAAATTTTTAGCATATATCTCATTAATTTGCATATTATAAATTATTAAGATTATAACTCCATTAAGGTTTGAATAGTGGATGTATAAATGCCATCCATTGGATGCTTTACACTAGGATGATCGTCCAAGATCTTGAACCCATCTTAGACAAACATGGGTCTAACTTGGGATGTGTAATTTCTAGAGGATCATGCTAGTAGATGTGTCAATCCCAAAGATACCAGATGTGATTTTTAAAAAACTAATCGTCTCATACGTGTTAATATCTTGATAATCTTTGGATGTGTCAATCCCAAGACCCTAGATGTGTAATTCTTAAAAAAATAAAGATCTCCGATGTACTAATCCCGAGTGCCTTCAGATGTGGTGCTATGATAAGTATTTGATAGTTTTGAACTTTCTGAAAGAAGAAAGTTCACCCTTGCTCATCTAAAAATCATAAGTTCACCCTTTCATGTGCAGATACAACCTTGTGAAAAGGGCCTTAATTAAGGAATATATTTATTTATGTCAAATAGTTTGGTAGGATTAATTAGAAAATAAATTGACGTGAGTAGGGTGGAAAAAGGGAGGATGGAAAGCCTCGAGACGGCACCATCTTCCTACGGATGGGAAAACCCGATTAGTCAGGTAGCTTTCCAACAGATTAAGTGAAAGCACTATGCTAGATAAATAGGTTCTGGGGAAACTCTATTCTAGGAGACTACGCCAACGGGCAGCTGTGCCTTGCATGGATAGGGAAGAAAGCGTTGTCTCTAGGAATCAAGATTAGTAGTCGCCCAAATTATGATCAATTACCCTATGGGTAATTTGACTTTTAGAAGACCACGCTCCCCCTGTGGGATAGGACTAGGTCATACCTACAAATTGTATCCTTGAATCTTTACATGGTCAAGGTGTCAACGAGTAGGAAATTTTCTCCAAGAGCTAAGACTTAGTAGACTATCTTAAGTGTTTGCCCTATTTTGGAAGAGGAAAACCTTATAATTAGTATCAGAGCAAAGGCTAACTATCAAGGGATTAAAGCAAGTGATTGTTTGTCATATGAGGAGGTTGTCATATGAGGATGAATCAATCATCTCTACTGGCCATAGAAATGCTTTGAATATCCTTACATGTTGTCGTATAAAAATCATAAGAAATGCAAAATTGGTTGGAAGCATTGTTGTCAATCTAACCACTCGAACCAGAATGAGTTATGGGATGCCATGAAAGTACACCTTTGTGAAAGGTTTTTTCTTCCACGATTTTGAGAGGATAAAATGAATGAATTTTTGGAGATAATCCAAGAAGGGAAGACCCTGGAAGAATACCACCAAAATCTTGCTAAAACTTCTCCGATTAGCTCCAGAGATGGATGAGGTAACTCTTCTCCACCAACGATTCATTTGGAAGCTTAATCTACCTTTGAATAACCTCGTCAAGAATGCAAAACCATCCTCTATTTTAGAAGCCATAATTATAGCCAGAGACTATGATAAAGTGTTTTTATGTAGAGGGTGTCGAGTAGGACATGAGTTCTTCCATGTTAATCAAGAAGAGGTCCCCTAATTTTCAAGAGGAACGTCAAGTCCACCCTTGGCTACTACAAGGAATCATGAGCTAGAGTAAAATTAGGTCAAGAAATAGGGATAACGAGGTTAAAGATAAGCAAATTCAACAAGTATTTCTATGAGTAAATAGAAGAGGATTGGTGCAAGATTCATGTGAAGTAATGTACATGATGAATAGAGGTATTCTAGAAGACGATACTGAGATTATGCAATTGGTATCGTAGGTTAGATTTCGTAAAGGATTATTTCCTCACGTTTTTCCATGACAAATTATTAAGTACCATATTACATGGGGATATAGAATAAGGAATTTGTAAGGAAGGATTACAATTTTTTTAATAAAAAGGTTCATATTGTATGAGAGGTATAATGGATGCATGAACTTAGGATAATAAGGCCAATTAACTTTAGACTAATAAAGACCGTTTGGGGGCACAACAAAACGAGCCAAACACATGAAATAAGGGACTTTTTAGGAAGGATTATAATTTTTTTAATAAAAAGGTTCATATTGTATGAGAGGTATAATGGATGCATGAACTTAGGATAATAAAGCCAATTAACTTTAGACTAATAAAGACCGTTTGGGGGCACAACAAAACGAGCCAAACACATGAAATAAGGGACTTTTTAGGAACAATTTTTAGATAAAAGAAGATTTCTAACTAGTGGGGGGACACCACTTTGGAAGAGAGAGGAGGATTTACTTAGATACTGTCCCAGCTCGCGAGATGAGGACATCTCAAATCTTTAATGTGGGAGAGATTGTGTTTTCGCTATTTCAGAAGGGGGAGCCTGAGAGGGCAACAGGCCAGCTTGAGTCCTCGTGGTGGCGAGCGCGGCCTCGACGATGAGGTGCATGTCCCCTAGTAGGGATGTAGAGGCTGGAAGGTTAGATTCTAGATCATCGGCAGTATAAAGGAAAAGAATAAGAGAGCCGGTTTGGCTTGTATGGAATTGATTCATGTATAAACTTTTTTTATAAAGCTTGTACAACTTTGGCATTATTGTACTGTGAAAAAAGGCTGTTTTAACGAACCTTGTGAAAAGGGCCTTAAATGAGGAATATGTTTATTTATGTCAAACAGTTTGGTAGGATTAATTAGAAACCAAATTGATGCATGAGTAGGGTGGAAAGTGGGAGGATGGAAAGTCTCGAGATGATGGCACCATCCTACGACGGCAGGTGGACCCGATTAGTCAGGTAGCTTTCCAACAAATTAAGTGAAAGCCCTATGTTAGATAAAGAGGTCGCCCAAATTATGATCAATTAATTACCCTATGGGTAATTTGAGTTTTAGAAGACCACGCTCCCCGTGCGTGATAGGACTAGGTCTTACCTACAAATCGTATCCTTGAATCTTTACATGGTCAAGGTGTCCACGAGAAGGAAATTTTCTCCAAGCTAAGACTTAGTAGACTATCTTAAGTGTTTCCCCTATTTTAGAAGGGAGGAACCTTACAATTAGTATCTAAGCAAAGGCTAACTATCAAGGGATTAAAACAAGTGATTGTTTGTCATATGAGGTCATATGAATCAATCATTTGTACTGGCCATAGAAATGGTTTTAATATCCTCACATGTTAAGACAATCATCCCTATGAAATTGCGCTTGTATCCTAGGGGTGCACAGGCAAGATACTTGTACAATAAATTTGAATAATAGGATTGGGGAGGAAACCTTTTGAGGATAAAAAACATAGGGTGATCAAATTAAGAAACTAGTGGAGACTGAATAACTAGAAGGATAGACCGAAACTTTGTTTAGAGAAATTTTCAGGATATATATCTCATTAACTTGCATATTATAAATTAGTAAGATTATAACTCCATTAAGGTTTGAATAGTTGGCATATGAATGCCATCCATTGGATGCTTTACACTAGGACGATCGTCCAAGATCTTGAGCCCATCTCAGACAAACATGGGTCTAACTTGGGACGTGTAATTCCCAGAGGATCATGCTATTAGATGTGTTAATCCCAAGATACTAGATGTGTCACTTTTAAAATACTAATCATCTCAAATGTGTTAATCTTTCGATGTGTCAATCCCAAGGCACTAGATGTGTAATTCTTTAAAAAAAATAAAGATCTCAGATGTATGAATCCAGAGTGCCCTCAAATGTGGTGCTATGATAAGTATTTGATAGTTTTGAACTTTTCATGGATACAAGGAAAGAAGAAAGTTGATCGTTGCATGTCAAAATCATAAGAAATGCCGAATTAGTTGGAAGCACTATTGTCAATCTAACCACTCGAACCATAATCAGTTATGGGATGCCATGAAAGTACACTTTCGTGAAAGGTTTTGTCCTCCAGGATTTTGAGAGGATAAAATGAATGAATTTTTGGAGCTAACCCAAGAAGGGAAGACCCTGGAAGAATACCACCAAACTCTTGCTAAAACTTCTAGAGATGGATGAATAAGCCCACCGTAGTGTGTAGACATCCCTCTGAGGGGCAGGAGGATTGAGCGACGGAGCCTGAGAGGGCGACAGGTCTCTATTAGCTCTAGAGATGGATGAATAAGCCCACCATAGTGTGTAGACATCCCTCTGAGGGGCAAGAGGATTGAGCGACGGAGCCTGAGAGGGCGACAGGCGAGCTTGAGTCCTTGCCAGCGCGGTCGACGACGAGATGTATGGTCCCATAGGGTTTTGCCCAGCAGCATGTAGAGGCTGGAAGGCCCAATTCTAGATCATCGGAAGTATAAAGGAAAAGAATAAGAGAGTTGGTTTAGCTTGTATGGAATTGATTCATGTATAAACTTTTTTTAAAAAATCTTGCAAGTTCTTGGCATTATTGTACTATGGAAAAAGGCTATTTTAATGAGCCTTGTGAGGGCCTTAATTAAGGAACATGTTTATTTATGTCAATTAGTGCGGTAGGATTAATTAGAAAACAAATTGACGCGTGAGTAGGGTGGAAAGTGGGAGGATGGAATGCCCTGACGACACCATCCTACGGAGGACGGGTGGACCCAATTAGTCAAGTAGCTTTCCAACAAATTAAGTGAAAGCCCTATGCTAGATAAATAGGTTCTCGAGAAACACTATTCTAGGAGACTAGGAAAACGGGCAGCTGTGCCTTGCATGGATGAGGAAAAAGGAGATGTCTTCAAGAATCAAGATTAGTAGTTGCCCAAATCGATCAAATATGCTATGGGTAATTTGACTTTTAAAGAACCACGCTCTCTCTACGGGACAGGTCTAGGTCTTACCTACAAATCGTATCCTTGAATCTTTACATGGTCAAGGTGTCCACGAGAAGGAAATTTTCTCCAAGCTAAGACTTAGTAGACTATCTTAAGTGTTTTCCCTATTTTAGAAGGGAGGAACCTTACAATTAGTATCTAAGCAAAGGCTAACTATCAAGGGATTAAAATAAGTGATTGTTTGTCATATGAGGTCATATGAATCAATCATTTGTACTGGCCATAGAAATGGTTTTAATATCCTCACATGTTAAGACAATCATCCCTATGAAATTGCGTGTAAGATTCCTCCCCCACCCCCTTTTTGATGTCTAGTATCTTTCCCTGTAATCAATCCCTCTTCAGAAATATAAAGACCTTGTTTCTATCTGTTTTAGCCTAGAGAGAGAAAAATATTCTAGAGAGAGAATATTCAGATTTTGAATATTTTTGGATAAAAAATATCTCTTCTAATTCAGATGAGTTCCCCTGAAACAGAAATTCAAAAAAGAATTTTTCAATGTGCAATTGGAATTAATTGAAAATAGCTATAAAGAACCTTAGTCTCTAAGGGTCTAGATTTTCAGAAATCTTTAGACTATGGTCCAATTAAGGTTCCTATGGACCAATAGCATCAATCCATGTGTAGGGAGGAGATAAATCAATCTTGTAAAAAGAAAATACCCAAAAATGAATAAATGCTCACATGAGGTGAAGAGTTGAAAATGTACAAGGTTTATTAGTAAAAAAATTATGAGCAATATTAAAAGTATGACATATGTAAGGAAGGGGAGTTCTTTAAAGGAGGTGCATATTTCACATAAGATGAAGAGTTGAAAATGTACAAGGTTTATTAGTAAAAAAATTATGAGCAATATTAAAAGTATGACATATGTAAGGAAGGGGAGTTCTTTAAAGGAGGTGCATATTTCACATAAGATGAAGAGTTGAAAATGTACAAGGTTTATTAGTAAAAAACTATGAGCAATATTAAAAATATGACATATGTAAGGAAAGGGAGTTCTTTAAAGGAGGTGCATATTTCACATGCTTGAATGAGTTTTCAACTCATAAAAATTGAGATATTTCATCTCTCCTCTCTCCTCATTTAAGTCTAGTTCCAAAAAGTTAACTTAACTGACCTAAAAATGGTCAAATATTGACCAAACTGATTTAGAAAATTCTAGAATCAGTTTGTTTGGTTAGGAGCTCAATTTTTCCTATAAATAGAAGCCTCCCCCTTGTTGAAAAATATATAGTGTTTATGCATCGTTACTCTACTCCACCTAAGCTAGAAACTGTGAATTCATTTAATAATTCACTAGTTTTTGGAGCTTCCCTCTTTCTTCAATCCCCATTAGTGGCTCCATCAACATACTTAACCAATTGATTGGTTGGGGGCCTCTACCGTGAACAAAGAATCAAGCAAGTTGTAAGGTAATTAGTGAATATTGATCTTTCTATAATTTCTCAATGTTTCTCTCTTCTCAACCCCTCTCAAGCTTGAGAAGTTTAATTGGTATGGTTTTTTTTAAATGCTATTGAAGTTTGAATAGTAGTGAAGAGTTACATAATTTAATAAATGCTATTGAAGTTAATTTTCATTTATGTTTAAATTCTAATGATTCTTATGTAAATTCTCTCTCTCACTCAAGAAAGGGTCATACTCATGACCCATTCTCAATCCAAATCAAGCTTTTCATAAAGCTTTTCCTTAACCCAAGATTAAGCTATGCTTGAGACCAAATTAATGGCTTTTTCTTATGCTTTTAGTTTATGTATATTGATGATTCAATCCATTATGGATTAAGGATCCAATTAGAGAATCATTTTAATTATTTCCTTAATGATAAGCTTTATCCCTTAGAAAAATTGAGATTTATCAGTCATAGCAGCGGAGCTATGGCAAAATTTTTATAAAAATTATGCATAAAAAATTTTCATTCAAAGCATAAAAAGAGGACTTCCTACCATATTCTAGGAATCATCATCCTAGATTAATTGAAAGAATTTCATTATAATCATGGAGAAATTGAATTTTAATATTATGCATAAAGGATAAATTTTTATATCAAAAGTGTTATTTTTACCATTTTTATTTTCATGCATAGAAGTATGCATAAAGGATAAATTTTTATATCAAAAGTGTTATTTTTACCATTTTTATTTTCATGCATAGAAGTATGCATAATGGATAAATTTTTATATCAAAAGTGTTACTTTTATCATTTTTATTTCATACATAAAAGTATGCATAAAAGAAAATTTTTATATCAAAAGTGTTACTTTTATCATTTTTAATTTTCATGCATAGAAGTATGCATAAAGGAAAATTTTTATATCAAAAGTGTTACTTTTATCATTTTTAATTTTCATGCATAGAAGTATGCATAAAGGAAAAATTTTTATATCAAAAGTGTTACTTTTATCATATTGGATTTCATGCATATAGGTATGCATAAAAGATATTCTTTTTATACTAAAAGTATGATTTTCCTCATAAATGGATTTTATGCTTAACTTAGATGCATAAGAGAAATTCTTTTATTCTAAAAGTATAATTTCCTACCAAATTGAAATCATGCATAAGAAGATGCATAAAAGATTGATTTTAATTTCGAAAGTGTTAGTCTCCTTAAATGGAATTTATGTATAAATAAATGTGTAGAGAAATCTTATATCAAATAAAAGAATTCTCTTCTTTTTTTTAAAAAAAGAAAAAAGAAAAAAGAAATGAAATGTGATAAGATGTGATAAGAGGTGTATGAGATGTGATAAGAATTGATAAGATGCGTATGGAAAGTGATAGGATGTGATAAGAGGTGTGATAAGAGGTGATAAGATGCTTATGAAATAAGTTAGGATGTGATAAGATGAATTAAGATGTGTATGGGGGGATGAGGTAAGAAGTGTATGTGATAGGATAAGATGTATATGGGTTGTGATAGGGCGAGAATGGATGTGATGTAAAAGATTAGATGTGAAGGTATATGGGGTTATATAAATGGGAATGTGAAAATGGATGTATGTATGTGGATGTGTGGATATGGAGATGGGAGTGTGGATGTATGAACATGAAAATGGATATATGCATGAAGATGTATATGCATAGATGTAAATGTGGATGTAGATGTGGATGTATAGATGTGAATGGATGTGGATGTATAGATGTGAATGGAAATGTGGATGTGGATGTATGTGAATGTGGATGTAGATGTGGATGTATAGATGTGAATGTGGAATGTGGATGTGGATGTATGTATGTATGTGGATGTAGATGTGGATGTATAGATGTGAATGGGAATGGGTATGTGGATGTATGTGAATGTGAATGTAGATGTGGATGCATGTATGTGAATGTGAATGTAGATGTGAATGTGGAATGTGGATGTATAGATGTGGATGTATGGGAATGTGGATGTGGATGTATGTGAATGTGAATGTAGATGTGGATGTATAGATGTGAATGTGGAATGTGGATGTGGATGTAGATGTGGATGTATGGATGTGTATGTATGAATGTGGATATGGGATGTGGATGTATAAATGAGGATGTGAAAATGGAGGTAAGCATATAGATGTGGATGCATGGATGTGAATGTGGATGTGGATGTGGATGTGGATATGGATGTGTATGTATGAATGTGGATATGGGATGTGGATGTATAAATGAGGATGTGAAAATGGAGATAAGCATGTAGATGTGGATGTATGGATGTGAATGTGGATGTGGATGTGGATGTATGGATGTGGATATGGATGTGAATATATGATATGTGATGTGAAGGAATCTGAAGTGAAGAGATGGAAAAGGAGGTGATTGGATGAGTACATATATACATGGAATGTGGAATAAGTAATGTGGATTAATGAGGGATAATGTGGAAAAATGAGAGTTAATATAGAAACTATATTTGTAAACTGTTTGTAAATGCTGTTTGTAAATGGCTGTTTTATGTCAAGAATGCTGGGGAAGCATTTTGACCGTCTTGTGATTAAGGTCGTGGAGACCTAACTGATAAAGTTGCAACTGCTGACGGAGAGTCAATGGAGGACGTCTCGCGTAGCAAGGTCGACCGAGGTCTTGACCAGCCTCGGTTCGATTAAAATGGTGAGCTTCCGGTACGGTGGATGAGGGACCAAGGAAGCGGCCTATGAGTGAAGCGCTAGGTCACCTGCGAAGGATCCTAGAGGGTGCTGACCATACGGTGCTCGGGCTCTGGGTCGCCTAGGATACCCACGCGTGCGTCGAGGAAGATATTGGAACAAGGAGTAAGAGTTGTTTTGTGAAACCGGGCATGGATCTGGTTGACTGACCTTGCTGGTCCTCAACGGATGAGTCCATGGCTCTTTTATATGGATCTGTTGGTTGATCTTGCTGATCTTCAACGAGAGTCCATCTTGATAAGTGATTATATTGCCGAGTATTATGGGCTAGGAACTATAGAAACGGCCCCTGAGTGGTCAGGTGGTGAGCGTTCTAGTTGCCAATGATGCCATAGATACTCTGATGAAGGAATGATGGAAAATTTGAGAATCAATCGGATAATTTGGAAGACTGTGATCAGTGGTACTATGGTTTCATTAAAGGATTGTTTTAAAGTTAGCTGATGCTAAGAAAAAGGCAATTTCATATTGGGTGTGTAAGTGGTGTGCCTAATTTTATGTTTGCATGAACTTCCGGCTAGGGGGCCTTGGAACTCTTTTCCTTGGTACCCGGGACAAAACCTAACCAAATTCCAAATTGGATCCCATCACTACAGTGGTTGGGCGGTTGGCTAACCCATGGGATCGGATGGGGTTAGGCTGGACTGATGGATCCGTAAACCGAGACTCAATTTCTGTTATTACGATAGATGAAGTAAGTCCCGGATAGTAATTGTTCTATGGATAGGAATCAACGGCTGTGCCTCTTGATGGGGAAAAAAGCGTTGATCCCAATGATCCAAGTGCAAGTTTCTTCCTTGATCTGATCGAGTATCTTTATAGGTGCAGTTGGATTAGCGTGATCAGTAATGATCTTGACTACGTTAGAGTAAAAAATTATCCTGGTGGAATCGCCCGTGCTTTCCGGGTAAGGGAAGTTTTTTCCAGGTTCGGTTTTGGAAAAACCGACGGATTAGTCTCTTGTCCGGATATCCGTGGACGAGGCCCCGAATGTGGGACCCCTGTCCCATGCGAGAAGTGCTACTTCCGCTGCTAGTACCCGAATCCGTTGCTCGGTGGGGACAGGGGGATCTCACAGTTGGTATCAGAGCATTTGGTTAATAAAGATCAATTGAGAAGACAAATAGGTCAGAAATTTATCAAAAAACACAAAAAGGTTGTAATTGTGTGATATAATTCATACAATTTGATATTCAAATTGAAATTCGTAATTTGGTAATTGGGTCTTCAAATGGAAGTACCGCAATTATATAGAATCCTTGGCTTGCTTGAGGCCTAGACATGATGGTATTTAACTTATAATTCCAAGGGCCGTGACTATCCGTATATACCGAGAGTATAACTGCAGCTCTTTACTGACAGTATATACGAGTAAATCTAAGACTTGAAATTATAAGCGTTAATGCTATCCAGATGATGAATTTGAATGTGGTTGATATGATTTTTAATTCTGTTTGGGAACTGATGAATTGATTGGGATTCTGATTGAAAAATGATGATTTTTGAAATTTAGTTGAAATATAATAACTTGAGCAAAACCGCAATGAGGATGAATGGGACGAGTCCCTGTAATGATAAATGATGATAATGATTTCAACAAATCACTATGAGATTAGTGGATTGTGCTGTCAAAGTACTACTGTTAACACTTGACTCGGTATATCAAGTTAAGGGATGACAAATTGAAAACTTGCTTGAGTGAAATTCCCGTGGAGGAATGTTCAGAAAGAAAAAATTTTGATCTGATGGACCATTATCGTGTTAAAGATATGAATGATATGATCTGAAATGAATTTATTTAATGATGAGTTCTATATAAGGGATATTTATCCCCGTATTCTGTTGGGTTGACCAGAATATAAGGAACCCTAGAATAAATTGGATCTTAAGAAAAAGAGTTGTCCTCTACTTGGCGAGATGAGGACATCTCGCACTTTTTTAAGTGGGGTAGAATGTAAGATTACTCCCCAGCCTTAGAGGTATACAGGAGTAAGAATCTCCCTTTTTGATCTTATAATTATTCCCTCTCTAAAATAAAAGAAAGATTCTGTTTAAAAAAGGAAGAACCTTTTTCCTGAATACTTCTCAAGAGTCCCACCTGTTTTAAGGATTCAGAACAACGAGTTCAGAAGTGAGAATCGATGTTTTGGATATCAAGGTTTTGGTCTCGAGTACGACCCAAAAGAAGTTCTTTATCTCTTGGGAAGTATAAGAAGTTATCTCCCAGATATTGTGGACCAAAGAAAGTAGGTGATTTAACTTACGAACTTCTTTTATCTCCTCATCTCAAAATTCTTAATGCCTTCTATAGAAAATTGTGCCAAACCCAAATCATGGAAAGACGGTAAAACTTCAGTGGCAAGCTACCGTTGGCTTCTAAGTTACGCTAGCTCCTTCCTTTATATAAGTCGTAACTTTTACTTGTCGCTCACAGTAATCTTACTCCCATCGATCTCCTTTCTTCCTAATCTCCTTCATGGCTTGGCAACAAGAATTAGTTTTATCCATAATGATTCCTCACCTTCAAGACGCAAGTGAGTCTGTGAAGAAGGATTTTATAGAACAGTATGAGCGCTCACTTTTCCCTCACTTGGGAACTTCTGTAGCGCAGACCAAATGGCGGACCTATCAAGACATAACTAGGGTAACACCCTGGGGTCAGCAGCACTTCCGTAACAATGTCCGCTTGGCCATGGTTATTGAAGCTTTGGGTTTGGGTCCCCGATACTACTGCGTCATGAGATCAAGACATCCTGGGTTTTCTGAGCGGGTCTTCTTACTGGCGTGTTTTCTTCCTCATGAGAAGATATGCCTTTACCCCGTTTTTGGCTTGCCTCTCAGAGGTCCTTTTGTTAGAACACCTCATACCACTGAGATAGGCGCAGCAATAACCCACAGAATCATTCCCATAGATGAGTTACCTTATACTTGTGCAGCTTGTGAGGACTGCTTTTGTGATCATATGATGGACGGGCTTATGGAAGTGTAAAGAGTTCTTCTATCTTTACTGTATAAGTTCCGAGAATGAATAAAGTTTAAATCTTGTTCTTATCTTGAATCTTGCTCTCTTTGAGACTTTTTCTTGGTGGTTAATCCTGATTTAAATTTTTCTCTAAGTCTCATAATTCGTGCATCTTGCGAAATTATCCCAGTTTGCGAGATGAGGACATCTCGCGTTTTTTTAAGTGGGGTAGAATGTAAGATTCCTCCCCCACCCCCTTTTTGATGTCTAGTATCTTTCCCTGTAATCAATCCCTCTTCAGAAATATAAAGACCTTGTTTCTATCTGTTTTAGCCTAGAGAGAGAAAAATATTCTAGAGAGAGAATATTCAGATTTTGAATATTTTTGGATAGAAAAATATCTCTTCTAATTCAGATGAGTTCCCCTGAAACAGAAATTCAAAAAAGAATTTTTCAATGTGCAATTGGAATTAATTGAAAATAGCTATAAAGAACCTTAGTCTAAGGGTCTAGATTTTCAGAAATCTTTAGACTATGGTCCAATTAAGGTTCCTATGGACCAATAGCATCAATCCATGTGTAGGGAGGAGATAAATCAATCTTGTAAAAAGAAAATACCCAAAAATGAATAAATGCTCACATGAGGTGAAGAGTTGAAAATGTACAAGGTTTATTAGTAAAAAAATTATGAGCAATATTAAAAGTATGACATATGTAAGGAAGGGGAGTTCTTTAAAGGAGGTGCATATTTCACATAAGATGAAGAGTTGAAAATGTACAAGGTTTATTAGTAAAAAAATTATGAGCAATATTAAAAGTATGACATATGTAAGGAAGGGGAGTTCTTTAAAGGAGGTGCATATTTCACATAAGATGAAGAGTTGAAAATGTACAAGGTTTATTAGTAAAAAACTATGAGCAATATTAAAAATATGACATATGTAAGGAAAGGGAGTTCTTTAAAGGAGGTGCATATTTCACATGCTTGAATGAGTTTTAAACTCATAAAAATTGAGATATTTCATCTCTCCTCTCTCCTCATTTAAGTCTAGTTCCAAAAAGTTAGCTTAACTGACCTAAAAATGGTCAAATATTGACCAAACTGATTTAGAAAATTCTAGAATCAGTTTGTTTGGTTAGGAGCTCAATTTTTCCTATAAATAGAAGCCTCCCCCTTGTTGAAAAATATATAGTGTTTATGCATCGTTACTCTACTCCACCTAAGCCAGAAACTGTGAATTCATTTAATAATTCACTAGTTTTTGGAGCTTCCCTCTTTCTTCAATCCCCATTAGTGGCTCCATCAACATACTTAACCAATTGATTGGTTGGGGGCCTCTACCGTGAACAAAGAATCAAGCAAGTTGTAAGGTAATTAGTGAATATTGATCTTTCTATAATTTCTCAATGTTTCTCTCTTCTCAACCCCTCTCAAGCTTGAGAAGTTTAATTGGTATGGTTTTTTTTAAATGCTATTGAAGTTTGAATAGTAGTGAAGAGTTACATAATTTAATAAATGCTATTGAAGTTAATTTTCATTTATGTTTAAATTCTAATGATTCTTATGTAAATTCTCTCTCTCACTCAAGAAAGGGTCATACTCATGACCCATTCTCAATCCAAATCAAGCTTTTCATAAAGCTTTTCCTTAACCCAAGATTAAGCTATGCTTGAGGCCAAATTAATGGCTTTTTCTTATGCTTTTAGTTTATGTATATTGATGATTCAATCCATTATGGATTAAGGATCCAATTAGAGAATCATTTTAATTATTTCCTTAATGATAAGCTTTATCCCTTAGAAAAATTGAGATTTATCAGTCATAGCAGCGGAGCTATGGCAAAATTTTTATAAAAATTATGCATAAAAAATTTTCATTCAAAGCATAAAAAGAGGACTTCCTACCATATTCTAGGAATCATCATCCTAGATTAATTGAAAGAATTTCATTATAATCATGGAGAAATTGAATTTTAATATTATGCATAAAGGATAAATTTTTATATCAAAAGTGTTATTTTTACCATTTTTATTTTCATGCATAGAAGTATGCATAAAGGATAAATTTTTATATCAAAAGTGTTATTTTTACCATTTTTATTTTCATGCATAGAAGTATGCATAATGGATAAATTTTTATATCAAAAGTGTTACTTTTATCATTTTTATTTCATACATAAAAGTATGCATAAAAGAAAATTTTTATATCAAAAGTGTTACTTTTATCATTTTTAATTTTCATGCATAGAAGTATGCATAAAGAAAAATTTTTATATCAAAAGTGTTACTTTTATCATTTTTAATTTTCATGCATAGAAGTATGCATAAAGGAAAAATTTTTATATCAAAAGTGTTACTTTTATCATATTGGATTTCATGCATATAGGTATGCATAAAAGATATTCTTTTTATACTAAAAGTATGATTTTCCTCATAAATGGATTTTATGCTTAACTTAGATGCATAAGAGAAATTCTTTTATTCTAAAAGTATAATTTCCTACCAAATTGAAATCATGCATAAGAAGATGCATAAAAGATTGATTTTAATTTCGAAAGTGTTAGTCTCCTTAAATGGAATTTATGTATAAATAAATGTGTAGAGAAATCTTATATCAAATAAAAGAATTCTCTTCTTTTTTTTTAAAAAAAAAAAAGAAAAAAGATATGAAATGTGATAAGATGTGATAAGAGGTGTATGAGATGTGATAAGAATTGATAAGATGCGTATGGAAAGTGATAGGATGTGATAAGAAGTGTGATAAGAGGTGATAAGATGCTTATGAAATAAGTTAGGATGTGATAAGATGAATTAAGATGTGTATGGGGGGATGAGGTAAGAAGTGTATGTGATAGGATAAGATGTATATGGGTTGTGATAGGGCGAGAATGGATGTGATGTAAAAGATTAGATGTGAAGGTATATGGGGTTATATAAATGGGAATGTGAAAATGGATGTATGTATGTGGATGTGTGGATATGGAGATGGGAGTGTGGATGTATGAACATGAAAATGGATATATGCATGAAGATGTATATGCATAGATGTAAATGTGGATGTAGATGTGGATGTATAGATGTGAATGGATGTGGATGTATAGATGTGAATGGAAATGTGGATGTGGATGTATGTGAATGTGGATGTAGATGTGGATGTATAGATGTGAATGTGGAATGTGGATGTGGATGTATGTATGTATGTGGATGTAGATGTGGATGTATAGATGTGAATGGGAATGGGTATGTGGATGTATGTGAATGTGAATGTAGATGTGGATGCATGTATGTGAATGTGAATGTAGATGTGAATGTGGAATGTGGATGTATAGATGTGGATGTATGGGAATGTGGATGTGGATGTATGTGAATGTGAATGTAGATGTGGATGTATAGATGTGAATGTGGAATGTGGATGTGGATGTATGTATGTATGTGGATGTAGATGTGGATGTATGGATGTGTATGTATGAATGTGGATATGGGATGTGGATGTATAAATGAGGATGTGAAAATGGAGGTAAGCATATAGATGTGGATGCATGGATGTGAATGTGGATGTGGATGTGGATGTGGATATGGATGTGTATGTATGAATGTGGATATGGGATGTGGATGTATAAATGAGGATGTGAAAATGGAGATAAGCATGTAGATGTGGATGTATGGATGTGAATGTGGATGTGGATGTGGATGTATGGATGTGGATATGGATGTGAATATATGATATGTGATGTGAAGGAATCTGAAGTGAAGAGATGGAAAAGGAGGTGATTGGATGAGTACATATATACATGGAATGTGGAATAAGTAATGTGGATTAATGAGGGATAATGTGGAAAAATGAGAGTTAATATAGAAACTGTATTTGTAAACTGTTTGTAAATGCTGTTTGTAAATGGCTGTTTTATGTCAAGAATGCTGGGGAAGCATTTTGACCGTCTTGTGATTAAGGTCGTGGAGACCTAACTGATAAAGTTGCAACTGCTGACGGAGAGTCAATGGAGGACGTCTCGCGTAGCAAGGTCGACCGAGGTCTTGACCAGCCTCGGTTCGATTAAAATGGTGAGCTTCCGGTACGGTGGATGAGGGACCAAGGAAGCGGCCTATGAGTGAAGCGCTAGGTCACCTGCGAAGGATCCTAGAGGGTGCTGACCATACGGTGCTCGGGCTCTGGGTCGCCTAGGATACCCACGCGTGCGTCGAGGAAGATATTGGAACAAGGAGTAAGAGTTGTTTTGTGAAACCGGGCATGGATCTGGTTGACTGACCTTGCTGGTCCTCAACGGATGAGTCCATGGCTCTTTTATATGGATCTGTTGGTTGATCTTGCTGATCTTCAACGAGAGTCCATCTTGATAAGTGATTATATTGCCGAGTATTATGGGCTAGGAACTATAGAAACGGCCCCTGAGTGGTCAGGTGGTGAGCGTTCTAGTTGCCAATGATGCCATAGATACTCTGATGAAGGAATGATGGAAAATTTGAGAATCAATCGGATAATTTGGAAGACTGTGATCAGTGGTACTATGGTTTCATTAAAGGATTGTTTTAAAGTTAGCTGATGCTAAGAAAAAGGCAATTTCATATTGGGTGTGTAAGTGGTGTGCCTAATTTTATGTTTGCATGAACTTCCGGCTAGGGGGCCTTGGAACTCTTTTCCTTGGTACCCGGGACAAAACCTAACCAAATTCCAAATTGGATCCCATCACTACAGTGGTTGGGCGGTTGGCTAACCCATGGGATCGGATGGGGTTAGGCTGGACTGATGGATCCGTAAACCGAGACTCAATTTCTGTTATTACGATAGATGAAGTAAGTCCCGGATAGTAATTGTTCTATGGATAGGAATCAACGGCTGTGCCTCTTGATGGGGAAAAAAGCGTTGATCCCAATGATCCAAGTGCAAGTTTCTTCCTTGATCTGACCGAGTATCTTTATAGGTGCAGTTGGATTAGCGTGATCAGTAATGATCTTGACTACGTTAGAGTAAAAAATTATCCTGGTGGAATCGCCCGTGCTTTCCGGGTAAGGGAAGTTTTTTCCGGGTTCGGTTTTGGAAAAACCGACGGATTAGTCTCTTGTCCGGATATCCGTGGACGAGGCCCCGAATGTGGGACCCCTGTCCCATGCGAGAAGTGCTACTTCCGCTGCTAGTACCCGAATCCGTTGCTCGGTGGGGACAGGGGGATCTCACATTGCGCTTGTATCCTAGGGGTGCACAGGCAAGATACTTGTACAATAAATTTGAATAATAGGATTGGGGAGGAAACCTTTTGAGGATAAAAAACATAGGGTGATCAAATTAAGAAACTAGTGGAGACTGAATAACTAGAAGGATAGACCGAAACTTTGTTTAGAGAAATTTTCAGGATATATCTCATTAACTTGCATATTATAAATTAGTAAGATTATAACTCCATTAAGGTTTGAATAGTTGGCATATGAATGCCATCCATTGGATGCTTTACACTAGGACGATCGTCCAAGATCTTGAGCCCATCTCAGACAAACATGGGTCTAACTTGGGACGTGTAATTCCCAGAGGATCATGCTATTAGATGTGTTAATCCCAAGATACTAGATGTGTCACTTTTAAAATACTAATCATCTCAAATGTGTTAATCTTTCGATGTGTCAATCCCAAGGCACTAGATGTGTAATTCTTTAAAAAAAATAAAGATCTCAGATGTATGAATCCAGAGTGCCCTCAAATGTGGTACTATGATAAGTATTTGATAGTTTTGAACTTTTCATGGATACAAGGAAAGAAGAAAGTTGATCGTTGCATGTCAAAATCATAAGAAATGCCGAATTAGTTGGAAGCACTATTGTCAATCTAACCACTCGAACCATAATCAGTTATGGGATGCCATGAAAGTACACTTTCGTGAAAGGTTTTGTCCTCCAGGATTTTGAGAGGATAAAATGAATGAATTTTTGGAGCTAACCCAAGAAGGGAAGACCCTGAAGAATACCACCAAACTCTTGCTAAAACTTCTAGAGATGGATGAATAAGCCCACCGTAGTGTGTAGACATCCCTCTGAGGGGCAGGAGGATTGAGCGACGGAGCCTGAGAGGGCGACAGGTCTCTATTAGCTCTAGAGATGGATGAATAAGCCCACCGTAGTGTGTAGACATCCCTCTGAGGGGCAAGAGGATTGAGCGACGGAGCCTGAGAGGGCGACAGGCGAGCTTGAGTCCTTGCCAGCGCGGTCGACGACGAGGTGTACGGTCCCATAGGGTTTTGCCCAGCAGCATGTAGAGGCTGGAAGGCCCAATTCTAGATCATCGGAAGTATAAAGGAAAAGAATAAGAGAGCTGGTTTAGCTTGTATGGAATTGATTCATGTATAAACTTTTTTTTATAAATCTTGCAAGTTCTTGGCATTATTGTACTGTGGAAAAAGGCTATTTTAATGAGCCTTGTGATGAGAAGGGCCTTAATTAAGGAACATGTTTATTTATGTCAATTAGTGCGGTAGGATTAATTAGAAAACAAATTGACGCGTGAGTAGGGTGGAAAGTGGGAGGATGGAATGCCCTGACGACACCATCCTACGGAGGACGGGTGGACCCAATTAGTCAAGTAGCTTTCCAACAGATTAAGTGACAGCCCTACGCTAGATAAATAGGTTCTCGGGCAACACTATTCTAGGAGACTAGGAAAACGGGCAGCTGTGCCTTGCATGGATGAGGAAAAAGGAGATGTCTCCAAGAATCAAGATTAGTAGTTGCCCAAATCATGATCAAATATGCTATGGGTAATTTGACTTTTAAAGAACCACGCTCTCTCTACGGGACAGGTCTAGGTCTTACCTACAAATCGTATCCTTGAATCTTTACATGGTCAAGGTGCGACGAGTAGGAAATTTTCTCCGAGATAAGACTTCGTAGACTATCTTAAGCGTTTCTGCTATTTTGGAAGGAGGAGCTTTACAATCGGTATCAGAGCAAAGGCTAACTCTATCAAGGGATTAAAACAAGTGATTGTTTGTCATATGTCAATCATATCTTCTGGCCATAGAAATGGTTTGAATATTCTCACACTTTGAGATAATCGTCTTATAAAATTGAGCTTGTATCATTGGGGGTGCACGCGCAAGATATTTGTTCAAAAAATTTGAGAAATAAGATTGGAGAGGAGGAAACCTTTTGAGGAAAAAAAACATAGGGTGATCAAATCAAGAAACCAGTGAGAGACTGAATGACTAGAAGGATCGACTGAAACTTTGTTTAGAGAAATTTTCAGGATATATCTCATTAATTCGCATATTATAAATTATTATGATTATAACTCCATTAAGGTTTGAATAGTTGACGTATGAATGCCATCCATTGGATGCTTTACACTAGGATGATCGTCCAAGATCTTGAACCCATCTCAAACAAACATGGGTCTAACTTGGGATGTGTAATTCCTAGAGAATCATGCCAGTAGATGTGTAAATCCCAAGATACTAGATGTGTAATTTTTAAAAAACTAATCGTCTCACACGTGTTAATATCTTGATAATCTTTGAATGTATCAATCCCAAGGCCCCAGATGTGTAATTCTTAAAAAAATGAAGATCTCAGATGTATTAATCCCGAGTGCCTTCAGATGTGGTGCTATGATAAGTATTTGATAGTTTTGAACTTTTTGAAAGAAGAAAGTTCACCCTTGCTCGTCTAAAAATCATAAGTTCACCCTTTCATGTGCGAATGCAACCTTGTGAAAAGGGCCTTAATTAAGGAATATGTTTATTTATGTCAAACAGTTTGGTAGAATTAATTAGAAAATAAATTGACGCGTGAGTAGGGTGGAAAGTGGGAGGATGGAAGGCCTCGAGATTGCACCATCCTCCTACGGACGGGTGGACCCGATTAGTGAGGTAGCTTTCCAATAGATTAAGTGAAAGCACTATGCTAGATAAATAGGTTCTGGAAAAACTCTATTCTAGGAGACTAGGCCAACGGGCGGCTGTGCCTTGCATGGATGGGGAAGAAAACGTTGTCTCTAGGAATCAAGATTAGTAGTTGCCCAAATAATGGTCAATTACGCTATGGGTAATTTGACTTTTAGAAGACCATGCTCCCCCTGTGGGATAGGACTAGGTCATACCTACAAATTGTATCCTTGAAACTTTACATGGTCAAGGTGTTGACGAGTAGGAAATTTTCTCCAAGAGCTAAGACTTAGTAGACTATCTTAAGTACCTTACAATTAGTATCAGAGTAAAGGCTAACTATCAAGGGATTAAAAGAAGTTGTTTGTCATATGAGGATGAATCAATCATCTCTACTGGCCATAGAAATGGTTTGAATATCCTTACATGTCTAAAAATCATAAGAAATGCAAAATTGGTTGGAAGCATTGTTGTCAATCTAACCACTCGAACCAGAATGAGTTATGGGATGCCATGAAAGTACACTTTCGTGAAAGGTTTTTTCCTCCACGATTTTGAGAGAATAAAATGAATGAATTTTTGGAGATAACCTAAGAAGGGAAGACCCTGGAAGAATACCACCAAAATATTGCTAAAACTTCTCCGATTAGCTCCAGAGATGGATGAGGTAACTCTTCTCCACCAACGATTCATTTGGAAGCTTAATCTACCTTTGAATAACCTCGTCAAGAATGCAAAACCATCCTCTATTTCAGAAGCCATAATTATAGCCAGAGACTATGATAAAGTGTTTTTATGTAGAGGGTGTCGAGAAGGACATGATTTCTTCCATGTTAATTAAGAAGAGGTCCCCTAATTTTCAAGAGGAACGTCAAGCCCACCCTTGGCTACTACAAGGAATCATGAGCTAGAGTAAAATTAGGTCAAGAAATAGGGATAACGAGGTTAAAGATAATCGAATTCAACAAGTATTTCTATGAGTAAATAGAAGAGGATTGGTGCAAGATTCATGTGAAGTAATGTACATGATGAATAGAGGTATTCTAGAAGACGATACTAAGATTATGCAATTGCTATCATAGGTTAGATTTCGTAAAGGATTATTTCCTCATGTTTTTTCATGACAAATTATTAAGTACCATATTACATGGGGATATAGAATAAGGAATTCGTAAGGAAGGATTACGATTTTTTTTTAATAAAAAGGTTCATATTGTATGAGAGGTATAATGGATGCATGAACTTAGAATAATAAGGCCAATTAACTTTAGACTAATAAAGACCATTTGGGGGCACAACAAAACGAGCCAAACACATGAAATAAGGGACTTTTTAGGAACAATTTTTAGATAAAAGAAGATTTCTAACTAGTGGGGGGGGACACCACTTTGGAAGAGAGAGGAGGATTTACTTAGATACTGTCCTAGCTCGCGAGATGAGGATATCTCGAATCTTTTAAGTGGGGGGGAGATTGTAAGGTCCCTCCGGAGTCATGTATGTGTCTCTTTTAATATAGATTTCAAGAAGGAAAGAGAGTGCGCTTAGAGAACAGTGAGGCAATAAGGCCAGAAACATTAGGAAAGTAACAGAGTAAAAATAGTAGCTCCAAAAATCCTAAAAGAAATAAGAAGACAAGAATAGTTCTTGTGCTTGTGTAGCCGGACGGCAGAGATGTTAGTAAGGCACGGAGTCGGCCCATGGTATGTATCCCTCATACCATTGGGAGAATGAGGTTCTCCGATTGAGGCGAGTGATTGTGATGCTGTCTAGTTTTGAGGGCCCCGGCTAGTGCGATGAATAAGCCCACCCTAATGTGTAGACATCCCTCTGAGGGGCGAGAGGATTGAGTGACGGAGCCTGAGAGGGCGACAGGCCAGCTTGCGTCCTCGTGGTGGCGAGCGCGGCCTCGACGATGAGGTGCATGTCCCGTAGTAGGGATGTAGAGGCTGGAAGGTTAGATTCTAGATCATCGACAGTATAAAGGAAAAGAATAAGAGAGCCGGTTTGGCTTATATGGAATTGATTCATTTATAAACTTTTTTATAAAGCTTGTACAACTTTAGCATTATTGTACTGTGAAAAAAGGCTGTTTTAACGAACCTTGTGAGAAAAGGACCTTAATTAAGGAATATGTTTATTTATGTCAAACAATTTGGTAGGATTAATTAGAAAATAAATTGACGCGCGAGTAGGGTGGAAAGTGGGAGGATGGAAAGCCTAAAGATGATGGCACCATCCTACGATGGCGGGTGGACCCGTTTAGTCAGGTAGCTTTCCAACAAATTAAGTGAAATCCCTATGTTAGATAAATAGGTTGCCTAAATTATGATCAATTACTCTATGGGTAATTGGAGTTTTAGAAGACCACGCTCCCCGTGCGGGATAGGACTAGGTCTTACTACAAATCGTATCCTTGAATCTTTACATGGTCAAGGTGTCCACGAGTAGGAAATTTTCTGCAAGCTGACTTAGTAGACTATCTTAAGTGTTTCCCCTGTTCTAGAAGGGAGGAACCTTACAATTAGTATCCAAGCAAAGGCTAACTATCAAGGGATTAAAACAAGTGATTGTTTGTCATATGAGGATGAATCAATCATCTCTACTGGCCATAGAAATGGTTTTAATATCCTCACATGTTGAGACAATCATCCCTATGAAATTGCGCTTGTATCTTGGGGGTGCACAGGCAAGATACTTGTACAATAAATTTGAATAATAGGATTGGGGAGGAAACCTTTTGAGGATAAAAAACATAGGGTGATCAAATTAAGAAACTAGTGGAGACCGAATAACTAGAAGGATAGACCGAAACTTTGATTAGAGAAATGTTCATGATATATCTCATTAACTCGCATATTATAAATTATTAAGATTATATTCCATTAAGGTTTGAATAGTTGGCTTATGAATGCCATCCATTGGATGCTTTACACTAGGCCAAGATCTTGAACCCATCTCAGACAAACATGGGTCTAAC
Organism: Cibotium barometz; assembly: GCF_041138505.1. Classification (NCBI taxonomy): domain Eukaryota; kingdom Viridiplantae; phylum Streptophyta; class Polypodiopsida; order Cyatheales; family Cibotiaceae; genus Cibotium; species Cibotium barometz. The sequence goes on along the minus strand of NC_141098.1, from coordinate 18,926,916 downwards.
TTGGGATGTGTAATTCCCGGAGGATCATGCTATTAGATGTGTTAATCCCAAGATACTAGATGTGTCACTTTTAAAATACTAATCATCTCAGATGTGTTAATCTTTGGATATGTTAATCCCAAGGCAATAGATGTATAATTGTTAAAAAAATGAAGATCTCAGATGTATTAATCCAGAGTGCCCTGAGATGTGGTGCAATGATAAGTATTTGATAGTTTTGAACTTTTCATGGATACAAGGAAAGAAGTTGAGCGTTGCACATCAAAATCATAAGAAATGCCGAATTAGTTGGAAGCACTATTGTCAATCTAACCACTCAAACCATAATCAGTTATGGGATGCCATGAAAGTTCGTGAAAGGTTTTGTCCTCGAGTATTTTGAGAGGATAAAATGAATGAATTTTTGGAGCTAACCCAAGAAGGGAAGACCCTGGAAGAATACCACCAAAATCTTGCTAAAACTTCTTCGATTAACTCCAGAGATGGATGAATAAGCCCACCGTAGTGTGTAGACATACCTCTGAGGGGCAAGAGGATTAAGCAACGGAGCCTGAGAGGGCGACAGGCAAGCTTGAGTACTTGCCAGCGCGGTCGACGACGAGGTTTATGGTCCCATAGGGTTTTGCCCAGCAGCATGTAGAGGCTAGAAGGCCCAATTCTAGATCATCGGCAGTATAAAGGAAAAGAATAAGAGAGCCGGCTTAGCTTGTATGGAATTGATTCATGTATAAACTTTTTTTTATAAATCTTGCAAGTCCTTGGCATTATTGTACTATAGAAAAAGGCTGTTTTAACGATCCTTGTGATGAGAAGGACCTTAATTAAGGAACATGTTTATTTATGTCAAACAGCGTGGTAGGATTAATTAGAAAACAAATTGACGCGTGAGTAGGGTGGAACGTGGGAGGATGGAATGCCTTGACGACACCATCCTACGGAGGACGGGTGGACCCAATTAGTTGGATAGCTTTCCAACAGATTAAGTGAAAGTCCTACGCTAGATAAATAGGTTCTCGTGCAACACTATTCTAAGAGACTAGGCCAACGGGCAGCTGTGCCTTGCATGGATGAGGAAAAAAGTGGTCTCTAGTTAGTAGTTGCCCAAATCATGATCAATTATGCTATGGGTAATTTGACTTTTAAAGAACCACGCTCTCCTTGCGGGACAGGTCTAGGTCTTACCTACAAATCGTATCCTTGAATCTTTACATGGTCAAGGTGCGACTTCGTAGACTATCTTAAGTGTTTTCGCTATTTTGGAAGGGGAAGCATTACAATCGGTATCAGAGCAGAGGCTAACTATCAAGGGATTAAAACATGTGATTGTTTGTCGTATGAGGATGAATCAATCATATCTTCTAGCCATAGAAATGGTTTGAATATTCTCAAATGTTGAGACAATCATCCTATAAAATTGTGCTTGTATCTTGGGGGTGCACGCGCAAGATACTTGTACAATAAATTTAAGAAATAAGATTGGGGAGGAAACCTTTTGAGGATAAAAAACATAGGGTGATCAAATTAAGAAACCAGTGAGACACTCAATGACTAGAAGGATCGACTGAAACTTTGTTTGGAGAAATTTTCAGGATATATCTCATTAATTTGTATATTATAAATTATTAAGATTATAACTCCATTAGGGTTTGAATAGTTGACGTATGAATGCCATCCATTGGATGCTTTACACTAGGATGATCGTCCAAGATCTTGAATCCATCTCAAACAAACATGGGTCTAACTTGGGATGTGTAATTCCTAGAGAATCATGCCAGTAGATGTGTAAATCCCAAGATACCAGATGTGTAATTTTTAAAAAGCTAATCATCTCAGACGTGTTAATATCCTGATAATCTTTGAATGTGTCAATCCCAAGGCCCCAGATGTGTAATTCTTAAAAAAATGAAGATCTCAAATGTATTAATCTCGAGTGCCTTCAGATGCGGTGCTATGATAAGTCTTTGATAGTTTTGAACTTTCTGAAAGAAGAAAGTTCACCCTTGCTCATCTAAAGATCATAAGTTCACCCTTTCATGTGCGGATACAACCTTGTGAAAAGGGCCTTAATTAAGGAATATGTTTATTTATGTCGAATAGTTTGGTAGGATTAATTAGAAAATAAATTGACACGTGAGTAGGGTGGAAAGTGGGAGGATGGAAAACCTCGAGACGGCACCACCCTCCTACGAACAGGTGGACCCGATTAGTCAGGTAGCTTTCTAACAGATTAAGTGAAAGCCCTATGCTAGATAAATAGGTTCTGGGGAAAGTCTATTCTAGGAGACTAGGCCAACGGACAGCTGTGCCTTGCATGGATGGGGAAGAAAGCGTTGTCTCTAGGAATCAAGATTAGTAGTTGTGGGATAGGACTAGGCCATACCTACAAATCGTATCCTTGAATCTTTACATGGTCAAGGTGTCGACGAGTAGGAAATTTCTCCAAGATCTAAGACTTAGTAGACAAACTATCTTAAGTGTTTGCCCTATTTTGGAAAAGGGAAACCTTACAATTAGTATCAGAGCAAAGGCTAACTATCAATGGATTAAAACAAGTGATTGTTTGTCATATGAGGATGAATCAATCATCTCTACTGGCCATAGAAATGGTTTTAATATCCTTACATGTTAAAAATCATAAGAAATGCAAAATTAGTTGGAAGCATTGTTGTCAATCTAACCACTCGAACTAGAATGAGTTATGGGATGCCATGAAAGTACACCTTCCTGAAAGGTTTTTTCCTCCACGATTTTGAGAGGATAAAATCAATGAAATTTTGGAGATAACCCAAGAAGGGAAGACCTTGGAAGAATACCACCAAAATCTTGCTAAAACTTCTCCGATTAGCTCCAGAGATGGATGAGGTAACTCTTCTCCACCAATGATTCATTTGGAAGCTTAATCTACCTTTGAATAACCTCATCAAGAATGCAAAACCATCCTCTATTTCAGAAGCCATAATTATAGCCAGAGACTATGATAAAGTTTTTTTATGTAGAGAAGGACATGAGTTCTTCCATGTTAATCAAGAAGAGGTCCCCTAATTTTCAAGAGGAACGTCAAGTCCACCACCCTTGGCTACTATAAGGAATCATGAGCAGGACATGAGTTCTTCCATGTTAATCAAGAAGAGAGGGTGTCGAGAAGGCCATGAGTTCTTCCATGTTAATCAAAAAGAGGTCCCCTAATTTTCAAGAGGAACGTCAAGCCCACCACCCTTGGCTACTACAAGGAATCATGAGCTAGAGTAAAATTAGGTCAAGAAATAGGGATAACTAGGTTAAAGATAATCAAATTTAACAAGTATTTCTATGAGTAAATAGAAGAGGATTGGTGTAACATTCATTTGAAGTAATGTACATGATGAATAGAGGTATTCTAGAAGACGATACTAAGATTATGCAATTGCTATCGTAGGTTATATTTCGTAAAGGATTATTCCCTTATGTTTTTCCATGACAAATTATTAAGTACCATATTACATGGGGATATAGAATAAGGAATTCGTAAGGAAGGATTATGATTTTTTTAATAAAAAGGTTCATATTGTATGAGAGGTATAATGGATGCATGAACTTAGGATAATAAGGCCAATTAACTTTAGACTAATAAAGACCATTTGAAGGCACAACAAAACGAGCCAAACATATGAAATAAGTGAGGTAATAAGGCTAGAAACATTAGGCAAGTAATAGAGTAAAAATAGTAGCTCCAAAAATCCTAAAAGAAATAAGAAGACAAGAATAGTTCTTGTGCTTGTGTAGCTGAAAGGCAGAGACATTAGTAAGGCCCGAAGTCGGCCCATGGTATGTATCCCTCATACCATTGGGAGAATGAGGTTCTCCGATTGAGGCGAGTGATTGTGATGTCTAGTTTTGAGGGCCCCGGCTAGTGTGGTGAATAAGTCCACCCTAGTGTGTAGACATCCCTTTGAGGGGCGGAAGGATCGAGCGACGGAGCCTGAGAGGGCGACAGGCCATCTTGCATCCCCGTGGTGGCGAGCGCCGCCTTGACGATGAGGTGCATGGCCCGTAGTAGCGAAATAGACGTTGAAAGGTTGGATTCTAGATCATCGACAGTATAAAGTAAAAGAATAAGAGAGCCGGTTTGGCTTGTATGGAATTGATTCATGTATAAACTTTTTTATAAAGCTTGTACAACTTTGGCATTATTGTACTGTGAATAAAGGCTGTTTAAATGAACCTTGTGAAAAGGGCCTTAATTAAGGAATAAGTTTATTTATGTCAAACAATTTGGTAGGATTAATTAAAAACAAATTGACGTGTGAGTAGGGTGGAAAGTGGGAGGATGGAAAGCTTGGAGATGATGGCACCAATCTACGACGGCGGGTGGACCCGATTAGTCAGGCAACTTTCCAACAAATTAAGTGAAAGCCCTATGTTAGATAAATAGGTCGCCCAAATTATGATCAATCGATTACCCAATGGGTAGTTTGAGTTTTAGAAGACCACGCTCCCCGTGCGGGATAGGACTAGGTCTTACTACAAATCGTATCCTTGAATCTTTACATGGTCAAGATGTCCACGAGTAGGAAACTATCTTAAGTATTTTCCCTATTTTAGAAGGGAGGAACCTTACAATTAGTATCCACGTAAAGGCTAACTATTAAGGGATTAAAACAAGTGATTGTTTGTCATATGAGGATGAATCAATCATTTCTACTGGCCATAGAAATGGTTTTAATATCCTCACATGTTGAGACAATCATCCCTATGAAATTGCGCTTGTATCTTGGGGGTGCACAGGCAAGATACTTGTATAATAAATTTGAATAATAGGATTGGGGAGGAAACCTTTTGAGGATAAAAAACATAGGGTGATCAAATTAAGAAATTAGTGGAGACTGAATAACTAGAAGGATAGACCGAAACTTTGTTTAGAGAAATTTTCAAGATATATCTCATTAACTCGCATATGATAAATTATTAAGATTGTAACTCCATTAAGGTTTGAATAGTTGGCGTATGAATGCCATCCATTGGATGCTTTACACTAGGATGATCGTCCGAGATCTTGAGCCCATCTCAGACAAACATGGGTCTAACTTGGGATGTGTAATTCCTAGGGGAACCTTACAATTAGTATCAGAGCAAAGGCTAACTATCAAGGGATTAAAACAAGTGATTGTTTGTCATATGAGGATGAATCAATCATCTCTACTGGCCATAGAAATGGTTTGAATATCTTTACATGTTGTCGTCTCAAAATCATAAGAAATGCAAAATTGGTTGGAAGCATTGTTGTCAATCTAACCACTCGAACCAGAATGAGTTATGAGATGCCATGAAAGTACACTTTCGTGAAAGGTTTTTTCCTCCACGATTTCGAGAGGATAAAATGAATGAATTTTTGGAGATAACCCAAGAAGGCAAGACCCTGGAAGAATACCACCAAAATATTGCTAAAACTTCTCCGATTAGCTCCAGAGATGGATGAGGTAACTCTTCTCCACCAACGATTCATTTGGAAGCTTAATCTACCTTTGAATAACCTCATCAAGAATGCAAAACCATCCTCTATTTCAGAAGCCATAATTATAGCCAGAGACTATGATAAAGTCTTTTTATGTAGAGGGTGTCGAGAAGCACATGAGTTCTTCCATGTTAATCAAGAAGAGGTCCCCTAATTTTCAAGAGGAACGTCAAGGCCACCCTTGGCTACTACAAGGAATCATAAGCTAGAGTAAAATTAGGTCAAGAAATAGGGATAACGAGGTTAAAGATAATCAAATTCAACAAGTATTTCTATGAGTAAATTGAAGAGGATTGGTGCAACATTCATGTGAAGTAATGTACATGATGAATAGAGGTATTCTAGAAGACGATACTAAGATTATGCAATTGCTATCGTAGGTTAGATTTCGTAAAGGATTATTCCCTCACATTTTTCCATGACATATTCTTAAGTACCATATTACATGGGGATATAGAATAAGGCATTCGTAAAGGATTATGATTTTTTTAAATAAAAAGGTTCATATTGTATTAGAGGTATAATGGATGCATGAACTTAGGATAATAAGGCCAATTAACTTTAGACTAATAATGACCATTTGAAGGCACAACAAAACAAGCCAAACACATGAAATAAGGGACTTTTTAGGAACAATTTTCAGATAAAAGAAGATTTCTAACTAGTGGGGGGACACCACTTTGGAAGCGAGAGGAGGATTTACTTAGATACTGTCCCAGCTCGTGAGATGAGGACATCTCGAATCTTTTAAGTGGGGGGGGGGGAGATTGTAAGGTCTCTCCGGAGTCATGTATGTGTCTCTTTTAATATAGATTTCAAGAAGGAAAGAGAGTGCACTTAGAAAACAATGAGGTAATAAGGCTAGAAACATTAGGCACGCAATAGAGTAAAGATAGTAGCTCCAAAAATCCTAAAAGAAATAAGAAGACAAGAATAGTCCTTGTGTTTGTGTAGCTGGACGGCAGAGACATCAGTAAGGCCCGAAGTCGGCCCATGGTATGTATCCCTCATACCATTGGGAGAATGAGGTTCTCCGATTGAGGCGAGTGATTGTGATGTCTAGTTTTGAGAGCCCCGGCTAGTGTGGTGAATAAGTCCACCCTAGTGTGTAGACATCCCTTTGAGGGGCGGGAGGATCGAGCGACGGAGCCTGAGAGGGCGACAGGCCATCTTGCATCCCCGTGGTGGCGAGCGCCGCCTCGACGATGAGGTGCATGGCCCGTAGTAGCGAAATAGATGCTGAAAGGTTGGATTCTAGATCATCGACAGTATAAAGTAAAAGAATAAGAGAGCCGGTTTGGCTTGTATGGAATTGATTCATGTATAAACTTTTTTATAAAGCTTGTACAACTTTGGCATTATTGTACTGTGAATAAAGGCTGTTTAAATGAACCTTGTGAAAAGGGCCTTAATTAAGGAATAAGTTTATTTATGTCAAACAATTTGGTAGGATTAATTAAAAACAAATTGACGTGTGAGTAGGGTGGAAAGTGGGAGGATGGAAAGCTTGGAGATGATGGCACCATTCTACGACGGCGGGTGGACCCGATTAGTCAGGCAGCTTTCCAACAAATTAAGTGAAAGCCCTATGTTAGATAAATAGGTCGCCCAAATTATGATCAATCGATTACCCAATGGGTAGTTTGAGTTTTAGAAGACCACGCTCCCCGTGCGGGATAGGACTAGGTCTTACTACAAATCGTATCCTTGAATCTTTACATGGTCAAGATGTCCACGAGTAGGAAACTATCTTAAGTGTTTCCCCTATTTTAGAAGGGAGGAACCTTACAATTAGTATCCAAGTAAAGGCTAACTATTAAGGGATTAAAACAAGTGATTGTTTGTCATATGAGGATGAATCAATCATTTCTACTGGCCATAGAAATGGTTTTAATATCCTCACATGTTGAGACAATCATCCCTATGAAATTGCGCTTGTATCTTGGGGGTGCACAGGCAAGATACTTGTACAATAAATTTGAATAATAGGATTGGAGAGGAAACCTTTTGAGGATAAAAAACATAGGGTGATCAAATTAAGAAATTAGTGGAGCCTGAATAACTAGAAGGATAGACCGAAACTTTGTTTAGAGAAATTTTCAAGATATATCTCATTAACTCGCATATGATAAATTATTAAGATTATAACTCCATTAAGGTTTGAATAGTTGGCGTATGAATGCCATCCATTGGATGCTTTACACTAGGATGATCGTCCGAGATCTTGAGCCCATCTCAGACAAACATGGGTCTAACTTGGGATGTGTAATTCCTAGGGGAACCTTACAATTAGTATCAGAGCAAAGGCTAACTATCAAGGGATTAAAACAAGTGATTGTTTGTCATATGAGGATGAATCAATCATCTCTACTGGCCATAGAAATGGTTTGAATATCTTTACATGTTGTCGTCTCAAAATCATAAGAAATGCAAAATTGGTTGGAAGCATTGTTGTCAATCTAACCACTCGAACCAGAATGAGTTATGGGATGCCATGAAAGTACACTTTCGTGAAAGGTTTTTTCCTCCACGATTTCGAGAGGATAAAATGAATGAATTTTTGGAGATAACCCAAGAATTCCTAGGGGAGCCTTACAATTAGTATCAGAACTATCAAGGGATTAAAACAAGTGATTGTTTGTCATATGAGGATGAATCAATCATCTCTACTGGCCATAGAAATGGTTTGAATATCTTTACATGTTGTCGTCTCAAAATCATAAGAAATGCAAAATTGGTTGGAAGCATTGTTGTCAATCTAACCACTCGAACCAGAATGAGTTATGGGATGCCATGAAAGTACACTTTCGTGAAAGGTTTTTTCCTCCACGATTTCGAGAGGATAAAATGAATGAATTTTTGGAGATAACCCAAGAAGGCAAGACCCTGGAAGAATACCACCAAAATATTGCTAAAACTTCTCCGATTAGCTCCAGAGATGGATGAGGTAACTCTTCTCCACCAACGATTCATTTGGAAGCTTAATCTACCTTTGAATAACCTCATCAAGAATGCAAAACCATCCTCTATTTCAGAAGCCATAATAATAGCCAGAGACTATGATAAAGTCTTTTTATGTAGAGGGTGTCGAGAAGCACATGAGTTCTTCCATGTTAATCAAGAAGAGGTCCCCTAATTTTCAAGAGGAACGTCAAGGCCACCCTTGGCTACTACAAGGAATCATAAGCTAGAGTAAAATTAGGTCAAGAAATAGGGATAACGAGGTTAAAGATAATCAAATTCAACAAGTATGTCTATGAGTAAATTGAAGAGGATTGGTGCAACATTCATGTGAAGTAATGTACATGATGAATAGAGGTATTCTAGAAGACGATACTAAGATTATGCAATTGCTATCGTAGGTTAGATTCGTAAAGGATTATTCCCTCACGTTTTTCCATGACATATTCTTAAGTACCATATTACATGGGGATATAGAATAAGGCATTCGTAAAGGATTATGATTTTTTTAAATAAAAAGGTTCATATTGTATTAGAGGTATAATGGATGCATGAACTTAGGATAATAAGGCCAATTAACTTTAGACTAATAATGACCATTTGAAGGCACAACAAAACAAGCCAAACACATGAAATAAGGGACTTTTTAGGAATAATTTTCAGATAAAAGAAGATTTCTAACTAGTGGGGGGACACCACTTTGGAAGCGAGAGGAGGATTTACTTAGATACTGTCCCAGCTCGTGAGATGAGGACATCTCGAATCTTTTAAGTGGGGGGGGGGGAGATTGTAAGGTCTCTCCGGAGTCATGTATGTGTCTCTTTTAATATAGATTTCAAGAAGGAAAGAGAGTGCACTTAGAAAACAGTGAGGTAATAAGGCTAGAAACATTAGGCAAGCAATAGAGTAAAGATAGTAGCTCCAAAAATCCTAAAAGAAATAAGAAGACAAGAATAGTCCTTGTGCTTGTGTAGCTGGACGGCAGAGACATTAGTAAGGCCCGAAGTCGGCCCATGGTATGTATCCCTCATACCATTGGGAGAATGAGGTTCTCCGATTGAGGCGAGTGATTGTGATGTCTAGTTTTGAGGGCCCCGGCTAGTGTGGTGAATAAGTCCACCCTAGTGTGTAGACATCCCTTTGAGGGGCGGGAGGATCGAGCGACGGAGCCTGAGAGGGCGACAGGCCATCTTGCATCCCCGTGGTGGCGAGCGCCGCCTGGACGATGAGGTGCATGGCCCGTAGTAGCGAAATAGATGCTGAAAGGTTGGATTCTAGATCATCGACAGTATAAAGTAAAAGAATAAGAGAGCCGGTTTGGCTTGTATGGAATTGATTCATGTATAAACTTTTTTTATAGAGCTTGTACAACTTTGGCATTATTGTACTGTGAATAAAGGCTGTTTAAATGAACCTTGTGAAAAGGGCCTTAATTAAGGAATAAGTTTATTTATGTCAAACAATTTGGTAGGATTAATTAAAAACAAATTGACGTGTGAGTAGGGTGGAAAGTGGGAGGATGGAAAGCTTGGAGATGATGGCACCATTCTACGAGACGGCGGGTGGACCCGATTAGTCAGGCAGCTTTCCAACAAATTAAGTGAAAGCCCTATGTTAGATAAATAGGTCGCCCAAATTATGATCAATCGATTACCCTATGGGTAATTTGAGTTTTAGAAGACCACGCTCCCCGTGCGGGATAGGACTAGGTCTTACTACAAATCGTATCCTTGAATCTTTACATGGTCAAGATGTCCACGAGTAGGAAACTATCTTAAGTGTTTTCCCTATTTTAGAAGGGAGGAACCTTACAATTAGTATCCAAGTAAAGGCTAACTATTAAGGGATTAAAACAAGTGATTGTTTGTCATATGAGGATGAATCAATCATTTCTACTGGCCATAGAAATGGTTTTAATATCCTCACATGTTGAGACAATCATCCCTATGAAATTGCGCTTGTATCTTGGGGGTGCACAGGCAAGATACTTGTACAATAAATTTGAATAATAGGATTGGGGAGGAAACCTTTTGAGGATAAAAAACATAGGGTGATCAAATTAAGAAATTAGTGGAGCCTGAATAACTAGAAGGATAGACCGAAACTTTGTTTAGAGAAATTTTCAAGATATATCTCATTAACTCGCATATGATAAATTATTAAGATTATAACTCCATTAAGGTTTGAATAGTTGGCGTATGAATGCCATCCATTGGATGCTTTACACTAGGATGATCGTCCGAGATCTTGAGCCCATCTCAGACAAACATGGGTCTAACTTGGGATGTGTAATTCCTAGGGGAACCTTACAATTAGTATCAGAGCAAAGGCTAACTATCAAGGGATTAAAACAAGTGATTGTTTGTCATATGAGGATGAATCAATCATCTCTACTGGCCATAGAAATGGTTTGAATATCTTTACATGTTGTCGTCTCAAAATCATAAGAAATGCAAAATTGGTTGGAAGCATTGTTGTCAATCTAACCACTCGAACCAGAATGAGTTATGGGATGCCATGAAAGTACACTTTCGTGAAAGGTTTTTTCCTCCACGATTTTGAGAGGATAAAATGAATGAATTTTTGGAGATAACCCAAGAAGGCAAGACCCTGGAAGAATACCACCAAAATATTGCTAAAACTTCTCCGATTAGCTCCAGAGATGGATGAGGTAACTCTTCTCCACCAACGATTCATTTGGAAGCTTAATCTACCTTTGAATAACCTCATCAAGAATGCAAAACCATCCTCTATTTCAGAAGCCATAATTATAGCCAGAGACTATGATAAAGTCTTTTTATGTAGAGGGTGTTGAGAAGCACATGAGTTCTTCCATGTTAATCAAGAAGAGGTCCCCTAATTTTCAAGAGGAACGTCAAGGCCACCCTTGGCTACTACAAGGAATCATAAGCTAGAGTAAAATTAGGTCAAGAAATAGGGATAAAGAGGTTAAAGATAATCAAATTCAACAAGTATGTCTATGAGTAAATTGAAGAGGATTGGTGCAACATTCATGTGAAGTAATGTACATGATGAATAGAGGTATTCTAGAAGCCGATACTAAGATTATGCAATTGCTATCGTAGGTTAGATTTCGTAAAGGATTATTCCCTCACGTTTTTCCATGACATATTCTTAAGTACCATATTACATGGGGATATAGAATAAGGCATTCGTAAAGGATTATGATTTCTTTAAATAAAAAGGTTCATATTGTATTAGAGGTATAATGGATGCATGAACTTAGGATAATAAGGCCAATTAACTTTAGACTAATAATGACCATTTGAAGGCACAACAAAACAAGCCAAACACATGAAATAAGGGACTTTTTAGGAACAATTTTCAGATAAAAGAAGATTTCTAACTAGTGGGGGGACACCACTTTGGAAGCGAGAGGAGGATTTACTTAGATACTGTCCCAGCTCGTGAGATGAGGACATCTCGAATCTTTTAAGTGGGGGGGGGGGAGATTGTAAGGTCTCTCCGGAGTCATGTATGTGTCTCTTTTAATATAGATTTCAAGAAGGAAAGAGAGTGCACTTAGAAAACAGTGAGGTAATAAGGCTAGAAACATTAGGCAAGCAATAGAGTAAAGATAGTAGCTCCAAAAATCCTAAAAGAAATAAGAAGACAAGAATAGTCCTTGTGCTTGTGTAGCTGGACGGCAGAGACATCAGTAAGGCCCGAAGTCGGCCCATGGTATGTATCCCTCATACCATTGGGAGAATGAGGTTCTCCGATTGAGGCGAGTGATTGTGATGTCTAGTTTTGAGAGCCCCAGCTAGTGTGGTGAATAAGTCCACCCTAGTGTGTAGACATCCCTTTGAGGGGCGGGAGGATCGAGCGACGGAGCCTGAGAGGGCGACAGGCCATCTTGCATCCCCGTGGTGGCGAGCGCCGCCTCGACGATGAGGTGCATGGCCCGTAGTAGCGAAATAGATGCTGAATGGTTGGATTCTAGATCATCGACAGTATAAAGTAAAAGAATAAGAGAGCCGGTTTGGCTTGTATGGAATTGATTCATGTATAAAATTTTTTATAAAGCTTGTACAACTTTGGCATTATTGTACTGTGAATAAAGGCTGTTTAAATGAACCTTGTGAAAAGGGCCTTAATTAAGGAATAAGTTTATTTATGTCAAACAATTTGGTAGGATTAATTAAAAACAAATTGACGTGTGAGTAGGGTGGAAAGTGGGAGGATGGAAAGCTTGGAGATGATGGCACCATTCTACGACGGCGGGTGGACCCGATTAGTCAGGCAGCTTTCCAACAAATTAAGTGAAAGCCCTATGTTAGATAAATAGGTCGCCCAAATTATGATCAATCGATTACCCAATGGGTAGTTTGAGTTTTAGAAGACCACGCTCCCCGTGCGGGATAGGACTAGGTCTTACTACAAATCGTATCCTTGAATCTTTACATGGTCAAGATGTCCACGAGTAGGAAACTATCTTAAGTGTTTTCCCTATTTTAGAAGGGAGGAACCTTACAATTAGTATCCAAGTAAAGGCTAACTATTAAGGGATTAAAACAAGTGATTGTTTGTCATATGAGGATGAATCAATCATTTCTACTGGCCATAGAAATGGTTTTAATATCCTCACATGTTGAGACAATCATCCCTATGAAATTGCGCTTGTATCTTGGGGGTGCACAGGCAAGATACTTGTACAATAAATTTGAATAATAGGATTGGGGAGGAAACCTTTTGAGGATAAAAAACATAGGGTGATCAAATTAAGAAATTAGTGGAGCCTGAATAACTAGAAGGATAGGCCGAAACTTTGTTTAGAGAAATTTTCAAGATATATCTCATTAACTCGCATATGATAAATTATTAAGATTATAACTCCATTAAGGTTTGAATAGTTGGCGTATGAATGCCATCCATTGGATGCTTTACACTAGGATGATCGTCCGAGATCTTGAGCCCATCTCAGACAAACATGGGTCTAACTTGGGATGTGTAATTCCTAGGGGAACCTTACAATTAGTATCAGAGCAAAGGCTAACTATCAAGGGATTAAAACAAGTGATTGTTTGTCATATGAGGATGAATCAATCATCTCTACTGGCCATAGAAATGGTTTGAATATCTTTACATGTTGTCGTCTCAAAATCATAAGAAATGCAAAATTGGTTGGAAGCATTGTTGTCAATCTAACCACTCGAACCAGAATGAGTTATGGGATGCCATGAAAGTACACTTTCATGAAAGGTTTTTTCCTCCACGATTTTGAGAGGATAAAATGAATGAATTTTTGGAGATAACCCAAGAAGGCAAGACCCTGGAAGAATACCACCAAAATATTGCTAAAACTTCTCCGATTAGCTCCAGAGATGGATGAGGTAACTCTTCTCCACCAACGATTCATTTGGAAGCTTAATCTACCTTTGAATAACCTCATCAAGAATGCAAAACCATCCTCTATTTCAGAAGCCATAATTATAGCCAGAGACTATGATAAAGTCTTTTTATGTAGAGGGTGTTGAGAAGCACATGAGTTCTTCCATGTTAATCAAGAAGAGGTCCCCTAATTTTCAAGAGGAACGTCAAGGCCACCCTTGGCTACTACAAGGAATCATAAGCTAGAGTAAAATTAGGTCAAGAAATAGGGATAAAGAGGTTAAAGATAATCAAATTCAACAAGTATGTCTATGAGTAAATTGAAGAGGATTGGTGCAACATTCATGTGAAGTAATGTACATGATGAATAGAGGTATTCTAGAAGCCGATACTAAGATTATGCAATTGCTATCGTAGGTTAGATTTCGTAAAGGATTATTCCCTCACGTTTTTCCATGACATATTCTTAAGTACCATATTACATGGGGATATAGAATAAGGCATTCGTAAAGGATTATGATTTTTTTAAATAAAAAGGTTCATATTGTATTAGAGGTATAATGGATGCATGAACTTAGGATAATAAGGCCAATTAACTTTAGACTAATAATGACCATTTGAAGGCACAACAAAACAAGCCAAACACATGAAATAAGGGACTTTTTAGGAACAATTTTCAGATAAAAGAAGATTTCTAACTAGTGGGGGGACACCACTTTGGAAGCGAGAGGAGGATTTACTTAGATACTGTCCCAGCTCGTGAGATGAGGACATCTCGAATCTTTTAAGTGGGGGGGGGGGAGATTGTAAGGTCTCTCCGGAGTCATGTATGTGTCTCTTTTAATATAGATTTCAAGAAGGAAAGAGAGTGCACTTAGAAAACAGTGAGGTAATAAGGCTAGAAACATTAGGCAAGCAATAGAGTAAAGATAGTAGCTCCAAAAATCCTAAAAGAAATAAGAAGACAAGAATAGTCCTTGTGCTTGTGTAGCTGGACGGCAGAGACATCAGTAAGGCCCGAAGTCGGCCCATGGTATGTATCCCTCATACCATTGGGAGAATGAGGTTCTCCGATTGAGGCGAGTGATTGTGATGTCTAGTTTTGAGAGCCCCAGCTAGTGTGGTGAATAAGTCCACCCTAGTGTGTAGACATCCCTTTGAGGGGCGGGAGGATCGAGCGACGGAGCCTGAGAGGGCGACAGGCCATCTTGCATCCCCGTGGTGGCGAGCGCCACCTCGACGATGAGGTGCATGGCCCGTAGTAGCGAAATAGATGCTGAATGGTTGGATTCTAGATCATCGACAGTATAAAGTAAAAGAATAAGAGAGCCGGTTTGGCTTGTATGGAATTGATTCATGTATAAAATTTTTTATAAAGCTTGTACAACTTTGGCATTATTGTACTGTGAATAAAGGCTGTTTAAATGAACCTTGTGAAAAGGGCCTTAATTAAGGAATAAGTTTATTTATGTCAAACAATTTGGTAGGATTAATTAAAAACAAATTGACGTGTGAGTAGGGTGGAAAGTGGGAGGATGGAAAGCTTGGAGATGATGGCACCATTCTACGACGGCGGGTGGACCCGATTAGTCAGGCAGCTTTCCAACAAATTAAGTGAAAGCCCTATGTTAGATAAATAGGTCGCCCAAATTATGATCAATCGATTACCCAATGGGTAGTTTGAGTTTTAGAAGACCACGCTCCCCGTGCGGGATAGGACTAGGTCTTACTACAAATCGTATCCTTGAATCTTTACATGGTCAAGATGTCCACGAGTAGGAAACTATCTTAAGTGTTTCCCCTATTTTAGAAGGGAGGAACCTTACAATTAGTATCCAAGTAAAGGCTAACTATTAAGGGATTAAAACAAGTGATTGTTTGTCATATGAGGATGAATCAATCATTTCTACTGGCCATAGAAATGGTTTTAATATCCTCACATGTTGAGACAATCATCCCTATGAAATTGCGCTTGTATCTTGGGGGTGCACAGGCAAGATACTTGTACAATAAATTTGAATAATAGGATTGGAGAGGAAACCTTTTGAGGATAAAAAACATAGGGTGATCAAATTAAGAAATTAGTGGAGCCTGAATAACTAGAAGGATAGGCCGAAACTTTGTTTAGAGAAATTTTCAAGATATATCTCATTAACTCGCATATGATAAATTATTAAGATTATAACTCCATTAAGGTTTGAATAGTTGGCGTATGAATGCCATCCATTGGATGCTTTACACTAGGATGATCGTCCGAGATCTTGAGCCCATCTCAGACAAACATGGGTCTAACTTGGGATGTGTAATTCCTAGGGGAACCTTACAATTAGTATCAGAGCAAAGGCTAACTATCAAGGGATTAAAACAAGTGATTGTTTGTCATATGAGGATGAATCAATCATCTCTACTGGCCATAGAAATGGTTTGAATATCTTTACATGTTGTCGTCTCAAAATCATAAGAAATGCAAAATTGGTTGGAAGCATTGTTGTCAATCTAACCACTCGAACCAGAATGAGTTATGGGATGCCATGAAAGTACACTTTCGTGAAAGGTTTTTTCCTCCACGATTTCGAGAGGATAAAATGAATGAATTTTTGGAGATAACCCAAGAAGGCAAGACCCTGGAAGAATACCACCAAAATATTGCTAAAACTTCTCCGATTAGCTCCAGAGATGGATGAGGTAACTCTTCTCCACCAACGATTCATTTGGAAGCTTAATCTACCTTTGAATAACCTCATCAAGAATGCAAAACCATCCTCTATTTCAGAAGCCATAATTATAGCCAGAGACTATGATAAAGTCTTTTTATGTAGAGGGTGTCGAGAAGCACATGAGTTCTTCCATGTTAATCAAGAAGAGGTCCCCTAATTTTCAAGAGGAACGTCAAGGCCACCCTTGGCTACTACAAGGAATCATAAGCTAGAGTAAAATTAGGTCAAGAAATAGGGATAACGAGGTTAAAGATAATCAAATTCAACAAGTATGTCTATGAGTAAATTGAAGAGGATTGGTGCAACATTCATGTGAAGTAATGTACATGATGAATAGAGGTATTCTAGAAGCCGATACTAAGATTATGCAATTGCTATCGTAGGTTAGATTTCGTAAAGGATTATTCCCTCACGTTTTTCCATGACATATTCTTAAGTACCATATTACATGGGGATATAGAATAAGGCATTCGTAAAGGATTATGATTTTTTTAAATAAAAAGGTTCATATTGTATTAGAGGTATAATGGATGCATGAACTTAGGATAATAAGGCCAATTAACTTTAGACTAATAATGACCATTTGAAGGCACAACAAAACAAGCCAAACACATGAAATAAGGGACTTTTTAGGAACAATTTTCAGATAAAAGAAGATTTCTAACTAGTGGGGGGACACCACTTTGGAAGCGAGAGGAGGATTTACTTAGATACTGTCCCAGCTCGTGAGATGAGGACATCTCGAATCTTTTAAGTGGGGGGGGGGGGGGGGGGGAGATTGTAAGGTCTCTCCGGAGTCATGTATGTGTCTCTTTTAATATAGATTTCAAGAAGGAAAGAGAGTGCACTTAGAAAACAGTGAGGTAATAAGGCTAGAAACATTAGGCAAGCAATAGAGTAAAGATAGTAGCTCCAAAAATCCTAAAAGAAATAAGAAGACAAGAATAGTCCTTGTGCTTGTGTAGCTGGACGGCAGAGACATTAGTAAGGCCCGAAGTCGGCCCATGGTATGTATCCCTCATACCATTGGGAGAATGAGGTTCTCCGATTGAGGCGAGTGATTGTGATGTCTAGTTTTGAGGGCCCCGGCTAGTGTGGTGAATAAGTCCACCCTAGTGTGTAGACATCCCTTTGAGGGGCGGGAGGATCGAGCGACGGAGCCTGAGAGGGCGACATGCCATCTTGCATCCCCGTGGTGGCGAGCGCCGCCTCGACGATGAGGTGCATGGCCCGTAGTAGCGAAATAGATGCTGAAAGGTTGGATTCTAGATCATCGACAGTATAAAGTAAAAGAATAAGAGAGCCGGTTTGGCTTGTATGGAATTGATTCATGTATAAACTTTTTTTATAGAGCTTGTACAACTTTGGCATTATTGTACTGTGAATAAAGGCTGTTTAAATGAACCATGTGAAAAGGGCCTTAATTAAGGAATAAGTTTATTTATGTCAAACAATTTGGTAGGATTAATTAAAAACAAATTGACGTGTGAGTAGGGTGGAAAGTGGGAGGATGGAAAGCTTGGAGATGATGGCACCATTCTACGAGATGGCGGGTGGACCCGATTAGTCAGGCAGCTTTCCAACAAATTAAGTGAAAGCCCTATGTTAGATAAATAGGTCGCCCAAATTATGATCAATCGATTACCCTATGGGTAATTTGAGTTTTAGAAGACCACGCTCCCCGTGCGGGATAGGACTAGGTCTTACTACAAATCGTATCCTTGAATCTTTACATGGTCAAGATGTCCACGAGTAGGAAACTATCTTAAGTGTTTCCCCTATTTTAGAAGGGAGGAACCTTACAATTAGTATCCAAGTAAAGGCTAACTATTAAGGGATTAAAACAAGTGATTGTTTGTCATATGAGGATGAATCAATCATTTCTACTGGCCATAGAAATGGTTTTAATATCCTCACATGTTGAGACAATCATCCCTATGAAATTGCGCTGGTATCTTGGGGGTGCACAGGCAAGATACTTGTACAATAAATTTGAATAATAGGATTGGGGAGGAAACCTTTTGAGGATAAAAAACATAGGGTGATCAAATTAAGAAATTAGTGGAGCCTGAATAACTAGAAGGATAGACCGAAACTTTGTTTAGAGATATTTTCAAGATATATCTCATTAACTCGCATATGATAAATTATTAAGATTATAACTCCATTAAGGTTTGAATAGTTGGCGTATGAATGCCATCCATTGGATGCTTTACACTAGGATGATCGTCCGAGATCTTGAGCCCATCTCAGACAAACATGGGTCTAACTTGGGATGTGTAATTCCTAGGGGAACCTTACAATTAGTATCAGAGCAAAGGCTAACTATCAAGGGATTAAAACAAGTGATTGTTTGTCATATGAGGATGAATCAATCATCTCTACTGGCCATAGAAATGGTTTGAATATCTTTACATGTTGTCGTCTCAAAATCATAAGAAATGCAAAATTGGTTGGAAGCATTGTTGTCAATCTAACCACTCGAACCAGAATGAGTTATGGGATGCCATGAAAGTACACTTTCGTGAAAGGTTTTTTCCTCCACGATTTCGAGAGGATAAAATGAATGAATTTTTGGAGATAACCCAAGAAGGCAAGACCCTGGAAGAATACCACCAAAATATTGCTAAAACTTCTCCGATTAGCTCCAGAGATGGATGAGGTAACTCTTCTCCACCAACGATTCATTTGGAAGCTTAATCTACCTTTGAATAACCTCATCAAGAATGCAAAACCATCCTCTATTTCAGAAGCCATAATTATAGCCAGAGACTATGATAAAGTCTTTTTATGTAGAGGGTGTCGAGAAGCACATGAGTTCTTCCATGTTAATCAAGAAGTGGTCCCCTAATTTTCAAGAGGAACGTCAAGGCCACCCTTGGCTACTACAAGGAATCATAAGCTAGAGTAAAATTAGGTCAAGAAATAGGGATAACGAGGTTAAAGATAATCAAATTCAACAAGTATGTCTATGAGTAAATTGAAGAGGATTGGTGCAACATTCATGTGAAGTAATGTACATGATGAATAGAGGTATTCTAGAAGACGATACTAAGATTATGCAATTGCTATCGTAGGTTAGATTTCGTAAAGGATTATTCCCTCACGTTTTTCCATGACATATTCTTAAGTACCATATTACATGGGGATATAGAATAAGGCATTCGTAAAGGATTATGATTTTTTTAAATAAAAAGGTTCATATTGTATTAGAGGTATAATGGATGCATGAACTTAGGATAATAAGGCCAATTAACTTTAGACTAATAATGACCATTTGAAGGCACAACAAAACAAGCCAAACACATGAAATAAGGGACTTTTTAGGAACAATTTTCAGATAAAAGAAGATTTCTAACTAGTGGGGGGACACCACTTTGGAAGCGAGAGGAGGATTTACTTAGATACTGTCCCAGCTCGTGAGATGAGGACATCTCGAATCTTTTAAGTGGGGGGGGGGGGGGGGGGGGAGATTGTAAGGTCTCTCCGGAGTCATGTATGTGTCTCTTTTAATATAGATTTCAAGAAGGAAAGAGAGTGCGCTTAGAAAACAGTGAGGTAATAAGGCTAGAAACATTAGGCAAGCAATAGAGTAAAGATAGTAGCTCCAAAAATCCTAAAAGAAATAAGAAGACAAGAATAGTCCTTGTGCTTGTGTAGCTGGACGGCAGAGACATTAGTAAGGCCCGAAGTCGGCCCATGGTATGTATCCCTCATACCATTGGGAGAATGAGGTTCTCCGATTGAGGCGAGTGATTGTGATGTCTAGTTTTGAGGGCCCCGGCTAGTGTGGTGAATAAGTCCACCCTAGTGTGTAGACATCCCTTTGAGGGGCGGGAGGATCGAGCGACGGAGCCTGAGAGGGCGACAGGCCATCTTGCATCCCCGTGGTGGCGAGCGCCGCCTCGACGATGAGGTGCATGGCCCGTAGTAGCGAAATAGATGCTGAAAGGTTGGATTCTAGATCATCGACAGTATAAAGTAAAAGAATAAGAGAGCCGGTTTGGCTTGTATGGAATTGATTCATGTATAAACTTTTTTTATAGAGCTTGTACAACTTTGGCATTATTGTACTGTGAATAAAGGCTGTTTAAATGAACCTTGTGAAAAGGGCCTTAATTAAGGAATAAGTTTATTTATGTCAAACAATTTGGTAGGATTAATTAAAAACAAATTGACGTGTGAGTAGGGTGGAAAGTGGGAGGATGGAAAGCTTGGAGATGATGGCACCATTCTACGACGGCAGTCGGACCCGATTAGTCAGGCAGCTTTCCAACAAATTAAGTGAAAGCCCTATGTTAGATAAATAGGTCGCCCAAATTATGATCAATCGATTACCCTATGGGTAATTTGAGTTTTAGAAGACCACGCTCCCCGTGCGGGATAGGACTAGGTCTTACTACAAATCGTATCCTTGAATCTTTACATGGTCAAGATGTCCACGAGTAGGAAACTATCTTAAGTGTTTCCCCTATTTTAGAAGGGAGGAACCTTACAATTAGTATCCAAGTAAAGGCTAACTATTAAGGGATTAAAACAAGTGATTGTTTGTCATATGAGGATGAATCAATCATTTCTACTGGCCATAGAAATGGTTTTAATATCCTCACATGTTGAGACAATCATCCCTATGAAATTGCGCTTGTATCTTGGGGGTGCACAGGCAAGATACTTGTACAATAAATTTGAATAATAGGATTGGGGAGGAAACCTTTTGAGGATAAAAAACATAGGGTGATCAAATTAAGAAATTAGTGGAGCCTGAATAACTAGAAGGATAGACCGAAACTTTGTTTAGAGAAATTTTCAAGATATATCTCATTAACTCGCATATGATAAATTATTAAGATTATAACTCCATTAAGGTTTGAATAGTTAGCGTATGAATGCCATCCATTGGATGCTTTACACTAGGATGATCGTCCGAGATCTTGAGCCCATCTCAGACAAACATGGGTCTAACTTGGGATGTGTAATTCCTAGGGGAACCTTACAATTAGTATCAGAGCGAAGGCTAACTATCAAGGGATTAAAACAAGTGATTGTTTGTCATATGAGGATGAATCAATCATCTCTACTGGCCATAGAAATGGTTTGAATATCTTTACATGTTGTCGTCTCAAAATCATAAGAAATGCAAAATTGGTTGGAAGCATTGTTGTCAATCTAACCACTCGAACCAGAATGAGTTATGGGATGCCATGAAAGTACACTTTCGTGAAAGGTTTTTTCCTCCACGATTTCGAGAGGATAAAATGAATGAATTTTTGGAGATAACCCAAGAAGGCAAGACCCTGGAAGAATACCACCAAAATATTGCTAAAACTTCTCCGATTAGCTCCAGAGATGGATGAGGTAACTCTTCTCCACCAACGATTCATTTGGAAGCTTAATCTACCTTTGAATAACCTCATCAAGAATGCAAAACCATCCTCTATTTCAGAAGCCATAATTATAGCCAGAGACTATGATAAAGTCTTTTTATGTAGAGGGTGTCGAGAAGCACATGAGTTCTTCCATGTTAATCAAGAAGAGGTCCCCTAATTTTCAAGAGGAACGTCAAGGCCACCCTTGGCTACTACAAGGAATCATAAGCTAGAGTAAAATTAGGTCAAGAAATAGGGATAACGAGGTTAAAGATAATCAAATTCAACAAGTATGTCTATGAGTAAATTGAAGAGGATTGGTGCAACATTCATGTGAAGTAATGAACATGATGAATAGAGGTATTCTAGAAGACGATACTAAGATTATGCAATTGCTATCGTAGGTTAGATTTCGTAAAGGATTATTCCCTCACGTTTTTCCATGACATATTCTTAAGTACCATATTACATGGGGATATAGAATAAGGCATTCGTAAAGGATTATGATTTTTTTAAATAAAAAGGTTCATATTGTATTAGAGGTATAATGGATGCATGAACTTAGGATAATAAGGCCAATTAACTTTAGACTAATAATGACCATTTGAAGGCACAACAAAACAAGCCAAACACATGAAATAGGGGACTTTTTAGGAACAATTTTCAGATAAAAGAAGATTTCTAACTAGTGGGGGGACACCACTTTGGAAGCGAGAGGAGGATTTACTTAGATACTGTCCCAGCTCGTGAGATGAGGACATCTCGAATCTTTTAAGTGGGGGGGGGGGGAGATTGTAAGGTCTCTCCGGAGTCATGTATGTGTCTCTTTTAATATAGATTTCAAGAAGGAAAGAGAGTGCACTTAGAAAACAGTGAGGTAATAAGGCTAGAAACATTAGGCAAGCAATAGAGTAAAGATAGTAGCTCCAAAAATCCTAAAAGAAATAAGAAGACAAGAATAGTCCTTGTGCTTGTGTAGCTGGACGGCAGAGACATGAGTAAGGCCCGAAGTCGGCCCATGGTATGTATCCCTCATACCATTGGGAGAATGAGGTTCTCCGATTGAGGCGAGTGATTGTGATGTCTAGTTTTGAGGGCCCCGGCTAGTGTGGTGAATAAGTCCACCCTAGTGTGTAGACATCCCTTTGAGGGGCGGGAGGATCGAGCGACGGAGCCTGAGAGGGCGACATGCCATCTTGCATCCCCGTGGTGGCGAGCGCCGCCTCGACGATGAGGTGCATGGCCCGTAGTAGCGAAATAGATGCTGAAAGGTTGGATTCTAGATCATCGACAGTATAAAGTAAAAGAATAAGAGAGCCGGTTTGGCTTGTATGGAATTGATTCATGTATAAACTTTTTTTATAGAGCTTGTACAACTTTGGCATTATTGTACTGTGAATAAAGGCTGTTTAAATGAACCATGTGAAAAGGGCCTTAATTAAGGAATAAGTTTATTTATGTCAAACAATTTGGTAGGATTAATTAAAAACAAATTGACGTGTGAGTAGGGTGGAAAGTGGGAGGATGGAAAGCTTGGAGATGATGGCACCATTCTACGAGATGGCGGGTGGACCCGATTAGTCAGGCAGCTTTCCAACAAATTAAGTGAAAGCCCTATGTTAGATAAATAGGTCGCCCAAATTATGATCAATCGATTACCCTATGGGTAATTTGAGTTTTAGAAGACCACGCTCCCCGTGCGGGATAGGACTAGGTCTTACTACAAATCGTATCCTTGAATCTTTACATGGTCAAGATGTCCACGAGTAGGAAACTATCTTAAGTGTTTCCCCTATTTTAGAAGGGAGGAACCTTACAATTAGTATCCAAGTAAAGGCTAACTATTAAGGGATTAAAACAAGTGATTGTTTGTCATATGAGGATGAATCAATCATTTCTACTGGCCATAGAAATGGTTTTAATATCCTCACATGTTGAGACAATCATCCCTATGAAATTGCGCTGGTATCTTGGGGGTGCACAGGCAAGATACTTGTACAATAAATTTGAATAATAGGATTGGGGAGGAAACCTTTTGAGGATAAAAAACATAGGGTGATCAAATTAAGAAATTAGTGGAGCCTGAATAACTAGAAGGATAGACCGAAACTTTGTTTAGAGATATTTTCAAGATATATCTCATTAACTCGCATATGATAAATTATTAAGATTATAACTCCATTAAGGTTTGAATAGTTGGCGTATGAATGCCATCCATTGGATGCTTTACACTAGGATGATCGTCCGAGATCTTGAGCCCATCTCAGACAAACATGGGTCTAACTTGGGATGTGTAATTCCTAGGGGAACCTTACAATTAGTATCAGAGCAAAGGCTAACTATCAAGGGATTAAAACAAGTGATTGTTTGTCATATGAGGATGAATCAATCATCTCTACTGGCCATAGAAATGGTTTGAATATCTTTACATGTTGTCGTCTCAAAATCATAAGAAATGCAAAATTGGTTGGAAGCATTGTTGTCAATCTAACCACTCGAACCAGAATGAGTTATGGGATGCCATGAAAGTACACTTTCGTGAAAGGTTTTTTCCTCCACGATTTCGAGAGGATAAAATGAATGAATTTTTGGAGATAACCCAAGAAGGCAAGACCCTGGAAGAATACCACCAAAATATTGCTAAAACTTCTCCGATTAGCTCCAGAGATGGATGAGGTAACTCTTCTCCACCAACGATTCATTTGGAAGCTTAATCTACCTTTGAATAACCTCATCAAGAATGCAAAACCATCCTCTATTTCAGAAGCCATAATTATAGCCAGAGACTATGATAAAGTCTTTTTATGTAGAGGGTGTCGAGAAGCACATGAGTTCTTCCATGTTAATCAAGAAGTGGTCCCCTAATTTTCAAGAGGAACGTCAAGGCCACCCTTGGCTACTACAAGGAATCATAAGCTAGAGTAAAATTAGGTCAAGAAATAGGGATAACGAGGTTAAAGATAATCAAATTCAACAAGTATGTCTATGAGTAAATTGAAGAGGATTGGTGCAACATTCATGTGAAGTAATGTACATGATGAATAGAGGTATTCTAGAAGACGATACTAAGATTATGCAATTGCTATCGTAGGTTAGATTTCGTAAAGGATTATTCCCTCACGTTTTTCCATGACATATTCTTAAGTACCATATTACATGGGGATATAGAATAAGGCATTCGTAAAGGATTATGATTTT
This sequence comes from Cibotium barometz, assembly GCF_041138505.1. Taxonomy (NCBI): domain Eukaryota; kingdom Viridiplantae; phylum Streptophyta; class Polypodiopsida; order Cyatheales; family Cibotiaceae; genus Cibotium; species Cibotium barometz. The sequence continues at coordinate 18,901,831 of NC_141098.1, read as the reverse complement.
TTTAAATAAAAAGGTTCATATTGTATTAGAGGTATAATGGATGCATGAACTTAGGATAATAAGGCCAATTAACTTTAGACTAATAATGACCATTTGAAGGCACAACAAAACAAGCCAAACACATGAAATAAGGGACTTTTTAGGAACAATTTTCAGATAAAAGAAGATTTCTAACTAGTGGGGGGACACCACTTTGGAAGCGAGAGGAGGATTTACTTAGATACTGTCCCAGCTCGTGAGATGAGGACATCTCGAATCTTTTAAGTGGGGGGGGGGGGAGATTGTAAGGTCTCTCCGGAGTCATGTATGTGTCTCTTTTAATATAGATTTCAAGAAGGAAAGAGAGTGCGCTTAGAAAACAGTGAGGTAATAAGGCTAGAAACATTAGGCAAGCAATAGAGTAAAGATAGTAGCTCCAAAAATCCTAAAAGAAATAAGAAGACAAGAATAGTCCTTGTGCTTGTGTAGCTGGACGGCAGAGACATTAGTAAGGCCCGAAGTCGGCCCATGGTATGTATCCCTCATACCATTGGGAGAATGAGGTTCTCCGATTGAGGCGAGTGATTGTGATGTCTAGTTTTGAGGGCCCCGGCTAGTGTGGTGAATAAGTCCACCCTAGTGTGTAGACATCCCTTTGAGGGGCGGGAGGATCGAGCGACGGAGCCTGAGAGGGCGACAGGCCATCTTGCATCCCCGTGGTGGCGAGCGCCGCCTCGACGATGAGGTGCATGGCCCGTAGTAGCGAAATAGATGCTGAAAGGTTGGATTCTAGATCATCGACAGTATAAAGTAAAAGAATAAGAGAGCCGGTTTGGCTTGTATGGAATTGATTCATGTATAAACTTTTTTTATAGAGCTTGTACAACTTTGGCATTATTGTACTGTGAATAAAGGCTGTTTAAATGAACCTTGTGAAAAGGGCCTTAATTAAGGAATAAGTTTATTTATGTCAAACAATTTGGTAGGATTAATTAAAAACAAATTGACGTGTGAGTAGGGTGGAAAGTGGGAGGATGGAAAGCTTGGAGATGATGGCACCATTCTACGACGGCAGTCGGACCCGATTAGTCAGGCAGCTTTCCAACAAATTAAGTGAAAGCCCTATGTTAGATAAATAGGTCGCCCAAATTATGATCAATCGATTACCCTATGGGTAATTTGAGTTTTAGAAGACCACGCTCCCCGTGCGGGATAGGACTAGGTCTTACTACAAATCGTATCCTTGAATCTTTACATGGTCAAGATGTCCACGAGTAGGAAACTATCTTAAGTGTTTCCCCTATTTTAGAAGGGAGGAACCTTACAATTAGTATCCAAGTAAAGGCTAACTATTAAGGGATTAAAACAAGTGATTGTTTGTCATATGAGGATGAATCAATCATTTCTACTGGCCATAGAAATGGTTTTAATATCCTCACATGTTGAGACAATCATCCCTATGAAATTGCGCTTGTATCTTGGGGGTGCACAGGCAAGATACTTGTACAATAAATTTGAATAATAGGATTGGGGAGGAAACCTTTTGAGGATAAAAAACATAGGGTGATCAAATTAAGAAATTAGTGGAGCCTGAATAACTAGAAGGATAGACCGAAACTTTGTTTAGAGAAATTTTCAAGATATATCTCATTAACTCGCATATGATAAATTATTAAGATTATAACTCCATTAAGGTTTGAATAGTTAGCGTATGAATGCCATCCATTGGATGCTTTACACTAGGATGATCGTCCGAGATCTTGAGCCCATCTCAGACAAACATGGGTCTAACTTGGGATGTGTAATTCCTAGGGGAACCTTACAATTAGTATCAGAGCGAAGGCTAACTATCAAGGGATTAAAACAAGTGATTGTTTGTCATATGAGGATGAATCAATCATCTCTACTGGCCATAGAAATGGTTTGAATATCTTTACATGTTGTCGTCTCAAAATCATAAGAAATGCAAAATTGGTTGGAAGCATTGTTGTCAATCTAACCACTCGAACCAGAATGAGTTATGGGATGCCATGAAAGTACACTTTCGTGAAAGGTTTTTTCCTCCACGATTTCGAGAGGATAAAATGAATGAATTTTTGGAGATAACCCAAGAAGGCAAGACCCTGGAAGAATACCACCAAAATATTGCTAAAACTTCTCCGATTAGCTCCAGAGATGGATGAGGTAACTCTTCTCCACCAACGATTCATTTGGAAGCTTAATCTACCTTTGAATAACCTCATCAAGAATGCAAAACCATCCTCTATTTCAGAAGCCATAATTATAGCCAGAGACTATGATAAAGTCTTTTTATGTAGAGGGTGTCGAGAAGCACATGAGTTCTTCCATGTTAATCAAGAAGAGGTCCCCTAATTTTCAAGAGGAACGTCAAGGCCACCCTTGGCTACTACAAGGAATCATAAGCTAGAGTAAAATTAGGTCAAGAAATAGGGATAACGAGGTTAAAGATAATCAAATTCAACAAGTATGTCTATGAGTAAATTGAAGAGGATTGGTGCAACATTCATGTGAAGTAATGAACATGATGAATAGAGGTATTCTAGAAGACGATACTAAGATTATGCAATTGCTATCGTAGGTTAGATTTCGTAAAGGATTATTCCCTCACGTTTTTCCATGACATATTCTTAAGTACCATATTACATGGGGATATAGAATAAGGCATTCGTAAAGGATTATGATTTTTTTAAATAAAAAGGTTCATATTGTATTAGAGGTATAATGGATGCATGAACTTAGGATAATAAGGCCAATTAACTTTAGACTAATAATGACCATTTGAAGGCACAACAAAACAAGCCAAACACATGAAATAGGGGACTTTTTAGGAACAATTTTCAGATAAAAGAAGATTTCTAACTAGTGGGGGGACACCACTTTGGAAGCGAGAGGAGGATTTACTTAGATACTGTCCCAGCTCGTGAGATGAGGACATCTCGAATCTTTTAAGTGGGGGGGGGGGGGAGATTGTAAGGTCTCTCCGGAGTCATGTATGTGTCTCTTTTAATATAGATTTCAAGAAGGAAAGAGAGTGCACTTAGAAAACAGTGAGGTAATAAGGCTAGAAACATTAGGCAAGCAATAGAGTAAAGATAGTAGCTCCAAAAATCCTAAAAGAAATAAGAAGACAAGAATAGTCCTTGTGCTTGTGTAGCTGGACGGCAGAGACATTAGTAAGGCCCGAAGTCGGCCCATGGTATGTATCCCTCATACCATTGGGAGAATGAGGTTCTCCGATTGAGGCGAGTGATTGTGATGTCTAGTTTTGAGGGCCCCGGCTAGTGTGGTGAATAAGTCCACCCTAGTGTGTAGACATCCCTTTGAGGGGCGGGAGGATCGAGCGACGGAGCCTGAGAGGGCGACAGGCCATCTTGCATCCCCGTGGTGGCGAGCGCCGCCTCGACGATGAGGTGCATGGCCCGTAGTAGCGAAATAGATGCTGAAAGGTTGGATTCTAGATCATCGACAGTATAAAGTAAAAGAATAAGAGAGCCGGTTTGGCTTGTATGGAATTGATTCATGTATAAACTTTTTTTATAGAGCTTGTACAACTTTGGCATTATTGTACTGTGAATAAAGGCTGTTTAAATGAACCATGTGAAAAGGGCCTTAATTAAGGAATAAGTTTATTTATGTCAAACAATTTGGTAGGATTAATTAAAAACAAATTGACGTGTGAGTAGGGTGGAAAGTGGGAGGATGGAAAGCTTGGAGATGATGGCACCATTCTACGACGGCGGGTGGACCCGATTAGTCAGGCAGCTTTCCAACAAATTAAGTGAAAGCCCTATGTTAGATAAATAGGTCGCCCAAATTATGATCAATCGATTACCCTATGGGTAATTTGAGTTTTAGAAGACCACGCTCCCCGTGCGGGATAGGACTAGGTCTTACTACAAATCGTATCCTTGAATCTTTACATGGTCAAGATGTCCACGAGTAGGAAACTATCTTAAGTGTTTCCCCTATTTTAGAAGGGAGGAACCTTACAATTAGTATCCAAGTAAAGGCTAACTATTAAGGGATTAAAACAAGTGATTGTTTGTCATATGAGGATGAATCAATCATTTCTACTGGCCATAGAAATGGTTTTAATATCCTCACATGTTGAGACAATCATCCCTATGAAATTGCGCTTGTATCTTGGGGGTGCACAGGCAAGATACTTGTACAATAAATTTGAATAATAGGATTGGGGAGGAAACCTTTTGAGGATAAAAAACATAGGGTGATCAAATTAAGAAATTAGTGGAGCCTGAATAACTAGAAGGATAGACCGAAACTTTGTTTAGAGAAATTTTCAAGATATATCTCATTAACTCGCATATGATAAATTATTAAGATTATAACTCCATTAAGGTTTGAATAGTTGGCGTATGAATGCCATCCATTGGATGCTTTACACTAGGATGATCGTCCGAGATCTTGAGCCCATCTCAGACAAACATGGGTCTAACTTGGGATGTGTAATTCCTAGGGGAACCTTACAATTAGTATCAGAGCAAAGGCTAACTATCAAGGGATTAAAACAAGTGATTGTTTGTCATATGAGGATGAATCAATCATCTCTACTGGCCATAGAAATGGTTTGAATATCTTTACATGTTGTCGTCTCAAAATCATAAGAAATGCAAAATTGGTTGGAAGCATTGTTGTCAATCTAACCACTCGAACCAGAATGAGTTATGGGATGCCATGAAAGTACACTTTCGTGAAAGGTTTTTTCCTCCACGATTTCGAGAGGATAAAATGAATGAATTTTTGGAGATAACCCAAGAAGGCAAGACCCTGGAAGAATACCACCAAAATATTGCTAAAACTTCTCCGATTAGCTCCAGAGATGGATGAGGTAACTCTTCTCCACCAACGATTCATTTGGAAGCTTAATCTACCTTTGAATAACCTCATCAAGAATGCAAAACCATCCTCTATTTCAGAAGCCATAATTATAGCCAGAGACTATGATAAAGTCTTTTTATGTAGAGGGTGTCGAGAAGCACATGAGTTCTTCCATGTTAATCAAGAAGTGGTCCCCTAATTTTCAAGAGGAACGTCAAGGCCACCCTTGGCTACTACAAGGAATCATAAGCTAGAGTAAAATTAGGTCAAGAAATAGGGATAACGAGGTTAAAGATAATCAAATTCAACAAGTATGTCTATGAGTAAATTGAAGAGGATTGGTGCAACATTCATGTGAAGTAATGTACATGATGAATAGAGGTATTCTAGAAGACGATACTAAGATTATGCAATTGCTATCGTAGGTTAGATTTCGTAAAGGATTATTCCCTCACGTTTTTCCATGACATATTCTTAAGTACCATATTACATGGGGATATAGAATAAGGCATTCGTAAAGGATTATGATTTTTTTAAATAAAAAGGTTCATATTGTATTAGAGGTATAATGGATGCATGAACTTAGGATAATAAGGCCAATTAACTTTAGACTAATAATGACCATTTGAAGGCACAACAAAACAAGCCAAACACATGAAATAAGGGACTTTTTAGGAACAATTTTCAGATAAAAGAAGATTTCTAACTAGTGGGGGGACACCACTTTGGAAGCGAGAGGAGGATTTACTTAGATACTGTCCCAGCTCGTGAGATGAGGACATCTCGAATCTTTTAAGTGGGGGGGGGGGGAGATTGTAAGGTCTCTCCGGAGTCATGTATGTGTCTCTTTTAATATAGATTTCAAGAAGGAAAGAGAGTGCGCTTAGAAAACAGTGAGGTAATAAGGCTAGAAACATTAGGCAAGCAATAGAGTAAAGATAGTAGCTCCAAAAATCCTAAAAGAAATAAGAAGACAAGAATAGTCCTTGTGCTTGTGTAGCTGGACGGCAGAGACATTAGTAAGGCCCGAAGTCGGCCCATGGTATGTATCCCTCATACCATTGGGAGAATGAGGTTCTCCGATTGAGGCGAGTGATTGTGATGTCTAGTTTTGAGGGCCCCGGCTAGTGTGGTGAATAAGTCCACCCTAGTGTGTAGACATCCCTTTGAGGGGCGGGAGGATCGAGCGACGGAGCCTGAGAGGGCGACAGGCCATCTTGCATCCCCGTGGTGGCGAGCGCCGCCTCGACGATGAGGTGCATGGCCCGTAGTAGCGAAATAGATGCTGAAAGGTTGGATTCTAGATCATCGACAGTATAAAGTAAAAGAATAAGAGAGCCGGTTTGGCTTGTATGGAATTGATTCATGTATAAACTTTTTTTATAGAGCTTGTACAACTTTGGCATTATTGTACTGTGAATAAAGGCTGTTTAAATGAACCTTGTGAAAAGGGTCTTAATTAAGGAATAAGTTTATTTATGTCAAACAATTTGGTAGGATTAATTAAAAACAAATTGACGTGTGAGTAGGGTGGAAAGTGGGAGGATGGAAAGCTTGGAGATGATGGCACCATTCTACGACGGCAGTCGGACCCGATTAGTCAGGCAGCTTTCCAACAAATTAAGTGAAAGCCCTATGTTAGATAAATAGGTCGCCCAAATTATGATCAATCGATTACCCTATGGGTAATTTGAGTTTTAGAAGACCACGCTCCCCGTGCGGGATAGGACTAGGTCTTACTACAAATCGTATCCTTGAATCTTTACATGGTCAAGATGTCCACGAGTAGGAAACTATCTTAAGTGTTTCCCCTATTTTAGAAGGGAGGAACCTTACAATTAGTATCCAAGTAAAGGCTAACTATTAAGGGATTAAAACAAGTGATTGTTTGTCATATGAGGATGAATCAATCATTTCTACTGGCCATAGAAATGGTTTTAATATCCTCACATGTTGAGACAATCATCCCTATGAAATTGCGCTTGTATCTTGGGGGTGCACAGGCAAGATACTTGTACAATAAATTTGAATAATAGGATTGGGGAGGAAACCTTTTGAGGATAAAAAACATAGGGTGATCAAATTAAGAAATTAGTGGAGCCTGAATAACTAGAAGGATAGACCGAAACTTTGTTTAGAGAAATTTTCAAGATATATCTCATTAACTCGCATATGATAAATTATTAAGATTATAACTCCATTAAGGTTTGAATAGTTAGCGTATGAATGCCATCCATTGGATGCTTTACACTAGGATGATCGTCCGAGATCTTGAGCCCATCTCAGACAAACATGGGTCTAACTTGGGATGTGTAATTCCTAGGGGAACCTTACAATTAGTATCAGAGCGAAGGCTAACTATCAAGGGATTAAAACAAGTGATTGTTTGTCATATGAGGATGAATCAATCATCTCTACTGGCCATAGAAATGGTTTGAATATCTTTACATGTTGTCGTCTCAAAATCATAAGAAATGCAAAATTGGTTGGAAGCATTGTTGTCAATCTAACCACTCGAACCAGAATGAGTTATGGGATGCCATGAAAGTACACTTTCGTGAAAGGTTTTTTCCTCCACGATTTCGAGAGGATAAAATGAATGAATTTTTGGAGATAACCCAAGAAGGCAAGACCCTGGAAGAATACCACCAAAATATTGCTAAAACTTCTCCGATTAGCTCCAGAGATGGATGAGGTAACTCTTCTCCACCAACGATTCATTTGGAAGCTTAATCTACCTTTGAATAACCTCATCAAGAATGCAAAACCATCCTCTATTTCAGAAGCCATAATTATAGCCAGAGACTATGATAAAGTCTTTTTATGTAGAGGGTGTCGAGAAGCACATGAGTTCTTCCATGTTAATCAAGAAGAGGTCCCCTAATTTTCAAGAGGAACGTCAAGGCCACCCTTGGCTACTACAAGGAATCATAAGCTAGAGTAAAATTAGGTCAAGAAATAGGGATAACGAGGTTAAAGATAATCAAATTCAACAAGTATGTCTATGAGTAAATTGAAGAGGATTGGTGCAACATTCATGTGAAGTAATGAACATGATGAATAGAGGTATTCTAGAAGACGATACTAAGATTATGCAATTGCTATCGTAGGTTAGATTTCGTAAAGGATTATTCCCTCACGTTTTTCCATGACATATTCTTAAGTACCATATTACATGGGGATATAGAATAAGGCATTCGTAAAGGATTATGATTTTTTTAAATAAAAAGGTTCATATTGTATTAGAGGTATAATGGATGCATGAACTTAGGATAATAAGGCCAATTAACTTTAGACTAATAATGACCATTTGAAGGCACAACAAAACAAGCCAAACACATGAAATAGGGGACTTTTTAGGAACAATTTTCAGATAAAAGAAGATTTCTAACTAGTGGGGGGACACCACTTTGGAAGCGAGAGGAGGATTTACTTAGATACTGTCCCAGCTCGTGAGATGAGGACATCTCGAATCTTTTAAGTGGGGGGGGGGGGGGAGATTGTAAGGTCTCTCCGGAGTCATGTATGTGTCTCTTTTAATATAGATTTCAAGAAGGAAAGAGAGTGCACTTAGAAAACAGTGAGGTAATAAGGCTAGAAACATTAGGCAAGCAATAGAGTAAAGATAGTAGCTCCAAAAATCCTAAAAGAAATAAGAAGACAAGAATAGTCCTTGTGCTTGTGTAGCTGGACGGCAGAGACATTAGTAAGGCCCGAAGTCGGCCCATGGTATGTATCCCTCATACCATTGGGAGAATGAGGTTCTCCGATTGAGGCGAGTGATTGTGATGTCTAGTTTTGAGGGCCCCGGCTAGTGTGGTGAATAAGTCCACCCTAGTGTGTAGACATCCCTTTGAGGGGCGGGAGGATCGAGCGACGGAGCCTGAGAGGGCGACAGGCCATCTTGCATCCCCGTGGTGGCGAGCGCCGCCTCGACGATGAGGTGCATGGCCCGTAGTAGCGAAATAGATGCTGAAAGGTTGGATTCTAGATCATCGACAGTATAAAGTAAAAGAATAAGAGAGCCGGTTTGGCTTGTATGGAATTGATTCATGTATAAACTTTTTTTATAGAGCTTGTACAACTTTGGCATTATTGTACTGTGAATAAAGGCTGTTTAAATGAACCATGTGAAAAGGGCCTTAATTAAGGAATAAGTTTATTTATGTCAAACAATTTGGTAGGATTAATTAAAAACAAATTGACGTGTGAGTAGGGTGGAAAGTGGGAGGATGGAAAGCTTGGAGATGATGGCACCATTCTACGACGGCGGGTGGACCCGATTAGTCAGGCAGCTTTCCAACAAATTAAGTGAAAGCCCTATGTTAGATAAATAGGTCGCCCAAATTATGATCAATCGATTACCCTATGGGTAATTTGAGTTTTAGAAGACCACGCTCCCCGTGCGGGATAGGACTAGGTCTTACTACAAATCGTATCCTTGAATCTTTACATGGTCAAGATGTCCACGAGTAGGAAACTATCTTAAGTGTTTCCCCTATTTTAGAAGGGAGGAACCTTACAATTAGTATCCAAGTAAAGGCTAACTATTAAGGGATTAAAACAAGTGATTGTTTGTCATATGAGGATGAATCAATCATTTCTACTGGCCATAGAAATGGTTTTAATATCCTCACATGTTGAGACAATCATCCCTATGAAATTGCGCTGGTATCTTGGGGGTGCACAGGCAAGATACTTGTACAATAAATTTGAATAATAGGATTGGGGAGGAAACCTTTTGAGGATAAAAAACATAGGGTGATCAAATTAAGAAATTAGTGGAGCCTGAATAACTAGAAGGATAGACCGAAACTTTGTTTAGAGATATTTTCAAGATATATCTCATTAACTCGCATATGATAAATTATTAAGATTATAACTCCATTAAGGTTTGAATAGTTGGCGTATGAATGCCATCCATTGGATGCTTTACACTAGGATGATCGTCCGAGATCTTGAGCCCATCTCAGACAAACATGGGTCTAACTTGGGATGTGTAATTCCTAGGGGAACCTTACAATTAGTATCAGAGCAAAGGCTAACTATCAAGGGATTAAAACAAGTGATTGTTTGTCATATGAGGATGAATCAATCATCTCTACTGGCCATAGAAATGGTTTGAATATCTTTACATGTTGTCGTCTCAAAATCATAAGAAATGCAAAATTGGTTGGAAGCATTGTTGTCAATCTAACCACTCGAACCAGAATGAGTTATGGGATGCCATGAAAGTACACTTTCGTGAAAGGTTTTTTCCTCCACGATTTCGAGAGGATAAAATGAATGAATTTTTGGAGATAACCCAAGAAGGCAAGACCCTGGAAGAATACCACCAAAATATTGCTAAAACTTCTCCGATTAGCTCCAGAGATGGATGAGGTAACTCTTCTCCACCAACGATTCATTTGGAAGCTTAATCTACCTTTGAATAACCTCATCAAGAATGCAAAACCATCCTCTATTTCAGAAGCCATAATTATAGCCAGAGACTATGATAAAGTCTTTTTATGTAGAGGGTGTCGAGAAGCACATGAGTTCTTCCATGTTAATCAAGAAGTGGTCCCCTAATTTTCAAGAGGAACGTCAAGGCCACCCTTGGCTACTACAAGGAATCATAAGCTAGAGTAAAATTAGGTCAAGAAATAGGGATAACGAGGTTAAAGATAATCAAATTCAACAAGTATGTCTATGAGTAAATTGAAGAGGATTGGTGCAACATTCATGTGAAGTAATGTACATGATGAATAGAGGTATTCTAGAAGACGATACTAAGATTATGCAATTGCTATCGTAGGTTAGATTTCGTAAAGGATTATTCCCTCACGTTTTTCCATGACATATTCTTAAGTACCATATTACATGGGGATATAGAATAAGGCATTCGTAAAGGATTATGATTTTTTTAAATAAAAAGGTTCATATTGTATTAGAGGTATAATGGATGCATGAACTTAGGATAATAAGGCCAATTAACTTTAGACTAATAATGACCATTTGAAGGCACAACAAAACAAGCCAAACACATGAAATAAGGGACTTTTTAGGAACAATTTTCAGATAAAAGAAGATTTCTAACTAGTGGGGGGACACCACTTTGGAAGCGAGAGGAGGATTTACTTAGATACTGTCCCAGCTCGTGAGATGAGGACATCTCGAATCTTTTAAGTGGGGGGGGGGGGGAGATTGTAAGGTCTCTCCGGAGTCATGTATGTGTCTCTTTTAATATAGATTTCAAGAAGGAAAGAGAGTGCGCTTAGAAAACAGTGAGGTAATAAGGCTAGAAACATTAGGCAAGCAATAGAGTAAAGATAGTAGCTCCAAAAATCCTAAAAGAAATAAGAAGACAAGAATAGTCCTTGTGCTTGTGTAGCTGGACGGCAGAGACATTAGTAAGGCCCGAAGTCGGCCCATGGTATGTATCCCTCATACCATTGGGAGAATGAGGTTCTCCGATTGAGGCGAGTGATTGTGATGTCTAGTTTTGAGGGCCCCGGCTAGTGTGGTGAATAAGTCCACCCTAGTGTGTAGACATCCCTTTGAGGGGCGGGAGGATCGAGCGACGGAGCCTGAGAGGGCGACAGGCCATCTTGCATCCCCGTGGTGGCGAGCGCCGCCTCGACGATGAGGTGCATGGCCCGTAGTAGCGAAATAGATGCTGAAAGGTTGGATTCTAGATCATCGACAGTATAAAGTAAAAGAATAAGAGAGCCGGTTTGGCTTGTATGGAATTGATTCATGTATAAACTTTTTTTATAGAGCTTGTACAACTTTGGCATTATTGTACTGTGAATAAAGGCTGTTTAAATGAACCTTGTGAAAAGGGCCTTAATTAAGGAATAAGTTTATTTATGTCAAACAATTTGGTAGGATTAATTAAAAACAAATTGACGTGTGAGTAGGGTGGAAAGTGGGAGGATGGAAAGCTTGGAGATGATGGCACCATTCTACGACGGCAGTCGGACCCGATTAGTCAGGCAGCTTTCCAACAAATTAAGTGAAAGCCCTATGTTAGATAAATAGGTCGCCCAAATTATGATCAATCGATTACCCTATGGGTAATTTGAGTTTTAGAAGACCACGCTCCCCGTGCGGGATAGGACTAGGTCTTACTACAAATCGTATCCTTGAATCTTTACATGGTCAAGATGTCCACGAGTAGGAAACTATCTTAAGTGTTTCCCCTATTTTAGAAGGGAGGAACCTTACAATTAGTATCCAAGTAAAGGCTAACTATTAAGGGATTAAAACAAGTGATTGTTTGTCATATGAGGATGAATCAATCATTTCTACTGGCCATAGAAATGGTTTTAATATCCTCACATGTTGAGACAATCATCCCTATGAAATTGCGCTTGTATCTTGGGGGTGCACAGGCAAGATACTTGTACAATAAATTTGAATAATAGGATTGGGGAGGAAACCTTTTGAGGATAAAAAACATAGGGTGATCAAATTAAGAAATTAGTGGAGCCTGAATAACTAGAAGGATAGACCGAAACTTTGTTTAGAGAAATTTTCAAGATATATCTCATTAACTCGCATATGATAAATTATTAAGATTATAACTCCATTAAGGTTTGAATAGTTAGCGTATGAATGCCATCCATTGGATGCTTTACACTAGGATGATCGTCCGAGATCTTGAGCCCATCTCAGACAAACATGGGTCTAACTTGGGATGTGTAATTCCTAGGGGAACCTTACAATTAGTATCAGAGCGAAGGCTAACTATCAAGGGATTAAAACAAGTGATTGTTTGTCATATGAGGATGAATCAATCATCTCTACTGGCCATAGAAATGGTTTGAATATCTTTACATGTTGTCGTCTCAAAATCATAAGAAATGCAAAATTGGTTGGAAGCATTGTTGTCAATCTAACCACTCGAACCAGAATGAGTTATGGGATGCCATGAAAGTACACTTTCGTGAAAGGTTTTTTCCTCCACGATTTCGAGAGGATAAAATGAATGAATTTTTGGAGATAACCCAAGAAGGCAAGACCCTGGAAGAATACCACCAAAATATTGCTAAAACTTCTCCGATTAGCTCCAGAGATGGATGAGGTAACTCTTCTCCACCAACGATTCATTTGGAAGCTTAATCTACCTTTGAATAACCTCATCAAGAATGCAAAACCATCCTCTATTTCAGAAGCCATAATTATAGCCAGAGACTATGATAAAGTCTTTTTATGTAGAGGGTGTCGAGAAGCACATGAGTTCTTCCATGTTAATCAAGAAGAGGTCCCCTAATTTTCAAGAGGAACGTCAAGGCCACCCTTGGCTACTACAAGGAATCATAAGCTAGAGTAAAATTAGGTCAAGAAATAGGGATAACGAGGTTAAAGATAATCAAATTCAACAAGTATGTCTATGAGTAAATTGAAGAGGATTGGTGCAACATTCATGTGAAGTAATGAACATGATGAATAGAGGTATTCTAGAAGACGATACTAAGATTATGCAATTGCTATCGTAGGTTAGATTTCGTAAAGGATTATTCCCTCACGTTTTTCCATGACATATTCTTAAGTACCATATTACATGGGGATATAGAATAAGGCATTCGTAAAGGATTATGATTTTTTTAAATAAAAAGGTTCATATTGTATTAGAGGTATAATGGATGCATGAACTTAGGATAATAAGGCCAATTAACTTTAGACTAATAATGACCATTTGAAGGCACAACAAAACAAGCCAAACACATGAAATAGGGGACTTTTTAGGAACAATTTTCAGATAAAAGAAGATTTCTAACTAGTGGGGGGACACCACTTTGGAAGCGAGAGGAGGATTTACTTAGATACTGTCCCAGCTCGTGAGATGAGGACATCTCGAATCTTTTAAGTGGGGGGGGGGGGAGATTGTAAGGTCTCTCCGGAGTCATGTATGTGTCTCTTTTAATATAGATTTCAAGAAGGAAAGAGAGTGCACTTAGAAAACAGTGAGGTAATAAGGCTAGAAACATTAGGCAAGCAATAGAGTAAAGATAGTAGCTCCAAAAATCCTAAAAGAAATAAGAAGACAAGAATAGTCCTTGTGCTTGTGTAGCTGGACGGCAGAGACATTAGTAAGGCCCGAAGTCGGCCCATGGTATGTATCCCTCATACCATTGGGAGAATGAGGTTCTCCGATTGAGGCGAGTGATTGTGATGTCTAGTTTTGAGGGCCCCGGCTAGTGTGGTGAATAAGTCCACCCTAGTGTGTAGACATCCCTTTGAGGGGCGGGAGGATCGAGCGACGGAGCCTGAGAGGGCGACAGGCCATCTTGCATCCCCGTGGTGGCGAGCGCCGCCTCGACGATGAGGTGCATGGCCCGTAGTAGCGAAATAGATGCTGAAAGGTTGGATTCTAGATCATCGACAGTATAAAGTAAAAGAATAAGAGAGCCGGTTTGGCTTGTATGGAATTGATTCATGTATAAACTTTTTTTATAGAGCTTGTACAACTTTGGCATTATTGTACTGTGAATAAAGGCTGTTTAAATGAACCATGTGAAAAGGGCCTTAATTAAGGAATAAGTTTATTTATGTCAAACAATTTGGTAGGATTAATTAAAAACAAATTGACGTGTGAGTAGGGTGGAAAGTGGGAGGATGGAAAGCTTGGAGATGATGGCACCATTCTACGACGGCGGGTGGACCCGATTAGTCAGGCAGCTTTCCAACAAATTAAGTGAAAGCCCTATGTTAGATAAATAGGTCGCCCAAATTATGATCAATCGATTACCCTATGGGTAATTTGAGTTTTAGAAGACCACGCTCCCCGTGCGGGATAGGACTAGGTCTTACTACAAATCGTATCCTTGAATCTTTACATGGTCAAGATGTCCACGAGTAGGAAACTATCTTAAGTGTTTCCCCTATTTTAGAAGGGAGGAACCTTACAATTAGTATCCAAGTAAAGGCTAACTATTAAGGGATTAAAACAAGTGATTGTTTGTCATATGAGGATGAATCAATCATTTCTACTGGCCATAGAAATGGTTTTAATATCCTCACATGTTGAGACAATCATCCCTATGAAATTGCGCTTGTATCTTGGGGGTGCACAGGCAAGATACTTGTACAATAAATTTGAATAATAGGATTGGGGAGGAAACCTTTTGAGGATAAAAAACATAGGGTGATCAAATTAAGAAATTAGTGGAGCCTGAATAACTAGAAGGATAGACCGAAACTTTGTTTAGAGAAATTTTCAAGATATATCTCATTAACTCGCATATGATAAATTATTAAGATTATAACTCCATTAAGGTTTGAATAGTTGGCGTATGAATGCCATCCATTGGATGCTTTACACTAGGATGATCGTCCGAGATCTTGAGCCCATCTCAGACAAACATGGGTCTAACTTGGGATGTGTAATTCCTAGGGGAACCTTACAATTAGTATCAGAGCAAAGGCTAACTATCAAGGGATTAAAACAAGTGATTGTTTGTCATATGAGGATGAATCAATCATCTCTACTGGCCATAGAAATGGTTTGAATATCTTTACATGTTGTCGTCTCAAAATCATAAGAAATGCAAAATTGGTTGGAAGCATTGTTGTCAATCTAACCACTCGAACCAGAATGAGTTATGGGATGCCATGAAAGTACACTTTCGTGAAAGGTTTTTTCCTCCACGATTTCGAGAGGATAAAATGAATGAATTTTTGGAGATAACCCAAGAAGGCAAGACCCTGGAAGAATACCACCAAAATATTGCTAAAACTTCTCCGATTAGCTCCAGAGATGGATGAGGTAACTCTTCTCCACCAACGATTCATTTGGAAGCTTAATCTACCTTTGAATAACCTCATCAAGAATGCAAAACCATCCTCTATTTCAGAAGCCATAATTATAGCCAGAGACTATGATAAAGTCTTTTTATGTAGAGGGTGTCGAGAAGCACATGAGTTCTTCCATGTTAATCAAGAAGTGGTCCCCTAATTTTCAAGAGGAACGTCAAGGCCACCCTTGGCTACTACAAGGAATCATAAGCTAGAGTAAAATTAGGTCAAGAAATAGGGATAACGAGGTTAAAGATAATCAAATTCAACAAGTATGTCTATGAGTAAATTGAAGAGGATTGGTGCAACATTCATGTGAAGTAATGTACATGATGAATAGAGGTATTCTAGAAGACGATACTAAGATTATGCAATTGCTATCGTAGGTTAGATTTCGTAAAGGATTATTCCCTCACGTTTTTCCATGACATATTCTTAAGTACCATATTACATGGGGATATAGAATAAGGCATTCGTAAAGGATTATGATTTTTTTAAATAAAAAGGTTCATATTGTATTAGAGGTATAATGGATGCATGAACTTAGGATAATAAGGCCAATTAACTTTAGACTAATAATGACCATTTGAAGGCACAACAAAACAAGCCAAACACATGAAATAAGGGACTTTTTAGGAACAATTTTCAGATAAAAGAAGATTTCTAACTAGTGGGGGGACACCACTTTGGAAGCGAGAGGAGGATTTACTTAGATACTGTCCCAGCTCGTGAGATGAGGACATCTCGAATCTTTTAAGTGGGGGGGGGGGGGGGGGGGGAGATTGTAAGGTCTCTCCGGAGTCATGTATGTGTCTCTTTTAATATAGATTTCAAGAAGGAAAGAGAGTGCGCTTAGAAAACAGTGAGGTAATAAGGCTAGAAACATTAGGCAAGCAATAGAGTAAAGATAGTAGCTCCAAAAATCCTAAAAGAAATAAGAAGACAAGAATAGTCCTTGTGCTTGTGTAGCTGGACGGCAGAGACATTAGTAAGGCCCGAAGTCGGCCCATGGTATGTATCCCTCATACCATTGGGAGAATGAGGTTCTCCGATTGAGGCGAGTGATTGTGATGTCTAGTTTTGAGGGCCCCGGCTAGTGTGGTGAATAAGTCCACCCTAGTGTGTAGACATCCCTTTGAGGGGCGGGAGGATCGAGCGACGGAGCCTGAGAGGGCGACAGGCCATCTTGCATCCCCGTGGTGGCGAGCGCCGCCTCGACGATGAGGTGCATGGCCCGTAGTAGCGAAATAGATGCTGAAAGGTTGGATTCTAGATCATCGACAGTATAAAGTAAAAGAATAAGAGAGCCGGTTTGGCTTGTATGGAATTGATTCATGTATAAACTTTTTTTATAGAGCTTGTACAACTTTGGCATTATTGTACTGTGAATAAAGGCTGTTTAAATGAACCTTGTGAAAAGGGCCTTAATTAAGGAATAAGTTTATTTATGTCAAACAATTTGGTAGGATTAATTAAAAACAAATTGACGTGTGAGTAGGGTGGAAAGTGGGAGGATGGAAAGCTTGGAGATGATGGCACCATTCTACGACGGCAGTCGGACCCGATTAGTCAGGCAGCTTTCCAACAAATTAAGTGAAAGCCCTATGTTAGATAAATAGGTCGCCCAAATTATGATCAATCGATTACCCTATGGGTAATTTGAGTTTTAGAAGACCACACTCCCCGTGCGGGATAGGACTAGGTCTTACTACAAATCGTATCCTTGAATCTTTACATGGTCAAGATGTCCACGAGTAGGAAACTATCTTAAGTGTTTCCCCTATTTTAGAAGGGAGGAACCTTACAATTAGTATCCAAGTAAAGGCTAACTATTAAGGGATTAAAACAAGTGATTGTTTGTCATATGAGGATGAATCAATCATTTCTACTGGCCATAGAAATGGTTTTAATATCCTCACATGTTGAGACAATCATCCCTATGAAATTGCGCTTGTATCTTGGGGGTGCACAGGCAAGATACTTGTACAATAAATTTGAATAATAGGATTGGGGAGGAAACCTTTTGAGGATAAAAAACATAGGGTGATCAAATTAAGAAATTAGTGGAGCCTGAATAACTAGAAGGATAGACCGAAACTTTGTTTAGAGAAATTTTCAAGATATATCTCATTAACTCGCATATGATAAATTATTAAGATTATAACTCCATTAAGGTTTGAATAGTTAGCGTATGAATGCCATCCATTGGATGCTTTACACTAGGATGATCGTCCGAGATCTTGAGCCCATCTCAGACAAACATGGGTCTAACTTGGGATGTGTAATTCCTAGGGGAACCTTACAATTAGTATCAGAGCGAAGGCTAACTATCAAGGGATTAAAACAAGTGATTGTTTGTCATATGAGGATGAATCAATCATCTCTACTGGCCATAGAAATGGTTTGAATATCTTTACATGTTGTCGTCTCAAAATCATAAGAAATGCAAAATTGGTTGGAAGCATTGTTGTCAATCTAACCACTCGAACCAGAATGAGTTATGGGATGCCATGAAAGTACACTTTCGTGAAAGGTTTTTTCCTCCACGATTTCGAGAGGATAAAATGAATGAATTTTTGGAGATAACCCAAGAAGGCAAGACCCTGGAAGAATACCACCAAAATATTGCTAAAACTTCTCCGATTAGCTCCAGAGATGGATGAGGTAACTCTTCTCCACCAACGATTCATTTGGAAGCTTAATCTACCTTTGAATAACCTCATCAAGAATGCAAAACCATCCTCTATTTCAGAAGCCATAATTATAGCCAGAGACTATGATAAAGTCTTTTTATGTAGAGGGTGTCGAGAAGCACATGAGTTCTTCCATGTTAATCAAGAAGAGGTCCCCTAATTTTCAAGAGGAACGTCAAGGCCACCCTTGGCTACTACAAGGAATCATAAGCTAGAGTAAAATTAGGTCAAGAAATAGGGATAACGAGGTTAAAGATAATCAAATTCAACAAGTATGTCTATGAGTAAATTGAAGAGGATTGGTGCAACATTCATGTGAAGTAATGAACATGATGAATAGAGGTATTCTAGAAGACGATACTAAGATTATGCAATTGCTATCGTAGGTTAGATTTCGTAAAGGATTATTCCCTCACGTTTTTCCATGACATATTCTTAAGTACCATATTACATGGGGATATAGAATAAGGCATTCGTAAAGGATTATGATTTTTTTAAATAAAAAGGTTCATATTGTATTAGAGGTATAATGGATGCATGAACTTAGGATAATAAGGCCAATTAACTTTAGACTAATAATGACCATTTGAAGGCACAACAAAACAAGCCAAACACATGAAATAGGGGACTTTTTAGGAACAATTTTCAGATAAAAGAAGATTTCTAACTAGTGGGGGGACACCACTTTGGAAGCGAGAGGAGGATTTACTTAGATACTGTCCCAGCTCGTGAGATGAGGACATCTCGAATCTTTTAAGTGGGGGGGGGGGGGGAGATTGTAAGGTCTCTCCGGAGTCATGTATGTGTCTCTTTTAATATAGATTTCAAGAAGGAAAGAGAGTGCACTTAGAAAACAGTGAGGTAATAAGGCTAGAAACATTAGGCAAGCAATAGAGTAAAGATAGTAGCTCCAAAAATCCTAAAAGAAATAAGAAGACAAGAATAGTCCTTGTGCTTGTGTAGCTGGACGGCAGAGACATTAGTAAGGCCCGAAGTCGGCCCATGGTATGTATCCCTCATACCATTGGGAGAATGAGGTTCTCCGATTGAGGCGAGTGATTGTGATGTCTAGTTTTGAGGGCCCCGGCTAGTGTGGTGAATAAGTCCACCCTAGTGTGTAGACATCCCTTTGAGGGGCGGGAGGATCGAGCGACGGAGCCTGAGAGGGCGACAGGCCATCTTGCATCCCCGTGGTGGCGAGCGCCGCCTCGACGATGAGGTGCATGGCCCGTAGTAGCGAAATAGATGCTGAAAGGTTGGATTCTAGATCATCGACAGTATAAAGTAAAAGAATAAGAGAGCCGGTTTGGCTTGTATGGAATTGATTCATGTATAAACTTTTTTTATAGAGCTTGTACAACTTTGGCATTATTGTACTGTGAATAAAGGCTGTTTAAATGAACCATGTGAAAAGGGCCTTAATTAAGGAATAAGTTTATTTATGTCAAACAATTTGGTAGGATTAATTAAAAACAAATTGACGTGTGAGTAGGGTGGAAAGTGGGAGGATGGAAAGCTTGGAGATGATGGCACCATTCTACGACGGCGGGTGGACCCGATTAGTCAGGCAGCTTTCCAACAAATTAAGTGAAAGCCCTATGTTAGATAAATAGGTCGCCCAAATTATGATCAATCGATTACCCTATGGGTAATTTGAGTTTTAGAAGACCACGCTCCCCGTGCGGGATAGGACTAGGTCTTACTACAAATCGTATCCTTGAATCTTTACATGGTCAAGATGTCCACGAGTAGGAAACTATCTTAAGTGTTTCCCCTATTTTAGAAGGGAGGAACCTTACAATTAGTATCCAAGTAAAGGCTAACTATTAAGGGATTAAAACAAGTGATTGTTTGTCATATGAGGATGAATCAATCATTTCTACTGGCCATAGAAATGGTTTTAATATCCTCACATGTTGAGACAATCATCCCTATGAAATTGCGCTTGTATCTTGGGGGTGCACAGGCAAGATACTTGTACAATAAATTTGAATAATAGGATTGGGGAGGAAACCTTTTGAGGATAAAAAACATAGGGTGATCAAATTAAGAAATTAGTGGAGCCTGAATAACTAGAAGGATAGACCGAAACTTTGTTTAGAGAAATTTTCAAGATATATCTCATTAACTCGCATATGATAAATTATTAAGATTATAACTCCATTAAGGTTTGAATAGTTGGCGTATGAATGCCATCCATTGGATGCTTTACACTAGGATGATCGTCCGAGATCTTGAGCCCATCTCAGACAAACATGGGTCTAACTTGGGATGTGTAATTCCTAGGGGAACCTTACAATTAGTATCAGAGCAAAGGCTAACTATCAAGGGATTAAAACAAGTGATTGTTTGTCATATGAGGATGAATCAATCATCTCTACTGGCCATAGAAATGGTTTGAATATCTTTACATGTTGTCGTCTCAAAATCATAAGAAATGCAAAATTGGTTGGAAGCATTGTTGTCAATCTAACCACTCGAACCAGAATGAGTTATGGGATGCCATGAAAGTACACTTTCGTGAAAGGTTTTTTCCTCCACGATTTCGAGAGGATAAAATGAATGAATTTTTGGAGATAACCCAAGAAGGCAAGACCCTGGAAGAATACCACCAAAATATTGCTAAAACTTCTCCGATTAGCTCCAGAGATGGATGAGGTAACTCTTCTCCACCAACGATTCATTTGGAAGCTTAATCTACCTTTGAATAACCTCATCAAGAATGCAAAACCATCCTCTATTTCAGAAGCCATAATTATAGCCAGAGACTATGATAAAGTCTTTTTATGTAGAGGGTGTCGAGAAGCACATGAGTTCTTCCATGTTAATCAAGAAGTGGTCCCCTAATTTTCAAGAGGAACGTCAAGGCCACCCTTGGCTACTACAAGGAATCATAAGCTAGAGTAAAATTAGGTCAAGAAATAGGGATAACGAGGTTAAAGATAATCAAATTCAACAAGTATGTCTATGAGTAAATTGAAGAGGATTGGTGCAACATTCATGTGAAGTAATGTACATGATGAATAGAGGTATTCTAGAAGACGATACTAAGATTATGCAATTGCTATCGTAGGTTAGATTTCGTAAAGGATTATTCCCTCACGTTTTTCCATGACATATTCTTAAGTACCATATTACATGGGGATATAGAATAAGGCATTCGTAAAGGATTATGATTTTTTTAAATAAAAAGGTTCATATTGTATTAGAGGTATAATGGATGCATGAACTTAGGATAATAAGGCCAATTAACTTTAGACTAATAATGACCATTTGAAGGCACAACAAAACAAGCCAAACACATGAAATAAGGGACTTTTTAGGAACAATTTTCAGATAAAAGAAGATTTCTAACTAGTGGGGGGACACCACTTTGGAAGCGAGAGGAGGATTTACTTAGATACTGTCCCAGCTCGTGAGATGAGGACATCTCGAATCTTTTAAGTGGGGGGGGGGGGGGAGATTGTAAGGTCTCTCCGGAGTCATGTATGTGTCTCTTTTAATATAGATTTCAAGAAGGAAAGAGAGTGCGCTTAGAAAACAGTGAGGTAATAAGGCTAGAAACATTAGGCAAGCAATAGAGTAAAGATAGTAGCTCCAAAAATCCTAAAAGAAATAAGAAGACAAGAATAGTCCTTGTGCTTGTGTAGCTGGACGGCAGAGACATTAGTAAGGCCCGAAGTCGGCCCATGGTATGTATCCCTCATACCATTGGGAGAATGAGGTTCTCCGATTGAGGCGAGTGATTGTGATGTCTAGTTTTGAGGGCCCCGGCTAGTGTGGTGAATAAGTCCACCCTAGTTTGTAGACATCCCTTTGAGGGGCGGGAGGATCGAGCGACGGAGCCTGAGAGGGCGACAGGCCATCTTGCATCCCCGTGGTGGCGAGCGCCGCCTCGACGATGAGGTGCATGGCCCGTAGTAGCGAAATAGATGCTGAAAGGTTGGATTCTAGATCATCGACAGTATAAAGTAAAAGAATAAGAGAGCCGGTTTGGCTTGTATGGAATTGATTCATGTATAAACTTTTTTTATAGAGCTTGTACAACTTTGGCATTATTGTACTGTGAATAAAGGCTGTTTAAATGAACCTTGTGAAAAGGGCCTTAATTAAGGAATAAGTTTATTTATGTCAAACAATTTGGTAGGATTAATTAAAAACAAATTGACGTGTGAGTAGGGTGGAAAGTGGGAGGATGGAAAGCTTGGAGATGATGGCACCATTCTACGACGGCAGTCGGACCCGATTAGTCAGGCAGCTTTCCAACAAATTAAGTGAAAGCCCTATGTTAGATAAATAGGTCGCCCAAATTATGATCAATCGATTACCCTATGGGTAATTTGAGTTTTAGAAGACCACGCTCCCCGTGCGGGATAGGACTAGGTCTTACTACAAATCGTATCCTTGAATCTTTACATGGTCAAGATGTCCACGAGTAGGAAACTATCTTAAGTGTTTCCCCTATTTTAGAAGGGAGGAACCTTACAATTAGTATCCAAGTAAAGGCTAACTATTAAGGGATTAAAACAAGTGATTGTTTGTCATATGAGGATGAATCAATCATTTCTACTGGCCATAGAAATGGTTTTAATATCCTCACATGTTGAGACAATCATCCCTATGAAATTGCGCTTGTATCTTGGGGGTGCACAGGCAAGATACTTGTACAATAAATTTGAATAATAGGATTGGGGAGGAAACCTTTTGAGGATAAAAAACATAGGGTGATCAAATTAAGAAATTAGTGGAGCCTGAATAACTAGAAGGATAGACCGAAACTTTGTTTAGAGAAATTTTCAAGATATATCTCATTAACTCGCATATGATAAATTATTAAGATTATAACTCCATTAAGGTTTGAATAGTTAGCGTATGAATGCCATCCATTGGATGCTTTACACTAGGATGATCGTCCGAGATCTTGAGCCCATCTCAGACAAACATGGGTCTAACTTGGGATGTGTAATTCCTAGGGGAACCTTACAATTAGTATCAGAGCGAAGGCTAACTATCAAGGGATTAAAACAAGTGATTGTTTGTCATATGAGGATGAATCAATCATCTCTACTGGCCATAGAAATGGTTTGAATATCTTTACATGTTGTCGTCTCAAAATCATAAGAAATGCAAAATTGGTTGGAAGCATTGTTGTCAATCTAACCACTCGAACCAGAATGAGTTATGGGATGCCATGAAAGTACACTTTCGTGAAAGGTTTTTTCCTCCACGATTTCGAGAGGATAAAATGAATGAATTTTTGGAGATAACCCAAGAAGGCAAGACCCTGGAAGAATACCACCAAAATATTGCTAAAACTTCTCCGATTAGCTCCAGAGATGGATGAGGTAACTCTTCTCCACCAACGATTCATTTGGAAGCTTAATCTACCTTTGAATAACCTCATCAAGAATGCAAAACCATCCTCTATTTCAGAAGCCATAATTATAGCCAGAGACTATGATAAAGTCTTTTTATGTAGAGGGTGTCGAGAAGCACATGAGTTCTTCCATGTTAATCAAGAAGAGGTCCCCTAATTTTCAAGAGGAACGTCAAGGCCACCCTTGGCTACTACAAGGAATCATAAGCTAGAGTAAAATTAGGTCAAGAAATAGGGATAACGAGGTTAAAGATAATCAAATTCAACAAGTATGTCTATGAGTAAATTGAAGAGGATTGGTGCAACATTCATGTGAAGTAATGAACATGATGAATAGAGGTATTCTAGAAGACGATACTAAGATTATGCAATTGCTATCGTAGGTTAGATTTCGTAAAGGATTATTCCCTCACGTTTTTCCATGACATATTCTTAAGTACCATATTACATGGGGATATAGAATAAGGCATTCGTAAAGGATTATGATTTTTTTAAATAAAAAGGTTCATATTGTATTAGAGGTATAATGGATGCATGAACTTAGGATAATAAGGCCAATTAACTTTAGACTAATAATGACCATTTGAAGGCACAACAAAACAAGCCAAACACATGAAATAGGGGACTTTTTAGGAACAATTTTCAGATAAAAGAAGATTTCTAACTAGTGGGGGGACACCACTTTGGAAGCGAGAGGAGGATTTACTTAGATACTGTCCCAGCTCGTGAGATGAGGACATCTCGAATCTTTTAAGTGGGGGGGGGGGGGGAGATTGTAAGGTCTCTCCGGAGTCATGTATGTGTCTCTTTTAATATAGATTTCAAGAAGGAAAGAGAGTGCACTTAGAAAACAGTGAGGTAATAAGGCTAGAAACATTAGGCAAGCAATAGAGTAAAGATAGTAGCTCCAAAAATCCTAAAAGAAATAAGAAGACAAGAATAGTCCTTGTGCTTGTGTAGCTGGACGGCAGAGACATTAGTAAGGCCCGAAGTCGGCCCATGGTATGTATCCCTCATACCATTGGGAGAATGAGGTTCTCCGATTGAGGCGAGTGATTGTGATGTCTAGTTTTGAGGGCCCCGGCTAGTGTGGTGAATAAGTCCACCCTAGTGTGTAGACATCCCTTTGAGGGGCGGGAGGATCGAGCGACGGAGCCTGAGAGGGCGACAGGCCATCTTGCATCCCCGTGGTGGCGAGCGCCGCCTCGACGATGAGGTGCATGGCCCGTAGTAGCGAAATAGATGCTGAAAGGTTGGATTCTAGATCATCGACAGTATAAAGTAAAAGAATAAGAGAGCCGGTTTGGCTTGTATGGAATTGATTCATGTATAAACTTTTTTTATAGAGCTTGTACAACTTTGGCATTATTGTACTGTGAATAAAGGCTGTTTAAATGAACCATGTGAAAAGGGCCTTAATTAAGGAATAAGTTTATTTATGTCAAACAATTTGGTAGGATTAATTAAAAACAAATTGACGTGTGAGTAGGGTGGAAAGTGGGAGGATGGAAAGCTTGGAGATGATGGCACCATTCTACGACGGCGGGTGGACCCGATTAGTCAGGCAGCTTTCCAACAAATTAAGTGAAAGCCCTATGTTAGATAAATAGGTCGCCCAAATTATGATCAATCGATTACCCTATGGGTAATTTGAGTTTTAGAAGACCACGCTCCCCGTGCGGGATAGGACTAGGTCTTACTACAAATCGTATCCTTGAATCTTTACATGGTCAAGATGTCCACGAGTAGGAAACTATCTTAAGTGTTTCCCCTATTTTAGAAGGGAGGAACCTTACAATTAGTATCCAAGTAAAGGCTAACTATTAAGGGATTAAAACAAGTGATTGTTTGTCATATGAGGATGAATCAATCATTTCTACTGGCCATAGAAATGGTTTTAATATCCTCACATGTTGAGACAATCATCCCTATGAAATTGCGCTTGTATCTTGGGGGTGCACAGGCAAGATACTTGTACAATAAATTTGAATAATAGGATTGGGGAGGAAACCTTTTGAGGATAAAAAACATAGGGTGATCAAATTAAGAAATTAGTGGAGCCTGAATAACTAGAAGGATAGACCGAAACTTTGTTTAGAGAAATTTTCAAGATATATCTCATTAACTCGCATATGATAAATTATTAAGATTATAACTCCATTAAGGTTTGAATAGTTGGCGTATGAATGCCATCCATTGGATGCTTTACACTAGGATGATCGTCCGAGATCTTGAGCCCATCTCAGACAAACATGGGTCTAACTTGGGATGTGTAATTCCTAGGGGAACCTTACAATTAGTATCAGAGCAAAGGCTAACTATCAAGGGATTAAAACAAGTGATTGTTTGTCATATGAGGATGAATCAATCATCTCTACTGGCCATAGAAATGGTTTGAATATCTTTACATGTTGTCGTCTCAAAATCATAAGAAATGCAAAATTGGTTGGAAGCATTGTTGTCAATCTAACCACTCGAACCAGAATGAGTTATGGGATGCCATAAAAGTACACTTTCGTGAAAGTTTTTTTCCTCCACGATTTGGAGAGGATCAAAAGAATGAATTTTTGGAGATAACCCAAGAAGGCAAGACCCTGGAAGAATACCACCAAAATATTGCTAAAACTTCTCCGATTAGCTCCAGAGATGGATGAGGCAACTCTTCTCCACCAACGATTCATTTGGAAGCTTAATCTACCTTTGAATAACCTCATCAAGAATGCAAAACCATCCTCTATTTCAGAAGCCATAATTATAGCCAGAGACTATGATAAAGTCTTTTTATGTAGAGGGTGTCGAGAAGCACATGAGTTCTTCCATGTTAATCAAGAAGAGGTCCCCTAATTTTCAAGAGGAACGTCAAGGCCACCCTTGGCTACTACAAGGAATCATAAGCTAGAGTAAAATTAGGTCAAGAAATAGGGATAACGAGGTTAAAGATAATCAAATTCAACAAGTATTTCTATGAGTAAATTGAAGAGGATTGGTGCAACATTCATGTGAAGTAATGTACATGATGAATAGAGGTATTCTAGAAGACGATACTAAGATTATGCAATTGCTATCGTAGGTTAGATTTCGTAAAGGATTATTCCCTCACGTTTTTCGATGACATATTCTTAAGTACCATATTACATGGGGATATAGAATAAGGCATTCGTAAAGGATTATGATTTTTTTAAATAAAAAGGTTCATATTGTATTAGAGGTATAATGGATGCATGAACTTAGGATAATAAGGCCAATTAACTTTAGACTAATAATGACCATTTGAAGGCACAACAAAACAAGCCAAACACATGAAATAGGGGACTTTTTAGGAACAATTTTCAGATAAGAGAAGATTTCTAACTAGTGGGGGGACACCACTTTGGAAGCGAGAGGAGGATTTACTTAGATACTGTCCCAGCTCGTGAGATGAGGACATCTCGAATCTTTTAAGTGGGGGGGGGGGGGGGGGAGATTGTAAGGTCTCTCCGGAGTCATGTATGTGTCTCTTTTAATATAGATTTCAAGAAGGAAAGAGAGTGCGCTTAGAAAACAGTGAGGTAATAAGGCTAGAAACATTAGGCAAGCAATAGAGTAAAGATAGTAGCTCCAAAAATCCTAAAAGAAATAAGAAGACAAGAATAGTCCTTGTGCTTGTGTAGCTGGACGGCAGAGACATTAGTAAGGCCCGAAGTCGGCCCATGGTATGTATCCCTCATACCATTGGGAGAATGAGGTTCTCCGATTGAGGCGAGTGATTGTGATGTCTAGTTTTGAGGGCCCCGGCTAGTGTGGTGAATAAGTCCACCCTAGTGTGTAGACATCCCTTTGAGGGGCGGGAGGATCGAGCGACGGAGCCTGAGAGGGCGACAGGCCATCTTGCATCCCCGTGGTGGCGAGCGCCGCCTCGACGATGAGGTGCATGGCCCGTAGTAGCGAAATAGATGCTGAAAGGTTGGATTCTAGATCATCGACAGTATAAAGTAAAAGAATAAGAGAGCCGGTTTGGCTTGTATGGAATTGATTCATGTATAAACTTTTTTTATAGAGCTTGTACAACTTTGGCATTATTGTACTGTGAATAAAGGCTGTTTAAATGAACCATGTGAAAAGGGCCTTAATTAAGGAATAAGTTTATTTATGTCAAACAATTTGGTAGGATTAATTAAAAACAAATTGACGTGTGAGTAGGGTGGAAAGTGGGAGGATGGAAAGCTTGGAGATGATGGCACCATTCTACGACGGCGGGTGGACCCGATTAGTCAGGCAGCTTTCCAACAAATTAAGTGAAAGCCCTATGTTAGATAAATAGGTCGCCCAAATTATGATCAATCGATTACCCTATGGGTAATTTGAGTTTTAGAAGACCACGCTCCCCGTGCGGGATAGGACTAGGTCTTACTACAAATCGTATCCTTGAATCTTTACATGGTCAAGATGTCCACGAGTAGGAAACTATCTTAAGTGTTTCCCCTATTTTAGAAGGGAGGAACCTTACAATTAGTATCCAAGTAAAGGCTAACTATTAAGGGATTAAAACAAGTGATTGTTTGTCATATGAGGATGAATCAATCATTTCTACTGGCCATAGAAATGGTTTTAATATCCTCACATGTTGAGACAATCATCCCTATGAAATTGCGCTTGTATCTTGGGGGTGCACAGGCAAGATACTTGTACAATAAATTTGAATAATAGGATTGGGGAGGAAACCTTTTGAGGATAAAAAACATAGGGTGATCAAATTAAGAAATTAGTGGAGCCTGAATAACTAGAAGGATAGACCGAAACTTTGTTTAGAGAAATTTTCAAGATATATCTCATTAACTCGCATATGATAAATTATTAAGATTATAACTCCATTAAGGTTTGAATAGTTGGCGTATGAATGCCATCCATTGGATGCTTTACACTAGGATGATCGTCCGAGATCTTGAGCCCATCTCAGACAAACATGGGTCTAACTTGGGATGTGTAATTCCTAGGGGAACCTTACAATTAGTATCAGAGCAAAGGCTAACTATCAAGGGATTAAAACAAGTGATTGTTTGTCATATGAGGATGAATCAATCATCTCTACTGGCCATAGAAATGGTTTGAATATCTTTACATGTTGTCGTCTCAAAATCATAAGAAATGCAAAATTGGTTGGAAGCATTGTTGTCAATCTAACCACTCGAACCAGAATGAGTTATGGGATGCCATAAAAGTACACTTTCGTGAAAGTTTTTTTCCTCCACGATTTGGAGAGGATAAAATGAATGAATTTTTGGAGATAACCCAAGAAGGCAAGACCCTGGAAGAATACCACCAAAATATTGCTAAAACTTCTCCGATTAGCTCCAGAGATGGATGAGGCAACTCTTCTCCACCAACGATTCATTTGGAAGCTTAATCTACCTTTGAATAACCTCATCAAGAATGCAAAACCATCCTCTATTTCAGAAGCCATAATTATAGCCAGAGACTATGATAAAGTCTTTTTATGTAGAGGGTGTCGAGAAGCACATGAGTTCTTCCATGTTAATCAAGAAGAGGTCCCCTAATTTTCAAGAGGAACGTCAAGGCCACCCTTGGCTACTACAAGGAATCATAAGCTAGAGTAAAATTAGGTCAAGAAATAGGGATAACGAGGTTAAAGATAATCAAATTCAACAAGTATTTCCATGAGTAAATTGAAGAGGATTGGTGCAACATTCATGTGAAGTAATGTACATGATGAATAGAGGTATTCTAGAAGACGATACTAAGATTATGCAATTGCTATCGTAGGTTAGATTTCGTAAAGGATTATTCCCTCACGTTTTTCCATGACATATTCTGAAGTACCATATTACATGGGGATATAGAATAAGGCATTCGTAAAGGATTATGATTTTTTTAAATAAAAAGGTTCATATTGTATTAGAGGTATAATGGATGCATGAACTTAGGATAATAAGGCCAATTAACTTTAGACTAATAATGACCATTTGAAGGCACAACAAAACAAGCCAAACACATGAAATAGGGGACTTTTTAGGAACAATTTTCAGATAAAAGAAGATTTCTAACTAGTGGGGGGACACCACTTTGGAAGCGAGAGGAGGATTTACTTAGATACTGTCCCAGCTCGTGAGATGAGGACATCTCGAATCTTTTAAGTGGGGGGGGGGGGGGGGGAGTTTGTAAGGTCTCTCCGGAGTCATGTATGTGTCTCTTTTAATATAGATTTCAAGAAGGAAAGAGAGTGCGCTTAGAAAACAGTGAGGTAATAAGGCTAGAAACATTAGGCAAGCAATAGAGTAAAGATAGTAGCTCCAAAAATCCTAAAAGAAATAAGAAGACAAGAATAGTCCTTGTGCTTGTGTAGCTGGACGGCAGAGACATTAGTAAGGCCCGAAGTCGGCCCATGGTATGTATCCCTCATACCATTGGGAGAATGAGGTTCTCCGATTGAGGCGAGTGATTGTGATGTCTAGTTTTGAGGGCCCCGGCTAGTGTGGTGAATAAGTCCACCCTAGTGTGTAGACATCCCTTTGAGGGGCGGGAGGATCGAGCGACGGAGCCTGAGAGGGCGACAGGCCATCTTGCATCCCCGTGGTGGCGAGCGCCGCCTCGACGATGAGGTGCATGGCCCGTAGTAGCGAAATAGATGCTGAAAGGTTGGATTCTAGATCATCGACAGTATAAAGTAAAAGAATAAGAGAGCCGGTTTGGCTTGTATGGAATTGATTCATGTATAAACTTTTTTTATAGAGCTTGTACAACTTTGGCATTATTGTACTGTGAATAAAGGCTGTTTAAATGAACCATGTGAAAAGGGCCTTAATTAAGGAATAAGTTTATTTATGTCAAACAATTTGGTAGGATTAATTAAAAACAAATTGACGTGTGAGTAGGGTGGAAAGTGGGAGGATGGAAAGCTTGGAGATGATGGCACCATTCTACGACGGCGGGTGGACCCGATTAGTCAGGCAGCTTTCCAACAAATTAAGTGAAAGCCCTATGTTAGATAAATAGGTCGCCCAAATTATGATCAATCGATTACCCTATGGGTAATTTGAGTTTTAGAAGACCACGCTCCCCGTGCGGGATAGGACTAGGTCTTACTACAAATCGTATCCTTGAATCTTTACATGGTCAAGATGTCCACGAGTAGGAAACTATCTTAAGTGTTTTCCCTATTTTAGAAGGGAGGAACCTTACAATTAGTATCCAAGTAAAGGCTACTATTAAGGGATTAAAACAAGTGATTGTTTGTCATATGAGGATGAATCAATCATTTCTACTGGCCATAGAAATGGTTTTAATATCCTCACATGTTGAGACAATCATCCCTATGAAATTGCGCTTGTATCTTGGGGGTGCACAGGCAAGATACTTGTACAATAAATTTGAATAATAGGATTGGGGAGGAAACCTTTTGAGGATAAAAAACATAGGGTGATCAAATTAAGAAATTAGTGGAGCCTGAATAACTAGAAGGATAGACCGAAACTTTGTTTAGAGAAATTTTCAAGATATATCTCATTAACTCGCATATGATAAATTATTAAGATTATAACTCCATTAAGGTTTGAATAGTTGGCGTATGAATGCCATCCATTGGATGCTTTACACTAGGATGATCGTCCGAGATCTTGAGCCCATCTCAGACAAACATGGGTCTAACTTGGGATGTGTAATTCCTAGGGGAACCTTACAATTAGTATCAGAGCAAAGGCTAACTATCAAGGGATTAAAACAAGTGATTGTTTGTCATATGAGGATGAATCAATCATCTCTACTGGCCATAGAAATGGTTTGAATATCTTTACATGTTGTCGTCTCAAAATCATAAGAAATGC
Organism: Cibotium barometz; assembly: GCF_041138505.1. Lineage (NCBI taxonomy): Eukaryota > Viridiplantae > Streptophyta > Polypodiopsida > Cyatheales > Cibotiaceae > Cibotium > Cibotium barometz. Next base: position 18,870,323 of record NC_141098.1, on the reverse strand, counting down.
AAAATTGGTTGGAAGCATTGTTGTCAATCTAACCACTCGAACCAGAATGAGTTATGGGATGCCATGAAAGTACACTTTCGTGAAAGGTTTTTTCCTCCACGATTTCGAGAGGATAAAATGAATGAATTTTTGGAGATAACCCAAGAAGGCAAGACCCTGGAAGAATACCACCAAAATATTGCTAAAACTTCTCCGATTAGCTCCAGAGATGGATGAGGTAACTCTTCTCCACCAACGATTCATTTGGAAGCTTAATCTACCTTTGAATAACCTCATCAAGAATGCAAAACCATCCTCTATTTCAGAAGCCATAATTATAGCCAGAGACTATGATAAAGTCTTTTTATGTAGAGGGTGTCGAGAAGCACATGAGTTCTTCCATGTTAATCAAGAAGTGGTCCCCTAATTTTCAAGAGGAACGTCAAGGCCACCCTTGGCTACTACAAGGAATCATAAGCTAGAGTAAAATTAGGTCAAGAAATAGGGATAACGAGGTTAAAGATAATCAAATTCAACAAGTATGTCTATGAGTAAATTGAAGAGGATTGGTGCAACATTCATGTGAAGTAATGTACATGATGAATAGAGGTATTCTAGAAGACGATACTAAGATTATGCAATTGCTATCGTAGGTTAGATTTCGTAAAGGATTATTCCCTCACGTTTTTCCATGACATATTCTTAAGTACCATATTACATGGGGATATAGAATAAGGCATTCGTAAAGGATTATGATTTTTTTAAATAAAAAGGTTCATATTGTATTAGAGGTATAATGGATGCATGAACTTAGGATAATAAGGCCAATTAACTTTAGACTAATAATGACCATTTGAAGGCACAACAAAACAAGCCAAACACATGAAATAAGGGACTTTTTAGGAACAATTTTCAGATAAAAGAAGATTTCTAACTAGTGGGGGGACACCACTTTGGAAGCGAGAGGAGGATTTACTTAGATACTGTCCCAGCTCGTGAGATGAGGACATCTCGAATCTTTTAAGTGGGGGGGGGGGGGAGATTGTAAGGTCTCTCCGGAGTCATGTATGTGTCTCTTTTAATATAGATTTCAAGAAGGAAAGAGAGTGCGCTTAGAAAACAGTGAGGTAATAAGGCTAGAAACATTAGGCAAGCAATAGAGTAAAGATAGTAGCTCCAAAAATCCTAAAAGAAATAAGAAGACAAGAATAGTCCTTGTGCTTGTGTAGCTGGACGGCAGAGACATTAGTAAGGCCCGAAGTCGGCCCATGGTATGTATCCCTCATACCATTGGGAGAATGAGGTTCTCCGATTGAGGCGAGTGATTGTGATGTCTAGTTTTGAGGGCCCCGGCTAGTGTGGTGAATAAGTCCACCCTAGTGTGTAGACATCCCTTTGAGGGGCGGGAGGATCGAGCGACGGAGCCTGAGAGGGCGACAGGCCATCTTGCATCCCCGTGGTGGCGAGCGCCGCCTCGACGATGAGGTGCATGGCCCGTAGTAGCGAAATAGATGCTGAAAGGTTGGATTCTAGATCATCGACAGTATAAAGTAAAAGAATAAGAGAGCCGGTTTGGCTTGTATGGAATTGATTCATGTATAAACTTTTTTTATAGAGCTTGTACAACTTTGGCATTATTGTACTGTGAATAAAGGCTGTTTAAATTAACCTTGTGAAAAGGGCCTTAATTAAGGAATAAGTTTATTTATGTCAAACAATTTGGTAGGATTAATTAAAAACAAATTGACGTGTGAGTAGGGTGGAAAGTGGGAGGATGGAAAGCTTGGAGATGATGGCACCATTCTACGACGGCAGTCGGACCCGATTAGTCAGGCAGCTTTCCAACAAATTAAGTGAAAGCCCTATGTTAGATAAATAGGTCGCCCAAATTATGATCAATCGATTACCCTATGGGTAATTTGAGTTTTAGAAGACCACGCTCCCCGTGCGGGATAGGACTAGGTCTTACTACAAATCGTATCCTTGAATCTTTACATGGTCAAGATGTCCACGAGTAGGAAACTATCTTAAGTGTTTCCCCTATTTTAGAAGGGAGGAACCTTACAATTAGTATCCAAGTAAAGGCTAACTATTAAGGGATTAAAACAAGTGATTGTTTGTCATATGAGGATGAATCAATCATTTCTACTGGCCATAGAAATGGTTTTAATATCCTCACATGTTGAGACAATCATCCCTATGAAATTGCACTTGTATCTTGGGGGTGCACAGGCAAGATACTTGTACAATAAATTTGAATAATAGGATTGGGGAGGAAACCTTTTGAGGATAAAAAACATAGGGTGATCAAATTAAGAAATTAGTGGAGCCTGAATAACTAGAAGGATAGACCGAAACTTTGTTTAGAGAAATTTTCAAGATATATCTCATTAACTCGCATATGATAAATTATTAAGATTATAACTCCATTAAGGTTTGAATAGTTAGCGTATGAATGCCATCCATTGGATGCTTTACACTAGGATGATCGTCCGAGATCTTGAGCCCATCTCAGACAAACATGGGTCTAACTTGGGATGTGTAATTCCTAGGGGAACCTTACAATTAGTATCAGAGCGAAGGCTAACTATCAAGGGATTAAAACAAGTGATTGTTTGTCATATGAGGATGAATCAATCATCTCTACTGGCCATAGAAATGGTTTGAATATCTTTACATGTTGTCGTCTCAAAATCATAAGAAATGCAAAATTGGTTGGAAGCATTGTTGTCAATCTAACCACTCGAACCAGAATGAGTTATGGGATGCCATGAAAGTACACTTTCGTGAAAGGTTTTTTCCTCCACGATTTCGAGAGGATAAAATGAATGAATTTTTGGAGATAACCCAAGAAGGCAAGACCCTGGAAGAATACCACCAAAATATTGCTAAAACTTCTCCGATTAGCTCCAGAGATGGATGAGGTAACTCTTCTCCACCAACGATTCATTTGGAAGCTTAATCTACCTTTGAATAACCTCATCAAGAATGCAAAACCATCCTCTATTTCAGAAGCCATAATTATAGCCAGAGACTATGATAAAGTCTTTTTATGTAGAGGGTGTCGAGAAGCACATGAGTTCTTCCATGTTAATCAAGAAGAGGTCCCCTAATTTTCAAGAGGAACGTCAAGGCCACCCTTGGCTACTACAAGGAATCATAAGCTAGAGTAAAATTAGGTCAAGAAATAGGGATAACGAGGTTAAAGATAATCAAATTCAACAAGTATGTCTATGAGTAAATTGAAGAGGATTGGTGCAACATTCATGTGAAGTAATGAACATGATGAATAGAGGTATTCTAGAAGACGATACTAAGATTATGCAATTGCTATCGTAGGTTAGATTTCGTAAAGGATTATTCCCTCACGTTTTTCCATGACATATTCTTAAGTACCATATTACATGGGGATATAGAATAAGGCATTCGTAAAGGATTATGATTTTTTTAAATAAAAAGGTTCATATTGTATTAGAGGTATAATGGATGCATGAACTTAGGATAATAAGGCCAATTAACTTTAGACTAATAATGACCATTTGAAGGCACAACAAAACAAGCCAAACACATGAAATAGGGGACTTTTTAGGAACAATTTTCAGATAAAAGAAGATTTCTAACTAGTGGGGGGACACCACTTTGGAAGCGAGAGGAGGATTTACTTAGATACTGTCCCAGCTCGTGAGATGAGGACATCTCGAATCTTTTAAGTGGGGGGGGGGGGAGATTGTAAGGTCTCTCCGGAGTCATGTATGTGTCTCTTTTAATATAGATTTCAAGAAGGAAAGAGAGTGCACTTAGAAAACAGTGAGGTAATAAGGCTAGAAACATTAGGCAAGCAATAGAGTAAAGATAGTAGCTCCAAAAATCCTAAAAGAAATAAGAAGACAAGAATAGTCCTTGTGCTTGTGTAGCTGGACGGCAGAGACATTAGTAAGGCCCGAAGTCGGCCCATGGTATGTATCCCTCATACCATTGGGAGAATGAGGTTCTCCGATTGAGGCGAGTGATTGTGATGTCTAGTTTTGAGGGCCCCGGCTAGTGTGGTGAATAAGTCCACCCTAGTGTGTAGACATCCCTTTGAGGGGCGGGAGGATCGAGCGACGGAGCCTGAGAGGGCGACAGGCCATCTTGCATCCCCGTGGTGGCGAGCGCCGCCTCGACGATGAGGTGCATGGCCCGTAGTAGCGAAATAGATGCTGAAAGGTTGGATTCTAGATCATCGACAGTATAAAGTAAAAGAATAAGAGAGCCGGTTTGGCTTGTATGGAATTGATTCATGTATAAACTTTTTTTATAGAGCTTGTACAACTTTGGCATTATTGTACTGTGAATAAAGGCTGTTTAAATGAACCATGTGAAAAGGGCCTTAATTAAGGAATAAGTTTATTTATGTCAAACAATTTGGTAGGATTAATTAAAAACAAATTGACGTGTGAGTAGGGTGGAAAGTGGGAGGATGGAAAGCTTGGAGATGATGGCACCATTCTACGACGGCGGGTGGACCCGATTAGTCAGGCAGCTTTCCAACAAATTAAGTGAAAGCCCTATGTTAGATAAATAGGTCGCCCAAATTATGATCAATCGATTACCCTATGGGTAATTTGAGTTTTAGAAGACCACGCTCCCCGTGCGGGATAGGACTAGGTCTTACTACAAATCGTATCCTTGAATCTTTACATGGTCAAGATGTCCACGAGTAGGAAACTATCTTAAGTGTTTCCCCTATTTTAGAAGGGAGGAACCTTACAATTAGTATCCAAGTAAAGGCTAACTATTAAGGGATTAAAACAAGTGATTGTTTGTCATATGAGGATGAATCAATCATTTCTACTGGCCATAGAAATGGTTTTAATATCCTCACATGTTGAGACAATCATCCCTATGAAATTGCGCTTGTATCTTGGGGGTGCACAGGCAAGATACTTGTACAATAAATTTGAATAATAGGATTGGGGAGGAAACCTTTTGAGGATAAAAAACATAGGGTGATCAAATTAAGAAATTAGTGGAGCCTGAATAACTAGAAGGATAGACCGAAACTTTGTTTAGAGAAATTTTCAAGATATATCTCATTAACTCGCATATGATAAATTATTAAGATTATAACTCCATTAAGGTTTGAATAGTTGGCGTATGAATGCCATCCATTGGATGCTTTACACTAGGATGATCGTCCGAGATCTTGAGCCCATCTCAGACAAACATGGGTCTAACTTGGGATGTGTAATTCCTAGGGGAACCTTACAATTAGTATCAGAGCAAAGGCTAACTATCAAGGGATTAAAACAAGTGATTGTTTGTCATATGAGGATGAATCAATCATCTCTACTGGCCATAGAAATGGTTTGAATATCTTTACATGTTGTCGTCTCAAAATCATAAGAAATGCAAAATTGGTTGGAAGCATTGTTGTCAATCTAACCACTCGAACCAGAATGAGTTATGGGATGCCATAAAAGTACACTTTCGTGAAAGTTTTTTTCCTCCACGATTTGGAGAGGATAAAATGAATGAATTTTTGGAGATAACCCAAGAAGGCAAGACCCTGGAAGAATACCACCAAAATATTGCTAAAACTTCTCCGATTAGCTCCAGAGATGGATGAGGCAACTCTTCTCCACCAACGATTCATTTGGAAGCTTAATCTACCTTTGAATAACCTCATCAAGAATGCAAAACCATCCTCTATTTCAGAAGCCATAATTATAGCCAGAGACTATGATAAAGTCTTTTTATGTAGAGGGTGTCGAGAAGCACATGAGTTCTTCCATGTTAATCAAGAAGAGGTCCCCTAATTTTCAAGAGGAACGTCAAGGCCACCCTTGGCTACTACAAGGAATCATAAGCTAGAGTAAAATTAGGTCAAGAAATAGGGATAACGAGGTTAAAGATAATCAAATTCAACAAGTATTTCTATGAGTAAATTGAAGAGGATTGGTGCAACATTCATGTGAAGTAATGTACATGATGAATAGAGGTATTCTAGAAGACGATACTAAGATTATGCAATTGCTATCGTAGGTTAGATTTCGTAAAGGATTATTCCCTCACGTTTTTCCATGACATATTCTTAAGTACCATATTACATGGGGATATAGAATAAGGCATTCGTAAAGGATTATGATTTTTTTAAATAAAAAGGTTCATATTGTATTAGAGGTATAATGGATGCATGAACTTAGGATAATAAGGCCAATTAACTTTAGACTAATAATGACCATTTGAAGGCACAACAAAACAAGCCAAACACATGAAATAGGGGACTTTTTAGGAACAATTTTCAGATAAGAGAAGATTTCTAACTAGTGGGGGGACACCACTTTGGAAGCGAGAGGAGGATTTACTTAGATACTGTCCCAGCTCGTGAGATGAGGACATCTCGAATCTTTTAAGTGGGGGGGGGGGGGGGGAGATTGTAAGGTCTCTCCGGAGTCATGTATGTGTCTCTTTTAATATAGATTTCAAGAAGGAAAGAGAGTGCGCTTAGAAAACAGTGAGGTAATAAGGCTAGAAACATTAGGCAAGCAATAGAGTAAAGATAGTAGCTCCAAAAATCCTAAAAGAAATAAGAAGACAAGAATAGTCCTTGTGCTTGTGTAGCTGGACGGCAGAGACATTAGTAAGGCCCGAAGTCGGCCCATGGTATGTATCCCTCATACCATTGGGAGAATGAGGTTCTCCGATTGAGGCGAGTGATTGTGATGTCTAGTTTTGAGGGCCCCGGCTAGTGTGGTGAATAAGTCCACCCTAGTGTGTAGACATCCCTTTGAGGGGCGGGAGGATCGAGCGACGGAGCCTGAGAGGGCGACAGGCCATCTTGCATCCCCGTGGTGGCGAGCGCCGCCTCGACGATGAGGTGCATGGCCCGTAGTAGCGAAATAGATGCTGAAAGGTTGGATTCTAGATCATCGACAGTATAAAGTAAAAGAATAAGAGAGCCGGTTTGGCTTGTATGGAATTGATTCATGTATAAACTTTTTTTATAGAGCTTATACAACTTTGGCATTATTGTACTGTGAATAAAGGCTGTTTAAATGAACCATGTGAAAAGGGCCTTAATTAAGGAATAAGTTTATTTATGTCAAACAATTTGGTAGGATTAATTAAAAACAAATTGACGTGTGAGTAGGGTGGAAAGTGGGAGGATGGAAAGCTTGGAGATGATGGCACCATTCTACGACGGCGGGTGGACCCGATTAGTCAGGCAGCTTTCCAACAAATTAAGTGAAAGCCCTATGTTAGATAAATAGGTCGCCCAAATTATGATCAATCGATTACCCTATGGGTAATTTGAGTTTTAGAAGACCACGCTCCCCGTGCGGGATAGGACTAGGTCTTACTACAAATCGTATCCTTGAATCTTTACATGGTCAAGATGTCCACGAGTAGGAAACTATCTTAAGTGTTTCCCCTATTTTAGAAGGGAGGAACCTTACAATTAGTATCCAAGTAAAGGCTAACTATTAAGGGATTAAAACAAGTGATTGTTTGTCATATGAGGATGAATCAATCATTTCTACTGGCCATAGAAATGGTTTTAATATCCTCACATGTTGAGACAATCATCCCTATGAAATTGCGCTTGTATCTTGGGGGTGCACAGGCAAGATACTTGTACAATAAATTTGAATAATAGGATTGGGGAGGAAACCTTTTGAGGATAAAAAACATAGGGTGATCAAATTAAGAAATTAGTGGAGCCTGAATAACTAGAAGGATAGACCGAAACTTTGTTTAGAGAAATTTTCAAGATATATCTCATTAACTCGCATATGATAAATTATTAAGATTATAACTCCATTAAGGTTTGAATAGTTGGCGTATGAATGCCATCCATTGGATGCTTTACACTAGGATGATCGTCCGAGATCTTGAGCCCATCTCAGACAAACATGGGTCTAACTTGGGATGTGTAATTCCTAGGGGAACCTTACAATTAGTATCAGAGCAAAGGCTAACTATCAAGGGATTAAAACAAGTGATTGTTTGTCATATGAGGATGAATCAATCATCTCTACTGGCCATAGAAATGGTTTGAATATCTTTACATGTTGTCGTCTCAAAATCATAAGAAATGCAAAATTGGTTGGAAGCATTGTTGTCAATCTAACCACTCGAACCAGAATGAGTTATGGGATGCCATAAAAGTACACTTTCGTGAAAGTTTTTTTCCTCCACGATTTGGAGAGGATAAAATGAATGAATTTTTGGAGATAACCCAAGAAGGCAAGACCCTGGAAGAATACCACCAAAATATTGCTAAAACTTCTCCGATTAGCTCCAGAGATGGATGAGGCAACTCTTCTCCACCAACGATTCATTTGGAAGCTTAATCTACCTTTGAATAACCTCATCAAGAATGCAAAACCATCCTCTATTTCAGAAGCCATAATTATAGCCAGAGACTATGATAAAGTCTTTTTATGTAGAGGGTGTCGAGAAGCACATGAGTTCTTCCATGTTAATCAAGAAGAGGTCCCCTAATTTTCAAGAGGAACGTCAAGGCCACCCTTGGCTACTACAAGGAATCATAAGCTAGAGTAAAATTAGGTCAAGAAATAGGGATAACGAGGTTAAAGATAATCAAATTCAACAAGTATTTCTATGAGTAAATTGAAGAGGATTGGTGCAACATTCATGTGAAGTAATGTACATGATGAATAGAGGTATTCTAGAAGACGATACTAAGATTATGCAATTGCTATCGTAGGTTAGATTTCGTAAAGGATTATTCCCTCACGTTTTTCCATGACATATTCTTAAGTACCATATTACATGGGGATATAGAATAAGGCATTCGTAAAGGATTATGATTTTTTTAAATAAAAAGGTTCATATTGTATTAGAGGTATAATGGATGCATGAACTTAGGATAATAAGGCCAATTAACTTTAGACTAATAATGACCATTTGAAGGCACAACAAAACAAGCCAAACACATGAAATAGGGGACTTTTTAGGAACAATTTTCAGATAAAAGAAGATTTCTAACTAGTGGGGGGACACCACTTTGGAAGCGAGAGGAGGATTTACTTAGATACTGTCCCAGCTCGTGAGATGAGGACATCTCGAATCTTTTAAGTGGGGGGGGGGGGGGGGAGTTTGTAAGGTCTCTCCGGAGTCATGTATGTGTCTCTTTTAATATAGATTTCAAGAAGGAAAGAGAGTGCGCTTAGAAAACAGTGAGGTAATAAGGCTAGAAACATTAGGCAAGCAATAGAGTAAAGATAGTAGCTCCAAAAATCCTAAAAGAAATAAGAAGACAAGAATAGTCCTTGTGCTTGTGTAGCTGGACGGCAGAGACATTAGTAAGGCCCGAAGTCGGCCCATGGTATGTATCCCTCATACCATTGGGAGAATGAGGTTCTCCGATTGAGGCGAGTGATTGTGATGTCTAGTTTTGAGGGCCCCGGCTAGTGTGGTGAATAAGTCCACCCTAGTGTGTAGACATCCCTTTGAGGGGCGGGAGGATCGAGCGACGGAGCCTGAGAGGGCGACAGGCCATCTTGCATCCCCGTGGTGGCGAGCGCCGCCTCGACGATGAGGTGCATGGCCCGTAGTAGCGAAATAGATGCTGAAAGGTTGGATTCTAGATCATCGACAGTATAAAGTAAAAGAATAAGAGAGCCGGTTTGGCTTGTATGGAATTGATTCATGTATAAACTTTTTTTATAGAGCTTGTACAACTTTGGCATTATTGTACTGTGAATAAAGGCTGTTTAAATGAACCATGTGAAAAGGGCCTTAATTAAGGAATAAGTTTATTTATGTCAAACAATTTGGTAGGATTAATTAAAAACAAATTGACGTGTGAGTAGGGTGGAAAGTGGGAGGATGGAAAGCTTGGAGATGATGGCACCATTCTACGACGGCAGTCGGACCCGATTAGTCAGGCAGCTTTCCAACAAATTAAGTGAAAGCCCTATGTTAGATAAATAGGTCGCCCAAATTATGATCAATCGATTACCCTATGGGTAATTTGAGTTTTAGAAGACCACGCTCCCCGTGCGGGATAGGACTAGGTCTTACTACAAATCGTATCCTTGAATCTTTACATGGTCAAGATGTCCACGAGTAGGAAACTATCTTAAGTGTTTCCCCTATTTTAGAAGGGAGGAACCTTACAATTAGTATCCAAGTAAAGGCTAACTATTAAGGGATTAAAACAAGTGATTGTTTGTCATATGAGGATGAATCAATCATTTCTACTGGCCATAGAAATGGTTTTAATATCCTCACATGTTGAGACAATCATCCCTATGAAATTGCACTTGTATCTTGGGGGTGCACAGGCAAGATACTTGTACAATAAATTTGAATAATAGGATTGGGGAGGAAACCTTTTGAGGATAAAAAACATAGGGTGATCAAATTAAGAAATTAGTGGAGCCTGAATAACTAGAAGGATAGACCGAAACTTTGTTTAGAGAAATTTTCAAGATATATCTCATTAACTCGCATATGATAAATTATTAAGATTATAACTCCATTAAGGTTTGAATAGTTAGCGTATGAATGCCATCCATTGGATGCTTTACACTAGGATGATCGTCCGAGATCTTGAGCCCATCTCAGACAAACATGGGTCTAACTTGGGATGTGTAATTCCTAGGGGAACCTTACAATTAGTATCAGAGCGAAGGCTAACTATCAAGGGATTAAAACAAGTGATTGTTTGTCATATGAGGATGAATCAATCATCTCTACTGGCCATAGAAATGGTTTGAATATCTTTACATGTTGTCGTCTCAAAATCATAAGAAATGCAAAATTGGTTGGAAGCATTGTTGTCAATCTAACCACTCGAACCAGAATGAGTTATGGGATGCCATGAAAGTACACTTTCGTGAAAGGTTTTTTCCTCCACGATTTCGAGAGGATAAAATGAATGAATTTTTGGAGATAACCCAAGAAGGCAAGACCCTGGAAGAATACCACCAAAATATTGCTAAAACTTCTCCGATTAGCTCCAGAGATGGATGAGGTAACTCTTCTCCACCAACGATTCATTTGGAAGCTTAATCTACCTTTGAATAACCTCATCAAGAATGCAAAACCATCCTCTATTTCAGAAGCCATAATTATAGCCAGAGACTATGATAAAGTCTTTTTATGTAGAGGGTGTCGAGAAGCACATGAGTTCTTCCATGTTAATCAAGAAGAGGTCCCCTAATTTTCAAGAGGAACGTCAAGGCCACCCTTGGCTACTACAAGGAATCATAAGCTAGAGTAAAATTAGGTCAAGAAATAGGGATAACGAGGTTAAAGATAATCAAATTCAACAAGTATGTCTATGAGTAAATTGAAGAGGATTGGTGCAACATTCATGTGAAGTAATGAACATGATGAATAGAGGTATTCTAGAAGACGATACTAAGATTATGCAATTGCTATCGTAGGTTAGATTTCGTAAAGGATTATTCCCTCACGTTTTTCCATGACATATTCTTAAGTACCATATTACATGGGGATATAGAATAAGGCATTCGTAAAGGATTATGATTTTTTTAAATAAAAAGGTTCATATTGTATTAGAGGTATAATGGATGCATGAACTTAGGATAATAAGGCCAATTAACTTTAGACTAATAATGACCATTTGAAGGCACAACAAAACAAGCCAAACACATGAAATAGGGGACTTTTTAGGAACAATTTTCAGATAAAAGAAGATTTCTAACTAGTGGGGGGACACCACTTTGGAAGCGAGAGGAGGATTTACTTAGATACTGTCCCAGCTCGTGAGATGAGGACATCTCGAATCTTTTAAGTGGGGGGGGGGGGAGATTGTAAGGTCTCTCCGGAGTCATGTATGTGTCTCTTTTAATATAGATTTCAAGAAGGAAAGAGAGTGCACTTAGAAAACAGTGAGGTAATAAGGCTAGAAACATTAGGCAAGCAATAGAGTAAAGATAGTAGCTCCAAAAATCCTAAAAGAAATAAGAAGACAAGAATAGTCCTTGTGCTTGTGTAGCTGGACGGCAGAGACATTAGTAAGGCCCGAAGTCGGCCCATGGTATGTATCCCTCATACCATTGGGAGAATGAGGTTCTCCGATTGAGGCGAGTGATTGTGATGTCTAGTTTTGAGGGCCCCGGCTAGTGTGGTGAATAAGTCCACCCTAGTGTGTAGACATCCCTTTGAGGGGCGGGAGGATCGAGCGACGGAGCCTGAGAGGGCGACAGGCCATCTTGCATCCCCGTGGTGGCGAGCGCCGCCTCGACGATGAGGTGCATGGCCCGTAGTAGCGAAATAGATGCTGAAAGGTTGGATTCTAGATCATCGACAGTATAAAGTAAAAGAATAAGAGAGCCGGTTTGGCTTGTATGGAATTGATTCATGTATAAACTTTTTTTATAGAGCTTGTACAACTTTGGCATTATTGTACTGTGAATAAAGGCTGTTTAAATGAACCATGTGAAAAGGGCCTTAATTAAGGAATAAGTTTATTTATGTCAAACAATTTGGTAGGATTAATTAAAAACAAATTGACGTGTGAGTAGGGTGGAAAGTGGGAGGATGGAAAGCTTGGAGATGATGGCACCATTCTACGACGGCGGGTGGACCCGATTAGTCAGGCAGCTTTCCAACAAATTAAGTGAAAGCCCTATGTTAGATAAATAGGTCGCCCAAATTATGATCAATCGATTACCCTATGGGTAATTTGAGTTTTAGAAGACCACGCTCCCCGTGCGGGATAGGACTAGGTCTTACTACAAATCGTATCCTTGAATCTTTACATGGTCAAGATGTCCACGAGTAGGAAACTATCTTAAGTGTTTCCCCTATTTTAGAAGGGAGGAACCTTACAATTAGTATCCAAGTAAAGGCTAACTATTAAGGGATTAAAACAAGTGATTGTTTGTCATATGAGGATGAATCAATCATTTCTACTGGCCATAGAAATGGTTTTAATATCCTCACATGTTGAGACAATCATCCCTATGAAATTGCGCTTGTATCTTGGGGGTGCACAGGCAAGATACTTGTACAATAAATTTGAATAATAGGATTGGGGAGGAAACCTTTTGAGGATAAAAAACATAGGGTGATCAAATTAAGAAATTAGTGGAGCCTGAATAACTAGAAGGATAGACCGAAACTTTGTTTAGAGAAATTTTCAAGATATATCTCATTAACTCGCATATGATAAATTATTAAGATTATAACTCCATTAAGGTTTGAATAGTTGGCGTATGAATGCCATCCATTGGATGCTTTACACTAGGATGATCGTCCGAGATCTTGAGCCCATCTCAGACAAACATGGGTCTAACTTGGGATGTGTAATTCCTAGGGGAACCTTACAATTAGTATCAGAGCAAAGGCTAACTATCAAGGGATTAAAACAAGTGATTGTTTGTCATATGAGGATGAATCAATCATCTCTACTGGCCATAGAAATGGTTTGAATATCTTTACATGTTGTCGTCTCAAAATCATAAGAAATGCAAAATTGGTTGGAAGCATTGTTGTCAATCTAACCACTCGAACCAGAATGAGTTATGGGATGCCATAAAAGTACACTTTCGTGAAAGTTTTTTTCCTCCACGATTTGGAGAGGATAAAATGAATGAATTTTTGGAGATAACCCAAGAAGGCAAGACCCTGGAAGAATACCACCAAAATATTGCTAAAACTTCTCCGATTAGCTCCAGAGATGGATGAGGCAACTCTTCTCCACCAACGATTCATTTGGAAGCTTAATCTACCTTTGAATAACCTCATCAAGAATGCAAAACCATCCTCTATTTCAGAAGCCATAATTATAGCCAGAGACTATGATAAAGTCTTTTTATGTAGAGGGTGTCGAGAAGCACATGAGTTCTTCCATGTTAATCAAGAAGAGGTCCCCTAATTTTCAAGAGGAACGTCAAGGCCACCCTTGGCTACTACAAGGAATCATAAGCTAGAGTAAAATTAGGTCAAGAAATAGGGATAACGAGGTTAAAGATAATCAAATTCAACAAGTATTTCTATGAGTAAATTGAAGAGGATTGGTGCAACATTCATGTGAAGTAATGTACATGATGAATAGAGGTATTCTAGAAGACGATACTAAGATTATGCAATTGCTATCGTAGGTTAGATTTCGTAAAGGATTATTCCCTCACGTTTTTCCATGACATATTCTGAAGTACCATATTACATGGGGATATAGAATAAGGCATTCGTAAAGGATTATGATTTTTTTAAATAAAAAGGTTCATATTGTATTAGAGGTATAATGGATGCATGAACTTAGGATAATAAGGCCAATTAACTTTAGACTAATAATGACCATTTGAAGGCACAACAAAACAAGCCAAACACATGAAATAGGGGACTTTTTAGGAACAATTTTCAGATAAAAGAAGATTTCTAACTAGTGGGGGGACACCACTTTGGAAGCGAGAGGAGGATTTACTTAGATACTGTCCCAGCTCGTGAGATGAGGACATCTCGAATCTTTTAAGTGGGGGGGGGGGGGGGGGAGTTTGTAAGGTCTCTCCGGAGTCATGTATGTGTCTCTTTTAATATAGATTTCAAGAAGGAAAGAGAGTGCGCTTAGAAAACAGTGAGGTAATAAGGCTAGAAACATTAGGCAAGCAATAGAGTAAAGATAGTAGCTCCAAAAATCCTAAAAGAAATAAGAAGACAAGAATAGTCCTTGTGCTTGTGTAGCTGGACGGCAGAGACATTAGTAAGGCCCGAAGTCGGCCCATGGTATGTATCCCTCATACCATTGGGAGAATGAGGTTCTCCGATTGAGGCGAGTGATTGTGATGTCTAGTTTTGAGGGCCCCGGCTAGTGTGGTGAATAAGTCCACCCTAGTGTGTAGACATCCCTTTGAGGGGCGGGAGGATCGAGCGACGGAGCCTGAGAGGGCGACAGGCCATCTTGCATCCCCGTGGTGGCGAGCGCCGCCTCGACGATGAGGTGCATGGCCCGTAGTAGCGAAATAGATGCTGAAAGGTTGGATTCTAGATCATCGACAGTATAAAGTAAAAGAATAAGAGAGCCGGTTTGGCTTGTATGGAATTGATTCATGTATAAACTTTTTTTATAGAGCTTGTACAACTTTGGCATTATTGTACTGTGAATAAAGGCTGTTTAAATGAACCATGTGAAAAGGGCCTTAATTAAGGAATAAGTTTATTTATGTCAAACAATTTGGTAGGATTAATTAAAAACAAATTGACGTGTGAGTAGGGTGGAAAGTGGGAGGATGGAAAGCTTGGAGATGATGGCACCATTCTACGACGGCGGGTGGACCCGATTAGTCAGGCAGCTTTCCAACAAATTAAGTGAAAGCCCTATGTTAGATAAATAGGTCGCCCAAATTATGATCAATCGATTACCCTATGGGTAATTTGAGTTTTAGAAGACCACGCTCCCCGTGCGGGATAGGACTAGGTCTTACTACAAATCGTATCCTTGAATCTTTACATGGTCAAGATGTCCACGAGTAGGAAACTATCTTAAGTGTTTCCCCTATTTTAGAAGGGAGGAACCTTACAATTAGTATCCAAGTAAAGGCTAACTATTAAGGGATTAAAACAAGTGATTGTTTGTCATATGAGGATGAATCAATCATTTCTACTGGCCATAGAAATGGTTTTAATATCCTCACATGTTGAGACAATCATCCCTATGAAATTGCGCTTGTATCTTGGGGGTGCACAGGCAAGATACTTGTACAATAAATTTGAATAATAGGATTGGGGAGGAAACCTTTTGAGGATAAAAAACATAGGGTGATCAAATTAAGAAATTAGTGGAGCCTGAATAACTAGAAGGATAGACCGAAACTTTGTTTAGAGAAATTTTCAAGATATATCTCATTAACTCGCATATGATAAATTATTAAGATTATAACTCCATTAAGGTTTGAATAGTTGGCGTATGAATGCCATCCATTGGATGCTTTACACTAGGATGATCGTCCGAGATCTTGAGCCCATCTCAGACAAACATGGGTCTAACTTGGGATGTGTAATTCCTAGGGGAACCTTACAATTAGTATCAGAGCAAAGGCTAACTATCAAGGGATTAAAACAAGTGATTGTTTGTCATATGAGGATGAATCAATCATCTCTACTGGCCATAGAAATGGTTTGAATATCTTTACATGTTGTCGTCTCAAAATCATAAGAAATGCAAAATTGGTTGGAAGCATTGTTGTCAATCTAACCACTCGAACCAGAATGAGTTATGGGATGCCATAAAAGTACACTTTCGTGAAAGTTTTTTTCCTCCACGATTTGGAGAGGATAAAATGAATGAATTTTTGGAGATAACCCAAGAAGGCAAGACCCTGGAAGAATACCACCAAAATATTGCTAAAACTTCTCCGATTAGCTCCAGAGATGGATGAGGCAACTCTTCTCCACCAACGATTCATTTGGAAGCTTAATCTACCTTTGAATAACCTCATCAAGAATGCAAAACCATCCTCTATTTCAGAAGCCATAATTATAGCCAGAGACTATGATAAAGTCTTTTTATGTAGAGGGTGTCGAGAAGCACATGAGTTCTTCCATGTTAATCAAGAAGAGGTCCCCTAATTTTCAAGAGGAACGTCAAGGCCACCCTTGGCTACTACAAGGAATCATAAGCTAGAGTAAAATTAGGTCAAGAAATAGGGATAACGAGGTTAAAGATAATCAAATTCAACAAGTATTTCTATGAGTAAATTGAAGAGGATTGGTGCAACATTCATGTGAAGTAATGTACATGATGAATAGAGGTATTCTAGAAGACGATACTAAGATTATGCAATTGCTATCGTAGGTTAGATTTCGTAAAGGATTATTCCCTCACGTTTTTCCATGACATATTCTTAAGTACCATATTACATGGGGATATAGAATAAGGCATTCGTAAAGGATTATGATTTTTTTAAATAAAAAGGTTCATATTGTATTAGAGGTATAATGGATGCATGAACTTAGGATAATAAGGCCAATTAACTTTAGACTAATAATGACCATTTGAAGGCACAACAAAACAAGCCAAACACATGAAATAGGGGACTTTTTAGGAACAATTTTCAGATAAGAGAAGATTTCTAACTAGTGGGGGGACACCACTTTGGAAGCGAGAGGAGGATTTACTTAGATACTGTCCCAGCTCGTGAGATGAGGACATCTCGAATCTTTTAAGTGGGGGGGGGGGGGGGGGGAGATTGTAAGGTCTCTCCGGAGTCATGTATGTGTCTCTTTTAATATAGATTTCAAGAAGGAAAGAGAGTGCGCTTAGAAAACAGTGAGGTAATAAGGCTAGAAACATTAGGCAAGCAATAGAGTAAAGATAGTAGCTCCAAAAATCCTAAAAGAAATAAGAAGACAAGAATAGTCCTTGTGCTTGTGTAGCTGGACGGCAGAGACATTAGTAAGGCCCGAAGTCGGCCCATGGTATGTATCCCTCATACCATTGGGAGAATGAGGTTCTCCGATTGAGGCGAGTGATTGTGATGTCTAGTTTTGAGGGCCCCGGCTAGTGTGGTGAATAAGTCCACCCTAGTGTGTAGACATCCCTTTGAGGGGCGGGAGGATCGAGCGACGGAGCCTGAGAGGGCGACAGGCCATCTTGCATCCCCGTGGTGGCGAGCGCCGCCTCGACGATGAGGTGCATGGCCCGTAGTAGCGAAATAGATGCTGAAAGGTTGGATTCTAGATCATCGACAGTATAAAGTAAAAGAATAAGAGAGCCGGTTTGGCTTGTATGGAATTGATTCATGTATAAACTTTTTTTATAGAGCTTGTACAACTTTGGCATTATTGTACTGTGAATAAAGGCTGTTTAAATGAACCATGTGAAAAGGGCCTTAATTAAGGAATAAGTTTATTTATGTCAAACAATTTGGTAGGATTAATTAAAAACAAATTGACGTGTGAGTAGGGTGGAAAGTGGGAGGATGGAAAGCTTGGAGATGATGGCACCATTCTACGACGGCGGGTGGACCCGATTAGTCAGGCAGCTTTCCAACAAATTAAGTGAAAGCCCTATGTTAGATAAATAGGTCGCCCAAATTATGATCAATCGATTACCCTATGGGTAATTTGAGTTTTAGAAGACCACGCTCCCCGTGCGGGATAGGACTAGGTCTTACTACAAATCGTATCCTTGAATCTTTACATGGTCAAGATGTCCACGAGTAGGAAACTATCTTAAGTGTTTCCCCTATTTTAGAAGGGAGGAACCTTACAATTAGTATCCAAGTAAAGGCTAACTATTAAGGGATTAAAACAAGTGATTGTTTGTCATATGAGGATGAATCAATCATTTCTACTGGCCATAGAAATGGTTTTAATATCCTCACATGTTGAGACAATCATCCCTATGAAATTGCGCTTGTATCTTGGGGGTGCACAGGCAAGATACTTGTACAATAAATTTGAATAATAGGATTGGGGAGGAAACCTTTTGAGGATAAAAAACATAGGGTGATCAAATTAAGAAATTAGTGGAGCCTGAATAACTAGAAGGATAGACCGAAACTTTGTTTAGAGAAATTTTCAAGATATATCTCATTAACTCGCATATGATAAATTATTAAGATTATAACTCCATTAAGGTTTGAATAGTTGGCGTATGAATGCCATCCATTGGATGCTTTACACTAGGATGATCGTCCGAGATCTTGAGCCCATCTCAGACAAACATGGGTCTAACTTGGGATGTGTAATTCCTAGGGGAACCTTACAATTAGTATCAGAGCAAAGGCTAACTATCAAGGGATTAAAACAAGTGATTGTTTGTCATATGAGGATGAATCAATCATCTCTACTGGCCATAGAAATGGTTTGAATATCTTTACATGTTGTCGTCTCAAAATCATAAGAAATGCAAAATTGGTTGGAAGCATTGTTGTCAATC
Source organism: Cibotium barometz (assembly GCF_041138505.1). Classification (NCBI taxonomy): domain Eukaryota; kingdom Viridiplantae; phylum Streptophyta; class Polypodiopsida; order Cyatheales; family Cibotiaceae; genus Cibotium; species Cibotium barometz. Next base: position 18,851,479 of record NC_141098.1, on the reverse strand, counting down.
TAACCACTCGAACCAGAATGAGTTATGGGATGCCATAAAAGTACACTTTCGTGAAAGTTTTTTTCCTCCACGATTTGGAGAGGATAAAATGAATGAATTTTTGGAGATAACCCAAGAAGGCAAGACCCTGGAAGAATACCACCAAAATATTGCTAAAACTTCTCCGATTAGCTCCAGAGATGGATGAGGCAACTCTTCTCCACCAACGATTCATTTGGAAGCTTAATCTACCTTTGAATAACCTCATCAAGAATGCAAAACCATCCTCTATTTCAGAAGCCATAATTATAGCCAGAGACTATGATAAAGTCTTTTTATGTAGAGGGTGTCGAGAAGCACATGAGTTCTTCCATGTTAATCAAGAAGAGGTCCCCTAATTTTCAAGAGGAACGTCAAGGCCACCCTTGGCTACTACAAGGAATCATAAGCTAGAGTAAAATTAGGTCAAGAAATAGGGATAACGAGGTTAAAGATAATCAAATTCAACAAGTATTTCTATGAGTAAATTGAAGAGGATTGGTGCAACATTCATGTGAAGTAATGTACATGATGAATAGAGGTATTCTAGAAGACGATACTAAGATTATGCAATTGCTATCGTAGGTTAGATTTCGTAAAGGATTATTCCCTCACGTTTTTCCATGACATATTCTGAAGTACCATATTACATGGGGATATAGAATAAGGCATTCGTAAAGGATTATGATTTTTTTAAATAAAAAGGTTCATATTGTATTAGAGGTATAATGGATGCATGAACTTAGGATAATAAGGCCAATTAACTTTAGACTAATAATGACCATTTGAAGGCACAACAAAACAAGCCAAACACATGAAATAGGGGACTTTTTAGGAACAATTTTCAGATAAAAGAAGATTTCTAACTAGTGGGGGGACACCACTTTGGAAGCGAGAGGAGGATTTACTTAGATACTGTCCCAGCTCGTGAGATGAGGACATCTCGAATCTTTTAAGTGGGGGGGGGGGGAGATTGTAAGGTCTCTCCGGAGTCATGTATGTGTCTCTTTTAATATAGATTTCAAGAAGGAAAGAGAGTGCGCTTAGAAAACAGTGAGGTAATAAGGCTAGAAACATTAGGCAAGCAATAGAGTAAAGATAGTAGCTCCAAAAATCCTAAAAGAAATAAGAAGACAAGAATAGTCCTTGTGCTTGTGTAGCTGGACGGCAGAGACATTAGTAAGGCCCGAAGTCGGCCCATGGTATGTATCCCTCATACCATTGGGAGAATGAGGTTCTCCGATTGAGGCGAGTGATTGTGATGTCTAGTTTTGAGGGCCCCGGCTAGTGTGGTGAATAAGTCCACCCTAGTGTGTAGACATCCCTTTGAGGGGCGGGAGGATCGAGCGACGGAGCCTGAGAGGGCGACAGGCCATCTTGCATCCCCGTGGTGGCGAGCGCCGCCTCGACGATGAGGTGCATGGCCCGTAGTAGCGAAATAGATGCTGAAAGGTTGGATTCTAGATCATCGACAGTATAAAGTAAAAGAATAAGAGAGCCGGTTTGGCTTGTATGGAATTGATTCATGTATAAACTTTTTTTATAGAGCTTGTACAACTTTGGCATTATTGTACTGTGAATAAAGGCTGTTTAAATGAACCATGTGAAAAGGGCCTTAATTAAGGAATAAGTTTATTTATGTCAAACAATTTGGTAGGATTAATTAAAAACAAATTGACGTGTGAGTAGGGTGGAAAGTGGGAGGATGGAAAGCTTGGAGATGATGGCACCATTCTACGACGGCGGTCGGACCCGATTAGTCAGGCAGCTTTCCAACAAATTAAGTGAAAGCCCTATGTTAGATAAATAGGTCGCCCAAATTATGATCAATCGATTACCCTATGGGTAATTTGAGTTTTAGAAGACCACGCTCCCCGTGCGGGATAGGACTAGGTCTTACTACAAATCGTATCCTTGAATCTTTACATGGTCAAGATGTCCACGAGTAGGAAACTATCTTAAGTGTTTTCCCCGATTTTAGAAGGGAGGAACCTTACAATTAGTATCCAAGTAAAGGCTAACTATTAAGGGATTAAAACAAGTGATTGTTTGTCATATGAGGATGAATCAATCATTTCTACTGGCCATAGAAATGGTTTTAATATCCTCACATGTTGAGACAATCATCCCTATGAAATTGCGCTTGTATCTTGGGGGTGCACAGGCAAGATACTTGTACAATAAATTTGAATAATAGGATTGGGGAGGAAACCTTTTGAGGATAAAAAACATAGGGTGATCAAATTAAGAAATTAGTGGAGCCTGAATAACTAGAAGGATAGACCGAAACTTTGTTTAGAGAAATTTTCAAGATATATCTCATTAACTCGCATATGATAAATTATTAAGATTATAACTCCATTAAGGTTTGAATAGTTGGCGTATGAATGCCATCCATTGGATGCTTTACACTAGGATGATCGTCCGAGATCTTGACCCATCTCAGACAAACATGGGTCTAACTTGGGATGTGTAATTCCTAGGGGAACCTTACAATTAGTATCAGAGCAAAGGCTAACTATCAAGGGATTAAAACAAGTGATTGTTTGTCATATGAGGATGAATCAATCATCTCTACTGGCCATAGAAATGGTTTGAATATCTTTACATGTTGTCGTCTCAAAATCATAAGAAATGCAAAATTGGTTGGAAGCATTGTTGTCAATCTAACCACTCGAACCAGAATGAGTTATGGGATGCCATAAAAGTACACTTTCGTGAAAGTTTTTTTCCTCCACGATTTGGAGAGGATCAAAAGAATGAATTTTTGGAGATAACCCAAGAAGGCAAGACCCTGGAAGAATACCACCAAAATATTGCTAAAACTTCTCCGATTAGCTCCAGAGATGGATGAGGCAACTCTTCTCCACCAACGATTCATTTGGAAGCTTAATCTACCTTTGAATAACCTCATCAAGAATGCAAAACCATCCTCTATTTCAGAAGCCATAATTATAGCCAGAGACTATGATAAAGTCTTTTTATGTAGAGGGTGTCGAGAAGCACATGAGTTCTTCCATGTTAATCAAGAAGAGGTCCCCTAATTTTCAAGAGGAACGTCAAGGCCACCCTTGGCTACTACAAGGAATCATAAGCTAGAGTAAAATTAGGTCAAGAAATAGGGATAACGAGGTTAAAGATAATCAAATTCAACAAGTATTTCTATGAGTAAATTGAAGAGGATTGGTGCAACATTCATGTGAAGTAATGTACATGATGAATAGAGGTATTCTAGAAGACGATACTAAGATTATGCAATTGCTATCGTAGGTTAGATTTCGTAAAGGATTATTCCCTCACGTTTTTCGATGACATATTCTTAAGTACCATATTACATGGGGATATAGAATAAGGCATTCGTAAAGGATTATGATTTTTTTAAATAAAAAGGTTCATATTGTATTAGAGGTATAATGGATGCATGAACTTAGGATAATAAGGCCAATTAACTTTAGACTAATAATGACCATTTGAAGGCACAACAAAACAAGCCAAACACATGAAATAGGGGACTTTTTAGGAACAATTTTCAGATAAGAGAAGATTTCTAACTAGTGGGGGGACACCACTTTGGAAGCGAGAGGAGGATTTACTTAGATACTGTCCCAGCTCGTGAGATGAGGACATCTCGAATCTTTTAAGTGGGGGGGGGGGGGGGAGATTGTAAGGTCTCTCCGGAGTCATGTATGTGTCTCTTTTAATATAGATTTCAAGAAGGAAAGAGAGTGCGCTTAGAAAACAGTGAGGTAATAAGGCTAGAAACATTAGGCAAGCAATAGAGTAAAGATAGTAGCTCCAAAAATCCTAAAAGAAATAAGAAGACAAGAATAGTCCTTGTGCTTGTGTAGCTGGACGGCAGAGACATTAGTAAGGCCCGAAGTCGGCCCATGGTATGTATCCCTCATACCATTGGGAGAATGAGGTTCTCCGATTGAGGCGAGTGATTGTGATGTCTAGTTTTGAGGGCCCCGGCTAGTGTGGTGAATAAGTCCACCCTAGTGTGTAGACATCCCTTTGAGGGGCGGGAGGATCGAGCGACGGAGCCTGAGAGGGCGACAGGCCATCTTGCATCCCCGTGGTGGCGAGCGCCGCCTCGACGATGAGGTGCATGGCCCGTAGTAGCGAAATAGATGCTGAAAGGTTGGATTCTAGATCATCGACAGTATAAAGTAAAAGAATAAGAGAGCCGGTTTGGCTTGTATGGAATTGATTCATGTATAAACTTTTTTTATAGAGCTTGTACAACTTTGGCATTATTGTACTGTGAATAAAGGCTGTTTAAATGAACCATGTGAAAAGGGCCTTAATTAAGGAATAAGTTTATTTATGTCAAACAATTTGGTAGGATTAATTAAAAACAAATTGACGTGTGAGTAGGGTGGAAAGTGGGAGGATGGAAAGCTTGGAGATGATGGCACCATTCTACGACGGCGGGTGGACCCGATTAGTCAGGCAGCTTTCCAACAAATTAAGTGAAAGCCCTATGTTAGATAAATAGGTCGCCCAAATTATGATCAATCGATTACCCTATGGGTAATTTGAGTTTTAGAAGACCACGCTCCCCGTGCGGGATAGGACTAGGTCTTACTACAAATCGTATCCTTGAATCTTTACATGGTCAAGATGTCCACGAGTAGGAAACTATCTTAAGTGTTTCCCCTATTTTAGAAGGGAGGAACCTTACAATTAGTATCCAAGTAAAGGCTAACTATTAAGGGATTAAAACAAGTGATTGTTTGTCATATGAGGATGAATCAATCATTTCTACTGGCCATAGAAATGGTTTTAATATCCTCACATGTTGAGACAATCATCCCTATGAAATTGCGCTTGTATCTTGGGGGTGCACAGGCAAGATACTTGTACAATAAATTTGAATAATAGGATTGGGGAGGAAACCTTTTGAGGATAAAAAACATAGGGTGATCAAATTAAGAAATTAGTGGAGCCTGAATAACTAGAAGGATAGACCGAAACTTTGTTTAGAGAAATTTTCAAGATATATCTCATTAACTCGCATATGATAAATTATTAAGATTATAACTCCATTAAGGTTTGAATAGTTGGCGTATGAATGCCATCCATTGGATGCTTTACACTAGGATGATCGTCCGAGATCTTGAGCCCATCTCAGACAAACATGGGTCTAACTTGGGATGTGTAATTCCTAGGGGAACCTTACAATTAGTATCAGAGCAAAGGCTAACTATCAAGGGATTAAAACAAGTGATTGTTTGTCATATGAGGATGAATCAATCATCTCTACTGGCCATAGAAATGGTTTGAATATCTTTACATGTTGTCGTCTCAAAATCATAAGAAATGCAAAATTGGTTGGAAGCATTGTTGTCAATCTAACCACTCGAACCAGAATGAGTTATGGGATGCCATAAAAGTACACTTTCGTGAAAGTTTTTTTCCTCCACGATTTGGAGAGGATAAAATGAATGAATTTTTGGAGATAACCCAAGAAGGCAAGACCCTGGAAGAATACCACCAAAATATTGCTAAAACTTCTCCGATTAGCTCCAGAGATGGATGAGGCAACTCTTCTCCACCAACGATTCATTTGGAAGCTTAATCTACCTTTGAATAACCTCATCAAGAATGCAAAACCATCCTCTATTTCAGAAGCCATAATTATAGCCAGAGACTATGATAAAGTCTTTTTATGTAGAGGGTGTCGAGAAGCACATGAGTTCTTCCATGTTAATCAAGAAGAGGTCCCCTAATTTTCAAGAGGAACGTCAAGGCCACCCTTGGCTACTACAAGGAATCATAAGCTAGAGTAAAATTAGGTCAAGAAATAGGGATAACGAGGTTAAAGATAATCAAATTCAACAAGTATTTCTATGAGTAAATTGAAGAGGATTGGTGCAACATTCATGTGAAGTAATGTACATGATGAATAGAGGTATTCTAGAAGACGATACTAAGATTATGCAATTGCTATCGTAGGTTAGATTTCGTAAAGGATTATTCCCTCACGTTTTTCCATGACATATTCTGAAGTACCATATTACATGGGGATATAGAATAAGGCATTCGTAAAGGATTATGATTTTTTTAAATAAAAAGGTTCATATTGTATTAGAGGTATAATGGATGCATGAACTTAGGATAATAAGGCCAATTAACTTTAGACTAATAATGACCATTTGAAGGCACAACAAAACAAGCCAAACACATGAAATAGGGGACTTTTTAGGAACAATTTTCAGATAAAAGAAGATTTCTAACTAGTGGGGGGACACCACTTTGGAAGCGAGAGGAGGATTTACTTAGATACTGTCCCAGCTCGTGAGATGAGGACATCTCGAATCTTTTAAGTGGGGGGGGGGGGGGGGAGTTTGTAAGGTCTCTCCGGAGTCATGTATGTGTCTCTTTTAATATAGATTTCAAGAAGGAAAGAGAGTGCGCTTAGAAAACAGTGAGGTAATAAGGCTAGAAACATTAGGCAAGCAATAGAGTAAAGATAGTAGCTCCAAAAATCCTAAAAGAAATAAGAAGACAAGAATAGTCCTTGTGCTTGTGTAGCTGGACGGCAGAGACATTAGTAAGGCCCGAAGTCGGCCCATGGTATGTATCCCTCATACCATTGGGAGAATGAGGTTCTCCGATTGAGGCGAGTGATTGTGATGTCTAGTTTTGAGGGCCCCGGCTAGTGTGGTGAATAAGTCCACCCTAGTGTGTAGACATCCCTTTGAGGGGCGGGAGGATCGAGCGACGGAGCCTGAGAGGGCGACAGGCCATCTTGCATCCCCGTGGTGGCGAGCGCCGCCTCGACGATGAGGTGCATGGCCCGTAGTAGCGAAATAGATGCTGAAAGGTTGGATTCTAGATCATCGACAGTATAAAGTAAAAGAATAAGAGAGCCGGTTTGGCTTGTATGGAATTGATTCATGTATAAACTTTTTTTATAGAGCTTGTACAACTTTGGCATTATTGTACTGTGAATAAAGGCTGTTTAAATGAACCATGTGAAAAGGGCCTTAATTAAGGAATAAGTTTATTTATGTCAAACAATTTGGTAGGATTAATTAAAAACAAATTGACGTGTGAGTAGGGTGGAAAGTGGGAGGATGGAAAGCTTGGAGATGATGGCACCATTCTACGACGGCGGGTGGACCCGATTAGTCAGGCAGCTTTCCAACAAATTAAGTGAAAGCCCTATGTTAGATAAATAGGTCGCCCAAATTATGATCAATCGATTACCCTATGGGTAATTTGAGTTTTAGAAGACCACGCTCCCCGTGCGGGATAGGACTAGGTCTTACTACAAATCGTATCCTTGAATCTTTACATGGTCAAGATGTCCACGAGTAGGAAACTATCTTAAGTGTTTTCCCTATTTTAGAAGGGAGGAACCTTACAATTAGTATCCAAGTAAAGGCTACTATTAAGGGATTAAAACAAGTGATTGTTTGTCATATGAGGATGAATCAATCATTTCTACTGGCCATAGAAATGGTTTTAATATCCTCACATGTTGAGACAATCATCCCTATGAAATTGCGCTTGTATCTTGGGGGTGCACAGGCAAGATACTTGTACAATAAATTTGAATAATAGGATTGGGGAGGAAACCTTTTGAGGATAAAAAACATAGGGTGATCAAATTAAGAAATTAGTGGAGCCTGAATAACTAGAAGGATAGACCGAAACTTTGTTTAGAGAAATTTTCAAGATATATCTCATTAACTCGCATATGATAAATTATTAAGATTATAACTCCATTAAGGTTTGAATAGTTGGCGTATGAATGCCATCCATTGGATGCTTTACACTAGGATGATCGTCCGAGATCTTGAGCCCATCTCAGACAAACATGGGTCTAACTTGGGATGTGTAATTCCTAGGGGAACCTTACAATTAGTATCAGAGCAAAGGCTAACTATCAAGGGATTAAAACAAGTGATTGTTTGTCATATGAGGATGAATCAATCATCTCTACTGGCCATAGAAATGGTTTGAATATCTTTACATGTTGTCGTCTCAAAATCATAAGAAATGCAAAATTGGTTGGAAGCATTGTTGTCAATCTAACCACTCGAACCAGAATGAGTTATGGGATGCCATGAAAGTACACTTTCGTGAAAGGTTTTTTCCTCCACGATTTCGAGAGGATAAAATGAATGAATTTTTGGAGATAACCCAAGAAGGCAAGACCCTGGAAGAATACCACCAAAATATTGCTAAAACTTCTCCGATTAGCTCCAGAGATGGATGAGGTAACTCTTCTCCACCAACGATTCATTTGGAAGCTTAATCTACCTTTGAATAACCTCATCAAGAATGCAAAACCATCCTCTATTTCAGAAGCCATAATTATAGCCAGAGACTATGATAAAGTCTTTTTATGTAGAGGGTGTCGAGAAGCACATGAGTTCTTCCATGTTAATCAAGAAGTGGTCCCCTAATTTTCAAGAGGAACGTCAAGGCCACCCTTGGCTACTACAAGGAATCATAAGCTAGAGTAAAATTAGGTCAAGAAATAGGGATAACGAGGTTAAAGATAATCAAATTCAACAAGTATGTCTATGAGTAAATTGAAGAGGATTGGTGCAACATTCATGTGAAGTAATGTACATGATGAATAGAGGTATTCTAGAAGACGATACTAAGATTATGCAATTGCTATCGTAGGTTAGATTTCGTAAAGGATTATTCCCTCACGTTTTTCCATGACATATTCTTAAGTACCATATTACATGGGGATATAGAATAAGGCATTCGTAAAGGATTATGATTTTTTTAAATAAAAAGGTTCATATTGTATTAGAGGTATAATGGATGCATGAACTTAGGATAATAAGGCCAATTAACTTTAGACTAATAATGACCATTTGAAGGCACAACAAAACAAGCCAAACACATGAAATAAGGGACTTTTTAGGAACAATTTTCAGATAAAAGAAGATTTCTAACTAGTGGGGGGACACCACTTTGGAAGCGAGAGGAGGATTTACTTAGATACTGTCCCAGCTCGTGAGATGAGGACATCTCGAATCTTTTAAGTGGGGGGGGGGGGGAGATTGTAAGGTCTCTCCGGAGTCATGTATGTGTCTCTTTTAATATAGATTTCAAGAAGGAAAGAGAGTGCGCTTAGAAAACAGTGAGGTAATAAGGCTAGAAACATTAGGCAAGCAATAGAGTAAAGATAGTAGCTCCAAAAATCCTAAAAGAAATAAGAAGACAAGAATAGTCCTTGTGCTTGTGTAGCTGGACGGCAGAGACATTAGTAAGGCCCGAAGTCGGCCCATGGTATGTATCCCTCATACCATTGGGAGAATGAGGTTCTCCGATTGAGGCGAGTGATTGTGATGTCTAGTTTTGAGGGCCCCGGCTAGTGTGGTGAATAAGTCCACCCTAGTGTGTAGACATCCCTTTGAGGGGCGGGAGGATCGAGCGACGGAGCCTGAGAGGGCGACAGGCCATCTTGCATCCCCGTGGTGGCGAGCGCCGCCTCGACGATGAGGTGCATGGCCCGTAGTAGCGAAATAGATGCTGAAAGGTTGGATTCTAGATCATCGACAGTATAAAGTAAAAGAATAAGAGAGCCGGTTTGGCTTGTATGGAATTGATTCATGTATAAACTTTTTTTATAGAGCTTGTACAACTTTGGCATTATTGTACTGTGAATAAAGGCTGTTTAAATTAACCTTGTGAAAAGGGCCTTAATTAAGGAATAAGTTTATTTATGTCAAACAATTTGGTAGGATTAATTAAAAACAAATTGACGTGTGAGTAGGGTGGAAAGTGGGAGGATGGAAAGCTTGGAGATGATGGCACCATTCTACGACGGCAGTCGGACCCGATTAGTCAGGCAGCTTTCCAACAAATTAAGTGAAAGCCCTATGTTAGATAAATAGGTCGCCCAAATTATGATCAATCGATTACCCTATGGGTAATTTGAGTTTTAGAAGACCACGCTCCCCGTGCGGGATAGGACTAGGTCTTACTACAAATCGTATCCTTGAATCTTTACATGGTCAAGATGTCCACGAGTAGGAAACTATCTTAAGTGTTTCCCCTATTTTAGAAGGGAGGAACCTTACAATTAGTATCCAAGTAAAGGCTAACTATTAAGGGATTAAAACAAGTGATTGTTTGTCATATGAGGATGAATCAATCATTTCTACTGGCCATAGAAATGGTTTTAATATCCTCACATGTTGAGACAATCATCCCTATGAAATTGCACTTGTATCTTGGGGGTGCACAGGCAAGATACTTGTACAATAAATTTGAATAATAGGATTGGGGAGGAAACCTTTTGAGGATAAAAAACATAGGGTGATCAAATTAAGAAATTAGTGGAGCCTGAATAACTAGAAGGATAGACCGAAACTTTGTTTAGAGAAATTTTCAAGATATATCTCATTAACTCGCATATGATAAATTATTAAGATTATAACTCCATTAAGGTTTGAATAGTTAGCGTATGAATGCCATCCATTGGATGCTTTACACTAGGATGATCGTCCGAGATCTTGAGCCCATCTCAGACAAACATGGGTCTAACTTGGGATGTGTAATTCCTAGGGGAACCTTACAATTAGTATCAGAGCGAAGGCTAACTATCAAGGGATTAAAACAAGTGATTGTTTGTCATATGAGGATGAATCAATCATCTCTACTGGCCATAGAAATGGTTTGAATATCTTTACATGTTGTCGTCTCAAAATCATAAGAAATGCAAAATTGGTTGGAAGCATTGTTGTCAATCTAACCACTCGAACCAGAATGAGTTATGGGATGCCATGAAAGTACACTTTCGTGAAAGGTTTTTTCCTCCACGATTTCGAGAGGATAAAATGAATGAATTTTTGGAGATAACCCAAGAAGGCAAGACCCTGGAAGAATACCACCAAAATATTGCTAAAACTTCTCCGATTAGCTCCAGAGATGGATGAGGTAACTCTTCTCCACCAACGATTCATTTGGAAGCTTAATCTACCTTTGAATAACCTCATCAAGAATGCAAAACCATCCTCTATTTCAGAAGCCATAATTATAGCCAGAGACTATGATAAAGTCTTTTTATGTAGAGGGTGTCGAGAAGCACATGAGTTCTTCCATGTTAATCAAGAAGAGGTCCCCTAATTTTCAAGAGGAACGTCAAGGCCACCCTTGGCTACTACAAGGAATCATAAGCTAGAGTAAAATTAGGTCAAGAAATAGGGATAACGAGGTTAAAGATAATCAAATTCAACAAGTATGTCTATGAGTAAATTGAAGAGGATTGGTGCAACATTCATGTGAAGTAATGAACATGATGAATAGAGGTATTCTAGAAGACGATACTAAGATTATGCAATTGCTATCGTAGGTTAGATTTCGTAAAGGATTATTCCCTCACGTTTTTCCATGACATATTCTTAAGTACCATATTACATGGGGATATAGAATAAGGCATTCGTAAAGGATTATGATTTTTTTAAATAAAAAGGTTCATATTGTATTAGAGGTATAATGGATGCATGAACTTAGGATAATAAGGCCAATTAACTTTAGACTAATAATGACCATTTGAAGGCACAACAAAACAAGCCAAACACATGAAATAGGGGACTTTTTAGGAACAATTTTCAGATAAAAGAAGATTTCTAACTAGTGGGGGGACACCACTTTGGAAGCGAGAGGAGGATTTACTTAGATACTGTCCCAGCTCGTGAGATGAGGACATCTCGAATCTTTTAAGTGGGGGGGGGGGGAGATTGTAAGGTCTCTCCGGAGTCATGTATGTGTCTCTTTTAATATAGATTTCAAGAAGGAAAGAGAGTGCACTTAGAAAACAGTGAGGTAATAAGGCTAGAAACATTAGGCAAGCAATAGAGTAAAGATAGTAGCTCCAAAAATCCTAAAAGAAATAAGAAGACAAGAATAGTCCTTGTGCTTGTGTAGCTGGACGGCAGAGACATTAGTAAGGCCCGAAGTCGGCCCATGGTATGTATCCCTCATACCATTGGGAGAATGAGGTTCTCCGATTGAGGCGAGTGATTGTGATGTCTAGTTTTGAGGGCCCCGGCTAGTGTGGTGAATAAGTCCACCCTAGTGTGTAGACATCCCTTTGAGGGGCGGGAGGATCGAGCGACGGAGCCTGAGAGGGCGACAGGCCATCTTGCATCCCCGTGGTGGCGAGCGCCGCCTCGACGATGAGGTGCATGGCCCGTAGTAGCGAAATAGATGCTGAAAGGTTGGATTCTAGATCATCGACAGTATAAAGTAAAAGAATAAGAGAGCCGGTTTGGCTTGTATGGAATTGATTCATGTATAAACTTTTTTTATAGAGCTTGTACAACTTTGGCATTATTGTACTGTGAATAAAGGCTGTTTAAATGAACCATGTGAAAAGGGCCTTAATTAAGGAATAAGTTTATTTATGTCAAACAATTTGGTAGGATTAATTAAAAACAAATTGACGTGTGAGTAGGGTGGAAAGTGGGAGGATGGAAAGCTTGGAGATGATGGCACCATTCTACGACGGCGGGTGGACCCGATTAGTCAGGCAGCTTTCCAACAAATTAAGTGAAAGCCCTATGTTAGATAAATAGGTCGCCCAAATTATGATCAATCGATTACCCTATGGGTAATTTGAGTTTTAGAAGACCACGCTCCCCGTGCGGGATAGGACTAGGTCTTACTACAAATCGTATCCTTGAATCTTTACATGGTCAAGATGTCCACGAGTAGGAAACTATCTTAAGTGTTTCCCCTATTTTAGAAGGGAGGAACCTTACAATTAGTATCCAAGTAAAGGCTAACTATTAAGGGATTAAAACAAGTGATTGTTTGTCATATGAGGATGAATCAATCATTTCTACTGGCCATAGAAATGGTTTTAATATCCTCACATGTTGAGACAATCATCCCTATGAAATTGCGCTTGTATCTTGGGGGTGCACAGGCAAGATACTTGTACAATAAATTTGAATAATAGGATTGGGGAGGAAACCTTTTGAGGATAAAAAACATAGGGTGATCAAATTAAGAAATTAGTGGAGCCTGAATAACTAGAAGGATAGACCGAAACTTTGTTTAGAGAAATTTTCAAGATATATCTCATTAACTCGCATATGATAAATTATTAAGATTATAACTCCATTAAGGTTTGAATAGTTGGCGTATGAATGCCATCCATTGGATGCTTTACACTAGGATGATCGTCCGAGATCTTGAGCCCATCTCAGACAAACATGGGTCTAACTTGGGATGTGTAATTCCTAGGGGAACCTTACAATTAGTATCAGAGCAAAGGCTAACTATCAAGGGATTAAAACAAGTGATTGTTTGTCATATGAGGATGAATCAATCATCTCTACTGGCCATAGAAATGGTTTGAATATCTTTACATGTTGTCGTCTCAAAATCATAAGAAATGCAAAATTGGTTGGAAGCATTGTTGTCAATCTAACCACTCGAACCAGAATGAGTTATGGGATGCCATAAAAGTACACTTTCGTGAAAGTTTTTTTCCTCCACGATTTGGAGAGGATAAAATGAATGAATTTTTGGAGATAACCCAAGAAGGCAAGACCCTGGAAGAATACCACCAAAATATTGCTAAAACTTCTCCGATTAGCTCCAGAGATGGATGAGGCAACTCTTCTCCACCAACGATTCATTTGGAAGCTTAATCTACCTTTGAATAACCTCATCAAGAATGCAAAACCATCCTCTATTTCAGAAGCCATAATTATAGCCAGAGACTATGATAAAGTCTTTTTATGTAGAGGGTGTCGAGAAGCACATGAGTTCTTCCATGTTAATCAAGAAGAGGTCCCCTAATTTTCAAGAGGAACGTCAAGGCCACCCTTGGCTACTACAAGGAATCATAAGCTAGAGTAAAATTAGGTCAAGAAATAGGGATAACGAGGTTAAAGATAATCAAATTCAACAAGTATTTCTATGAGTAAATTGAAGAGGATTGGTGCAACATTCATGTGAAGTAATGTACATGATGAATAGAGGTATTCTAGAAGACGATACTAAGATTATGCAATTGCTATCGTAGGTTAGATTTCGTAAAGGATTATTCCCTCACGTTTTTCCATGACATATTCTTAAGTACCATATTACATGGGGATATAGAATAAGGCATTCGTAAAGGATTATGATTTTTTTAAATAAAAAGGTTCATATTGTATTAGAGGTATAATGGATGCATGAACTTAGGATAATAAGGCCAATTAACTTTAGACTAATAATGACCATTTGAAGGCACAACAAAACAAGCCAAACACATGAAATAGGGGACTTTTTAGGAACAATTTTCAGATAAGAGAAGATTTCTAACTAGTGGGGGGACACCACTTTGGAAGCGAGAGGAGGATTTACTTAGATACTGTCCCAGCTCGTGAGATGAGGACATCTCGAATCTTTTAAGTGGGGGGGGGGGGGGGAGATTGTAAGGTCTCTCCGGAGTCATGTATGTGTCTCTTTTAATATAGATTTCAAGAAGGAAAGAGAGTGCGCTTAGAAAACAGTGAGGTAATAAGGCTAGAAACATTAGGCAAGCAATAGAGTAAAGATAGTAGCTCCAAAAATCCTAAAAGAAATAAGAAGACAAGAATAGTCCTTGTGCTTGTGTAGCTGGACGGCAGAGACATTAGTAAGGCCCGAAGTCGGCCCATGGTATGTATCCCTCATACCATTGGGAGAATGAGGTTCTCCGATTGAGGCGAGTGATTGTGATGTCTAGTTTTGAGGGCCCCGGCTAGTGTGGTGAATAAGTCCACCCTAGTGTGTAGACATCCCTTTGAGGGGCGGGAGGATCGAGCGACGGAGCCTGAGAGGGCGACAGGCCATCTTGCATCCCCGTGGTGGCGAGCGCCGCCTCGACGATGAGGTGCATGGCCCGTAGTAGCGAAATAGATGCTGAAAGGTTGGATTCTAGATCATCGACAGTATAAAGTAAAAGAATAAGAGAGCCGGTTTGGCTTGTATGGAATTGATTCATGTATAAACTTTTTTTATAGAGCTTGTACAACTTTGGCATTATTGTACTGTGAATAAAGGCTGTTTAAATGAACCATGTGAAAAGGGCCTTAATTAAGGAATAAGTTTATTTATGTCAAACAATTTGGTAGGATTAATTAAAAACAAATTGACGTGTGAGTAGGGTGGAAAGTGGGAGGATGGAAAGCTTGGAGATGATGGCACCATTCTACGACGGCGGGTGGACCCGATTAGTCAGGCAGCTTTCCAACAAATTAAGTGAAAGCCCTATGTTAGATAAATAGGTCGCCCAAATTATGATCAATCGATTACCCTATGGGTAATTTGAGTTTTAGAAGACCACGCTCCCCGTGCGGGATAGGACTAGGTCTTACTACAAATCGTATCCTTGAATCTTTACATGGTCAAGATGTCCACGAGTAGGAAACTATCTTAAGTGTTTCCCCTATTTTAGAAGGGAGGAACCTTACAATTAGTATCCAAGTAAAGGCTAACTATTAAGGGATTAAAACAAGTGATTGTTTGTCATATGAGGATGAATCAATCATTTCTACTGGCCATAGAAATGGTTTTAATATCCTCACATGTTGAGACAATCATCCCTATGAAATTGCGCTTGTATCTTGGGGGTGCACAGGCAAGATACTTGTACAATAAATTTGAATAATAGGATTGGGGAGGAAACCTTTTGAGGATAAAAAACATAGGGTGATCAAATTAAGAAATTAGTGGAGCCTGAATAACTAGAAGGATAGACCGAAACTTTGTTTAGAGAAATTTTCAAGATATATCTCATTAACTCGCATATGATAAATTATTAAGATTATAACTCCATTAAGGTTTGAATAGTTGGCGTATGAATGCCATCCATTGGATGCTTTACACTAGGATGATCGTCCGAGATCTTGAGCCCATCTCAGACAAACATGGGTCTAACTTGGGATGTGTAATTCCTAGGGGAACCTTACAATTAGTATCAGAGCAAAGGCTAACTATCAAGGGATTAAAACAAGTGATTGTTTGTCATATGAGGATGAATCAATCATCTCTACTGGCCATAGAAATGGTTTGAATATCTTTACATGTTGTCGTCTCAAAATCATAAGAAATGCAAAATTGGTTGGAAGCATTGTTGTCAATCTAACCACTCGAACCAGAATGAGTTATGGGATGCCATAAAAGTACACTTTCGTGAAAGTTTTTTTCCTCCACGATTTGGAGAGGATAAAATGAATGAATTTTTGGAGATAACCCAAGAAGGCAAGACCCTGGAAGAATACCACCAAAATATTGCTAAAACTTCTCCGATTAGCTCCAGAGATGGATGAGGCAACTCTTCTCCACCAACGATTCATTTGGAAGCTTAATCTACCTTTGAATAACCTCATCAAGAATGCAAAACCATCCTCTATTTCAGAAGCCATAATTATAGCCAGAGACTATGATAAAGTCTTTTTATGTAGAGGGTGTCGAGAAGCACATGAGTTCTTCCATGTTAATCAAGAAGAGGTCCCCTAATTTTCAAGAGGAACGTCAAGGCCACCCTTGGCTACTACAAGGAATCATAAGCTAGAGTAAAATTAGGTCAAGAAATAGGGATAACGAGGTTAAAGATAATCAAATTCAACAAGTATTTCTATGAGTAAATTGAAGAGGATTGGTGCAACATTCATGTGAAGTAATGTACATGATGAATAGAGGTATTCTAGAAGACGATACTAAGATTATGCAATTGCTATCGTAGGTTAGATTTCGTAAAGGATTATTCCCTCACGTTTTTCCATGACATATTCTGAAGTACCATATTACATGGGGATATAGAATAAGGCATTCGTAAAGGATTATGATTTTTTTAAATAAAAAGGTTCATATTGTATTAGAGGTATAATGGATGCATGAACTTAGGATAATAAGGCCAATTAACTTTAGACTAATAATGACCATTTGAAGGCACAACAAAACAAGCCAAACACATGAAATAGGGGACTTTTTAGGAACAATTTTCAGATAAAAGAAGATTTCTAACTAGTGGGGGGACACCACTTTGGAAGCGAGAGGAGGATTTACTTAGATACTGTCCCAGCTCGTGAGATGAGGACATCTCGAATCTTTTAAGTGGGGGGGGGGGGAGATTGTAAGGTCTCTCCGGAGTCATGTATGTGTCTCTTTTAATATAGATTTCAAGAAGGAAAGAGAGTGCGCTTAGAAAACAGTGAGGTAATAAGGCTAGAAACATTAGGCAAGCAATAGAGTAAAGATAGTAGCTCCAAAAATCCTAAAAGAAATAAGAAGACAAGAATAGTCCTTGTGCTTGTGTAGCTGGACGGCAGAGACATTAGTAAGGCCCGAAGTCGGCCCATGGTATGTATCCCTCATACCATTGGGAGAATGAGGTTCTCCGATTGAGGCGAGTGATTGTGATGTCTAGTTTTGAGGGCCCCGGCTAGTGTGGTGAATAAGTCCACCCTAGTGTGTAGACATCCCTTTGAGGGGCGGGAGGATCGAGCGACGGAGCCTGAGAGGGCGACAGGCCATCTTGCATCCCCGTGGTGGCGAGCGCCGCCTCGACGATGAGGTGCATGGCCCGTAGTAGCGAAATAGATGCTGAAAGGTTGGATTCTAGATCATCGACAGTATAAAGTAAAAGAATAAGAGAGCCGGTTTGGCTTGTATGGAATTGATTCATGTATAAACTTTTTTTATAGAGCTTGTACAACTTTGGCATTATTGTACTGTGAATAAAGGCTGTTTAAATGAACCATGTGAAAAGGGCCTTAATTAAGGAATAAGTTTATTTATGTCAAACAATTTGGTAGGATTAATTAAAAACAAATTGACGTGTGAGTAGGGTGGAAAGTGGGAGGATGGAAAGCTTGGAGATGATGGCACCATTCTACGACGGCGGTCGGACCCGATTAGTCAGGCAGCTTTCCAACAAATTAAGTGAAAGCCCTATGTTAGATAAATAGGTCGCCCAAATTATGATCAATCGATTACCCTATGGGTAATTTGAGTTTTAGAAGACCACGCTCCCCGTGCGGGATAGGACTAGGTCTTACTACAAATCGTATCCTTGAATCTTTACATGGTCAAGATGTCCACGAGTAGGAAACTATCTTAAGTGTTTCCCCGATTTTAGAAGGGAGGAACCTTACAATTAGTATCCAAGTAAAGGCTAACTATTAAGGGATTAAAACAAGTGATTGTTTGTCATATGAGGATGAATCAATCATTTCTACTGGCCATAGAAATGGTTTTAATATCCTCACATGTTGAGACAATCATCCCTATGAAATTGCGCTTGTATCTTGGGGGTGCACAGGCAAGATACTTGTACAATAATTTGAATAATAGGATTGGGGAGGAAACCTTTTGAGGATAAAAAACATAGGGTGATCAAATTAAGAAATTAGTGGAGCCTGAATAACTAGAAGGATAGACCGAAACTTTGTTTAGAGAAATTTTCAAGATATATCTCATTAACTCGCATATGATAAATTATTAAGATTATAACTCCATTAAGGTTTGAATAGTTGGCGTATGAATGCCATCCATTGGATGCTTTACACTAGGATGATCGTCCGAGATCTTGAGCCCATCTCAGACAAACATGGGTCTAACTTGGGATGTGTAATTCCTAGGGGAACCTTACAATTAGTATCAGAGCGAAGGCTAACTATCAAGGGATTAAAACAAGTGATTGTTTGTCATATGAGGATGAATCAATCATCTCTACTGGCCATAGAAATGGTTTGAATATCTTTACATGTCGTCTCAAAATCATAAGAAATGCAAAATTGGTTGGAAGCATTGTTGTCAATCTAACCACTCGAACCAGAATGAGTTATGGGATGCCATGAAAGTACACTTTCGTGAAAGGTTTTTTCCTCCACGATTTCGAGAGGATAAAATGAATGAATTTTTGGAGATAACCCAAGAAGGCAAGACCCTGGAAGAATACCACCAAAATATTGCTAAAACTTCTCCGATTAGCTCCAGAGATGGATGAGGTAACTCTTCTCCACCAACGATTCATTTGGAAGCTTAATCTACCTTTGAATAACCTCATCAAGAATGCAAAACCATCCTCTATTTCAGAAGCCATAATTATAGCCAGAGACTATGATAAAGTCTTTTTATGTAGAGGGTGTCGAGAAGCACATGAGTTCTTCCATGTTAATCAAGAAGAGGTCCCCTAATTTTCAAGAGGAACGTCAAGGCCACCCTTGGCTACTACAAGGAATCATAAGCTAGAGTAAAATTAGGTCAAGAAATAGGGATAACGAGGTTAAAGATAATCAAATTCAACAAGTATGTCTATGAGTAAATTGAAGAGGATTGGTGCAACATTCATGTGAAGTAATGAACATGATGAATAGAGGTATTCTAGAAGACGATACTAAGATTATGCAATTGCTATCGTAGGTTAGATTTCGTAAAGGATTATTCCCTCACGTTTTTCCATGACATATTCTTAAGTACCATATTACATGGGGATATAGAATAAGGCATTCGTAAAGGATTATGATTTTTTTAAATAAAAAGGTTCATATTGTATTAGAGGTATAATGGATGCATGAACTTAGGATAATAAGGCCAATTAACTTTAGACTAATAATGACCATTTGAAGGCACAACAAAACAAGCCAAACACATGAAATAGGGGACTTTTTAGGAACAATTTTCAGATAAAAGAAGATTTCTAACTAGTGGGGGGACACCACTTTGGAAGCGAGAGGAGGATTTACTTAGATACTGTCCCAGCTCGTGAGATGAGGACATCTCGAATCTTTTAAGTGGGGGGGGGGGGAGATTGTAAGGTCTCTCCGGAGTCATGTATGTGTCTCTTTTAATATAGATTTCAAGAAGGAAAGAGAGTGCGCTTAGAAAACAGTGAGGTAATAAGGCTAGAAACATTAGGCAAGCAATAGAGTAAAGATAGTAGCTCCAAAAATCCTAAAAGAAATAAGAAGACAAGAATAGTCCTTGTGCTTGTGTAGCTGGACGGCAGAGACATTAGTAAGGCCCGAAGTCGGCCCATGGTATGTATCCCTCATACCATTGGGAGAATGAGGTTCTCCGATTGAGGCGAGTGATTGTGATGTCTAGTTTTGAGGGCCCCGGCTAGTGTGGTGAATAAGTCCACCCTAGTGTGTAGACATCCCTTTGAGGGGCGGGAGGATCGAGCGACGGAGCCTGAGAGGGCGACAGGCCATCTTGCATCCCCGTGGTGGCGAGCGCCGCCTCGACGATGAGGTGCATGGCCCGTAGTAGCGAAATAGATGCTGAAAGGTTGGATTCTAGATCATCGACAGTATAAAGTAAAAGAATAAGAGAGCCGGTTTGGCTTGTATGGAATTGATTCATGTATAAACTTTTTTTATAGAGCTTGTACAACTTTGGCATTATTGTACTGTGAATAAAGGCTGTTTAAATGAACCATGTGAAAAGGGCCTTAATTAAGGAATAAGTTTATTTATGTCAAACAATTTGGTAGGATTAATTAAAAACAAATTGACGTGTGAGTAGGGTGGAAAGTGGGAGGATGGAAAGCTTGGAGATGATGGCACCATTCTACGACGGCGGGTGGACCCGATTAGTCAGGCAGCTTTCCAACAAATTAAGTGAAAGCCCTATGTTAGATAAATAGGTCGCCCAAATTATGATCAATCGATTACCCTATGGGTAATTTGAGTTTTAGAAGACCACGCTCCCCGTGCGGGATAGGACTAGGTCTTACTACAAATCGTATCCTTGAATCT
Organism: Cibotium barometz; assembly: GCF_041138505.1. Lineage (NCBI taxonomy): Eukaryota > Viridiplantae > Streptophyta > Polypodiopsida > Cyatheales > Cibotiaceae > Cibotium > Cibotium barometz. The sequence continues at coordinate 18,830,738 of NC_141098.1, read as the reverse complement.
TTACATGGTCAAGATGTCCACGAGTAGGAAACTATCTTAAGTGTTTCCCCTATTTTAGAAGGGAGGAACCTTACAATTAGTATCCAAGTAAAGGCTAACTATTAAGGGATTAAAACAAGTGATTGTTTGTCATATGAGGATGAATCAATCATTTCTATTGGCCATAGAAATGGTTTTAATATCCTCACATGTTGAGACAATCATCCCTATGAAATTGCGCTTGTATCTTGGGGGTGCACAGGCAAGATACTTGTACAATAAATTTGAATAATAGGATTGGGGAGGAAACCTTTTGAGGATAAAAAACATAGGGTGATCAAATTAAGAAATTAGTGGAGCCTGAATAACTAGAAGGATAGACCGAAACTTTGTTTAGAGAAATTTTCAAGATATATCTCATTAACTCGCATATGATAAATTATTAAGATTATAACTCCATTAAGGTTTGAATAGTTGGCGTATGAATGCCATCCATTGGATGCTTTACACTAGGATGATCGTCCGAGATCTTGAGCCCATCTCAGACAAACATGGGTCTAACTTGGGATGTGTAATTCCTAGGGGAACCTTACAATTAGTATCAGAGCAAAGGCTAACTATCAAGGGATTAAAACAAGTGATTGTTTGTCATATGAGGATGAATCAATCATCTCTACTGGCCATAGAAATGGTTTGAATATCTTTACATGTTGTCGTCTCAAAATCATAAGAAATGCAAAATTGGTTGGAAGCATTGTTGTCAATCTAACCACTCGAACCAGAATGAGTTATGGGATGCCATAAAAGTACACTTTCGTGAAAGTTTTTTTCCTCCACGATTTGGAGAGGATAAAATGAATGAATTTTTGGAGATAACCCAAGAAGGCAAGACCCTGGAAGAATACCACCAAAATATTGCTAAAACTTCTCCGATTAGCTCCAGAGATGGATGAGGCAACTCTTCTCCACCAACGATTCATTTGGAAGCTTAATCTACCTTTGAATAACCTCATCAAGAATGCAAAACCATCCTCTATTTCAGAAGCCATAATTATAGCCAGAGACTATGATAAAGTCTTTTTATGTAGAGGGTGTCGAGAAGCACATGAGTTCTTCCATGTTAATCAAGAAGAGGTCCCCTAATTTTCAAGAGGAACGTCAAGGCCACCCTTGGCTACTACAAGGAATCATAAGCTAGAGTAAAATTAGGTCAAGAAATAGGGATAACGAGGTTAAAGATAATCAAATTCAACAAGTATTTCTATGAGTAAATTGAAGAGGATTGGTGCAACATTCATGTGAAGTAATGTACATGATGAATAGAGGTATTCTAGAAGACGATACTAAGATTATGCAATTGCTATCGTAGGTTAGATTTCGTAAAGGATTATTCCCTCACGTTTTTCCATGACATATTCTGAAGTACCATATTACATGGGGATATAGAATAAGGCATTCGTAAAGGATTATGATTTTTTTAAATAAAAAGGTTCATATTGTATTAGAGGTATAATGGATGCATGAACTTAGGATAATAAGGCCAATTAACTTTAGACTAATAATGACCATTTGAAGGCACAACAAAACAAGCCAAACACATGAAATAGGGGACTTTTTAGGAACAATTTTCAGATAAAAGAAGATTTCTAACTAGTGGGGGGACACCACTTTGGAAGCGAGAGGAGGATTTACTTAGATACTGTCCCAGCTCGTGAGATGAGGACATCTCGAATCTTTTAAGTGGGGGGGGGGGGAGATTGTAAGGTCTCTCCGGAGTCATGTATGTGTCTCTTTTAATATAGATTTCAAGAAGGAAAGAGAGTGCGCTTAGAAAACAGTGAGGTAATAAGGCTAGAAACATTAGGCAAGCAATAGAGTAAAGATAGTAGCTCCAAAAATCCTAAAAGAAATAAGAAGACAAGAATAGTCCTTGTGCTTGTGTAGCTGGACGGCAGAGACATTAGTAAGGCCCGAAGTCGGCCCATGGTATGTATCCCTCATACCATTGGGAGAATGAGGTTCTCCGATTGAGGCGAGTGATTGTGATGTCTAGTTTTGAGGGCCCCGGCTAGTGTGGTGAATAAGTCCACCCTAGTGTGTAGACATCCCTTTGAGGGGCGGGAGGATCGAGCGACGGAGCCTGAGAGGGCGACAGGCCATCTTGCATCCCCGTGGTGGCGAGCGCCGCCTCGACGATGAGGTGCATGGCCCGTAGTAGCGAAATAGATGCTGAAAGGTTGGATTCTAGATCATCGACAGTATAAAGTAAAAGAATAAGAGAGCCGGTTTGGCTTGTATGGAATTGATTCATGTATAAACTTTTTTTATAGAGCTTGTACAACTTTGGCATTATTGTACTGTGAATAAAGGCTGTTTAAATGAACCTTGTGAAAAGGGCCTTAATTAAGGAATAAGTTTATTTATGTCAAACAATTTGGTAGGATTAATTAAAAACAAATTGACGTGTGAGTAGGGTGGAAAGTGGGAGGATGGAAAGCTTGGAGATGATGGCACCATTCTACGACGGCGAGTGGACCCGATTAGTCAGGCAGCTTTCCAACAAATTAAGTGAAAGCCCTATGTTAGATAAATAGGTCGCCCAAATTATGATCAATCGATTACCCTATGGGTAATTTGAGTTTTAGAAGACCACGCTCCCCGTGCGGGATAGGACTAGGTCTTACTACAAATCGTATCCTTGAATCTTTACATGGTCAAGATGTCCACGAGTAGGAAACTATCTTAAGTGTTTCCCCTATTTTAGAAGGGAGGAACCTTACAATTAGTATCCAAGTAAAGGCTAACTATTAAGGGATTAAAACAAGTGATTGTTTGTCATATGAGGATGAATCAATCATTTCTACTGGCCATAGAAATGGTTTTAATATCCTCACATGTTGAGACAATCATCCCTATGAAATTGCGCTTGTATCTTGGGGGTGCACAGGCAAGATACTTGTACAATAAATTTGAATAATAGGATTGGGGAGGAAACCTTTTGAGGATAAAAAACATAGGGTGATCAAATTAAGAAAATAGTGGAGCCTGAATAACTAGAAGGATAGACCGAAACTTTGTTTAGAGAAATTTTCAAGATATATCTCATTAACTCGCATATGATAAATTATTAAGATTATAACTCCATTAAGGTTTGAATAGTTGGCGTATGAATGCCATCCATTGGATGCTTTACACTAGGATGATCGTCCGAGATCTTGAGCCCATCTCAGACAAACATGGGTCTAACTTGGGATGTGTAATTCCTAGGGGAACCTTACAATTAGTATCAGAGCGAAGGCTAACTATCAAGGGATTAAAACAAGTGATTGTTTGTCATATGAGGATGAATCAATCATCTCTACTGGCCATAGAAATGGTTTGAATATCTTTACATGTTGTCGTCTCAAAATCATAAGAAATGCAAAATTGGTTGGAAGCATTGTTGTCAATCTAACCACTCGAACCAGAATGAGTTATGGGATGCCATGAAAGTACACTGTCGTGAAAGGTTTTTTCCTCCACGATTTGGAGAGGATAAAATGAATGAATTTTTGGAGATAACCCAAGAAGGCAAGACCCTGGAAGAATACCACCAAAATATTGCTAAAACTTCTCCGATTAGCTCCAGAGATGGATGAGGTAACTCTTCTCCACCAACGATTCATTTGGAAGCTTAATCTACCTTTGAATAACCTCATCAAGAATGCAAAACCATCCTCTATTTCAGAAGCCATAATTATAGCCAGAGACTATGATAAAGTCTTTTTATGTAGAGGGTGTCGAGAAGCACATGAGTTCTTCCATGTTAATCAAGAAGAGGTCCCCTAATTTTCAAGAGGAACGTCAAGGCCACCCTTGGCTACTACAAGGAATCATAAGCTAGAGTAAAATTAGGTCAAGAAATAGGGATAACGAGGTTAAAGATAATCAAATTCAACAAGTATGTCTATGAGTAAATTGAAGAGGATTGGTGCAACATTCATGTGAAGTAATGTACATGATGAATAGAGGTATTCTAGAAGACGATACTAAGATTATGCAATTGCTATCGTAGGTTAGATTTCGTAAAGGATTATTCCCTCACGTTTTTCCATGACATATTCTTAAGTACCATATTACATGGGGATATAGAATAAGGCATTCGTAAAGGATTATGATTTTTTTAAATAAAAAGGTTCATATTGTATTAGAGGTATAATGGATGCATGAACTTAGGATAATAAGGCCAATTAACTTTAGACTAATAATGACCATTTGAAGGCACAACAAAACAAGCCAAACACATGAAATAAGGGACTTTTTAGGAACAATTTTCAGATAAAAGAAGATTTCTAACTAGTGGGGGGACACCACTTTGGAAGCGAGAGGAGGATTTACTTAGATACTGTCCCAGCTCGTGAGATGAGGACATCTCGAATCTTTTAAGTGGGGGGGGGGGGGGAGATTGTAAGGTCTCTCCGGAGTCATGTATGTGTCTCTTTTAATATAGATTTCAAGAAGGAAAGAGAGTGCACTTAGAAAACAGTGAGGTAATAAGGCTAGAAACATTAGGCAAGCAATAGAGTAAAGATAGTAGCTCCAAAAATCCTAAAAGAAATAAGAAGACAAGAATAGTCCTTGTGCTTGTGTAGCTGGACGGCAGAGACATTAGTAAGGCCCGAAGTCGGCCCATGGTATGTATCCCTCATACCATTGGGAGAATGAGGTTCTCCGATTGAGGCGAGTGATTGTGATGTCTAGTTTTGAGGGCCCCGGCTAGTGTGGTGAATAAGTCCACCCTAGTGTGTAGACATCCCTTTGAGGGGCGGGAGGATCGAGCGACGGAGCCTGAGAGGGCGACAGGCCATCTTGCATCCCCGTGGTGGCGAGCGCCGCCTCGACGATGAGGTGCATGGCCCGTAGTAGCGAAATAGATGCTGAAAGGTTGGATTCTAGATCATCGACAGTATAAAGTAAAAGAATAAGAGAGCCGGTTTGGCTTGTATGGAATTGATTCATGTATAAACTTTTTTTATAGAGCTTGTACAACTTTGGCATTATTGTACTGTGAATAAAGGCTGTTTAAATGAACCTTGTGAAAAGGGCCTTAATTAAGGAATAAGTTTATTTATGTCAAACAATTTGGTAGGATTAATTAAAAACAAATTGACGTGTGAGTAGGGTGGAAAGTGGGAGGATGGAAAGCTTGGAGATGATGGCACCATTCTACGACGGCGAGTGGACCCGATTAGTCAGGCAGCTTTCCAACAAATTAAGTGAAAGCCCTATGTTAGATAAATAGGTCGCCCAAATTATGATCAATCGATTACCCTATGGGTAATTTGAGTTTTAGAAGACCACGCTCCCCGTGCGGGATAGGACTAGGTCTTACTACAAATCGTATCCTTGAATCTTTACATGGTCAAGATGTCCACGAGTAGGAAACTATCTTAAGTGTTTCCCCTATTTTAGAAGGGAGGAACCTTACAATTAGTATCCAAGTAAAGGCTAACTATTAAGGGATTAAAACAAGTGATTGTTTGTCATATGAGGATGAATCAATCATTTCTACTGGCCATAGAAATGGTTTTAATATCCTCACATGTTGAGACAATCATCCCTATGAAATTGCGCTTGTATCTTGGGGGTGCACAGGCAAGATACTTGTACAATAAATTTGAATAATAGGATTGGGGAGGAAACCTTTTGAGGATAAAAAACATAGGGTGATCAAATTAAGAAATTAGTGGAGCCTGAATAACTAGAAGGATAGACCGAAACTTTGTTTAGAGAAATTTTCAAGATATATCTCATTAACTCGCATATGATAAATTATTAAGATTATAACTCCATTAAGGTTTGAATAGTTGGCGTATGAATGCCATCCATTGGATGCTTTACACTAGGATGATCGTCCGAGATCTTGAGCCCATCTCAGACAAACATGGGTCTAACTTGGGATGTGTAATTCCTAGGGGAACCTTACAATTAGTATCAGAGCGAAGGCTAACTATCAAGGGATTAAAACAAGTGATTGTTTGTCATATGAGGATGAATCAATCATCTCTACTGGCCATAGAAATGGTTTGAATATCTTTACATGTTGTCGTCTCAAAATCATAAGAAATGCAAAATTGGTTGGAAGCATTGTTGTCAATCTAACCACTCGAACCAGAATGAGTTATGGGATGCCATGAAAGTACACTTTCGTGAAAGGTTTTTTCCTCCACGATTTCGAGAGGATAAAATGAATGAATTTTTGGAGATAACCCAAGAAGGCAAGACCCTGGAAGAATACCACCAAAATATTGCTAAAACTTCTCCGATTAGCTCCAGAGATGGATGAGGTAACTCTTCTCCACCAACGATTCATTTGGAAGCTTAATCTACCTTTGAATAACCTCATCAAGAATGCAAAACCATCCTCTATTTCAGAAGCCATAATTATAGCCAGAGCCTATGATAAAGTCTTTTTATGTAGAGGGTGTCGAGAAGCACATGAGTTCTTCCATGTTAATCAAGAAGAGGTCCCCTAATTTTCAAGAGGAACGTCAAGGCCACCCTTGGCTACTACAAGGAATCATAAGCTAGAGTAAAATTAGGTCAAGAAATAGGGATAACGAGGTTAAAGATAATCAAATTCAACAAGTATGTCTATGAGTAAATTGAAGAGGATTGGTGCAACATTCATGTGAAGTAATGTACATGATGAATAGAGGTATTCTAGAAGACGATACTAAGATTATGCAATTGCTATCGTAGGTTAGATTTCGTAAAGGATTATTCCCTCACGTTTTTCCATGACATATTCTTAAGTACCATATTACATGGGGATATAGAATAAGGCATTCGTAAAGGATTATGATTTTTTTAAATAAAAAGGTTCATATTGTATTAGAGGTATAATGGATGCATGAACTTAGGATAATAAGGCCAATTAACTTTAGACTAATAATGACCATTTGAAGGCACAACAAAACAAGCCAAACACATGAAATAAGGGACTTTTTAGGAACAATTTTCAGATAAAAGAAGATTTCTAACTAGTGGGGGGACACCACTTTGGAAGCGAGAGGAGGATTTACTTAGATACTGTCCCAGCTCGTGAGATGAGGACATCTCGAATCTTTTAAGTGGGGGGGGGGGAGATTGTAAGGTCTCTCCGGAGTCATGTATGTGTCTCTTTTAATATAGATTTCAAGAAGGAAAGAGAGTGCACTTAGAAAACAGTGAGGTAATAAGGCTAGAAACATTAGGCAAGCAATAGAGTAAAGATAGTAGCTCCAAAAATCCTAAAAGAAATAAGAAGACAAGAATAGTCCTTGTGCTTGTGTAGCTGGACGGCAGAGACATTAGTAAGGCCCGAAGTCGGCCCATGGTATGTATCCCTCATACCATTGGGAGAATGAGGTTCTCCGATTGAGGCGAGTGATTGTGATGTCTAGTTTTGAGGGCCCCGGCTAGTGTGGTGAATAAGTCCACCCTAGTGTGTAGACATCCCTTTGAGGGGCGGGAGGATCGAGCGACGGAGCCTGAGAGGGCGACAGGCCATCTTGCATCCCCGTGGTGGCGAGCGCCGCCTCGACGATGAGGTGCATGGCCTGTAGTAGCGAAATAGATGCTGAAAGGTTGGATTCTAGATCATCGACAGTATAAAGTAAAAGAATAAGAGAGCCGGTTTGGCTTGTATGGAATTGATTCATGTATAAACTTTTTTTATAGAGCTTGTACAACTTTGGCATTATTGTACTGTGAATAAAGGCTGTTTAAATGAACCTTGTGAAAAGGGCCTTAATTAAGGAATAAGTTTATTTATGTCAAACAATTTGGTAGGATTAATTAAAAACAAATTGACGTGTGAGTAGGGTGGAAAGTGGGAGGATGGAAAGCTTGGAGATGATGGCACCATTCTACGACGGCGGTCGGACCCGATTAGTCAGGCAGCTTTCCAACAAATTAAGTGAAAGCCCTATGTTAGATAAATAGGTCGCCCAAATTATGATCAATCGATTACCCTATGGGTAATTTGAGTTTTAGAAGACCACGCTCCCCGTGCGGGATAGGACTAGGTCTTACTACAAATCGTATCCTTGAATCTTTACATGGTCAAGATGTCCACGAGTAGGAAACTATCTTAAGTGTTTCCCCGATTTTAGAAGGGAGGAACCTTACAATTAGTATCCAAGTAAAGGCTAACTATTAAGGGATTAAAACAAGTGATTGTTTGTCATATGAGGATGAATCAATCATTTCTACTGGCCATAGAAATGGTTTTAATATCCTCACATGTTGAGACAATCATCCCTATGAAATTGCGCTTGTATCTTGGGGGTGCACAGGCAAGATACTTGTACAATAATTTGAATAATAGGATTGGGGAGGAAACCTTTTGAGGATAAAAAACATAGGGTGATCAAATTAAGAAATTAGTGGAGCCTGAATAACTAGAAGGATAGACCGAAACTTTGTTTAGAGAAATTTTCAAGATATATCTCATTAACTCGCATATGATAAATTATTAAGATTATAACTCCATTAAGGTTTGAATAGTTGGCGTATGAATGCCATCCATTGGATGCTTTACACTAGGATGATCGTCCGAGATCTTGAGCCCATCTCAGACAAACATGGGTCTAACTTGGGATGTGTAATTCCTAGGGGAACCTTACAATTAGTATCAGAGCGAAGGCTAACTATCAAGGGATTAAAACAAGTGATTGTTTGTCATATGAGGATGAATCAATCATCTCTACTGGCCATAGAAATGGTTTGAATATCTTTACATGTTGTCGTCTCAAAATCATAAGAAATGCAAAATTGGTTGGAAGCATTGTTGTCAATCTAACCACTCGAACCAGAATGAGTTATGGGATGCCATGAAAGTACACTTTCGTGAAAGGTTTTTTCCTCCACGATTTCGAGAGGATAAAATGAATGAATTTTTGGAGATAACCCAAGAAGGCAAGACCCTGGAAGAATACCACCAAAATATTGCTAAAACTTCTCCGATTAGCTCCAGAGATGGATGAGGTAACTCTTCTCCACCAACGATTCATTTGGAAGCTTAATCTACCTTTGAATAACCTCATCAAGAATGCAAAACCATCCTCTATTTCAGAAGCCATAATTATAGCCAGAGACTATGATAAAGTCTTTTTATGTAGAGGGTGTCGAGAAGCACATGAGTTCTTCCATGTTAATCAAGAAGAGGTCCCCTAATTTTCAAGAGGAACGTCAAGGCCACCCTTGGCTACTACAAGGAATCATAAGCTAGAGTAAAATTAGGTCAAGAAATAGGGATAACGAGGTTAAAGATAATCAAATTCAACAAGTATGTCTATGAGTAAATTGAAGAGGATTGGTGCAACATTCATGTGAAGTAATGAACATGATGAATAGAGGTATTCTAGAAGACGATACTAAGATTATGCAATTGCTATCGTAGGTTAGATTTCGTAAAGGATTATTCCCTCACGTTTTTCCATGACATATTCTTAAGTACCATATTACATGGGGATATAGAATAAGGCATTCGTAAAGGATTATGATTTTTTTAAATAAAAAGGTTCATATTGTATTAGAGGTATAATGGATGCATGAACTTAGGATAATAAGGCCAATTAACTTTAGACTAATAATGACCATTTGAAGGCACAACAAAACAAGCCAAACACATGAAATAGGGGACTTTTTAAGAACAATTTTCAGATAAAAGAAGATTTCTAACTAGTGGGGGGACACCACTTTGGAAGCGAGAGGAGGATTTACTTAGATACTGTCCCAGCTCGTGAGATGAGGACATCTCGAATCTTTTAAGTGGGGGGGGGGGGGGGGAGATTGTAAGGTCTCTCCGGAGTCATGTATGTGTCTCTTTTAATATAGATTTCAAGAAGGAAAGAGAGTGCGCTTAGAAAACAGTGAGGTAATAAGGCTAGAAACATTAGGCAAGCAATAGAGTAAAGATAGTAGCTCCAAAAATCCTAAAAGAAATAAGAAGACAAGAATAGTCCTTGTGCTTGTGTAGCTGGACGGCAGAGACATTAGTAAGGCCCGAAGTCGGCCCATGGTATGTATCCCTCATACCATTGGGAGAATGAGGTTCTCCGATTGAGGCGAGTGATTGTGATGTCTAGTTTTGAGGGCCCTGGCTAGTGTGGTGAATAAGTCCACCCTAGTGTGTAGACATCCCTTTGAGGGGCGGGAGGATCGAGCGACGGAGCCTGAGAGGGCGACAGGCCATCTTGCATCCCCGTGGTGGCGAGCGCCGCCTCGACGATGAGGTGCATGGCCCGTAGTAGCGAAATAGATGCTGAAAGGTTGGATTCTAGATCATCGACAGTATAAAGTAAAAGAATAAGAGAGCCGGTTTGGCTTGTATGGAATTGATTCATGTATAAACTTTTTTTATAGAGCTTGTACAACTTTGGCATTATTGTACTGTGAATAAAGGCTGTTTAAATGAACCATGTGAAAAGGGCCTTAATTAAGGAATAAGTTTATTTATGTCAAACAATTTGGTAGGATTAATTAAAAACAAATTGACGTGTGAGTAGGGTGGAAAGTGGGAGGATGGAAAGCTTGGAGATGATGGCACCATTCTACGACGGCGGGTGGACCCGATTAGTCAGGCAGCTTTCCAACAAATTAAGTGAAAGCCCTATGTTAGATAAATAGGTCGCCCAAATTATGATCAATCGATTACCCTATGGGTAATTTGAGTTTTAGAAGACCACGCTCCCCGTGCGGGATAGGACTAGGTCTTACTACAAATCGTATCCTTGAATCTTTACATGGTCAAGATGTCCACGAGTAGGAAACTATCTTAAGTGTTTCCCCTATTTTAGAAGGGAGGAACCTTACAATTAGTATCCAAGTAAAGGCTACTATTAAGGGATTAAAACAAGTGATTGTTTGTCATATGAGGATGAATCAATCATTTCTACTGGCCATAGAAATGGTTTTAATATCCTCACATGTTGAGACAATCATCCCTATGAAATTGCGCTTGTATCTTGGGGGTGCACAGGCAAGATACTTGTACAATAAATTTGAATAATAGGATTGGGGAGGAAACCTTTTGAGGATAAAAAACATAGGGTGATCAAATTAAGAAATTAGTGGAGCCTGAATAACTAGAAGGATAGACCGAAACTTTGTTTAGAGAAATTTTCAAGATATATCTCATTAACTCGCATATGATAAATTATTAAGATTATAACTCCATTAAGGTTTGAATAGTTGGCGTATGAATGCCATCCATTGGATGCTTTACACTAGGATGATCGTCCGAGATCTTGAGCCCATCTCAGACAAACATGGGTCTAACTTGGGATGTGTAATTCCTAGGGGAACCTTACAATTAGTATCAGAGCAAAGGCTAACTATCAAGGGATTAAAACAAGTGATTGTTTGTCATATGAGGATGAATCAATCATCTCTACTGGCCATAGAAATGGTTTGAATATCTTTACATGTTGTCGTCTCAAAATCATAAGAAATGCAAAATTGGTTGGAAGCATTGTTGTCAATCTAACCACTCGAACCAGAATGAGTTATGGGATGCCATAAAAGTACACTTTCGTGAAAGTTTTTTTCCTCCACGATTTGGAGAGGATAAAATGAATGAATTTTTGGAGATAACCCAAGAAGGCAAGACCCTGGAAGAATACCACCAAAATATTGCTAAAACTTCTCCGATTAGCTCCAGAGATGGATGAGGCAACTCTTCTCCACCAACGATTCATTTGGAAGCTTAATCTACCTTTGAATAACCTCATTAAGAATGCAAAACCATCCTCTATTTCAGAAGCCATAATTATAGCCAGAGACTATGATAAAGTCTTTTTATGTAGAGGGTGTCGAGAAGCACATGAGTTCTTCCATGTTAATCAAGAAGAGGTCCCCTAATTTTCAAGAGGAACGTCAAGGCCACCCTTGGCTACTACAAGGAATCATAAGCTAGAGTAAAATTAGGTCAAGAAATAGGGATAACGAGGTTAAAGATAATCAAATTCAACAAGTATCTCTATGAGTAAATTGAAGAGGATTGGTGCAACATTCATGTGAAGTAATGTACATGATGAATAGAGGTATTCTAGAAGACGATACTAAGATTATGCAATTGCTATCGTAGGTTAGATTTCGTAAAGGATTATTCCCTCACGTTTTTCCATGACATATTCTTAAGTACCATATTACATGGGGATATAGAATAAGGCATTCGTAAAGGATTATGATTTTTTTAAATAAAAAGGTTCATATTGTATTAGAGGTATAATGGATGCATGAACTTAGGATAATAAGGCCAATTAACTTTAGACTAATAATGACCATTTGAAGGCACAACAAAACAAGCCAAACACATGAAATAAGGGACTTTTTAGGAACAATTTTCAGATAAAAGAAGATTTCTAACTAGTGGGGGGACACCACTTTGGAAGCGAGAGGAGGATTTACTTAGATACTGTCCCAGCTCGTGAGATGAGGACATCTCGAATCTTTTAAGTGGGGGGGGGGGAGATTGTAAGGTCTCTCCGGAGTCATGTATGTGTCTCTTTTAATATAGATTTCAAGAAGGAAAGAGAGTGCGCTTAGAAAACAGTGAGGTAATAAGGCTAGAAACATTAGGCAAGCAATAGAGTAAAGATAGTAGCTCCAAAAATCCTAAAAGAAATAAGAAGACAAGAATAGTCCTTGTGCTTGTGTAGCTGGACGGCAGAGACATTAGTAAGGCCCGAAGTCGGCCCATGGTATGTATCCCTCATACCATTGGGAGAATGAGGTTCTCCAATTGAGGCGAGTGATTGTGATGTCTAGTTTTGAGGGCCCCGGCTAGTGTGGTGAATAAGTCCACCCTAGTGTGTAGACATCCCTTTGAGGGGCGGGAGGATCGAGCGACGGAGCCTGAGAGGGCGACAGGCCATCTTGCATCCCCGTGGTGGCGAGCGCCGCCTCGACGATGAGGTGCATGGCCCGTAGTAGCGAAATAGATGCTGAAAGGTTGGATTCTAGATCATCGACAGTATAAAGTAAAAGAATAAGAGAGCCGGTTTGGCTTGTATGGAATTGATTCATGTATAAACTTTTTTTATAGAGCTTGTACAACTTTGGCATTATTGTACTGTGAATAAAGGCTGTTTAAATGAACCTTGTGAAAAGGGCCTTAATTAAGGAATAAGTTTATTTATGTCAAACAATTTGGTAGGATTAATTAAAAACAAATTGACGTGTGAGTAGGGTGGAAAGTGGGAGGATGGAAAGCTTGGAGATGATGGCACCATTCTACGACGGCGAGTGGACCCGATTAGTCAGGCAGCTTTCGAACAAATTAAGTGAAAGCCCTATGTTAGATAAATAGGTCGCCCAAATTATGATCAATCGATTACCCTATGGGTAATTTGAGTTTTAGAAGACCACGCTCCCCGTGCGGGATAGGACTAGGTCTTACTACAAATCGTATCCTTGAATCTTTACATGGTCAAGATGTCCACGAGTAGGAAACTATCTTAAGTGTTTCCCCTATTTTAGAAGGGAGGAACCTTACAATTAGTATCCAAGTAAAGGCTAACTATTAAGGGATTAAAACAAGTGATTGTTTGTCATATGAGGATGAATCAATCATTTCTACTGGCCATAGAAATGGTTTTAATATCCTCACATGTTGAGACAATCATCCCTATGAAATTGCGCTTGTATCTTGGGGGTGCACAGGCAAGATACTTGTACAATAAATTTGAATAATAGGATTGGGGAGGAAACCTTTTGAGGATAAAAAACATAGGGTGATCAAATTAAGAAATTAGTGGAGCCTGAATAACTAGAAGGATAGACCGAAACTTTGTTTAGAGAAATTTTCAAGATATATCTCATTAACTCGCATATGATAAATTATTAAGATTATAACTCCATTAAGGTTTGAATAGTTGGCGTATGAATGCCATCCATTGGATGCTTTACACTAGGATGATCGTCCGAGATCTTGAGCCCATCTCAGACAAACATGGGTCTAACTTGGGATGTGTAATTCCTAGGGGAACCTTACAATTAGTATCAGAGCGAAGGCTAACTATCAAGGGATTAAAACAAGTGATTGTTTGTCATATGAGGATGAATCAATCATCTCTACTGGCCATAGAAATGGTTTGAATATCTTTACATGTTGTCGTCTCAAAATCATAAGAAATGCAAAATTGGTTGGAAGCATTGTTGTCAATCTAACCACTCGAACCAGAATGAGTTATGGGATGCCATGAAAGTATACTTTCGTGAAAGGTTTTTTCCTCCACGATTTCGAGAGGATAAAATGAATGAATTTTTGGAGATAACCCAAGAAGGCAAGACCCTGGAAGAATACCACCAAAATATTGCTAAAACTTCTCCGATTAGCTCCAGAGATGGATGAGGTAACTCTTCTCCACCAACGATTCATTTGGAAGCTTAATCTACCTTTGAATAACCTCATCAAGAATGCAAAACCATCCTCTATTTCAGAAGCCATAATTATAGCCAGAGCCTATGATAAAGTCTTTTTATGTAGAGGGTGTCGAGAAGCACATGAGTTCTTCCATGTTAATCAAGAAGAGGTCCCCTAATTTTCAAGAGGAACGTCAAGGCCACCCTTGGCTACTACAAGGAATCATAAGCTAGAGTAAAATTAGGTCAAGAAATAGGGATAACGAGGTTAAAGATAATCAAATTCAACAAGTATGTCTATGAGTAAATTGAAGAGGATTGGTGCAACATTCATGTGAAGTAATGTACATGATGAATAGAGGTATTCTAGAAGACGATACTAAGATTATGCAATTGCTATCGTAGGTTAGATTTCGTAAAGGATTATTCCCTCACGTTTTTCCATGACATATTCTTAAGTACCATATTACATGGGGATATAGAATAAGGCATTCGTAAAGGATTATGATTTTTTTAAATAAAAAGGTTCATATTGTATTAGAGGTATAATGGATGCATGAACTTAGGATAATAAGGCCAATTAACTTTAGACTAATAATGACCATTTGAAGGCACAACAAAACAAGCCAAACACATGAAATAAGGGACTTTTTAGGAACAATTTTCAGATAAAAGAAGATTTCTAACTAGTGGGGGGACACCACTTTGGAAGCGAGAGGAGGATTTACTTAGATACTGTCCCAGCTCGTGAGATGAGGACATCTCGAATCTTTTAAGTGGGGGGGGGGAGATTGTAAGGTCTCTCCGGAGTCATGTATGTGTCTCTTTTAATATAGATTTCAAGAAGGAAAGAGAGTGCGCTTAGAAAACAGTGAGGTAATAAGGCTAGAAACATTAGGCAAGCAATAGAGTAAAGATAGTAGCTCCAAAAATCCTAAAAGAAATAAGAAGACAAGAATAGTCCTTGTGCTTGTGTAGCTGGACGGCAGAGACATTAGTAAGGCCCGAAGTCGGCCCATGGTATGTATCCCTCATACCATTGGGAGAATGAGGTTCTCCGATTGAGGCGAGTGATTGTGATGTCTAGTTTTGAGGGCCCCGGCTAGTGTGGTGAATAAGTCCACCCTAGTGTGTAGACATCCCTTTGAGGGGCGGGAGGATCGAGCGACGGAGCCTGAGAGGGCGACAGGCCATCTTGCATCCCCGTGGTGGCGAGCGCCGCCTCGACGATGAGGTGCATGGCCCGTAGTAGCGAAATAGATGCTAAAAGGTTGGATTCTAGATCATCGACAGTATAAAGTAAAAGAATAAGAGAGCCGGTTTGGCTTGTATGGAATTGATTCATGTATAAACTTTTTTTATAGAGCTTGTACAACTTTGGCATTATTGTACTGTGAATAAAGGCTGTTTAAATGAACCTTGTGAAAAGGGCCTTAATTAAGGAATAAGTTTATTTATGTCAAACAATTTGGTAGGATTAATTAAAAACAAATTGACGTGTGAGTAGGGTGGAAAGTGGGAGGATGGAAAGCTTGGAGATGATGGCACCATTCTACGACGGCGGTCGGACCCGATTAGTCAGGCAGCTTTCCAACAAATTAAGTGAAAGCCCTATGTTAGATAAATAGGTCGCCCAAATTATGATCAATCGATTACCCTATGGGTAATTTGAGTTTTAGAAGACCACGCTCCCCGTGCGGGATAGGACTAGGTCTTACTACAAATCGTATCCTTGAATCTTTACATGGTCAAGAGGTCCACGAGTAGGAAACTATCTTAAGTGTTTCCCCGATTTTAGAAGGGAGGAACCTTACAATTAGTATCCAAGTAAAGGCTAACTATTAAGGGATTAAAACAAGTGATTGTTTGTCATATGAGGATGAATCAATCATTTCTACTGGCCATAGAAATGGTTTTAATATCCTCACATGTTGAGACAATCATCCCTATGAAATTGCACTTGTATCTTGGGGGTGCACAGGCAAGATACTTGTACAATAATTTGAATAATAGGATTGGGGAGGAAACCTTTTGAGGATAAAAAACATAGGGTGATCAAATTAAGAAATTAGTGGAGCCTGAATAACTAGAAGGATAGACCGAAACTTTGTTTAGAGAAATTTTCAAGATATATCTCATTAACTCGCATATGATAAATTATTAAGATTATAACTCCATTAAGGTTTGAATAGTTGGCGTATGAATGCCATCCATTGGATGCTTTACACTAGGATGATCGTCCGAGATCTTGAGCCCATCTCAGACAAACATGGGTCTAACTTGGGATGTGTAATTCCTAGGGGAACCTTACAATTAGTATCAGAGCGAAGGCTAACTATCAAGGGATTAAAACAAGTGATTGTTTGTCATATGAGGATGAATCAATCATCTCTACTGGCCATAGAAATGGTTTGAATATCTTTACATGTTGTCGTCTCAAAATCATAAGAAATGCAAAATTGGTTGGAAGCATTGTTGTCAATCTAACCACTCGAACCAGAATGAGTTATGGGATGCCATGAAAGTACACTTTCGTGAAAGGTTTTTTCCTCCACGATTTCGAGAGGATAAAATGAATGAATTTTTGGAGATAACCCAAGAAGGCAAGACCCTGGAAGAATACCACCAAAATATTGCTAAAACTTCTCCGATTAGCTCCAGAGATGGATGAGGTAACTCTTCTCCACCAACGATTCATTTGGAAGCTTAATCTACCTTTGAATAACCTCATCAAGAATGCAAAACCATCCTCTATTTCAGAAGCCATAATTATAGCCAGAGACTATGATAAAGTCTTTTTATGTAGAGGGTGTCGAGAAGCACATGAGTTCTTCCATGTTAATCAAGAAGAGGTCCCCTAATTTTCAAGAGGAACGTCAAGGCCACCCTTGGCTACTACAAGGAATCATAAGCTAGAGTAAAATTAGGTCAAGAAATAGGGATAACGAGGTTAAAGATAATCAAATTCAACAAGTATGTCTATGAGTAAATTGAAGAGGATTGGTGCAACATTCATGTGAAGTAATGAACATGATGAATAGAGGTATTCTAGAAGACGATACTAAGATTATGCAATTGCTATCGTAGGTTAGATTTCGTAAAGGATTATTCCCTCACGTTTTTCCATGACATATTCTTAAGTACCATATTACATGGGGATATAGAATAAGGCATTCGTAAAGGATTATGATTTTTTTAAATAAAAAGGTTCATATTGTATTAGAGGTATAATGGATGCATGAACTTAGGATAATAAGGCCAATTAACTTTAGACTAATAATGACCATTTGAAGGCACAACAAAACAAGCCAAACACATGAAATAGGGGACTTTTTAGGAACAATTTTCAGATAAAAGAAGATTTCTAACTAGTGGGGGGACACCACTTTGGAAGCGAGAGGAGGATTTACTTAGATACTGTCCCAGCTCGTGAGATGAGGACATCTCGAATCTTTTAAGTGGGGGGGGGGGAGATTGTAAGGTCTCTCCGGAGTCATGTATGTGTCTCTTTTAATATAGATTTCAAGAAGGAAAGAGAGTGCGCTTAGAAAACAGTGAGGTAATAAGGCTAGAAACATTAGGCAAGCAATAGAGTAAAGATAGTAGCTCCAAAAATCCTAAAAGAAATAAGAAGACAAGAATAGTCCTTGTGCTTGTGTAGCTGGACGGCAGAGACATTAGTAAGGCCCGAAGTCGGCCCATGGTATGTATCCCTCATACCATTGGGAGAATGAGGTTCTCCGATTGAGGCGAGTGATTGTGATGTCTAGTTTTGAGGGCCCCGGCTAGTGTGGTGAATAAGTCCACCCTAGTGTGTAGACATCCCTTTGAGGGGCGGGAGGATCGAGCGACGGAGCCTGAGAGGGCGACAGGCCATCTTGCATCCCCGTGGTGGCGAGCGCCGCCTCGACGATGAGGTGCATGGCCCGTAGTAGCGAAATAGATGCTGAAAGGTTGGATTCTAGATCATCGACAGTATAAAGTAAAAGAATAAGAGAGCCGGTTTGGCTTGTATGGAATTGATTCATGTATAAACTTTTTTTATAGAGCTTGTACAACTTTGGCATTATTGTACTGTGAATAAAGGCTGTTTAAATGAACCATGTGAAAAGGGCCTTAATTAAGGAATAAGTTTATTTATGTCAAACAATTTGGTAGGATTAATTAAAAACAAATTGACGTGTGAGTAGGGTGGAAAGTGGGAGGATGGAAAGCTTGGAGATGATGGCACCATTCTACGACGGCGGGTGGACCCGATTAGTCAGGCAGCTTTCCAACAAATTAAGTGAAAGCCCTATGTTAGATAAATAGGTCGCCCAAATTATGATCAATCGATTACCCTATGGGTAATTTGAGTTTTAGAAGACCACGCTCCCCGTGCGGGATAGGACTAGGTCTTACTACAAATCGTATCCTTGAATCTTTACATGGTCAAGATGTCCACGAGTAGGAAACTATCTTAAGTGTTTCCCCTATTTTAGAAGGGAGGAACCTTACAATTAGTATCCAAGTAAAGGCTAACTATTAAGGGATTAAAACAAGTGATTGTTTGTCATATGAGGATGAATCAATCATTTCTACTGGCCATAGAAATGGTTTTAATATCCTCACATGTTGAGACAATCATCCCTATGAAATTGCGCTTGTATCTTGGGGGTGCACAGGCAAGATACTTGTACAATAAATTTGAATAATAGGATTGGGGAGGAAACCTTTTGAGGATAAAAAACATAGGGTGATCAAATTAAGAAATTAGTGGAGCCTGAATAACTAGAAGGATAGACCGAAACTTTGTTTAGAGAAATTTTCAAGATATATCTCATTAACTCGCATATGATAAATTATTAAGATTATAACTCCATTAAGGTTTGAATAGTTGGCGTATGAATGCCATCCATTGGATGCTTTACACTAGGATGATCGTCCGAGATCTTGAGCCCATCTCAGACAAACATGGGTCTAACTTGGGATGTGTAATTCCTAGGGGAACCTTACAATTAGTATCAGAGCAAAGGCTAACTATCAAGGGATTAAAACAAGTGATTGTTTGTCATATGAGGATGAATCAATCATCTCTACTGGCCATAGAAATGGTTTGAATATCTTTACATGTTGTCGTCTCAAAATCATAAGAAATGCAAAATTGGTTGGAAGCATTGTTGTCAATCTAACCACTCGAACCAGAATGAGTTATGGGATGCCATAAAAGTACACTTTCGTGAAAGTTTTTTTCCTCCACGATTTGGAGAGGATAAAATGAATGAATTTTTGGAGATAACCCAAGAAGGCAAGACCCTGGAAGAATACCACCAAAATATTGCTAAAACTTCTCCGATTAGCTCCAGAGATGGATGAGGCAACTCTTCTCCACCAACGATTCATTTGGAAGCTTAATCTACCTTTGAATAACCTCATCAAGAATGCAAAACCATCCTCTATTTCAGAAACCATAATTATAGCCAGAGACTATGATAAAGTCTTTTTATGTAGAGGGTGTCGAGAAGCACATGAGTTCTTCCATGTTAATCAAGAAGAGGTCCCCTAATTTTCAAGAGGAACGTCAAGGCCACCCTTGGCTACTACAAGGAATCATAAGCTAGAGTAAAATTAGGTCAAGAAATAGGGATAACGAGGTTAAAGATAATCAAATTCAACAAGTATGTCTATGAGTAAATTGAAGAGGATTGGTGCAACATTCATGTGAAGTAATGAACATGATGAATAGAGGTATTCTAGAAGACGATACTAAGATTATGCAATTGCTATCGTAGGTTAGATTTCGTAAAGGATTATTCCCTCACGTTTTTCCATGACATATTCTTAAGTACCATATTACATGGGGATATAGAATAAGGCATTCGTAAAGGATTATGATTTTTTTAAATAAAAAGGTTCATATTGTATTAGAGGTATAATGGATGCATGAACTTAGGATAATAAGGCCAATTAACTTTAGACTAATAATGACCATTTGAAGGCACAACAAAACAAGCCAAACACATGAAATAAGGGACTTTTTAGGAACAATTTTCAGATAAAAGAAGATTTCTAACTAGTGGGGGGACACCACTTTGGAAGCGAGAGGAGGATTTACTTAGATACTGTCCCAGCTCGTGAGATGAGGACATCTCGAATCTTTTAAGTGGGGGGGGGGGGGAGATTGTAAGGTCTCTCCGGAGTCATGTATGTGTCTCTTTTAATATAGATTTCAAGAAGGAAAGAGAGTGCGCTTAGAAAACAGTGAGGTAATAAGGCTAGAAACATTAGGCAAGCAATAGAGTAAAGATAGTAGCTCCAAAAATCCTAAAAGAAATAAGAAGACAAGAATAGTCCTTGTGCTTGTGTAGCTGGACGGCAGAGACATTAGTAAGGCCCGAAGTCGGCCCATGGTATGTATCCCTCATACCATTGGGAGAATGAGGTTCTCCAATTGAGGCGAGTGATTGTGATGTCTAGTTTTGAGGGCCCCGGCTAGTGTGGTGAATAAGTCCACCCTAGTGTGTAGACATCCCTTTGAGGGGCGGGAGGATCGAGCGACGGAGCCTGAGAGGGCGACAGGCCATCTTGCATCCCCGTGGTGGCGAGCGCCGCCTCGACGATGAGGTGCATGGCCCGTAGTAGCGAAATAGATGCTGAAAGGTTGAATTCTAGATCATCGACAGTATAAAGTAAAAGAATAAGAGAGCCGGTTTGGCTTGTATGGAATTGATTCATGTATAAACTTTTTTTATAGAGCTTGTACAACTTTGGCATTATTGTACTGTGAATAAAGGCTGTTTAAATGAACCTTGTGAAAAGGGCCTTAATTAAGGAATAAGTTTATTTATGTCAAACAATTTGGTAGGATTAATTAAAAACAAATTGACGTGTGAGTAGGGTGGAAAGTGGGAGGATGGAAAGCTTGGAGATGATGGCACCATTCTACGACGGCGAGTGGACCCGATTAGTCAGGCAGCTTTCCAACAAATTAAGTGAAAGCCCTATGTTAGATAAATAGGTCGCCCAAATTATGATCAATCGATTACCCTATGGGTAATTTGAGTTTTAGAAGACCACGCTCCCCGTGCGGGATAGGACTAGGTCTTACTACAAATCGTATCCTTGAATCTTTACATGGTCAAGATGTCCACGAGTAGGAAACTATCTTAAGTGTTTCCCCTATTTTAGAAGGGAGGAACCTTACAATTAGTATCCAAGTAAAGGCTAACTATTAAGGGATTAAAACAAGTGATTGTTTGTCATATGAGGATGAATCAATCATTTCTACTGGCCATAGAAATGGTTTTAATATCCTCACATGTTGAGACAATCATCCCTATGAAATTGCGCTTGTATCTTGGGGGTGCACAGGCAAGATACTTGTACAATAAATTTGAATAATAGGATTGGGGAGGAAACCTTTTGAGGATAAAAAACATAGGGTGATCAAATTAAGAAATTAGTGGAGCCTGAATAACTAGAAGGATAGACCGAAACTTTGTTTAGAGAAATTTTCAAGATATATCTCATTAACTCGCATATGATAAATTATTAAGATTATAACTCCATTAAGGTTTGAATAGTTGGCGTATGAATGCCATCCATTGGATGCTTTACACTAGGATGATCGTCCGAGATCTTGAGCCCATCTCAGACAAACATGGGTCTAACTTGGGATGTGTAATTCCTAGGGGAACCTTACAATTAGTATCAGAGCGAAGGCTAACTATCAAGGGATTAAAACAAGTGATTGTTTGTCATATGAGGATGAATCAATCATCTCTACTGGCCATAGAAATGGTTTGAATATCTTTACATGTTGTCGTCTCAAAATCATAAGAAATGCAAAATTGGTTGGAAGCATTGTTGTCAATCTAACCACTCGAACCAGAATGAGTTATGGGATGCCATGAAAGTATACTTTCGTGAAAGGTTTTTTCCTCCACGATTTCGAGAGGATAAAATGAATGAATTTTTGGAGATAACCCAAGAAGGCAAGACCCTGGAAGAATACCACCAAAATATTGCTAAAACTTCTCCGATTAGCTCCAGAGATGGATGAGGTAACTCTTCTCCACCAACGATTCATTTGGAAGCTTAATCTACCTTTGAATAACCTCATCAAGAATGCAAAACCATCCTCTATTTCAGAAGCCATAATTATAGCCAGAGACTATGATAAAGTCTTTTTATGTAGAGGGTGTCGAGAAGCACATGAGTTCTTCCATGTTAATCAAGAAGAGGTCCCCTAATTTTCAAGAGGAACGTCAAGGCCACCCTTGGCTACTACAAGGAATCATAAGCTAGAGTAAAATTAGGTCAAGAAATAGGGATAACGAGGTTAAAGATAATCAAATTCAACAAGTATTTCTATGAGTAAATTGAAGAGGATTGGTGCAACATTCATGTGAAGTAATGAACATGATGAATAGAGGTATTCTAGAAGACGATACTAAGATTATGCAATTGCTATCGTAGGTTAGATTTCGTAAAGGATTATTCCCTCACGTTTTTCCATGACATATTCTTAAGTACCATATTACATGGGGATATAGAATAAGGCATTCGTAAAGGATTATGATTTTTTTAAATAAAAAGGTTCATATTGTATTAGAGGTATAATTAAAAACAAATTGACGTGTGAGTAGGGTGGAAAGTGGGAGGATGGAAAGCTTGGAGACGATGGCACCATTCTACGACGGCGAGTGGACCCGATTAGTCAGGCAGCTTTCCAACAAATTAAGTGAAAGCCCTATGTTAGATAAATAGGTGGCCCAAATTATGATCAATCGATTACCCTATGGGTAATTTGAGTTTTAGAAGACCACGCTCCCCGTGCGGGATAGGACTAGGTCTTACTACAAATCGTATCCTTGAATCTTTACATGGTCAAGATGTCCACGAGTAGGAAACTATCTTAAGTGTTTCCCCTATTTTAGAAAGGAGGAACCTTACAATTAGTATCCAAGTAAAGGCTAACTATTAAGGGATTAAAACAAGTGATTGTTTGTCATATGAGGATGAATCAATCATTTCTACTGGCCATAGAAATGGTTTTAATATCCTCACATGTTGAGACAATCATCCCTATGAAATTGCTCTTGTATCTTGGGGGTGCACAGGCAAGATACTTGTACAATAAATTTGAATAATAGGATTGGGGAGGAAACCTTTTGAGGATAAAAATCATAGGGTGATCAAATTAAGAAATTAGTGGAGCCTGAATAACTAGAAGGATAGACCGAAACTTTGTTTAGAGAAATTTTCAAGATATATCTCATTAACTCGCATATGATAAATTATTAAGATTATAACTCCATTAAGGTTTGAATAGTTGGCGTATGAATGCCATCCATTGGATGCTTTACACTAGGATGATCGTCCGAGATCTTGAGCCCATCTCAGACAAACATGGGTCTAACTTGGGATGTGTAATTCCTAGGGGAACCTTACAATTAGTATCAGAGCAAAGGCTAACTATCAAGGGATTAAAACAAGTGATTGTTTGTCATATGAGGATGAATCAATCATCTCTACTGGCCATAGAAATGGTTTGAATATCTTTACATGTTGTCGTCTCAAAATCATAAGAAATGCAAAATTGGTTGGAAGCATTGTTGTCAATCTAACCACTCGAACCAGAATGAGTTATGGGATGCCATAAAAGTACACTTTCGTGAAAGTTTTTTTCCTCCACGATTTGGAGAGGATAAAATGAATGAATTTTTGGAGATAACCCAAGAAGGCAAGACCCTGGAAGAATACCACCAAAATATTGCTAAAACTTCTCCGATTAGCTCCAGAGATGGATGAGGCAACTCTTCTCCACCAACGATTCATTTGGAAGCTTAATCTACCTTTGAATAACCTCATCAAGAATGCAAAACCATCCTCTATTTCAGAAGCCATAATTATAGCCAGAGACTATGATAAAGTCTTTTTATGTAGAGGGTGTCGAGAAGCACATGAGTTCTTCCATGTTAATCAAGAAGAGGTCCCCTAGTTTTCAAGAGGAACGTCAAGGCCACCCTTGGCTACTACAAGGAATCATAAGCTAGAGTAAAATTAGGTCAAGAAATAGGGATAACGAGGTTAAAGATAATCAAATTCAACAAGTATTTCTATGAGTAAATTGAAGAGCATTGGTGCAACATTCATGTGAAGTAATGTACATGATGAATAGAGGTATTCTAGAAGACGATACTAAGATTATGCAATTGCTATCGTAGGTTAGATTTCGTAAAGGATTATTCCCTCACGTTTTTCCATGACATATTCTTAAGTACCATATTACATGGGGATATAGAATAAGGCATTCGTAAAGGATTATGATTTTTTTAAATAAAAAGGTTCATATTGTATTAGAGGTATAATGGATGCATGAACTTAGGATAATAAGGCCAATTAACTTTAGACTAATAATGACCATTTGAAGGCACAACAAAACAAGCCAAACACATGAAATAAGGGACTTTTTAGGAACAATTTTCAGATAAAAGAAGATTTCTAACTAGTGGGGGGACACCACTTTGGAAGCGAGAGGAGGATTTACTTAGATACTGTCCCAGCTCGTGAGATGAGGACATCTCGAATCTTTTAAGTGGGGTGGGGGGGAGATTGTAAGGTCTCTCCGGAGTCATGTATGTGTCTCTTTTAATATAGATTTCAAGAAGGAAAGAGAGTGCGCTTAGAAAACAGTGAGGTAATAAGGCTAGAAACATTAGGCAAGCAATAGAGTAAAGATAGTAGCTCCAAAAATCCTAAAAGAAATAAGAAGACAAGAATAGTCCTTGTGCTTGTGTAGCTGGACGGCAGAGACATTAGTAAGGCCCGAAGTCGGCCCATGGTATGTATCCCTCATACCATTGGGAGAATGAGGTTCTCCGATTGAGGCGAGTGATTGTGATGTCTAGTTTTGAGGGCCCCGGCTAGTGTGGTGAATAAGTCCACCCTAGTGTGTAGACATCCCTTTGAGGGGCGGGAGGATCGAGCGACGGAGCCTGAGAGGGCGACAGGCCATCTTGCATCCCCGTGGTGGCGAGCGCCGCCTCGACGATGAGGTGCATGGCCCGTAGTAGCGAAATAGATGCTGAAAGGTTGGATTCTAGATCATCGACAGTATAAAGTAAAAGAATAAGAGAGCCGGTTTGGCTTGTATGGAATTGATTCATGTATAAACTTTTTTTATAGAGCTTGTACAACTTTGGCATTATTGTACTGTGAATAAAGGCTGTTTAAATGAACCTTGTGAAAAGGGCCTTAATTAAGGAATAAGTTTATTTATGTCAAACAATTTGGTAGGATTAATTAAAAATAAATTGACGTGTGAGTAGGGTGGAAAGTGGGAGGATGGAAAGCTTGGAGATGATGGCACCATTCTACGACGGCGGGTGGACCCGATTAGTCAGGCAGCTTTCCAACAAATTAAGTGAAAGCCCTATGTTAGATAAATAGGTCGGCCAAATTATGATCAATCGATTACCCTATGGGTAATTTGAGTTTTAGAAGACCACGCTCCCCGTGCGGGATAGGACTAGGTCTTACTACAAATCGTATCCTTGAATCTTTACATGGTCAAGATGTCCACGAGTAGGAAACTATCTTAAGTGTTTCCCCTATTTTAGAAGGGAGGAATCTTACAATTAGTATCCAAGTAAAGGCTAACTATTAAGGGATTAAAACAAGTGATTGTTTGTCATATGAGGATGAATCAATCATTTCTACTGGCCATAGAAATGGTTTTAATTGTAAGATTCCTCCCCCACCCCCTTTTTGATGTCTAGTATCTTTCCCTGTAATCAATCCCTCTTCAGAAATATAAAGACCTTGTTTCTATCTGTTTTAGCCTAGAGAGAGAAAAATATTCTAGAGAGAGAATATTCAGATTTTGAATATTTTTGGATAGAAAAATATCTCTTCTAATTCAGATGAGTTCCCCTGAAACAGAAATTCAAAAAGAATTTTCCAATGTGCAATTGGAATTAATTGAAAATAGGTATAAAGAACCTTAGCCTAAGGGTCTAGATTTTCAAAAATCTTTAGACTATGGTCCAATTAAGGTTCCTATGGACCAATAGCATCAATCCATGTGTAGGGAGGAGATAAATCCAACTTGTAAAATGAAAATACCCAAAAATGAGTAAATGCTCACATGAGGTGAAGAGTTGAAAATGTACAAGGTTTATTAGTAAAAAAACTATGTGCAATATTAAAAATATGAGATATTTTGGGTATAATGATTTTATTATGACACATATGTAAGGAAGGGGAGTCCCTTAAATTCTCACATAAGATGAAGAGTTGAAAATGTACAAGGTTTATTAATAAAAAACTATGAGCAATATTAAAATGATTCCATTATGACACATATGTAAGGAAGGGGAGTTCTTTAAAGGAGGTGCATATTTCACATAAGATGAAGAGTTGAAAATGTACAAGGTTTATTAGTAAAAAAAACTATGAGCAATATTAAAATGATTCCAGTATGACACATATGTAAGGAAGGGGAGTTCTTTAAAGGAGGTGCATATTTCACATGCTTGAATGAGTTTTAAACTCATAAAAATTGAGATATTTCATCTCTCCTCTCTCCTCATTCAAGTCTAGTTCCAAAAAGTTAGCTTAACTGACCTAAAAATGGTCAAATATTGACCAAACTGATTTAGAAAATTCTAGAATCAGTTTGTTTGGTTAGGAGCTCAATTTTTCCTATAAATAGAAGCCTCCCCCTTGTTGAAAAATATATAGTGTTTATGCATCGTTACTCTACTCCACCTAAGCCAAGAACTGTGAATTCATTTAATAATTCACTAGTTTTTGGAGCTTCCCTCTTTCTTCAATCCCCATTAGTGGCTCCATCAACATACTTAACCAATTGATTGGTTGGGGGCCTCTACCGTGAACAAAGAATCAAGCAAGTTGTAAGGTAATTAGTGAATATTGATCTTTCTATAATTTATCAATGTTTCTCTCTTCTCAACCCCTCTCAAGCTTGAGAAGTTTAATTGGTATAGTTTTTTTTAAATACTATTGAAGTTTGAATAGTAGTGAAGAGTTACATAAGTTAATAAATGCTATTGAAGTTAATTTTCATTTATGTTTAAATTCTAATGATTTTTATGTAAATTCTCTCACTCACTCAAGAAATGGTCATACTCATGACCCGTTCTCAATCCAAATCAAGCTTTTCATAAAGCTTTTCCTTAACCCAAGATTAAGCTATGCTTGAGGCCAATTTAATGCCTTTTTTTTCTATGCTTTTAGTTTATGCATATTGATGATTCAATCCACTATAGATTAATGATCCAATTAGAGATCATTTTAATTATTTCCTTAATGATAAGCTTTATCCCTTAGAAAAAATTGAGATTTATCAGTCATAGCAGCGGAGCTATGGCAAAATTTTTATAAAAATTATGCATAAAATAATTTCATTCAAAGCATAAAAAGAGGACTTCCTACCATATTCTAGGAATTATCATCCTAGATTAATTGAAAGAATTTCATTATAATCATGGAGAAATTGAATTTTAATATCATGCATAAAGGATAATTTTTTTATATTAAAAGTGTTACTTTTATCATTTTTAATTTTCATGCATAGAAGTATGCATAAAGGAAAATTTTTATATCAAAAGTGTTACTTTTATCATTTTAATTTTCATGCATAGAAGTATGCATAGAGGATAATTTTTTAATATCAAAAGTGTTACTTTTATCATATTGGATTTCATGCATAGAGGTATGCATAAAAGTTGAATATTTTATTATAAAAGTGTTACTTTTAGCATAATTGAATTTCATGCATAGAGGTATGCATAAAAGATATGGGAAGTGATATGATATGATAAGATGCATGTGGATATGGATATGGATGTGTATGTATGAATGTGGATATGGGATGTGGATGTATAAATGAGGATGTGAAAATGGAGATAAGCATGTAGATGTGGATGTATGGATGTGAATGTGGATGTGGATGTGGATGTATGAATGTGGATGTATGGATGTATGAATGTGGATGTATGGATGTGAATGAGGATGTAGGTGTGGATGCATGGATGTAAATGTGGATGTGGATGTATGGATGTATGCATGTAGATGTGGATGCATGAATGTGGATGTATGGATGTGAATGAGCATATAGATGTGGATGTATGGATGTGAATGTGCATGTAGATATGGATGTATATATGTGAATGGGAATGTGGATGTGGATGTATGTATGCATGTGGATGTGGATATGGATGTGTATGTATGAATGTGGATATGGGATGTGGATGTATAAATGAGGATGTGAAAATGGAGATAAGCATGTAGATGTGGATGCATGAATGTGGATGTATGGATGTGAATGAGGATATAGATGTGGATGTATGGATGTGAATGTGCATGTAGATATGGATGTATATATGTGAATGGGAATGTGGATGTGGATGTATGTATGCATGTGGATGTGGATATGGATGTGTATGTATGAATGTGGATATGGGATGTGGATGTATAAATGAGGATGTGAAAATGGAGATAAGCATGTAGATGTGGATGTATGGATGTGAATGTGGATGTGGATGAGGATGTATGAATGTGGATGTATGGATGTGAATGAGGATGTGGATGTGGATGCATGGATGTAAATGTGGATGTGTATGTATGGATGTATGCATGTAGATGTGGATACATGAATGTGGATGTATGGATGTGAATGAGGATATAGATGTGGATGTATGGATGTGAATGTGCATGTAGATGTGGATGTATAGATGTGAATGGGAATGTGGATGTGGATGTATGTATGTATGTGGATGTGGATGTGGATGTATGAATGAGGACGTGATAATGAATGTATGCATGTGGATGTGGATATGGATGTGTATGTATGAATGCGGATATGGATGTGGATATGGATGTGTATGTATGAATGTGGATATGGGATGTGGATGTATAAATGAGGATGTGAAAATGGAGATAAGCATGTAGATGTGGATGTATGGATGTGAATGTGGATGTGGATGTGGATGTATGGATGTGGATATGGATGTGATATGTGACGTGAAGGAATCTGAAGTGAAGAGATGGAAAATGATGTGATTGGATGAGTACACATATAAATGAAATGTGGAATAAGTAATGTGGATTGTATGAGGGATAATGTGGAAAAATGAGAGTTAACATAGAAATTGTATTTGTAAACTGTTTATAAATGCTGTTTGTAAATGGCTGTTTTATGTCAAGAATGCTGGGAAAGCATTTTGACCGTCTTGTGATTAAGGTCGTGGAGACCTAACTGATAAAGTTGCAACTGCTGACGGAGAGTCAATGGAGGACGTCTCACGTAGCAAGGTCGGCCGAGGTCTTGACCAGCCTCGGTTCGATTAAAATGGTGAGCTTCCGGTACGGTGGATGAGGGACCAAGGAAGCGGCCTATGAGTGAAGCGCTAGGTCACCTGCGAAGGATCCTAGAGGGTGCTGACCATACGGTGCTCGGGCTCTGGGTCGCCTAGGATACCCACGCGTGCGTCGAGGAAGATATTGGAACAAGGAGTAAGAGTTGTTTTCTGGAACCGGGCATGGATCTGGTTGACTGACCTTGCTGGTCCTCAACGGATGAGTCCATGGCTCTTTTATATGGATCTGTTGGTTGATCTTGCTGATCTTCAACGAGAGTCCATCTTGATAAGTGATTATATTGTTGAGTATTATGGGCTAGGAACTATTGAAACGGCCCCTGTGTGGACAGGTGGTGAGCGTTCTAGTTGCCAATGATGCCATAGATACTCTGATGAAGGAATGATGGAAAATTATGAATCAACTGGATAAATTGGGAGATTGTGATCAGTGGTACTATGGTTTCATTAAAGGATTGTTTTAAAGTTAGCTGATGCTAAGAAAAAGGCAATTTTCATATTGGGTGTGTAAGTGGTGTGGCTAGTTTTATGTTTGCATGAAATTCCGGCTAGGGGGCCTTGGAACTCTTTTCCTTGGTACCCGGGACAAAACCTAACCAAATTCCAAATTGGATCCCATCACTACAGTGGTTGGGCGGTTGGCTAACCCATGGGATCGGATGGGGTTAGGCTGGACTGATGGATCCGTAAATCGAGATTTAAATTCTATTATTACGATAGATGAAGTAAATCCCGGATAGAAATTGTTCTATGGATAGGAATCAACGGCTGTGCCTCTTGATGGGGAAAAAAGCGTTGATCCTAATGATCCAAGTGCAAGTTTCTTCCTTGATTTGACCAAGTACCGTTAAAGGTGCAGTCAGATCAGTTTGATCAGTAATGATCTTGACTACGTTAGAGTAAAGAGTTATCCTGGTGGAATCGCCCGTGCTTTCCGGGTAAAGGAAGTTTTTTCGGTTTCGGTTTTGGACAAACCGACGGATTAGTCTCTTGTCCGGATATCCGTGGGCGAGGCCCCGAGTGTGAGACCCCTACCCGCGCATGATGTGCTACTTCCGCTGCTAGTAACCCGAATCCGTTGCGCGGTGGAGATCGGGATCTCACATTAATATCCTCACATGTTGAGACAATCATCCCTATGAAATTGCGCTTGTATCTTGGGGGTGCACAGGCAAGATACTTGTACAATAAATTTGAATAATAGGATTGGGGAGGAAACCTTTTGAGGATAAAAAACATAGGGTGATCAAATTAAGAAATTAGTGGAGCCTGAATAACTAGAAGGATAGACCGAAACTTTGTTTAGAGAAATTTTCAAGATATATCTCATTAACTCGCATATGATAAATTATTAAGATTATAACTCCATTAAGGTTTGAATAGTTGGCGTATGAATGCCATCCATTGGATGCTTTACACTAGGATGATCGTCCGAGATCTTGAGCCCATCTCAGACAAACATGGGTCTAACTTGGGATGTGTAATTCCTAGGGGAACCTTACAATTAGTATCAGAGCGAAGGCTAACTATCAAGGGATTAAAACAAGTGATTGTTTGTCATATGAGGATGAATCAATCATCTCTACTGGCCATAGAAATGGTTTGAATATCTTTACATGTTGTCGTCTCAAAATCATAAGAAATGCAAAATTGGTTGGAAGCATTGTTGTCAATCTAACCACTCGAACCAGAATGAGTTATGGGATGCCATGAAAGTACACTTTCGTGAAAGGTTTTTTCCTCCACGATTTCGAGAGGATAAAATGAATGAATTTTTGGAGATAACCCAAGAAGGCAAGACCCTGGAAGAATACCACCAAAATATTGCTAAAACTTCTCCGATTAGCTCCAGAGATGGATGAGGCAACTCTTCTCCACCAACGATTCATTTGGAAGCTTAATCTACCTTTGAATAACCTCATCAAGAATGCAAAACCATCCTCTATTTCAGAAGCCATAATTATAGCCAGAGACTATGATAAAGTCTTTTTATGTAGAGGGTGTCGAGAAGCACATGAGTTCTTCCATGTTAATCAAGAAGAGGTCCCCTAATTTTCAAGAGGAACGTCAAGGCCACCCTTGGCTACTACAAGGAATCATAAGCTAGAGTAAAATTAGGTCAAGAAATAGGGATAACGAGG